>NC_064617.1:57226215-57851215 GCF_023898315.1 Schistocerca nitens
GCGTTAGTATTTTGCAGCTGTGACTTATTAAACTTATATTTTGGTAATTTTCACATCTGTCAACACCTGCTTTCTTTGGGATTGGAATTATTATATTCTTCTTGAAGTCTGAGGGTATTTCGCCTGTCTCATACATCTTGCTCACCAGATGGTAAAGTTTTGCCATGACTGGCTCTCCCAAGGCCATCAGTAGTTCTAATGGAATGTTGTCTACTCCCGGGGCCTTGTTTCGACTCAGGTCTTTCAGTGCTCTGTCAAACTCTTCACGCAGTATCGTATCTCCCATTTCATCTTCATCTACATCCTCTTCCATTTCCATAATATTGTCCTCAAGTATATCGCCCTTGTATAAACCCTCTATATACTCCTTCCACCTTTCTGCCTTCCCTTCTTTGCTTAGAACTGGGTTGCCATCTGAGCTCTTGATATTCATACAAGTGGTTCTCTTCTCTCCAAAGGTCTCTTTAATTTTCCTGTAGGCAGTATCTATCTTACCCCTAGTGAGACAAGCCTCTACATCCTTACATTTGTCCTCTAGCCATTCCTGCTTAGCCATTTTGCACTTCCTGTCGATCTCATTTTTGAGACGTTTGTATTCCTTTTTGCCTGCTTCATTTACTGCAGTTTTATATTTTCTCCTTTCATCAATTAAATTCAATATTTCTTCTGTTACCCAAGGATTTCTATTAGCCCTCGTCTTTTTACCTACTTGATCCTCTGCTGCCTTCACTACTTCATCCCTCAGAGCTACCCATTATTCTTCTACTGTATTTCTTTCCCCCATTCCTGTTAATCGTTCCCTTATGCTCTCCCTGAAACTCTCTACAACCTCTGGTTCTTTCAGTTTATCCAGGTCCCATCTCCTTAAATTCCCACCTTTCTGCAGTTTCTTCAGTTTCAATCTGCAGTTCATAACCAATAGATTGTGGTCAGAATCCACATCTGCCCCTGGAAATGTCTTACAATTTAAAACCTGGTTCCTAAATTTCTGTCTTACCATTATATAATCTATCTGATACCTTTTAGTATCTCCAGGATTCTTACAGGTATACAACCTTCTTTTATGATTCTTGAACCAAGTGTTAGCTATGATTAAGTTATGCTCTGTGCAAAATTCTACAAGGCGGCTTCCTCTTTCATTTCTTCCCCCCAATCCATATTCACCTACTATGTTTCCTTCTCTCCCTTTTCCTACTGACGAATTCCAGTCACCCATGACTATTAAATTTTCGTCTCCCTTCACTACCTGAATAATTTCTTTTATCTCGTCATACATTTCATCTATTTCTTCATCATCTGCAGAGCTAGTTGGCATATAAACTTGTACTACTGTAGTAGGCATGGGCTTTGTGTCTATCTTGGCCACAATAATGCGTTCACTATGCTGTTTGTAGTAGCTAACCCGCACTCCTATTTTTTTATTCATTATTAAACCTACTCCTGCATTACCCCTATTTGATTTTGTATTTATAACCCTGTAATCACCTGACCAAAAGTCTTGTTCCTCCTGCCACCGAACTTCACTAATTCCCACTATATCTAACTTTATCCTATCCATTTCCCTTTTTAAATTATCTAACCTACCTGCCCGATTAAGGGATCTGACATTCCACGCTCCGATCCGTAGAATGCCAGTTTCTTTCTCCTGATAACGACGTCCTCTTGAGGAGTCCCCGCCCGGAGATCCGAATGGGGGACTATTTTACCTCCGAAATATTTTACCCAAGAGGACGCCATCATCATTTAATCATACAGTAAAGCTGCATGTCCTCGGGAAAAATTACGGCTGTAGTTTCCCCTTGCTTTCAGCCGTTCGCAGTACCAGCACAGCAAGGCCGTTTTGGTTAATGTTACAAGGCCAGATCAGTCAATCATTCAGACTGTTGCCCCTGCAACTACTGAAAAGGCTGCTGCCCCTCTTCAGGAACCACATGTTTGTCTGGCCTCTCAACAGATACCCCTCCGTTGTGGTTGCACCTACGGCACGGCCATCTGTATCCTTGAGGCACGCAAGCCACCCCACCAACGGCAAGGTCCATGGTTCATGGGGGGGGCATTAGCATAGGTGACAATTTATATTGCCATACGACAATTTCACACCACACTGGACCTCTGTGAGTAGCTGCCCGTTAATTACGAGCATCTGGCACATGGCAGGAATTTAATGGCATTTCTATTCCACTGCTAGAATATGAATATACTGCCAGTAGTGCATTAATTTTCACTGTCTGTAGAATTAAGATAGCTGCCATGAAATTATAAATCACCTTTCACTAATGGCTCAATAATACTTGCTTAATCAGACACACATCGTATCCATGTATCATATAATAAATATATCACGTAATTTCACCACACAAATAAACCATTCTGTATTCACAAGTACAACGGCAAAAACCTTGAATGTAGCAACAACCTTGAATGCAGAAATTTAATATTATGTTCCTGTTAAAGTAAGCGCCATACTGTCGTGGTTTTAGTGACATACGATCTAGAATAAAATCACACACATCATGTTGTCAGAGTTGCTCGATACTCACCAGACAGAATGAAATCATACTTCATTTCACTATCATTATAGAACTCACTTACCATATACCATTAAATGATCAATTTTCTGCATTGACTAAGCAAAGTAATGGCACTACTTTTATCCAAGTATCACAATCTATCTGACTTGTAATTTAAAGGAAATACAGGAATTGTCTTATAACACATAGCAGATGATAATCAGTCTTAATTATAATTTAGTTCATTTACAACCAGACTTGAACTTGTACTGTTATGCTCAGGCTTGCGTCACCTTTAGCTTTTAAAATTCCCAGAAGGGAAAAAGAGAGACAGAAAAATCATAATTCAATGACATTATTACCAAAATCAAGTAATGATAGATTTCGACTGCAGCTGGGGTGCTTTGGTATCCTTTTTAGGTGTCATGACAGCCAGTCTCACATTGTTTTCGAAATGTGACTAGAGATCGACCTGTACAATATTATTCAAATTATTTCAGATGTGAATGTTGAGAACTACGGAAATAAATAGTAGTCTTCTGTTGTTATATTTTAAAATACATTTCGGGAAGGCACTGCTTTCATTGTTTTGTGGTGTTCGTACTGTAAGACCTTCGGTACACACACCATCAGATTAGTTGACTTGTCACTCTAACGAAGTAGGCGAGTGTCAGCAATATGTCTCATGGTCTTATCGTGGCGTGTTTATCTTCTGCCGTTAAGTCAGACGATAGAAATGCCACTTTCACGCATAGAGTAGCAGATTGACGGTGACCAACTTTAAACAGAACTTGATTAATTTTCACACACATTTATTAAAATAATAACAATCATAAACCTTCCAGAATGAGATTTTCACTCTGCAGCGGAGTGTGCGCTGATATGATACTTCCTGGCAGATTAAAACTGTGTGCCCGACCGAGACTCGAACTCGGGACCTTTGCCTTTCGCGGGCAAGTGCTCTACCATCTGAGCTACCGAAGCACGACTCACGCCCCGTCCTCACAGCTTTACTTCTGCCAGTACCTCGTCTCCTACCTTCCAAACTTTACAGAAGCTCTCCTGCGAACCTTGCAGAACTAGCACTCCTGAAGGAAAGGATACAGCGGAGACATGGCTTAGCCACAGCCTGGGGGATGTTTCCAGAATGAGATTTTCACTCTGCAGCGGAGTGTGCGCTGATATGAAACTTCCTGGCAGATTAAAACTGTGTGCCCGACCGAGACTCGAACTCGGGACCTTTGTCTTTCGCGTGCAAGTGCTCTACCATCTGAGCTACCGAAGCACGACTCACGGCCGGTCCTCACAACTTTACTTCTGCCAGTACCTCGTCTCCTACCTTCCAAACTTTACAGAAACTCTCCTGCGAACTGCAGGAGAGCTTCTGTAAAGTTTGGAAGATAGGAGACGAGGTACTGGCAGAAGTAAAGCTGTGATGACCGGGCACGAGTCGTGCTTCGGTAGCTCAGATGGTAGAGCACTTGCACGCGAAAGGCAAAAGGTTCCGAGTTCGAGTCTCGGTCGGGCACACAGTTTTAATCTGCCAAGAAGTTTCAATCATAAACCTTACTTAACATGATTCTGGATGCTATTTACAATTGACAATCTGAAGTTCCTTTGGTCTTGGTACGTTAATCTTATTCTCACATATCTCTGATACTTGACAAAGTGTCTATGCATTTATCGTTATAATATCTCGCGCGTTCAGGTATCACTGCGCGAGTGTGATCCGCGAGGAGAAGAGGTTCTACGTTAGCAGCAATCTCATTGGCTGCGTGACATATTAATACGCGGATCGGCGGAAGCAGAATTTGGTCCGTCTTTATGGCAGCGCCATCTCGTAGTGCGGAGACGGACGAGCGCTGCACCTGCGCTGTTGTGCTTAGCGCGGCGCGCTCTAGTGGGAAAGTTGTGTACGCGCTGACAAAGCGGAACATTTATCGTTATAATATCTCGCGCGTTCAGGTATCACTGCGCGAGTGTGATCCGCGAGGAGAAGAGGTTCTACGTTAGCAGCAATCTCATTGGCTGCGTGACATATTAATACGCGGATCGGCGGAAGCAGAATTTGGTCCGTCTCTAAGACAGCGCCATCTCGTAGTGCGGAGACGGACGAGCGCTGCACCTGCGCTGTTGTGCTTAGCGCGGCGCGCTCTAGTGGGAAAGTTGTGTACGCGCTGACAAAGCGGAACTATGTACACAACAGTTATGCAGTGATTTCGTAATGTCATTCGTTCACTTCGATATTCAGTATTGAAGAGGTTAAGGCAAAGTGTGTAATTCTATTAGAGTGAAATTAAACTTGAGATTATCACCATTTCTCATTCCAGTGAATAGAAAAAGTTGTTTGAGGAGGATGATGAAAATGGCTAAGGTGATGAAAGTAAGGAAAAGATTGGAAATGAAATTGCGTGTGCTGGAAATATTACATTCATGTACGGGTCTACTTATAAATATACATCTACATTTACAACTACATCCATACTCCGCAAAACACCGTGAACTTCATGGCAGAGTGTTATTAGGGATTCTTTCCGCTCCATTCATGTACAGACTGTGGCAAAAATTATTGTTTGAATTCCTCTGGGCATGCAGTAATTATTATAACCTCATCCCCACGATCCCTATATGAATGATGTTTGGGGGATTGTAGTACATTCCTAGAACCATCATTTAAAGCCTGTTCTTGAAACTTGGTTAGTAGACACACTCGGGATAGTTTACGTCCATCTTCAAGAGTCTTCCCGTTCAGCTCCTTCATATGATATCCACGACTATTAAATCTCTTCACCGAGTCGCGGCGCGTGGCCGAGAAAATCATGTTTGGCCGAACTTCGTGCGCGGTCCGCTGTTAGCTAGCATCGCAGGCCGCCGTCTCTCCCATACGGGAGTCTTCCGATGCTCAAATGACGGAATGTTTGTACGATTCTCCTCTGCCAACGATTTCCTGAACGCGAAATTTAAAACTTCTGGTTTCATTTTGCTGTCTACGGCTGTCACACCAGACTGGTCGACATGGGGCTCAATGGAGTTTTACATAGGACCAGAATTTTCTCGGGTTCTTTGCCACATCTTTTGCTAAGAAATGGCGGTGGCGGTTGTTGTATGCTTCGTGCCTAGATATTTTTCAAACACGCACGAATCTCTCTTTGCTTGTTGTCATTTGTGCGTTCTTTTTTGAACCGAGAGTGCAACAGCCTCGCTTCCTCAGAATCTTCCGAATATCGTTATTAAACCATGGTGAGTCTTTTCCATCATTTATCCACTTACTAGGCACTTAATTCTCCAGACCACATTTACAGTCTACTTGAACTTTGCCCGTAATTCCTCCACATCCCTCTCACTGGAACTAAATGACAACAGTTCATTCCCTAAGTCAGAGGTTAACAACTGCTTATCTGCTCTATGTAGCAGAAACGCTCTTCTAGCTTTCTTGAATAGTTTATTAACTTCCGTTACCATAGCTGCTATAATGACGTCATGATCGCTAATCTCCGTTTCTATACAGACATAGTCGATAAGATCCAACCTATTTGTAGCTACAGGTTCTGAGATATTTCCATTGTCTGTGGGCTGCCGAGCTAGCTACTCAAGACAGTTCTCAGAAAAAGTGTTCAATAGTATTTCGCACGACTTTCTGTCTGTCAGCATCCCCTGCAATGGATCCATAGGCACCCCAGTCTATACTTGGTAGGTTAAAGTCGCCTCCAGATAATATTGCATGATCTGCGTATTTAATCTGTAGTGACCGTACACTTTCTTTGAATGACTCCAGGTCACAGCGGAATCGGGTGGCCGGTAACAACATCCAGCAATTAACTTGGTTTCACCTACACCTGTTATACGCGACCAAATGATTTCACTGTCAGCCTCAACCTCGACCTCAATAGAGACAATATTTTTGTCATCTGCAATGGACACTCCTCCTACTGTGGCCTCTAATCTGTCTTTCCCATACACGCTCCAAGAGTCGGTAAATATTTCAGAGATTTCCACTTCGGGTCTCAGCCAACTCTCGGTTCGTTACGAATACTTAAGACAGTTTACTGATAAATTATCTTAGAGAGAGACCAAATTCATTAATCAAACTGTTCACTGGACACAACAATCACAAAACATTTATTGCAATAGACTTCATGATATACACGAGAGAAGGTAGAAAAATGTCAAAAAATATGGCTCTGAGGACTAAGGGACTTAACTTCTGAGGTCATCAGTCCCCTAGAACTTAGAACTACTTAAACCTAACTAACCTAAGGACATCACACACATCCATGCCCGAGGCAGGATTCGAACCTGCGACCGTAGCGGTCGCGCGGTTCCAGACTGAAGCGCCTAGAACCGCTCGGCCACTACGGCCGGCAAATATGTCAATAACGTGATTAATTATCTAAAAGAACTAAATTGTTACTACATAAATGAAAACATACCAGATTATGCGCATGCCTTGACAGTGTAGCTAGTACAGTAAATAGGGATCAACTAGTGTATGGTCTGATTATGTTTGAGTTATCTGATCGTGATAGGATATAGCTCAGAATAGGCAGTATAAAACCTAAAAGTATTAAACAGTTAGTCACATTCAGAATATTAAACGAGAACAATATTGGGCAATTGGAACAGGAACTGAAGGTAGCAGATTGACTGAATATACTGCATAATATACACTCCTGGAAATTGAAATAAGAACACCGTGAATTCATTGTCCCAGGAAGGGGAAACTTTATTGACACATTCCTGGGGTCAGATACATCACATGATCGCACTGACAGAACCACAGGCACATAGACACAGGCAACAGAGCATGCACAATGTCGGCACTAGTACAGTGTATATCCACCTTTCGCAGCAATGCAGGCTGCTATTCTCCCATAGAGACGATCGTAGAGATGCTGGATGTAGTCCTGTGGAACGGCTTGCCATGCCATTTCCACCTGGCGCCTCAGTTGGACCAGCGTTCGTGCTGGACGTGCACACCGCGTGAGACGACGCTTCATCCAGTCCCAAACATGCTCAATGGGGGACAGATCCGGAGATCTTGCTGGCCAGGGTAGTTGACTTACACCTTCTAGAGCACGTTGGGTGGCACGGGATACATGCGGACGTGCATTGTCCTGTTGGAACAGCAAGTTCCCTTGCCGGTCTAGGAATGGTAGAACGATGGGTTCGATGACGGTTTGGATGTACCGTGCACTATTCAGTGTCCCCTCGACGATCACCAGTGGTGTACGGCCAGTGTAGGAGATCGCTCCCCACACCATGATGCCGGGTGTTGGCCCTGTGTGCCTCGGTCGTATGCAGTCCTGATTGTGGCGCTCACCTGCACGGCGCCAAACACGCATACGACCATCATTGGCACCAAGGCAGAAGCGACTCTCATCGCTGAAGACGACACGTCTCCATTCGCCCCTCCATTCACGCCTGTCGCGACACCACTGGAGGCGGGACTGATGACCTTCGCTGTTTAGTCCCCCTTACACATCCCAACAACCACCACCACCACCACTGGAGGCGGGCTGCACGATGTTGGGGCGTGAGCGGAAGACGGCCTAACTGTGTGCGGGACCGTAGCCCAGCTTCATGGAGACGGTTGCGAATGGTCCTCGCCGATACCCCAGGAGCAACAGTGTCCCTATTTTGCTGGGAAGTGGCGGTGCGGTCCCCTACGGCACTGCGTAGGATCCTACGGTCTTGGCGTGCATCCGTGCGTCGCTGCGGTCCGGTCCCAGGTCGACGGGCACGTGCACCTTCCGCCGACCACTGGCGACAACATCGATGTACTGTGGAGACCTCACGCCCCACGTGTTGAGCAGTTCGGCGGTACGTCCACCCGGCCTCCCGCATGCCCACTATACGCCCTCGCTCAAAGTCCGTCAACTGCACATACGGTTCACGTCCACGCTGTCGCGGCATGCTACCAGTGTTAAAGACTGCGATGGAGCTCCGTATGCCACGGCAAACTGGCTGACACTGACGGCGGCGGTGCACAAATGCTGCGCAGCTAGCGCCATTCGACGGCCAACACCGCGGTTCCTGGTGTGTCCGCTGTGCCGTGCGTGTGATCATTGCTTGTACAGCCCTCTCGCAGTGTCCGGAGCAAGTATGGTGGGTCTGACACACCGGTGTCAATGTGTTCTTTTTTCCATTTCCAGGAGTGTAGAAGCGTTGATGAATGTTTTTATCTATAGTTAAAAATAGAATAGATAGGTACTGCCCACAATGCCAAACAATTATAGACCCAAATCAACAGTTCCCGTTGGATCAAAACTCATAGAAAACACTACACACATGCAAATTTTCAACTATTTTGAAAGTAATAAATTACTGAATAATAGCCAGTTTGGCTTTCGATCTCAGGTAGCAACAACGAAAGCAGTAGAGTGACTCGTCAGTAACATACGTGAAGGACTCGAGAACAAGAAACTCATTTGTGCAACACTGTTAGATTTAATCAAAGCCTTAGGCTCTCTCGCATATGATGTACTGACAAGAAAACTAGAGCATTATGGTGTTGTAGTTAAGCCATTGCAACTATTTTAATCATACTTACGCAACATGGTACAATTAGCAAAGGCAAACAACTATATGTCAAGACCCATGAAATAAAGAGAGGAATCCCAGAAGGCTCAGTGCTCGGACCTTTCCTGTTGATTGTGTGCACTGATCAGCCAGAACGTTATGAGCACTGCCCACCGCGAGGTCGAATGCCTCCTGGTGGTGTTGTGCGAACGTGACGCGTTAAGGAAAGAATGTAAGTGGAAGAGAGAGATGAATTTTAATGAAGATACGGACAGTAAATGTGGAAATCCACTGATATAAGCGGTTTTGACAAAGTGCACATTGTTCTGGCGCTGCATCTGCAAAAGAGAATCTCTGAAACGGCGAATCTGGTCGGATGTTTGCATATAATTGTCGTTAGCACCTATGGAAACCGGTTGAATGATGCTGAAATGACAAGTAGGCCGTATGGTATTGGACGACCACTTCTCATCGCAAAACGTAGAGGTCGGGGGATCTTCCACTGCGTAATCCAGGACAGGCAGCGATCTGTGGCATATCTACAGTGCTGATGCAGGCACAAGTGTCTCCCAGCACACCGTTCAAAGGACGTTGTTGAACGTGGAGCTCCACACCACAAGAGTTCCGATGTTGACCCAACAGCATCGTCGGTGGGCACAGCATCACCGAGTTTTCACCGTGGATCAATAGAAAGGTGTCGCCCGTCAAACGAATCACATTTCTTGTTGCACCAGGGCGACGGTGGGTCTTTACACGCCGTCATCCAGGCGAATGGCCGCACGAAACGTTCACCGCTCGGCAGATGCAGACCTGTGTGGGCGGAATTATGCTACAGGCCAAACTGACTTGGGTTTGTGTGGGTCCTATGGCAGTAGTCGAAGACGCGTGACAGCAGTGAACTGTGTGTGAATATTATTGCGGACACCAGCAGCCCTTCATGGTTGAAGTCTTCTCTGTTGGCGATGCTTTACTGTGTTTGATTCCCTGCGCCGACGGTCCGATTGTGGCCGACGATCTTCCGACTGCGAGGAATGTCGGTGGCCGCAATCGGACCGTCGGCGCCGGGATTCGAAGCCCGACTGACGGACATAAATAACACCGACAAAGAGCAGACAGACCATTCCATCAGAACCACCTGATGATGGCGGAAAGGTTATCCGCCGAAGTATCGTTGGACTCCAACGATCACATCCGGATGGACATCCGAGAGCCCTGGAAACAACACATATGACGGGAAAGCCTCCGATCGCATAACTCCTCATACGGCTGCAAAAAAAAAAAAAAAAAAAAAAAAAAAAGCAGTGTTCGAAAGGAAAAGGGAAACAGATGTCCGTATTATAATGAATCTCTCAAAACAAAGGAACCACTTACAAGGGCGCTTGTTGCACTGAACCAATATCATTTCATTAAAGGTTAATGAAGATTAAAAAATGGTTCAAATGGCTCTGAGCACTATGGGACTCAACTGCTGAGGTTATTAGTCCCCTAGAACTTAGAACTAGTTAAACCTAACTAACCTAAGGACATCACAAACATCCATGCCCGAGGCAGGATTCGAACCTGCGACCGTAGCGGTCTTGCGGTTCCAGACTGCAGCGCCTTTAACCGCACGGCCACTTCGGCCGGCGACAATGAAGATTATATTTCTTTATGTAAGTAAAGTACTAGATCCTTCTTACTGGCCTGATACTCCTGCAGTATCTTTTGATGTGGAAGACGTAAGAATGTTGTTACCTCCCCGCAAAAACAAGGAATGAACATTAAGCATAAAACCCACACAATAATATTAATTAAATAAAGAACCATATAGGAAATGTAACATCCTAACAGAAATAATAATATCTGGTAAATTTTATAAGGGCAGCAGCGCTGACCTGCGGCCCTGTATTCTGAATAACAAAAGCAAAAATTCTTACCTCAATAAAAACTGCATCTATATCTGCTCTTATCTATCGACACAGCTTCGTGCAATGCTGGGCTATATATTATTTGTATTATTGGAAGGAGTGATGATGCATTAAAAATGTTCTTTAAATTGAAATGACTGCTTTTCTTTAAAAGAGTTGCTTTATATTATAAAATTATTATTGGGGCATTTCTTTGAACAAATTAATTACAATTAACATACATTACTAGATGTGCGCAATGCTGCTTCATTACCTTCTACAACAATACTCATCGTCCACCACAATCCTGACCAGAGTCAAAAGAAGAGCTCGCCGTCGACGCATGCCGACGCCCGCTCAGTACAACCGTCCACTCACTACTACTACTGCCGACTGACTACTACTACAGACAGAGTACAACTCACTACTGCAGACAGAGTGCAACTGTTCCTGCCGACTCGCTACACGCAACTGACTAGCACTGTCGTCTCGCGCGGTCAAGCGCAGACTAGCAACGATAAATAACTCTCTGGTCAGAGATTCTCTCATGCCTCGCCATCGCTGGTAATGAATACATACGTGTTTCGATGTTATGTCAAAGCTTCAGATTTCTTGAAAGCATAGTAATCAGAGCTTTTTGACAGTCCCTAGAAGAAAATAAAGGTCCTGCTGCTCTATTGCCTCTGATAAAAACGATTAACTGCATACCAATATCCACCAGTCAGTGAATGTGAAAGACGGTTTTCACAAGGAAACCTTGTTTTAAGCCTATTAAGAGTGTCACAGTGCGTCACTGCTGCCAACTTGGTGTTCAACAAACTACAACTCCTCAAATGAACTCTTTATGTGAAGTCCTCATTCCTAAAAGGAACACGCCTAGCTACAGACAGTGAAAGTAAGTAGCAGAAGCAGGAGGAATACGATAGTAATATTCTGATGCTGATTGGGAACCTGCTTCAAACAAGCAGGTTCATCTGCATGGAACGTCTTTTAAGCATAATTCTAGATATTATAAATAAAACCGAATTATTTGCTTACTCTGAGGTACACATTAAAAGTATGATATAATTTCTTACAGCAATAATCCGTAAACATTAGACACTGGCAAAATGTCATTGAGTACCACTTGTGAAGATAACACTATAGGCTGATATACAATTTTTGTTTTCTCTTTACTATATTTTCTTTTACTTCTTTCCTGCTTTATTTTCATCACACATGGGAAAGATTGTTTCAGAATTAGTTTCGTAAATTTAGTTCTTGGCATAGTTATGTTTCTGTTTAGCTACTGTACTTGTTATGAATTTTCAATTACCCTGATGTTGTATACTTCTTTATCTGGTAACATGTGGTTTGAATTCATTTTCTATGGACAGAGTAAGCAGCATTAGAAAACTGCAGTGATATGCAGGAAGATCTGGAGCTGATAGGCACTTGGTGCAGGGAGTGGCAACTGACCCTTAACATAGACAAATGTAATGTATTGCGAATACATAGAAAGAAGGATCATTTATTGTATGATTATACGATAGCGGAACAAACACTGGTAGCAGTTACTTCTGTAAAATATGCGGGAGTATACGTACAGAACGATTTGAAGTGGAATGATCATATAAAATTAATTGTTTGTAAGGCGGGTGCCAGGTTGAGATTCATTAGGAGAGTCCTTAGAAAATGTAGTCCATCAACAAAGGAGGTGGCTTACAAAACACTCGTTCGACCTATACTTGAGTATTGCTCATCAGTGTGGGATCCGTACCACGTCGGGTTGACAGAGGAGATAGAGAAGAGCCAAAGAAGAGCGGCGCGTTTCGTCACAGGGTTATTTGGTAAGCGTGATAGCGTTACCGAGATGTTTAGCAAACTCAAGTGTCAGATAGCTTGCTGTCCAGGTTTCGAGAGGGTGCGTTTCTGGATGAAGTATCAAATATATTGCTTCCCCCTACTTATACCTCCCGAGGAGATCACGAACGTATAATTAGAGAGATTCGAGCGCGCACGGAGGCTTTCCGGCAGTCGTTCTACCCGCGAAACATAAGCGACTGGAACAGGAAAGGGTGGTAATGACAGTGGCACTTAAAGTGCCCTCCGCCACACACCGTTGGGTGGCTTGCGGAGTATAAATGTAGGTGTAGATGTAGAAATATGAAATTGTGATTTCGTACATGTACAAAACTGTTAATCGGTGAAATCAGAATGTTTGAAAGTGTTGTATGAAGCGAGGTATTTGAGCGACGTAAAATCATATCGATAGGTTGAAGGAGAAGGCGTCAACAAGGAGTCGGGAGCGAGAAGGAGAGTAAAGGTGACTGCGTTTGTGCTGCTACACATTGTGTTCATGGGGGGAGAAAAATATCAGCGTTTGGACAGCGCTACATTTATGATCTCGGTGTGTAACGCGACTAAAGAACTACGGACTTTACATGTCGCGTTGTTCATTTGCCGGAAATGTGTTTCGACTCATTCACCAGACCGATAAGCTATGTGCAGTCCGTAAAGAAACTAAAGAAACTGTTTTCGATTTTAGACAGCACAAACTACATTGTGCATATCATGTACTGTAGAATGAAACAGAAAATGTGGTTACACATTTTCGCGTCGTACATTGATAGGTAGAACTTTAACTTCGAGTGTATACAGACCGATAAGCTATGTGCAGTCCGTAAAGAAACTAAAGAAACTGTTTTCGATTTTAGACAGCACAAACTACATTGTGCATATCATGTACTGTAGAATGAAACAGAAAATGTGGTTACACATTTTCGCGTCGTACATTGATAGGTAGAACTTTAACTTCGAGTGTATGATATGAGGATTGTCGTGTAATTGAAGTGATTGCGTACACAGTTATACACGGTGCTTATCGTTCCATTTAAACAACGGACTGATGATTTAAGGTACAACTGACTTGGTTTACTTTCTTAGTGCGGACGGATATACTGTGAAAAGTGCCGCGCCACGATCGAAAACTGTACTCCGAGAACTGTGGCTAAAATGCGCAACAAACATTATGATGCCAGGTTACATCACCCGTTCACGGGAAGAATCGTGTCACGTTTGTCGCTGCATGTAGATACGCAGTTGGAGTTAATTTGCAAACATCTAGCGTTCCTGTTAGATTTGTAACACAGGCGCCCCCGATCAAGGAGCACAGCAAGACAATGCCAATTATTGGATTACACGCTCAAGGATCATGGGCTAACGGGACGGACGTTGACAATTCGCCGACAGCATCAGCTAAGTGGAAACTGGTTTGAAGGAACATTGACTAAGTGACACAGCGAACTACATTGTTCTCAAATAAAACTACAGTACCACTCTGAATACAGCACTAAAAAATCCAGATGTATTGTATAGGTAAAAACTATAGATTGCTTACCCATCTCTGGAAAGTGTTGTGTACTTTTCTCTAAATGGTTGTTTATGGGCAGATATGGATTCTGACCACAATCTATTGGTTATGAACTGCAGATTGAAACTGAAGAAACTGCAAAAAGGTGGGAATTGAAGAAGATGGGACCTGGATAAACTGAAAGAACCAGAGGTTGTAGAGAGTTTCAAGGAGAGCATAAGGGAACAATTAACAGGAATGGTGGAAAGAAATACAGTAGAAGAAGAATGGGTAGCTCTGAGGGATGAAGTAGTGAAAGCAGCAGACGATCAAGTAGGTAAAAAGACGATGGCTAATAGAAATCCTTGGGTAACAGAAGAAATATTGAATTTAATTGATGAAAGGAGAAAATATAAAAATGCAGTAAATGAAGCAGGCAAAAAGGAATACAAACGTCTCAAAAATGAGATCGACAGGAAGTGCAAAATGGCTAAGCAGGGATGGCTAGAGGAAAAATGTAAGGATGTAGAGGCTTGTCTCACTAGGGGTAAGATAGATACTGCCTACAGGAAAATTAAAGAGACCTTTGGAGAACAGAGAACCACTTGTATGAATATCAAGAGCTCAGATGGCAACCCAGTTCTAAGCAAAGAAGGGAAGGCAGAAAGGTGGAAGGAGTATATAGAGGGTTTATACAAGGGCGATGTACTTGAGGACAATATTATGGAAATGGAAGAGGATGTAGATGAAGATGAAATGGGAGATACGATACTGCGTGAAGAGTTTGACAGAGCACTGAAAGACCTGAGTCGAAACAAGGCCCCGGGAGTAGACAACATTCCATTAGAACTACTGACGGCCTTGGGAGAGCCAGTCCTGACAAAACTCTACCATCTGGTGAGCAAGATGTATGAGACAGGTGAAATACCCTCAGACTTCATGAAGAATATAATAATTCCAATCCCAAAGAAAGCAGGTGTTGACAGATGTGAAAATTACCGAACTATCAGTTTAATAAGTCACAGCTGCAAAATACTAACGCGAATTCTTTACAGGCGAATGGAAAAACTGGTAGAAGCGGACCTCGGGCAAGATCAGTTTGGATTCCGTAGAAATGTTGGAACACGTGAGGCAATACTGACCTTACGACTTATCTTAGAAGAAAGATTAAGGAAAGGCAAACCTACGTTTCTAGCATTTGTAGACTTAGAGAAAGCTTTTGACAATGTTGACTGGAATACTCTCTTTCACATTCTAAAGGTGGCAGGGGTAAAATACAGGGAGCGAAAGGCTATTTACAATTTGTACAGAAACCAGATGGCAGTTATAAGAGTCGAGGGGCATGAAAGGGAAGCAGTGGTTGGGAAAGGAGTGAGACAGGGTTGTAGCCTCTCCCCAATGTTATTCAATCTGTATATTGAGCAAGCAGTAAAGGAAACAAAAGAAAAATTCGCAGTAGGTATTAAAATTCATCAGAAGAAGTAAAAACTTTGAGGTTCGCCGATGACATTGTAATTCTGTCAGAGACAGCAAAGGACTTGGAAGAGCAGTTGAACGGAATGGACAGTGTCTTGAAAGGAGGATATAAGGTGAACATCAACAAAAGCAAAACGAGGATAATGGAATGTAGTCGAATTAAGTCGGGTGATGCTGAGGGAATTAGATTAGGAAATGAGACACTTATAGTAGTAAAGGAGTTTTGCTATTTAGGGAGTACAATAACTGATGATGGTCGAAGTAGAGAGGATATAAAATGTAGACTGGCAATGGCAAGGAAATCGTTTCTGAAGAAGAGAAATTTGTTAACATCGACTATAGATTTAAGTGTCAGGAAGGCGTTTCTGAAAGTATTTGTATGGAGTGTAGCCATGTATGGAAGTGAAACATGGACGATAACTAGTATGGACAAGAAGAGAATAGAAGCTTTCGAAATGTGGTGCTACAGAAGAATGCTGAAGATAAGGTGGGTAGATCACGTAACTAATGAGGAGGTATTGAATAGGATTGGGGAGAAGAGAAGTTTGTGGCACAACTTGACTAGAAGAAGGGATCGGTTGGTAGGACATGTTTTGAGGCATCAAGGGATCACAAATTTAGCATTGGAGGGCAGCGTGGAGGGTAAAAATCGTAGAGGGAGACCAAGAGATGAATACACTAAGCAGATTCAGAAGGATGTAGGTTGCAGTAGGTACTGGGAGATGAAGAAGCTTGCACAGGATAGAGTAGCATGGAGAGCTGCATCAAACCAGTCTCAGGACTGAAGACCACAGCAGCAGCATGGGAAGCAGACGTTTACGTTGGGAAGCTTTTACTTTGTTGACCATATTGTTGGTGAGATTATTTTCTATTCGGTGTTT
Organism: Schistocerca nitens; assembly: GCF_023898315.1. Taxonomy (NCBI): domain Eukaryota; kingdom Metazoa; phylum Arthropoda; class Insecta; order Orthoptera; family Acrididae; genus Schistocerca; species Schistocerca nitens. Next base: position 57,242,819 of record NC_064617.1, read on the forward strand.
GACTTAAATCATTTAGGAGACCATAATGTCTCCTAAAAATCGCAAATCAATTAGCCATTCCGGGTCATACAAAAGTGGCTCCAAATGTCCTTTGTCCTTCAAAAACTAAATCACGGCGTGGTGTAATAGAAAAACTCGAGAAATCGGTTTTCCTTCGCTCAGCCAGCGTACCTCGGCATGCTAAGGGATATCTGGATACTCTCCAAACGAAATCGGAAATTCTTTGAACTGACGAAGAATGAGCCTGTGAGAAGGAATATAGTCCACGATATGCACCAATAAGTTCATCACGTCTTGAAGACCAATAACTTTCACACAAAGAGTCTCTTGATATTCAAAATAATGAACGAAAGGTAAATCCGGCGTATTAAGCTTTTTCCTCAGTAGGCCAAACCTTTTTGCTTTACCATGTTGTGCTGGCACCTCATCTGTGGTTACAGGAAACAGCTTTCCCCAAGTGAGTCCTATTTCTCCAGCTGCCATTTAGACTGCTTCTATAATATCCACCCCTATAGCATTGTCCTTCATCGAAATCATATCCAGGAGCTCTTCCACTGCATGTAGATCATCGTCCACGCCACACCACGCAAAAATATGACTCAGCCGTGTCATTAATATCCTTGGAATCATCAAGTGTTTTAGAGTACTCTCAGAGGTTTTCAATTTTGGCTGCCAGTTGTTCATGTACATTCCTGGCAATGTCGCTGATTCGCCGAGACATTGTCGTATTGCAGAGTTGTATTCGGCTGCATGAGGGAGTAGTAGGCTAGTGGGCGTGCTGAAGCACTTCATTAGTGCGAATTGCCTACATTCAGGAGCAAGCATGTATTCAGGGGCAAACCTGTTGCTCTCTTTTAATTAGAGGTCCTTACCCTATTCTTCTGCTAAGCAGATTATGACCCCCTGGGGATAACCTGTCCTTCTGAGAAACCTGCCACCCCTCTGCCTCCCCTCCTCCTCCACTCTGGGAACTCCCCTCACCAATATATACACGTTACTAATGTTAAATTAATTGATTAAATAATTATATTGATTGATTAATTAAACCCTACACCTTTGGAAAACCCATAGCCCTCTCCGCCCCCTCCCCCAACCGGAAATTGTCGGGGAAAAGATTCAGTTGATTGGCTATTTGTTGGGGAATCGATTGTATAATATGGATTATTATTTAAACAATTTCTGGTAAGCGAAGCAGTATGTGGAATATTGTTTAGTTAAAGAATTTATTGCATACAATTCTGTGTACGGAATATAGTTTATTTGTTTATGTAAAGAATTTGGGGGGAAATAGATTGCAGTATATGGGATATTATTTATTTATTTTATTTATTTACGTAGTTTTCGCCCACACTGGAGCACTAAAATCAAACATAATACAACAGAATCTACAATAATTACGTTTAGGTCTTTAGCAGTCAGCAATTACTTCATTTCCCAAAACTTCTTCATTCGCTGTGATCTGGCTGCTCGTTCTTCTGCATTTATGACATACTTCTTTCATTCTGATGGGTTGAATGTCAGCCGTGTGTATTTGTTCTTCAGAAGCAGTTTCTCTTCTCTTCGTGAATTTGATGTGTGGTGATGTTCAGTTCATCCATACCACTTTGTACTTCTTTAAACCAGATGTTTTTGGTTTTACTGTTCCAGAAGTAGTCAAAGAGTTGCTTCAGGATTCTAGTATTTGGTAGACGAGATATGTGGCCGAAAAATGCAAACCTTCTTTTCCGCATTGTATCAATAATGGATTCGCTTTCTTTATACACTACTGAATTGGGCAAAAGCCTCCACTGCCCATTAACTTGGTGTATCTTATAATTGTTCGGAGTATTCTTCTATCAACTTTCTGCAATTTGTCAGTTGTTGCTTGAGTATTTAGTCTGAATAGTGTTTCACTTGCATATGTTGCTTCCGACTTAACGACGGAGGAGTAACGTCGAAATTTAGCATTTATTGAGAGAAATCGTTTTTTGTAGGTTGGCCACGTTGTTCTTTGCGCTCTCTGAAGTTTTAATGTTCTAATATCCACTGATGCTCTTTCATTAACATTCCAGGTAATAATCTCACCAAAATATTTAACTTTTTTACTACCTTAATTATTTATCATTATGGAGTATGATATGGGATGTGTCAACTGGGAAGCTGGCCATGAGTTCTGTTTTCTCAAACGAAATTTGCAATCCGACCTTTGCCGCTAATCGTTCTAGTTCTTCTATCTGAACCTTTGCTTTATCAGTATTGTTTGCTAACAGTACCAAATCATACCGAGCGAGGTGGCGCAGTGGTTGGCACACTGGGCTCGCATTCGGGAGGACGACGGTTCAATCCAGTCTCCGGCCATCCTGATTTAGGTTCTCCGTGATTTCCCTAAATCGTTTCAGGCAAATGCCGGGATGGTTACTTTGAAAGGGCACGGCCGATTTCCTTCCCAATCATTACCTAACCCGAGCTTGCGCTCCGTCTCTAATGACCTCGGTGTCGACGGGACGTTAAACACTAACCACCACCACCAGTACCAAATCATTTGCAAATGCAAGGCAGTTAAGTTGAATCTTTCTTCCAATCTTAACAGATGGTGGGCATACCTTGTTCCATTCACGCATGATTTTCTCCAGCACACAATTGTGGACAATCCATCGCCTTGTCGAAGGCCAGTATGAATCTCAAAAGGTTCAGAGAATTCATTTCTGAACCTTACTCTAGCTTTAGTATTTCAAAGGGTGACTGCAACGAGATTCACAAGTTTCTGATGTAAACCAAATTATTTAGGAATTGACAGTAGAGATTCACGATGGATACTATCGTAGGATTTTTTAAAATCGACAAACGTGATCACTAGTTTCGTGTCACTGACCCTTTGATGTTTCATTATCCATTTGAGACTAATAATTTGATCAGGACAGCTTCGTCTGGACGAAAGCCTCCTTGATATTCACCTAATTCACCATCAAGCTGTTCATGAATTCTGAAACACAGAACCTTGGAAAAAATTTTATAAGTAATATCCAGTAGGGATATATCCCTATAATTATTTGGATCCAATCTATCTCCTTTCTTGTGTAGTGCAGGGGTCTCCAAACTACGGCCCGCGTTAGCTGGCCGGACATCCCCGGTATCCGGCCCGCCAAATATTTGAGGTGGCACCTATACTGCCAACAACTGAGTTTCGAGGCCTACCGCGACCAACACACCGCGACATTGGCTCTGCTACTCGCTACAAGACTACATACCTAAACTTATTGTTGCACCGCTTGAAATAACAATGCGTTGACATACTCTACCTCTGTTACGTCTTGCAGTAATAGTGTTGCTAACAATGATTTTAAGGTTGGTTGGTTGGGGGAAGGAGACCAGACAGCGTGGTCATCGGTCTCATCGGATTAGGGAAGGATGGGGAAGGAAGTCGGCCGTGCCCTTTCAGAGGAACCATCCCGGCATTTGCCTGGAGTGATTTAGGGAAATCACGGAAAACCTAAATCAGGATGGCCGGACGCGGGATTGAACCGTCGTCCTCCCGAATGCTGATTTTAAGATTTCGTTAACTTTGCAAGACGCTTTCGTGAAGAATATGCAGTGACATACTTTTTTGTGGGTGAAATTTGCCAGAATAAACTACGCCAGAATTTCGGTCAGGTACGTCCACCAATCAAAATTGTGTAATTAAATAAAAATCGTAGTTCGTTTCAGTGCTAGCTATTCCCACAACCTTAGATTTTTGCGATTTCATCTTTCCTTTAGCCTTACATTACGGTGATCATGGAGTGCTAGGGTGCTTTAATCCCACTAGGTAGATCTTGGCCCTTATGACTTCGTGGAGGAGTCAATGTGGCTTGCGGATTAGAAAATTTGGAGACCCCTGGTGTAGTGGATCGATTATTGCAACACTCCATTCCTCTGGTAACTTCTCAGTATTCCAAATGTCAGTAAGTTGTTTGTGTAAGTTCAGAATAATTTGTACATTTGCATATTTCCAAAGTTCTGCCACTAGTTGGTTCTCACCTGTTGCTTTTTAATTCCGAAGTGAGTTAATCGCTGCTTGTACTTCATCTGGCTGTGGTGGTATAACTTTTTCTAAATGCGTTTTGTTTCTTGGATAGGGGTCAAATTCCAAATGAGTTCAGGTTCCGCGCTATTTAGTAACTTTATCCATTTATTAAAAGAATTTGGCGAGAAATCGATTGCAGTGTATGGAATATTGTGTAAACGATTTCTGGTAGACAAGGCAAATTGTGGAATATTGTATATGTAAACAATTTATCGGATACAAGGCAGTGTTTGGAATATAGTTTATTTATATAACTAAGAATTTGTCGGGAAATCGATGGCATACTGTTTATTTGAAGGCGAGAAGGCAGTATGGAATATTCAAACGTTTGTGGCGCATTTTTATCCCAATTGTGCAAGGAATACTGTCAACATAATTCACTGCTCATAATTGTACTGTTAAAAATCTTTCACATCGACCACTGACTGCTTCACTATTCCCACATCACAGGCCACACCACCCCTCCTTGGGCGCTGCAACTGACAGACCGGATGTCGCACTAATCCCCAAGCACTAGAGACAGGTCATGGCAACCCTTTGATATTGATACCTGGAAAATTCCTGTCGAAACACTAGCTCTCTCTCTCTCTCCCTCAAGTGGCCACGTCCTATCACTTGCCACTGCTGGACATGCAAGCGCTGTTGGTGACGCTCAGACCAAACTGCAGACAGAGCGCCGGCCGGAGTGGCCGAGCGGTTCTAGGCGCTACAGCCTGGAACCGCGCGACCGCTACGGTCGCCTGTTCGAATCCCGCCTCGGGCATGGATGTGTGTGATGTCCTTAGGTTAGTTAGGTTTAAGTAGTTCTAAGTTCTAGGGGACTGATGACCTCAGAAGTTAAGTCCCATAGTGCTCAGAGCCATTTTTTGGCAGACAGAGCAGTGTTTAGCTGATAAATCCCCAACTGTGGATATATTCTCTCACTCTATCTGACTGATTGACTAATTAATTAAATCGATACCGTTTATGTGGCACAGTCTCTTTTTGTTTCCTACTGGTGGTTACTAGGATTGGAATATTCGGCAGGATTCGATCCATAAACTGGTAGGTTTCCAAAACCCACTGTATTTGTTTTCCTTCGCCTCCTATCGGTGGATACTGACCCAGTTAGGTCATTTGGTAGGAAGTCCACTATGTTGGAGGTATCTGAAAATTTCAAATTTCAGCTCAGCTGCATGCTATGTCCTTAACCAATCTGTGGAGGGGCTGGACCAGTGAGTGTGCTCGCAATAACAATAAATTAATGAACGCTGAATTGGATGTTGCACCTGGGTTTTTAAAGCACTATATGTCCCCGAAGAAGGTTTTCCCAGCTACAATTGGAAGAAGGGCGAAGGGCCTACTGCGTTATAGGATAGAGGCAACAATAACAAATACTTCTGCAAGACAGGGCCCATTGCAATGTATTGAGAAACACTAAACATGACACACTTAAACCAGAAACCAATTCATATAGTCATAGTAGTAGTTGTGACTACATGTCAAGAGGTCACTGTCAGTTAGGAAGTTAATGTCGGTATTGGGTTTTCTAGGTGCTATAGAATACCTAATCTTGTTCTCTCCGCTAAATTCAGAAGGAGGACCAGGAAAAGGATCACTGCATGATAGGACAGAGACAACAGCAAATACCCCTGAAAGACAGCGTTTGCTGCAATCCATTGCGAAGCACTAAACAGGACACACTTAAATTTGATCCAGTCCGTAGCATTATCTGTCATGACTAGATGTCGGAGATTGCTGGAACACTCGCACATCCCACGTATTCAGGTGCCGATATCCACGTGCAGCGTGCCAATCGCCTCGTGCGGTGAAAACTATCGCACGGCCGCAGTCGCAGTCGTGGATGTGCGAGTATGCCAGAGTTATCAATACGTGCGGCGTCAACACTTATCAGTGATCAATACTGAATGTCTCAATTTTCCAAGGAGAAGACATACAACACACACAATCGCGGAGACAGCCCAATTCATATTGACTATTAGTTCGCTATTCAGGTATCCATAGAGAAGCGCCACTGAAACCTGCCCCTGCAGCTCTGGGTAAGAACCGACTATCTGGCCAACTGGAACTTTTCTTTGTACCCACCACTCGTGAGTGCCTTAAGTCGGAAATGCCCACTCGTTCCAGCAACAGCCTACCTCTGCCATGCGGCCTGCACACCAAACAGAACCGTCCTAGGAAACCAGCCACATACACTACTGGCCATTAAAACTGCTACACCACGAAGATTAGGTGATACTGGCGCAAAATTTAACCGACAGGAAGAAGATGCTGTGGTATGCGATTGATTAACTTTTCAGAGCATTCACACAAGGTTGGCGCCGGTGGCGACACCTACAACGTGCTGACATCAGGAAAGTTTCCAACAGATTTCTCATACACAAACAGCAGTTGACCGGCGTTGCCTGGCGAAACGCTGTTGTGATGCCTCGTGTAAGGAGGAGAAATGGGTACCATCACGTTTTCGACTTTGATAAAGTTCGGATTGTAGCCTATCGCGATTGCGGTTTATCGTATCGCGAAATTGCTGCTCGCGTTGGTCGAGATCTAATGACTGTTAGCAGAATATGGAATCGGTGGGTTCAGGAGGGTAATACGGAACGCCGTGCTGGATCCCAACGGCCTCGTATTACTAGCAGTCGAGATGACAGGCATCTTATCCGCATGGCTGTAACGGATCGTGCAGCCACGTCTCGATCCCTGAGTCAACAGATGGGGACGTTTGCAAGACGACAACCATCTGCACGAACAGTTCGACGGAGGGAGATAGTCCTTCGTGAGTATCATTCTTATTGTAAGTAGGCTGTTTAGGTTTTTTTATTGATAACGCCATCTCAGTATGAAAATCACCGGCTGTGCCGTGTGCAGTCTGTGGCTGCTTTGCATTGTTGTAATACTCAACCATTGTAGTGTTAGGCAGCTGGCTGTGAACAGCGCGTAGCGCTGGGCAGTTGGAGGTGAGCCGCCAGCAGTGGTGGATGTGGGGAGAGAGATGGCGGAGTTTTGTAATTTGTCATGATATCAAGGTAAATACATTGTTGGTTCTCTATTAATATCTTTTATTTGCTAACTATCCCTATGAGTAGTTAGTGCCTTCCATAGTTCGAATCTTTTATTTAGCTGGCAGTAGTGGCGCTCGCTGTATTGCAGTAGCTTGAGCAGCGAAGATTTTTGTGAGGTAAGTGATTTGTGAAAGAGATAGTTTAATGTTAGTCAGGGCCATTCTCTTGTAGAGAATTTTGAAAGTCAGATTGCGTTGCGCTAACAAAATATTGTGTGTTGAAAGTCAGATTGCGTTGCGCTAAAAAATATTGTGTGTCAGTTTAAGCACAGTCGTATGTAAAATTGTTCAAAAGGGGACGTTTCATATGTCGACCCTTAGCCTAGGATACCTCACTGGAATCTTCTGATTTTTTCTTGTAGTTTGTATAATTAGTGTAGATTTTGTTTATTGCTAGCGCGTAATTGTAGAGAGAATCTCCATTGTAGTTGTAGTTTTTCAGTGTTGTATAGTAAAATAGTTGTGGCATGCATGTAGATTTGCACCAAGTATTTCGCAGCTGCAATTAACTAGATATTATTTTCAGTGTTATGTTAATGTGTTCTCTTATTTTTGCTCTTCAAATTGTGTTTTTTCTGTGTTGTCGTGTGAAATACTGTAACAATAATGGCGTGTGAAAAGCGTAACACTAGGCTCCAAAGTAAATTGAGAAACGACAGCGAAGACGAAAGCAGTATGTTAGCGCCGCAGAGTAATGAATTAACTAATGTTAAAAGTAGTAATTTGGTAATTGCGCATAGGGAGATGGAGCGGGTTGCAAACAATGGTGTAGACAGCGAAACAATTAGAGAACAGGGAAGCATTATCGATCGATCGGTCGGCAATAGCTCGGCTCAGGAATCCGAAATGACACGAGACGATCTCACAAATACTGTAGATTCAGGTTTTGGATCCTCACCGTTTTCTCAAATAAGTCAAGACACATTTTCTGCTTGTCAAAATGTGAATGTTGCCGGTGAAAATGCACTGCCAAAAAGCATAGAGAAACAGATTCCAGACACTAATACATTATTATTGCAATTAATGCAACAAATGGAACAAAATCAGAGAGAAATGAAACAAATGGGACAAAATCTTCAAAAGTTAGACACAGTGGAACAAAATCTTAAAAAGTTAGATACCACACTTGAACAAACACGTGAGGATTTAACTAATGAGTTACATCACATTGAATCGAAATGTCAAAAAGTCTGTAATGACGTAAAAACACAAATTTGTGAACATTTCCAACCTATTTTTTCGCGGCATGAAAATGCACTACAGAATCACGAAGCAGCCATAAAAGAACTGCAAACTACTGTTCATGAAAATCATGAGACCTTGCAAGCTAAATTTGACTCAGTTGCATCTACCGATTCGGTTACGCAACTTGCAAAAACCCAGGAAAACTTAAAAGACACAGCAGAAAAACACACTGAGGAAATAAGTACATTATCGGATAAAGTAGCCGAACTTTCAGATCAGTTCACTAACTTATCTACGAGGGTAGATGATGATCTGAATGACACAACACCTGTAGCCTTCACTGACACAGAAGAGTATGAACAAATTAGAAAATTCAAACAAAATCAAAATCAAATTAATACGCAACACCAAAGAGAAATCCGCGAAGTACAAGATCAGCTGACACAGGTAATACAAGAATTACGTATTTCAGAGGACACTCGCGCCCCAATACGGGAAGAGGGACGTAGAAATACGGAACAACCACAAAATAATAACTCAGGGCACTTCGGAAATTATGAAAGAAATTGGCAAGGTACACCGAATTTTGAGATGGAACCGCCGAAACGACGTAACAATGACCGGTATGCTACTCGCCGACACGATGATTTTGACTATAAGCTGTTCATTACTATACGTAAATTCAAAACATTTAAGAATTCTGCCAACGACATTCATCCACAAGCATGGCTCCATCAATTCTCTCATTGTTTTCCTCCCAACTGGTCATTGGAGCACAGGTTAGAATTTATGTGTGGCTACTTAGAGAATGAACCAGCTGTAAGAATGCGATCGGTCATTCACGATTGCCACAGTGAAGGAGAATTTTACCATGCCTTCCTCTCCGCATACTGGTCTCAAGCCACACAAGACCGAGTAAAACATGGCATCATAATGATGAAACATTTCGAACAATCTGAATTCTCCAGTCTTGTGAAATATTTTGAAGACATGTTGCATAAGAATCAGTATCTTTCAAACCCATACAGCCCTTCAGAACTCATCCGCATTTGCTTAATGAAATTACCTGAACATTTACGGCATATTATTTTAGCAGGACGTTGTAAAGACGACATTGAAGCTTTTCAGGGACTGTTACAAGAACTGGAAATTGACACTGACAGTCGCGGGATGCGAAAACAGGAAAACAATCACTACAGGTCACATCCGTCACAATTCCGTGACGACAGAAATAATAAATGGACACGACAAGGCTACTCTCACAACACAAATCGTGACCAAAACAGACACCACCCTTATGACAACCGTTGGCAGAATAATAGTTACAGAGAAAGATCGCATTTCCGTAGTAATGACTATCACAGAGACAATCAGAGAAACAGACAATATGGGAACCAAAACAATTATTATTACGAGGGACAGAATAACTTTAGACGCAACGGTCCAGCGCGCAGTTACGATTCAGGGAGAAATTCTCCACCACTTAACCGACAAGAAAGAAACCACAGAAACTACCGACATGACGACAGACGATGTGATCGTAACGACAGACCTGAATTGCATCAGAACTGGCGGGATTCAAACAGAGCTGGGCCCTCTCAGCAAGGCGAATTTGTAGAAGTTCGGTCTCCTAATCCGAATAACGACGCGCGCCAGCAAAGAAACAGACAATGACTCGCACAGCAGGCAGCCGCGTGCGCCCGCTGGCTCCGAGAAAAATAACACAGACGCTAACCTTGAGAAAAATTCCAGTATTCTTTACCGACGTATACCACTTGATAATTGCGTTAAAGTTGAAACTCTGCGTACTAGGAAGAGCAAAGGTTTACACCACATTTCACATGTAACACCGTTTATTGAGAGATAATGTGCTTTTTTAACTTGAGATTTTAATGCAACATTTTGGTTTATTTGAAAATACATTCTGGATTTAAAGGGCTTTCTGAGAGATACTAGATGACACAGTGGTTAGTTTATGTGACAGCTACAGGATTTTATCACGACGTTACTAATGAGTGACAATTTACAATGTTGCTTTTGCGGTGTATCTGTTTTATATCTGCACAGTTTTTCGGCATTATTCAAGAAATTAAAACATGTTTTAGTAGTAACTTTTGTGGTATAGCAACAATGAGACAGCCTTTTTCGTAGCACAACAATACGTTACAGTACAGTACTTTCCTCATCACGGCAATAAGCGTAATAACTGAGATATCTATACGCAAAGCATTTCACTTTTGTGTATCATCAGGTAAGTACATTGACTTCTGCAGAACTTAGCTTTCGGAGGACGATAACTACGAGACTTCCACAGAGATTATCTTACAACATGACGCACAGTTTAGCGCTACAGGACACATATTTGAGTGATTAATTTTGTACTTAAAACATTTATTTTTAAAGATTTTTGAATTACAAAGAAAGTTTTCTGAGATATATTTCACTCCATTGCTGTAATCTGTAACACCTAAGGGTATAATTACAGTTATCCTCAGGGGGGTACACGCTTACTTTGTGTACCATGTGTGTGGCAACCACAAGGAACCCTAGCTAATATGGTATTTGCTTATACAACTTTACACATCGGTACCATATTTCTCCAACACAGTATTACACAGCTATCAGATCATTTAACTGAGAGAGACAAACATTTTTTTTTACTACGTCAGTGACAGATGTTTACGTAATTACACAGTTGAATAACTTCATACGTATGAAATTGTATTTTGTTTGTACTTTGTAAACTGTTCATATTTTTTCGGAACCATTGTGATACAATGTGAGCTTTGAATGATGTGTTTGGTATGGAATCATGATTTTAAAGTACGTTTGAGGCAGATGACACTTTTGAAATGAGCAGAGAATTTTTTTTAGGTTTTGAAACTATTGGAGGAAGCTACGACGATTTTGCGATTTGACTGAGGTGTTATGATGTTATTTTTTTTTGACGACGATGTGTATTATGTTGTTGAGGTATGTTTATGATTAGTAAGCTAATGTTATATGAAGAATTTGATTATGCTATGTATCTAATGATGAAGTATTGAAGAAGCGTCGACGAATTTGTATATGTGTAATAAGGTAAGGAGTAATGAGTAGCGGTTAGGAACTCTGCCTTGTGAAGACGTATGTTGGAAACCGAGAATCGTACTTTTAGAATTATGAAATGTGTGTAAATGCGTGAATGTATCACAATGCCGACGAAAATTTTTTGGACACTGTTATATTCATGGGATTTTGTTTTTACAGGTTTGCAACGCTAATTCTTGACCTGTGAAATATTTTTATTTAAGACTGCCATTGTAGCGGAAACTGCTGTCGTAAATATTTCCGTACGAAAGTTAAGTGACCACCTGCACGTAATACGTCGTGGGCACACAGCTGTATCAGACACCTGGGCGACAGCCACCCGAACAAAAAAAAACCATTAGCCTTCCAGCGGCACAGGTAGAAGAAAAAAGAGGCCATTATAATCGCTATTGACGTTCCTTTGTAGAAAGCATCGCAACATTTCACGGCTATTGTCGTGCTAATTGAGAGAAATGCCATATGGCTAGTGAATGACGTTTCACGCCTTGCTTTGCCCATTTTGTTTAATATCTAGTTTCTAGCTGCACTGCAGCACTGGTTAAAATAAAATTTTATAGATGTACTAATATAAATATTTTCTGTCTGCAGATCTATTAAATAATAATTTTGTAATCCACATTCTTCGAAAAAGGAGCTCTTGGAATGGAAAGAACAATAAGAAGGGACTAATACCAGGAACTGCATACATAATTTTCTTTTCAACTACTGAGTAATTTTTTGTAGAATTAGTTTTTGTGGTGCACCACTTTAATTACTTAGACATTAAGATGTGATTATACATTTCCCTTATCTGCATTGTTATCTTTAGTGTACTATTTTTTCTGCTTGAGCTATGTCATATTTCGGTATAAGTTGCTGCTGTTTGCCAGGCATAGTGTTATTGAATTTGACTTTGTATTATTCTGTTAAGCCAGTTTTACTAATGATTTCTTGTTATTATTTGTTGCACATTGCCTTAGATTAGTTGTAATATTACAATTGCTTTGCTAATTTCTTAATGCTGCTTGCTTCGCAAATCTGCGTTTTTTTTTTTGTCATTGCTGTTTGTGTTAATTTGTTATGTGCTGCTGCATTGCCTCGTCCCTTAGTTTAGCATCTGAGCTCAGTAGATTTAAGTTAGCTTAAGAGGGGGTAGACTATATAAGAAACTAACTATGATGAATTGGAACAAATGCATTGAGAAGCCACAAGAAACAGATAGGGCCAAAATGAGTATTGTACAATGAGAAATAATTATTTTGAAAGAAATATGGTTAGAATACAGAAAAGAGGTACAGATAGAACCATTTGGGAATAATGATGAACGAAGGGAGATCTCCAAGAACAAAAAAGGTTTTGTTCACAAAATACTGCAGTACCAAAAGTTACACTGAAAACGAACCCTGTCCTTTCCATTGTGTTATCCCACTATGTGTTTGTGTACCCTTGTGTATTTGTTTTCTTCCTGTCTTTGTGTAGTTTCATAGAATTTTTTCTTCTTCTAATACTAAGCTACATTCACTATGATGAGGAATACTGTGATCCTCAAATATAATTTGCATTGATAATATGTTATTTACTTTGTAAAGATGATTAGACATTTATCTGTTCTGTGTTAATGCTTAGGTGTGAAGTTGATGTTTCAAAAGTTATTCTGATCTTTATGTAAGTACTTATGTCATTATTTTTGTAACACTGATGTATATGTTTATTTCTATTCTTTTGTAAAGCCCCTATTACTACGAATGTTATCTCTACTATTATGTTTTTAATGATGTTTTCTGTACCCTTGTAATTGTATTCTTATGTTATAAAATTGTAATTGACACCAGGTCATCAAATTAAGTAACTTGTAAGTTACATTTCACTGCACACGTTTCTGTTGGTCATAGTATATGGACAATATGTGAGAAGTAGGGAGTGATAGTGTTTGCATGTGATTTAATGATTCAGCAAGGGACTGGATAACAGCATTGCTGGTTCTGAGGACAATTCCAAAAACTTTGTGAGTGCACAAGTGGTGGTTATGGACTTGCTACATTATCCGCAAGACTCTTCGATGGTGATTGTGCACCTGCACAGTCACAACAGATGGTTGCTGGCCATCTCTACAAGGACTACAGTGGGTCTGCACCTCTGGTGGCCCACCAGTACAGTCATTTCTACAAGGACTACAGTGGGTCTGCACCTCTGGTGGCCCACCAATACCATTATTTCTACAAGGACTACAGTGGGTCTACATCTTCGATGATCCATCAATACCATTATTTCTACAAGGACTGCAGTGGGTCTGCGCCTCTGGTGGCCCACCAATACCATAATCTCTACCAGGACTACAGTGGGTCTGCTCTGTGATGACCTACCAAACGATATTCTTCAAAACTTCGATAGACTACGCTGTGGGTTTGCTCTGTTGTGGCCCATTACGTGTCAGCATGTCAAGAGTCAGCACTGTCTTTCCGTTGGAAGGACAACGATACTTCTTCAAGACTGCATGGAAATCCACTACGTCTATGTGCATTTTCTTTTACTGCTCAGACTTTGAGAAAAACACTGCAATGTGATGAATGATCAGGACTGTCTTTATGGACTGTGAGAAAATTTTAGCTTTTGACCAACATTGTATCAATAAGTGTGTGCATTTAATTCTTAGTTATTGTAATTATGAAAAATTTTTTCAAATCTGTATTGGGCACTGCCCAACCCAATTTGTAAAATTTTTTGTGGGGAGCATGGGGGCTATGTAAGTAGGCTGTTTAGGTTTTTTTATTGATAACGCCACCTCAGTATGAAAATCACCGGCTGTGCCGTGTGCAGTCTGTGGCTGCTTTGCATTGTTGTAATACTCAACCATTGTAGTGTTAGGCAGCTGGCTGTGAACAGCGCGTAGCGCTGGGCAGTTGGAGGTGAGCCGCCAGCAGTGGTGGATGTGGGGAGAGAGATGGCGGAGTTTTGTAATTTGTCATGATATCAAGGTAAATACATTGTTGGTTCTCTATTAATATCTTTTATTTGCTAACTATCCCTATGAGTAGTTAGTGCCTTCCATAGTTCGAATCTTTTATTTAGCTGGCAGTAGTGGCGCTCGCTGTATTGCAGTAGCTTGAGCAGCGAAGATTTTTGTGAGGTAAGTGATTTGTGAAAGAGATAGTTTAATGTTAGTCAGGGCCATTCTCTTGTAGAGAATTTTGAAAGTCAGATTGCGTTGCGCTAACAAAATATTGTGTGTTGAAAGTCAGATTGCGTTGCGCTAAAAAATATTGTGTGTCAGTTTAAGCACAGTCATGTAAAATTGTTCAAAAGGGGACGTTTCATTATGTACAAGACAGAACAGCAAGTTATGTGGACAGTATATTATAACAATGGACTCGAATGCACCCAGTCACTTCCAACCATGTATTCTACAGCTGCACTGCATTTGCTCTATTGTCCGTATGTCAGTGTCATGGATGGCTCACATGACCAAGTCCTTCCGATGGTGGGCCCACATTCAGGTACAGAACACATCTCCAGACGTAAGGCATGATGGACCCATCTTCAAATTCTATCCTGGACATAATGCATTCTGTGCCCATCTCTAAACTTGGTTTCAGATCAAACACAAGGTGGATTCACCTTTGAACTCTATCCCAGACATAGTGTGTTGTAGATTAGCCTCCTAAAATTGCTTTGAATACAACACGTGGCAGATTCACACCTGAACACTAACTTGGGTGTACTCTGGGTCATGAGAGCCATCCATGACACAGACATCCAGAAAATAGAGGGGTGTGGGGGTCTCTGAGAAGAACAGATTATCCTCAAGGGTCATAACCCACTTAGCAGAACAATAGGTTAAGGACTTGTCAATCAAAAGAGAACAATAGGTTTGCCCTCAAATGTATGCTTGCCCCTGAATGCAGGCAACCCACACTAACGAAATGCACCAACACTACACTTATCCTGATACTTGCCAGAACTAATATGGGATTCATTGTCTACACTACATCCAACAAAATATTCTTTATTAATGGTCCTACAAATGGCTGCCCAGTTCTTGCCGTAGCTGTCTCCGAGTCCTTTCCAGCACCCGTCATCTTCTTCACCATAAATTAGAGAAAAAAGACTGTGTTTGGAATAACACGAACAAAACCGAATAAGAATACAAATTTGAGAGGAATGTGAGGAAACTTCATTTCGTTTTGTGGGATCTTCAACCAAAACAAACATGCTAAAGCACTGGTACAAACTTCATTTGTGGACATAGATTTCCCTTCTGAAATAGTTTGCAATTTCCATAATTCTTCCACTCTGGCGCCCCCTACGATTTCATTATACTTCTCTGAATGCAGTTTGCTGTGGTGTCTTTGAATAGACGATTTTCTTATGCACGTAATTACTGTACCACACATCATATATTGAGCTCCGTCGTCACAAGTAACAAAAAAATAGGAAAATTCACACTCCAATTTAAATGGATTTCCGGAAATCTTTGCTTTTTTTGGAGCAAGTTTTTTCATTATCCCAGTAATGTTATGTCTTGTGACTATCCATTTCCGTGTTGAATAAGCCATCTATCAGTGCATGCGGCAGCACACCGTGGCGGCCTCACTATTCAAGCCGAGCTGAGGCGAATTTTACACGTTTTCCGTGTTTGAGGGGCCCTGTGTTAAATATGAAATGACTGTACGGCATCGTTGGCCGGGAGCCCCCATTCTGGGAAGTTCGGCCGTTAAGCGCAAGTCTTCTTTCATACGACGCCACATTGGGCGACTTACGCGCCGGTGATGATGATGAAATGATGATGACAACACAACACAGCACCCAGTCCACGAGTGGTGTAACTGGGTTTTCTCTTTTGATGATAGCCAATTGTCAGGGTGAGCATTACTGCAAAGGGCATTTGATTCTAAAGCATTATGTCAGGGTGAAAATACTAAATAAATTAATTTTTCTCTCTTAGCAACATGTGGGCAGGGTGGGTTCTTCCTTGGCTCGGTTATGAGGTAGAATGAAACAGCATTTTTACATAAGATAACTTTTATTGAAAGTTTTGTATAGCTGTTTCCTTACTGGATGTTCTGGCTCGGAGAGCGGCAGCTGTGTCGTTTGCGAAGCCTTCTGCTGCGGCAGCGGCGGCGTCTGATTACGCCTGGCGGTGTGTATCTCGTGTTACCGTCTCGCCCAGTTGACTGGAGACGCGCCTCGTGCGGTGGTCCGTTTAATTATTGAGAACGAAGTCGTGCATCGGACGGTGATACCTTGGATGTGGCGTCCCAGTGTTTCTCTTCTCTAAGCGGCCGCGTGTGTCAGTGTTGTGCGTCGGCCAGCGGAGCGGCGCGGCGCGGCGGGGGAAGGCCAGTGTCCCGTACTCGGAACAACGGACTCCCGCTTGCCAGTCTTCGGCTGTCAGATCTTCATCCCAGCTCACAGGTGACCGCTGATGTGAGGTCGTCTTCTTCCCGTCCTCACGAGTCACCCGGGTACGTAAAAATCAGTCTTCAAATACCTTTTAACTTCTGTCTTCTGGCGCGGAGGCTGCTGCTTGCTATTCCATTACAGCGGCGGACTTGGTGCGTCTGTGTATGATATAGTCTCTTCTTGCATGACGGTCTTCAGCACCGAAACTGACTGAAAACTACTGCTACTCTCGTCGGGCCGACTGCGTCTCGCGTATTTATTCACTTCAGTTCACTGGAGGTGAACGACTTCACGGTCATTGCCTCTTCTGTCACTTTGAAAAGCTTCTCGAAGAATCTTCTTAACGTCGGTCATTGGCTCTTGGAATGTAGGCGAGGGCCTTTGATCACACGTGACGACTGAGAAACACGTGAGCCGGTCGGGCGATGCCCTGACGGCTGAATCGACAGCTTCCGCTTATGTGGGGAGGGCGATGGCCTCTTCTGAACGTGCTATGCTGACTTGCAAGCGCCGACCGTTGCCATTGCTGCTTTGTCCGCTGTTTCCCAGTGTGTAATTGTTCTAAACGAAACTAAATTTTTCATTTATTTTCTGATTTCTACTGCACTTCATATTGCTTTCACTAATTTATTCACCTATCTTAAGTACCAGTCAACAGTGGAGAAAATCTCCAACCAAGCCGGGAATCGAACCCGGGCCCGCTTGCATGTGCGGCAAGCATGTTACAACCCAGCTAAGCAGGCAGACTGTGTTAAATAATAATTACGTACATAATACTGAATAGATGATAATTACGTAAGTTGTACTGGATAATAAGTACAATTGTTCAGAAAAAATAATGTGGCATTTAGAGTCATCGTTTCTGGGGAGTAAAAATGTGGATTTGTTTCCTGCTATGCGCTAGTATGCTTTTTTTTTTTTTTACATCTTAATCTGTAACACATTCTTGCACTTTATATTCATGTAACGGAAGTATATTCTGCAATATTCGATGTCATTTACTTATAAAGCACACTCCCTCAGGAATATATTTCTGAGATTTTGTCACCTCTCTTTGATTAGAAAAAGAAGCATGAAATTATTGTAGATGAAACGACAGGCAGTGACATTCCTATTCATGTTTGTCACACATTTCGCCGTTTTTCCTAATACGTCGCGATTTCCAATGGTATGGTTACACAGGAACCTAAGAGTAGAGCTTAAATTGCTTTCGCTGAAACGAGCAGCAATGACATTCATGTTCCTTGCTTGTCATAAGTATTTGGCTATTTATTTCCGAATATGCAGTAATTTCTGAGGGAGGAGTTAGGCAGATATTTCTTGCCTGTCACAAATATTTGGATACTTGTCTGTTTATTTCCGAATATTTCGCGATTTCCGAGGCTGTCGTTAGCTAGGAACCGAATAGGACACTTTAATATCTGTTCCAAATGCATGTACTCAGAACAGCGTTAGCTGCCAGTAGAAAGATCGCAAATGAGTTAGTTCATAAAAATGAATTTTCCTAATGAGTGTCTTTGGCTGGTAAAATATCAAGGAATATATCACTCGGTAAAATATAGTTACAGCCTTCGAAGGTTCCAGCCAAAGAAGTACGCTATCTCTTTGATTTCAGTCTATAGCGTCTGCCACAATGTCGCCTGCAGTCGACAAGGACAGGGATTTCATTGTGTGATCGTACAATATTATAATTCTGTGTCAAGTGTTTCAAGTGTTGCAACAGATGCAGTGCAGCTGTCTAAAAGTTCCTCATCCAACTGCCAGGAGCGCTGTGCTTATTTCTCCATGCAGTCTTTTGCTACTCTCTGTTTAAAACGTTCCTTCCATTGATATGAACATGTAACTGCTTTTTCGAACTATACTTTTAACCTGGTTACTGTCTAAAGTTGTTCACGTTTAATGACTGAATTATTTACGGTAGTGGGAAAACAGAGTTGTATCTTGAAACTATTACAAGACGACGATAACTCCGAGACTAATAAATTTGTTCTCTCCAGTGAGTCGTCCGGTTATATAAGAACACGTCAATGCAAAAGTCAGCCAGCTGAAAGTTGTGCTGTGACTGACAAATGTGACCCCGACGTGACCTGAAGAGACAATAACAGATCTGTAGAAAGCCTTTTCTAACGAAACGACAAGATGTCTGAAGAGCCGAACGTTTTTCGTCTAGCAGTTCACCTACTTCCATTCGGGCCCCATAACCGAGGGTCTGATTTGCACAGGTGGAAACAAGTTTCTGTTATATCAGAATTAAAGCTGGCATGACAAATTTGCTCTCGCGGTAAGCCAGTTGGACTATTGTTTTGCAGCAAAAGTACAAGACCACACCTTGACAGGCAGAATCCTATGACAAACTGAAACCGGAACTTATACGTCGAATTGGAACCTCGCAATAAGACAGGATACGAAAAGTAGTTACCAAGGAAGATATAGGAGATCGGAAACCCTGCAATATTTAGACTTGATAGCAAAGTGGACCCCAGTGCTATCCGGGCAATCTGTTGTGTACACTGTGGAATAGCAGATTACCACTGCAGATGAAAGTGATAGTGAACCGTGAATTTACTTTCAAAACCTTTCCTTAAGAATTTACTTTATTTACTAGCGATTCATCAAGAACACTAACACATTTAATCACACTATGTGAGCGTGGAAGTAGTTGCCAGTGGGTAACTGATGAAAACAAATCAAATTTCTTTCAACAAATGGAAATTTTATTCCTAACAGCCTTTTTTTAGAAACATTTAAAATTGTAATGAGAAAGCACCCCCTAAATATCTAGTTACAATTTATTCAGAGGCAGAAAGAACAAATTTTTGACTGTATGAGGTTTCGAGCTGAGAACCTTGCCGCTCCCTTTTGACACTCCCGTAGTCACGACCGCTCACAACAACCTCTGAATAACTACACTGGTGCAAATCTGCAACACACCAGATTACTTTAAACTAAAATTTTAACAACTCACACAAGAACATAAACTATGCACCCCGTAGGAGGGATGGAAATGGTACAAAATACTAACATTAAAAGATTAACTTGCCACCGAAGGTACAACCTGATTTTTAAAAAAGGTCTTACGGTGGAAGGGTGGCAACTTTATATACTAAAATGACCATTTAAATAAAAACCCATGAAAAGCAGTCTTACATAAATATACAAGGTTGGCCAAACATGCTCTACAGTACACATATACTGCCTCTCAAGGTGATAGGCAAGATAAAAACATATTTCAGTAATTCGGCCGTTACACTTCAAGCAATAAATTCGTTAACACCGAATCTGACAAACATGACAGACAGAGCTATTAACGTACGGCAGACCGACAGACAGACAGACACTAACTGCCTAACAAATGCGGACGAGAGACGAGCAAGCTGGGGACGAGAGACTGACCAAGAACACAAATAGAATTTAACAAGTAAATGAAGCAACATATCACCAATCACGTAACTTCTAATAAACTGCGATGTCTGACGAAGACCTGGCGCAGCACCCCCAAAACGCTCTCCCGAACCGTCCGCTGCCAGCCGCTTCAACGGACGCATGAAGGCGCGCCGATCTCCCGTCTCACGGCGTCGTAGCTCGCACCGGCCAGACCGACGTCGTGGGTTGACTCCTGTTGCTCTCGTGTCGGCCGCGAAGCCACTACTCCTCGCTATACGGCGCGGCCCACTGGACTCACGTCGCGACCTCACATGCGCCGACGCTCAAGGCTGACAAGTCATCTTGTGTCTCAGTGCGCGACCGACCAACCGATCGATCCAACCGCCAATGACCATTGCCTGAACAAACTCGAGCAGACTGGCGGCCTAACACATACTAGCACTCCGGACGAGAGACAGACACTGACTGCCCCACACTGACCCGGCTGACCAACTGACCACACTCGCGAGCTCATAGCGCCCCTTAAATGCACGTGAACAGACAACCTTTCCCCTTTCCCACCAGAGGGAGACACCAAAGCTGCGATTGCCACACCTGCGCCACCGCCAGAAACGGAGGGCGACTGGTTCACTCAACGCGCTGCGGCGCGCTCTTCAAAACAGCAATTTTTACCACGGCTCAGATGGTAACATCACAGAAGGTCAAGACGTTAAAGGGAGAGGTGGAGCTGGCTGACTGTATACAGAAGGCCATCCTCCCACCCAGGCCAGTGCGGTCACAGCACAGTGAAGCGTTACATGGCAACAGGTGCGCGCGCAGGTACCATGTGCTAGCAGTAAAAGAGGAGCTATTGTGCACATGTGTCGGCACACTGTTGCCTCAGCTTGGCACAGGAGATGATGGGCTGCACGATCGTAGATGTTCCAGGAGCTCGTCAGCCAGCAGTGAGCAATCGTTATATTGGTACCATCGACGCTTGTACCGTGTAGCTACCAGGGCAATTAGTCCTAAGCACAGCCAGTCTCCCATCATCATCCAAGCGCCTGTCCATCTGGAGCCTCTCATCGATACTGGCTCTAATTTCAGTATTCTTTCACGATTTTCAAGTCACCACTACATGCCACCAACCGTTTTCTGTTTAACGGCCGCCAACAATTCAGTCGTAGCCACGTACAATAACAGATAACACGGAACTGAACCAGGAATTACACGATCCGTTCAGCTGGAGTTTACCGTCACCGATGTCACAGAGACTATAATCGACGCGTGTCTCTTGGGCTACTATAGACTTTGTAAGTAGGCTGTTTATGTTTTCTTATTGGCAACGTTACGTAGCGCTCTGAACGAAAATCACTGGCTGTGCTGTGTGCAGTCTGTGGCTAGTTTGCATTGTTGTCTGCCATTGTAGTCTTGGGCAGCGGCAGCTGGATGTTAACAGCGCGTAGCGTTGCGCAGTTGGAGGTGAGCCGCCAGCAGTGGTGGATGTGGGGAGAGAGATGGCGGAGTTTTGTAATTTGTCATGAACTGCTATATATATTATGACTATTAAGGTAAATACATTGTTTGTTCTCTACTAATATCTTTCATTTGCTAACTATCCCTATCAGTAGTTAGTGCCTTCCGTAGTTTGAATCTTTTATTTAGCTGGCAGTAGTGGCGCTCGCTGTATTGCAGTAGTTCGAGTAATGAAGATTTTTGTGAGGTAAGTGATTTGTGAAAGGTATAGTTTAATGTTACTCAGGGCCATTCTTTTGCAGGGATCTTTGATAGTCAGATTGCGTTGCGCTAAAAATATTGTCTCAGTTTAAGCACAGTCATGTATAAATTGTTAAAAGGGGACGTTTCATAACTTCTCCAGGAAGTGGCCGACGCTCGACTGATCCGTGGTGTCACCGGGCTAGCTGCCTCTGGGTTCCACTACAGAAATTACGGGAATGACTAGTAGTGGCACAGGGTACCCTCCACCACGCACTATATGGTGGCTTGTGGGGTATCTACGTAGATGTAGGCGTAGTACTTCCTGTCACAACATGAATCTGATTAAGGCACATGTAGGCGAGTGCACTGCTCTGCTGACAAACATTCAGAAACTGACTGCACCACCAGATGTTCCGAAACAGATTCTGCATAACACTGTGCATCATATTAAGACAACTGGTGTACCAGCCGTCTCAGGCAGACCAAAACATCTGACTCCTGATTGCCTTACTATAGCCAAGACAGAGTTCGACACTAGGCTGTATAAAGGCATCATTAGACCATGGAGGGGCTCATGGGCCTCTGCCTTGCATTTTGTGCTCAAAAAGAATGGAGCTTGAGCGGATTACCACGCCCTCAATATGAGGGCATGGCCTGATTGGTACCCGGTGCCATTACTTAGAGACTACAACCAGGCTCTGCACGGTGCGACGATTTTAAGCATCCTGGATTGTGTGAAGATATACATGCAAATACCAATGACCAAGGATGGTATACTGAAGACGGCAACCATAATGCCCTCCAGATTTTTTCAAAGTATGTTTATGGCGTTCGGGATGAGGAATGCGGCACATAATTGCCATAGGTTTGTGGATACCATCCTCCAGGGTCTTCAGTTCTACTTCGCATATTTGGGTGACGTGCTCTTTTTCAGCTTGAAACGTCCCCTTTTTGAAGAATTATACAGGACTGTGCTTAACCTGACACACAATATTTTGTTAGCGCAACGCAATCTGACTTTCAGAATTCCCTACAAAAAAATG
This sequence comes from Schistocerca nitens, assembly GCF_023898315.1. Lineage (NCBI taxonomy): Eukaryota > Metazoa > Arthropoda > Insecta > Orthoptera > Acrididae > Schistocerca > Schistocerca nitens. Next base: position 57,265,701 of record NC_064617.1, read on the forward strand.
GCCCTGACTAACATTAAACTATACCTTTCACAAATCACTAAATCACTTACCTCACAAAAATCTTCGCTGCTCAAGCTACTGCAATACAGCGAGCGCCACTACTGCCAGCTAAATAAAAGATTCAAACTATGGAAGGCCCTAACTACTGATAGGGATAGTTAGCAAATGAAAGATATTAATAGAGAACAAACAATGTATTTACCTTGATATCATCATATATAAATATAGCAGTTCATGACAAATTTCAAAACTCCGCCATCTCTCTCCCCACATCCACCACTGCTGGCGGCTCACCTCCAACTGCGCAACGCTACGCGCTGTTCACAGCCAGCTGCCTAACACTACAATGGCGAGTATTACAACAATGCAAAGCAGCCACAGACTGCACACAGCACAGCCAGTCATTTTCATACAGAGGTGGCGTTACCAATAAACAAACCTAAACAGCCTACTTACAAGCTGACAGGGAACAGCGAGAGGCATTTACCCATGTAAAACATTATGGTATCGTTCTAAATTCAGATACCTTTTCTAAATCGTTTTGCAATTTGTTGTAATCTTCTGATGACTTTATTAGTCGATAAACAACCGCGTCATCTGCAGACAACCTAAGATTGCCTCCCAGATCGTTTATATAGATAAGGAATACAAAGGGCCTATAACATTACGTTGGGGAACGCCAGAAATTGCCGGCCGCGGTGGCCGAGCGGTTCTATGCGCTACAGTCTGGAATCGCGCCGACCGCTACCGTCGCAGGTTCGAATCCTGCCTCGGGCATGGATGTGTGTGATGTCCTTAGGTTAGTTAGGTTTAAGTAGTAATAAGTTCTAGGGGACTGATGACCTCAGAAGTTAAGTGCCATAGTGCTCAGAGCCATTTTTGAACGCCAGAAATTACTTCTGTTTTACTCGATGACTTTCCGCCCGTTTCTACGAACCTTGACCTCTCTGACAGGAAGTCACAAATCCAGTCACATAATTGAGGCGATATTCGATAAGCACGCAATTTCCCAACAATCTGCTTGTGTGGTACAGTGTCTAAAGCCTTCCGGAAATCTATAAATACGGAATCGATCTGAAATCCATTGCCAAAAGCACTCAAAACTTCAAGCGAATAAAGAGCGAGTTGTGTTTCACATTAACGATGTTTTCTAAATCCATGTTGACTGTGTGTCAATAGATCGTTTTCTTCGAGGTAATTCATTATGTTAGAACACAATATATGTTCCAGAATCCTGCTATATATCGACGTTACTGATGTTATTGTTGTTGTGGTCTTCAGTCCCGAGATTGGTTTGATGCAGCTCTCCATCCTACTCTATCCTGTGCAAGCTTTTTCATCTCCCAATACCTACTGCAGCCGACATCCTTCTGAATCTGCTTAGTGTATTCATCTCTTGGTCTCCGATTTTTACCCTCCACCCTGCCCTCCCGCACTAAATTGGTGATCCCTTGGTGCTTCAGAGCATGTACTAACAACCGATCCCTTCTTCTAGTCAAGTTGTGCCACAAACTCCTCTCCTCCCCAATTCTATTCAACACCTCCTCAATAGTTATGTGCTCTACCCATCTAATCTTCAGCATTCTTCTGTAGCACCACATTTCGAAAGCTTCTCTTCTTGTCTAAACTAGTTATCGTCCATGTTTCACTTCCATACATGGCTACACTCCATACAAATACTTTCAGAAACGACTTCCTGACACTTAAATCTATACTCGATGTTAACAAATTTCTCTTCTTCAGAAACGCTTTCCTTGCCATTGCCAGTCTTCATTTCATATCCACTCTACTTCGACCATCATCAGTTATTTTGCTCCCCAAATAGCAAAACTCCTTTACTACTCTAAATGTGTCATCTCCTAAGCTGATTCCCTCAGCATCACCCGACTTAATTCGACTACATTCCATTATCCTCGTTTTGCTTTTGTTGATGTTCATCTTATACCCTCCTTTCAAGACACTGTCCATTCCGTTCAACTGCTCTTCCAAGTCCTTTGCTGTTTCTGACAGAATTACAATGTCATCGGCGAACCTTAAAGTTTTTGTTTCTTTTCCATGGATTTTAATACCTACTCCGAACTTTTCTTTTGTTTCCTTTACTGCTTGCTCAATATACAGATTGAATAACATCGGGGAGAGGCTACAACCCTGTCTCACTCCATTCCCAGCCACTGCTTCCCTTTCATGTCGCTCGACTCTTATAACTGCCATCTGGTTTCTGTACAAATTGAAAAATAGCTTTTCGCTCCCTGTATTTTACCCCTGCAACCTTTAGAATTTGAAAGAGAGTATTCCAGTCAACATTGTCAAAAGCTTTCTCTAAGTCTACAAATGCTAGAAACGTAGGTTTGCCTTTCCTTAATCTTTCTTCTAAGATAAGTCGTAGTCAATATTCCCTCACGCGTTCCAACATTTCTACGGAATCCAAAATGATCTTCACGAGGTCGGCTTCTACCAGTTTTTCCATTCGTCTGTAAAGAATTCGCGTTAGTATTTTGCAGCTGTGACTTATTAAACTGATAGTTCGGTAATTTTCACATCTGTCAACATCTGCTTTCTTTGGGATTGGAATTATTATATTCTTCTTGAAGTGTGAGGGAATTTTGCCTGTCTCTGACATCTTGCTCACCAGATGGTAGAGTTTTGTCAGGACTGGCTCTCCCAAGGCTGTCAGTAGTTCTAATGGAATGTTGTCCACTCCCGGGGCCTTGTTTCGTCTTAGGTCTTTCAGTGCTTTGTCAAACTCTTCACGCAGTCAGTGCTCTCTCAAACTCTTCACGCAGTATCATATCTCCCATTTCATCTTCATCTACATCCTCTTCCATTTCCATAATATTGTCCTCAAGAACATCGCCCCTGTATAGACCCTCTATATACTCCTTCCACCTTTCTGCTTTCCCTTCTTTGCTTAGAACTGGGTTTCCATCTGAGCTCTTGATATTCATGCAATTGGCTGTCTTTTCTCCAAAGGTCTCTTTAATTTTCCTGTAGGCAGTATCTATCTTACCCCTCGTGAGATAAACCTCTACATCCTTGCATTTGTCCTCTAGCCATCCCTGCTTAGCCATTTTGGACTTCCTGTCGATCTCATTTTTGAGGCGATTTAATTTTTTTTTTTTTTTTTTTGCATGCGTCATTTACTGCATTTTTGTATTTTCTCCTTTCATCAATTAAATTCAGTATCTCTTCTGTTACCCAAGGATTTCTACTAGCTCTCGTCTTTTTACCTACTTGATCCTCTGCTGCCTTGACTATTGCATCCCTCAAAGCTACCCATTCTTCTTCTACTGTATTTCTTTCCCCCATTCCTGTCAATTGTTCCCTTATGCTCTCCCTGAAACTCTGTACAACCTTTGGTTCTTTCAGTTTATCCAGGTCCCATCTCCTTAAATTCCCACTTTTTTGCAGTTTCTTCAGTTTTAATCTACAGTTCATAACCAATAGATTGTGGTCAGAGTCCACATCTGCCCCTGGAAATGTCTTACAATTTAAAACCTGGTTCCGAAATCTCTGTCTTACCATTATATAATCTATCTGAAACCTTCTAGTATCTCCAGGGTTCTTCCATGTACACAACCTTCTTTCATGATTCTTGAACCAAGTGTTTGCTATGATTAAGTTATGCTCTGTGCAAAATTCTACCAGGCGGCTTGCTCTTTCTTTTCTTAGCCCCAATCCATATTCACCTACTACGTTTCCTTCTCTCCCTTTTCCTACTACCGTCACCCATGATTATTAAATTTTCGTCTGCCTTCACTACCTGAACAATTTCTTTTATCTCATCATACATTTCATCAATTTCTTCATCATCTGCAGAGCTAGTTGGCATATAAACTTGTACTACGGTAGTAGGCGTGGGCTTTTTGTCTATCTTAGCTACAATAAATGCGTTCACAATGCTGTTGGTAGTAGCTTATCCGCCCTGCTATTTTCCTATTCATTATTAAAGCTACTCCTGCATTACCCCTATTTGATTTAGTATTTATAACCCTGAATTCACCTGACCAAAATACTTGTCCCTCCTGCCACCGAACTTCACTAATTCCCACTGTATCTAACTTTAACCTATCCATTTCCCTTTTTAAATTTTCTAACCTACGTGCCTGATTAAGGGATCTGACATTCCACGCTCCGATCCGTAGAACGCCAGTTTTCTTTCTCCTGATAACGACATCCTCTTGAGTAGTCCCCGCCCGGAGATCCGACTGGGGGACTATTTTACCTCCGGAATATTTTACCCAAGAGGACGCCATCATCATTTAATCATACAGTAAACCTGCAAGCCCTCGGTAAAAATTACGGCTGTAGTTTCCCCTTGCTTTCAGCCGATCGCAGTACCACAACAGCAAGGCCGTTTTGGTTAGTGTTAGAAGAGCAGATCAATCATACAGACCGTTGCCCCTGCAACTACTGAAACGGCTGCTGCCCCTCTTCAGGAACCACACGTTTGTCCGGCCTGTCAAAAGATACCCCTCCGTTGTGGTTGCACCTACGGTACGGCTATCTGTATCGTTGAGGCACGCAAGCCTCCCCACCAGCGGCAAGGTCCATGGCTCATGGATGATATGGGCCTGTAATTAAGTGGATTACTCTTACTACCTTTCTTGAATATTGGTGTGACCTGTGCAACTTTCCTGTCTTTGGGTACGTATGTTTCGTCAACCAAACGGTAGTAGACTATGGACATTTTATGGAACGGCTCGGAGTCGATTGTCTCCATTAATAGTCATGCCCGCGTACTTGTCCCAGCAAGCATCACTATCCACAACCAATCAAGAACAGCGACTGCCTCCAGAACCTGCAACCCACCGTTCGACACAAGTGCAGCTCTGGTCGGACTCCTCACAACCGCCATCACGAATGAGTCGTTCAGGACACAGGATACATTTTCCCACACGCTTCCTCAACTGCGAAGCTCCGCTTCAGTGGCGAGGCTGATATAGTTTCTGCCACAATGTTGACTCCAGTCGTCACGGATAGCGGTTTCACTGCGCGATCATACCATGTTTGGCTGCTGTGTATGAGAATAAGGCCTTGGGACTCTACTATGCCTGGTACAGGAATAACACGTACACCACAATATCTTCAACACCACAACGGAGATTTATTTCGTCGTAGTATGCTAATTACAGAGCTCATGAAGGTGAATGCTAAGTATCAGGCTTGCGAGACTAGGAACACGACGACACATCAACTGCGCTTTGTCAGCTCGTTATTTTGCTTGTGTTACTAGGTGCATTCTACAAAGAAACCCAATCAATGCTAAAGGTAAAAACAGACATAGAATAACAGGCGTACAAAAAGTAACAACACAGAGAATAGAAGATCTGCACGTCGCGAGAACAAACACAGAGCCCTGGTGGAATGCGTGGAATTACTTGGCGCACGTGGGAAGATCGAGACTTTCAGGCCGGTTTAAAGTAGTGCACTAACACTGCAAACGCCGTATGATGGCTGTGGTCACTACAACAGCCCCCTCTACAAAGCGCGCTGGGAAGTGCACATGACAGCCAGATCTCGTGTTGCGGTGCGGTACACAAGCTGCTAGCTGTAATATCCACGCCTATATTTTATTCAAAATAATATTCACGGCAGCATTGTATGTGGAATGTGACTGAACTTTGATCCTATTCTCGTAATGCTAATAAAAAGGACTTAATCGTTAGTAAAATAATAAATAATTATTGTCAACGACATAATTTAATATTTTGCAAAAAATTATATCTCAGGCAGTAGCCATGTAAAAAGATAATGAAAATCTCGATCTTTTGTTATGTATGATTTTGTAGAAAAATCCTTCCTCTTGTTCGAACTGCTGTACTGATAACAGACGTCTGTAAAAAACTGTATTAAGTTGGTAACTAATATTTTAAAATCCAGTTAATGTGTTATTGAAATGAATCTTATTTGTTTGGAGTTTCATTTCATTGTAATTCTCGACCTATATAGACGTTAAGTTTTCTGCTCAGCTACAGAAGAGCGCAACCGTTAGAGCTATTGATCTACAGCGCAGTTTATTGATTGCGTGTGTGCGGTTATCCATCACCAATCAATTACAACTTATAGCATTAAGTTGTAATTGATTGCGTGTGTGCGGATTATTACAAAATGTCAATGCTGTAAGTTGTAATTGATTGCGTGTGTGCGGTTATATATTGTAACAGTTTAGTGGAAGTCACAGGAGCGTTAAATATCAGTCAGTCAGTGTTCCGGCTGCGAGTGTAACATTTACAAATATAATTCTTCTGGTAGATATTTTCTGCACTCATTTCACCCATTTAGCTATTGTTATTTGTGTGTGTTAGTTGCAAGATATTTTGTGCGATTTATTGTTTTTGTCAGTGATATATTTTTGTACAATATTAGTGTCATGGTTAGACCGAAGAAGCAAGTAAAGTCGAATGAGCATGCTGATGCAGAAATGGCATCAGACCCTCAAATAGATCAACCTTCGTGTGGTGTCACCGCCAGACACCACACTTGCTAGGTGGTAGCCTTTAAATCGGCTAAATCGCAAGGAACGGTTCACTGACAACTGCGCTCTCATTTGCCGAGACGATAGTTAGCATAGCCTTCAGCTACAGTTGCTACGACCTAGCAAGGCGCCGTATTCAATTGATATTGAGATTCTATTAATGTATCATCAAGAGCGATGTTCTACAAATGTGGATTAAACTTTTCTTTATACCATTCATTACGTATCGTGTTTCAGACCTCACGCCAGCCTGCGTGAGTTTAAGCGCGTGCCTTTCGGCTTCCTCTCATTGTGTCTAGGCTGTCTTGTCTAGACACAACACTTCGAACGCTTCAGTGCAAGTCCTTGACAATGTAAATACAGGTGGCAACGATTTATTACCTGATATTCGGATTGAAAATGAAACTGAGGAGTTGTCAACACAGACGGACATTCCTGCAGTTACACCTTTAGAAGTGAATGATAATATTTCTACCGGGCAAGGGGCAGCAATTAGCAATTCTCAAGGTATGCCACTACCGGATGGTAAATTACTAACATTATTATTTGAAAAGTTCAATATCATGGAACAGGAAAAGCGTAGGCGAGAAAAGGCTATAAAAGAACAAGAGCGTCATAGGAAATTCATTGAACAAATAAACAGTATCTTTATCGAACGAGATAAGGAAATTGTCCAGAGAATTAATCGAGTGTTAGTCGGTCGCAATACAGCACTTACGGCTCGTTTCAACAAAGAAATCAATGCAATAAAGACTACTATTAAACCGTTGGCAAACATACCAACTCAAGTGAATAATCTTCAAACCAAAGTGGGTAAGTTAGAAACGCATTTCAAAGCTTTGACTACCGCTGTGGAGTCAATAAAGAATGATATCCACACGGAAGTACAAAAACAAGTCCGAACGGAAGTAGCCAAGGCACTGAACATTGAAAATCACAATCTTGAAACAATGTCAGCACACAGCAATGAGGATGCTAGTACTGTTAGGTAAAAGAACAATGAAAATTTGCCGATAACCACTATTGCAGACATAATAGAGCAAGTTTCGGTAATCAATCTGTATTATCACAGCAATTTATTTCACCAAGAAACCCGAATTATGAAGCAGAGTGTACTTGCAATAGAGTCAGTGCGCCGCCTGCTAGTGATAACAACTCCATGAACTTAGTACATTAATGCATGGAGAGAGCTTGGTTAAACACCGCCAATTCCAAGTATTCAACGAGGAGAGTGAAAAGAATATTCATCCCGCAGTCTTTATTAGAAACTTTAGAAGCGTTCTTCCAAAGTCTTGGATAGAGGAACAGAAAATCCAGTTTGTGGTTTCACACGTTTCCGGAGACGCATCGGTCTGGGCGTTGAACGCAGCAGAAACGTGCAAATCATTCAACGAATTTGAGAAGGCGTTTCTCGACCAGTTCTGGTCAGGTCGACTCAAGAACGACTAAGGAAGATTGTATATAACGCAGAGACATACACTCCTGGAAATTGAAATGCGAACACCGTGAATTCATTGTCCCAGGAAGGGGAAACTTTATTGACACATTCCTGGGGTCAGATACATCACATGATCACACTGACAGAACCACAGGCACATAGACACAGGCAACAGAGCATGCACAATGTCGGCACTAGTACAGTGTATATCCACCTTTCGCAGCAATGCAGGCTGCTGTTCTCCCATGGAGACGATCGTAGAGATGCTGGATGTAGTCCTGTGGAACGGCTTGCCATGCCATTTCCACCTGGCGCCTCAGTTGGACCAGCGTTCGTGCTGGACGTGCAGACCGCGTGAGACGACGCTTCATCCAGTCCCAAACATGCTCAATGGGGGACAGATCCGGAGATCTTGCTGGCCAGGGTAGTTGACTTACACCTTCTAGAGCACGTTGGGTGGCACGGGATACATGCGGACGTGCATTGTCCTGTTGGAACAACAAGTTCCCTTGCCGGTCTAGGAATGGTAGAACGATGGGTTGGGTTCGATGACGGTTTGGATGTACCGTGCACTATTCAGTGTCCCCTCGACGATCACCAGTGGTGTACGGCCAGTGTAGGAGATCGCTCCCCACACCATGATGCCGGGTGTTGGCCCTGTGTGCCTCGGTCGTATGCAGTCCTGATTGTGGCGCTCACCTGCACGGCGCCAAACACGCATACGACCATCATTGGCACCAAGGCAGAAGCGACTCTCATCGCTGAAGACGACACGTCTCCATTCGTCCCTCCATTCACGCCTGTCGCGACACCACTGGAGGCGGGCTGCACGATGTTGGGGCGTGAGCGGAAGACGGCCTAACGGTGTGCGGGACCGTAGCCCAGCTTCATGGAGACGGTTGCGAATGGTCTTCGCCGATACCCCAGGAGCAACAGTGTCCCTAATTTGCTGGAAAGTGGCGGTGCAGTCCCCTACGGCACTGCGTAGGATCCTACGGTCTTGGCGTGCATCCGTGCGTCGCTGCGGTCCGGTCCCAGGTCGACGGGCACGTGCACCTTCCGCCGACCACTGGCGACAACATCGATGTACTGTGGAGGCCTCACGCCCCACGCGTTGAGCAATTCGGCGGTACGTCCACCCGGCCTCCTGCATGCCCACTATACGCCCTCGCTCAAAGTCCGTCAACTGCACATACGGTTCACGTCCACGCTGTCGCGGCATGCTACCAGTGTTAAAGACTGCGCTGGAGCTCCGTATGCCACGGCAAACTGGCTGACACTGACGGCGGCGGTGCACAAATGCCGCGCAGCTAGCGCCATTCGACGGCCAACACCGCGGTTCCTGGTGTGTCCGCTGTGCCGTGCGTGTGATCATTGCTTGTGCAGCCCTCTCGCAGTGTCCGGAGCAAGTATGGTGGGTCTGACACACCGGTGTCAATGTGATCTTTTTTCCATTTCCAGGAGTGTATAACCCAAAGACGGGCTCTTTGAGAAAATACTTTGAAAAACATATTAATATGTCAAGGTACTGGGATGAGCCAGTAAACACACGAGACCTGATAGGAGTATTGAAGGCTAGATTGCCTGTAAATATTAGGGCGAAACTGTTTAACGTCACAGATACTGATCTTAAGGAATTTTTATCCTTGATAGGCTCGTTAGACTTAGTCCAAGAAGACGCCACAAAGAAGTCTGACGCAACAAATAGTGCCAACTGTTCTAACGGAAAAGAAACTCTTTAACGTCGCAGATACTGATCTTAAGGAATTTTTATCTGTGATAGGCTCGTTAGACTTAGTCCAAGAAGACGCCAGAAAGTATTCTGACGCAACAAATAGTGCCAGCTGTTCTAACGGAAAAGAAACTCTTTAACGTCACAGATACTGATCTTGAGGAATTTTTATCTGTGATAGGCTCGTTATAGTCCAAGAAGACCCCAGAAAGAATTCTGGCGCAATAAATAGTGCCAACAGTTCTATGGAAAAAGTTCCTGGAACGGAAGCAATGGAAACAGAGGTGAAAACAAAAACAAAATCGATGGCAATGGGAAGTATAATAATAGAAAAATCATTACAACCAAAAATCTGATCACCCCAGTAATAATAATAATTCCAGAATGAGATATTCACTCTGCAGCGGAGTGTGCGCTGGAAGGTAGGAGACGAGATACTGGCAGAAGTAAAGCTGTGAGTACCGGGCGTGAGTCGTGCTTCGGTAGCTCAGATGGTAGAGCACTTGCCCGCGAAAGGCAAAGGTCCCGAGTTCGAGTCTCGGTCGGGCACACAATTTTAATCTGCCAGGAAGTTTCAATAATAATAATTACCAGAAACCAATGACTACCAGCATTTGAATGGTAATCAAAGGCAATATAGTAATGAAAATTCCAAAATAATAATAATTCTAATCGTAAAAGACGAAATGAAAGCTAATCGACCAGTCTGTACAGGGATAAAACCAAAAAACATGGGTGGTGACAATGAATACTGGCGACAACCAGGGCCAAGTCATTGGCAGCCGCAACAAAACTATATGAATCCGGGTCAGCCAGTAAATTACGGACAAGCTATACCCATGCCGAATAACCACGACTGTAGAATCACAAAAAGTGAAAATAGTGAAGGTATCCTCGGTCCCGAAACAGAATATACAAAAGTCAACAAACCAATCTCGGTCCCTGTAGGCCTTCGCCATGACACCGAGACCAAAGATGAAGGCAACAGGTATATGCAAGAGAACATCGGTATGATTCGGTATCAGTTTGAAGATGAACTCTATCAAAAATCTACCGTCGCTGGTAGTGAAGAAAAAGAAAGTATCCAGGCAAGTGTCTATGGAACCATGAATGGTGTAGCAACCATTATCCTCCTCGACACAGGTGCGAGAGTATCGGTGATGAACGCACAATTTTGCAAGAAGGTAACGCAAATAAAAAGACTGCCGATTTTGCCTGTTACGAATTGCAAAGTTATAGAAGCGCTGGGAAAGAAGGCAGGAATTATAAAGTACCAGACACAAGTTGAGGTTTACTTTGGAAATGATAGCGTTATATGCACATTCCTATTAATGGGGAACTTATCAATACTGGCGTTACTGGGCCTTGAGTTTTTACGTGACAGAGAGGCTATAATAGACCTCGTCCGGGGAAGATGTGTACTTAAGTACCGGCAGCGATTAATAACTTTGAAGCTGAATCGGGAGTTCGGTGCGAGCCTTCCGCTGACAAGAGGATTAGACGCATTTGTTGGCAAACAAAAATTGTTGATGATGTTAGAGTATGATCACCCACAAAAGCGTCATACTAACTGAAACAATGATGCACCCAATACAGTGAGTGACATCGGCGCAACAGTAGAGGAGAAGGTGAAAGGGGCATCTTGCAGTGACGCTTCACAGACTGGACAATTAATAAAATTTCTATCCGGATACCATGAAGTATTTATATATCGACCAGGTATCGAAAAAGGTTATGTTCATGATATGAAAGTCTGTCCCCACAAGACCTATTGTAGAGATTCATACTCGGTCCCCTGGACAAAGAAAATGGCAATTATTGTACGAAGGACCATTTAAAATAATCTTAATTCCACATGATAGATGTTATGTACTCGAAGATGTCAGTACAGACAACCTAAAGCGACTGTATTGTCATAGAGACATTAAGAAATATTTACAGTAGGAAACCACTTTTGTGTCTCTATAAAGACAACAACATGTCCAGTGCAAATGCACAGTTGCACAAATGTAAAAATGTAAATAGTAGTCATAGTGAAAAAGTTATCATAAGTAATTTCATGAATTTATACACTCCTGGAAATTGAAATAAGAACACCGTGAATTCATTGTCCCAGGAAGGGGAAACTTTATTGACACATTCCTGGGGTCAGATACATCACATGATCACACTGACAGAACCACAGGCACATAGACACAGGCAACAGAGCATGCACAATGTCGGCACTAGTACAGTGTATATCCACCTTTCGCAGCAATGCAGGCTGCTATTCTCCCATGGAGACGATCGTAGAGATGCTGGATGTAGTCCTGTGGAACGGCTTGCCATGCCATTTCCACCTGGCGCCTCAGTTGGACCAGCGTTCGTGCTGGACGTGCAGACCGCGTGAGACGACGCTTCATCCAGTCCCAAACATGCTCAATGGGGGACAGATCCGGAGATCTTGCTGGCCAGGGTAGTTGACTTACACCTTCTAGAGCACGTTGGGTGGCACGGGATACATGCGGACGTGCATTGTCCTGTTGGAACAGCAAGTTCCCTTGCCGGTCTAGGAATGGTAGAACGATGGGTTCGATGACGGTTTGGATGTACCGTGCACTATTCAGTGTCCCCTCGACGATCACCAGTGGTGTACGGCCAGTGTAGGAGATCGCTCCCCACACCATGATGCCGGGTGTTGGCCCTGTGTGCCTCGGTCGTATGCAGTCCTGATTGTGGCGCTCACCTGCACGGCGCCAAACACGCATACGACCATCATTGGCACCAAGGCAGAAGCGACTCTCATCGCTGAAGACGACACGTCTCCATTCGTCCCTCCATTCACGCCTGTCGCGACACCACTGGAGGCGGGCTGCACGATGTTGGGGCGTGAGCGGAAGACGGCCTAACGGTGTGCGGGACCGTAGCCCAGCTTCATGGAGACGGTTGCGAATGGTCCTCGCCGATACCCCAGGAGCAACAGTGTCCCTAATTTGCTGGAAAGTGGCGGTGCGGTCCCCTACGGCACTGCGTAGGATCCTACGGTCTTGGCGTGCATCCGTGCGTCGCTGCGGTCCGGTCCCAGGTCGACGGGCACGTGCACCTTCCGCCGACCACTGGCGACAACATCGATGTACTGTGGAGACCTCACGCCCCACGTGTTGAGCAATTCGGCGGTACGTCCACCCGGCCTCCCGCATGCCCACTATACGCCCTCGCTCAAAGTCCGTCAACTGCACATACGGTTCACGTCCACGCTGTCGCGGCATGCTACCAGTGTTAAAGACTGCGCTGGAGCTCCGTATGCCACGGCAAACTGGCTGACACTGACGGCGGCGGTGCACAAATGCTGCGCAGCTAGCGCCATTCGACGGCCAACACCGCGGTTCCTGGTGTGTCCGCTGTGCCGTGCGTGTGATCATTGCTTGTACAGCCCTCTCGCAGTGTCCGGAGCAAGTATGGTGGGTCTGACACACCGGTGTCAATGTGTTCTTTTTTCCATTTCCAGGAGTGTATGTACTAGTCTGTAAGCTTACATGTCAGCAGTCACTCCGTAGTATTCATGAAGTGTAAATCCCTTTAGGGGAGAATAATGTTTTTATGATAAAAATTTTAATTATTCTGAAAAAGCCATTTACTCGATAGAAGTTACGGTAAATGCTATCTCAGTAAACATAATTTTCTTTTCTATGTAGGTTGTAGAAATTGCCAATACATATATTCATGTACGACGGTACATGAGTAAATGAGTTATGAATGTTTCCATGAACCTCGCCTATGTAAACGCACACACTTAACAGATGTTAGTTCGGGTGTTTGTTTATATCCGCATTAGCTCTTTATGGAGCATTTTCTTTTTGTGTGCAGTTCTGGGTACGTTTTCCTTAAACGGTTGTCTTTGCCTTTGGTCTCGTGAGTTTTTCTCTTGTTAGGTGAACCAAACATGGATACCTGTCCCATAATCTGGTAATAATTTTAATAAGAACATGAATGAATGAGTATAAATAAACATAAATAAAATGTATGCCATCAGATATGGAAATGTACTGCTATCTACACAGTAAAAGATGATCCTATTATCAGAACAATGTAGAGGATTCCAACAGTCATCTTGTCATATTTTTTTGACTGTATAAGATCTTTTGTTACTACAGTATAGCACAATGAGAACATGAACAAAAATCATTACTTTGTAAGGTGTCAATTGTATAGAGGATTGTCTGTAGTGTCGTTTATGAAACGCTAGCAGTAATCATGACAGTGAAGCGTGTCTCATAATAATTACGAAAGTCTAGAGGTCGTGTGAAAAAACTGTGTTTTCTTTTAAGGAAAGAGATGAACAGTGATTATAGCTGTGATCAGCGAACATATGAACGCTCATAGAGTGTTAATGTTAGCAGCAACGACATGGACGTTGAAAACTGTTAACAGTATAAAAAATATATACAAAATTCAAGACCTCAAATAAAGCTGTTACGAGTCATCTTCGCGTGTCAAATATGAAACAGACTGCACAGCCAGCCGCGCGGCAACAATATAATGCAACGCTGGCTGCGCAGCACCTCGCGCAAATACACTCCTGGAAATTGAAATAAGAACACCGTGAATTCATTGTCCCAGGAAGGGGAAACTTTATTGACACATTCCTGGGGTCAGATACATCACATGATCACACTGACAGAACCACAGGCACATAGAGACAGGCAACAGAGCATGCACAATGTCGGCACTAGTACAGTGTATATCCACCTTTCGCAGCAATGCAGGCTGCTATTCTCCCATGGAGACGATCGTAGAGATGCTGGATGTAGTCCTGTGGAACGGCTTGCCATGCCATTTCCACCTGGCGCCTCAGTTGGCCAGCGTTCGTGCTGGACGTGCAGACCGCGTGAGACGACGCTTCATCCAGTCCCAAACATGCTCAATGGGGGACAGATCCGGAGATCTTGCTGGCCAGGTTAGTTGACTTACACCTTCTAGAGCACGTTGGGTGGCACGGGATACATGCGGACGTGCATTGTCCTGTTGGAACAGCAAGTTCCCTTGTCGGTCTAGGAATGGTAGAACGATGGGTTCGATGACGGTTTGGATGTACCGTGCACTATTCAGTGTCCCCTCGACGATCACCAGTGGTGTACGGCCAGTGTAGGAGATCGCTCCCCACACCATGATGCCGGGTGTTGGCCCTGTGTGCCTCGGTCGTATGCAGTCCTGATTGTGGCGCTCACCTGCACGGCGCCAAACACGCATACGACCATCATTGGCACCAAGGCAAAAGCGACTCTTATCGCTGAAGACGACACGTCTCCATTCGTCCCTCCATTCACGCCTGTCGCGACACCACTGGAGGCGGGCTGCACGATGTTGGGGCGTGAGCGGAAGACGGCCTAACGGTGTGCGGGACCGTAGCCCAGCTTCATGGAGACGGTTGCGAATGGTCCTCGCCGATACCCCAGGAGCAACAGTGTCCCTAATTTGCTGGGAAGTGGCGGTGCGGTCCCCTACGGCACTGCGTAGGATCCTACGGTCTTGGCGTGCATCCGTGCGTCGCTGCGGTCCGGTCCCAGGTCGACGGGCACGTGCACCTTCCGCCGACCACTGGCGACAACATCGATGTACTGTGGAGACCTCACGCCCCACGTGTTGAGCAATTCGGCGGTACGTCCACCCGGCCTCCCGCTTGCCCACTATACGCCCTCGCTCAAAGTCCGTCAACTGCACATACTGTTCACGTCCACGCTCTCGCGGCATGCTACCAGTGTTAAAGACTGCGATGGAGCTCCGTATGCCACGGCAAACTGGCTGACACTGACGGCGGCGGTGCACAAATGCTGCGCAGCTAGCGCCATTCGACGGCCAACACCGCTGTACCTGGTGTGTCCGCTGTGCCGTGTGTGTGATCATTGCTTGTACAGCCCTCTCGCAGTGTCCGGAGCAAGTATGGTGGGTCTGACACACCGGTGTCAATGTGTTCTTTTTTCCATTTCCAGGAGTGTATTTGCTTACCGTAGAAAGTAGACAGAACACACGATGGACACCAGACTGAAAAACGGTGCATTGTTATACACGTGCATAACTAATTAAAGTTGACAAGGAATCACTACATTCAAATGAACAGTGTTGAGATGCAGAACATCGTCCGAAAACAAGCTGTATGAATCCGTGTGAATGAAAGTGAACTTGAAACTAACACTACTTCCACAGGATGAATGTAATAATTACCTTGTTACTGACCCCCCTTTTCGACATTTCATGTACCCACCTTGTACGAGAGGAACTGGGGACGAGAGAAGCAGGATCCGCTGCAGTAATACTTCCAGACAGCAACAGAACCGGACCAGGGTGCGGCGGACGGCAGCCGACGCTCCATCCGCGCAGTTGGGGGCGTTCCAGCAACCGTCTCCACCTGCCTTCAATCCAGCGGCTCAACGTAGGAGGGGTGGCTACACGATGTCGTCGGGGTATCGTCATACGAATTTTTGTTATTTTGAACAACATTAACTATTAATGTTCATGTTAAACCTCATTGAAAGAATCTTTTGACATTTGATACAACTAAACACAAATATAAATACTCGCGTTCAAAATATTTTCTGTTATACTCATGTCAAGCCTGACACATAAAAGTAGGTAACTGTATTCTCTTGAAGCGCCTTGGACGGTTTTGTTCCCGGTTTTCCGGATCCAGTGAACCTATATGGGAGGGGGGAGGGAGGGACAAGTTTATCCGGGAAGTCTCCGCCGCACTTTCCAAGATTTTACAGTTACTGAAGTCATTTACACAATCACATCAACACTGATTGTGTAACTCAATGTCATATCTTCATCGCTAATAAAATAATAAATAATTATTGTCAACGACATAATGCAATATTTTATAAAAAGTTATAAAAAATAATGAAAATCTCAACCTTTTGTTATCTATGATTTTGTAGTAAAATTCTTCTTCTAGCTCGAACTGTTGTAGAGATAGGATGTGATTGATGTCTTGTAACACAGAGGCCTGAAAAACCGTATTATGCTGGTAACCAGTATTTGAAAATAGAGTTTATGTGTTATTGAAATGAATCTTCTTTGTTTGGAGTTTTGTTTTATTGTAAGTCTCGTCCTATATGAATGTTAAGTTTTTTGCTCAGCTACAAAAGAGCGCAGCCATTAGCACTATTGATCTATAGCGCAGTTTATTAGAAAATGGTGGTCATCAAGCAATTAACATTGAGAAATATTTTCATATGTTAATGCATATACTGAAGGTGCATATATATATATATATATATATATATATATATATATATATATATATATATATATATATATATATATATATACTAGTGGACCCGACAGACGTTGTCCTGCATGATATTTCAAGCGATTAGGACATTAAACAAAGTATGATATGAAAGACAAATAATATAATAATACAATAATTTCATTATTCTTTATTTTGAAATAACATCAATTTTTCTAAAAACAGTTCGTTATGATCAATAATGTTTGTTTAATTTTATCTTAATGTGCGTTGATAATCAATATTTTTAGTCAATTCCTGAGGAGTATAAATGAATAAACTTGACTGTTTTCCAACGCGAGAACACGCCACATATAATTGGCCATGTGAAAAGACCGGATTTTCTAGATCCAACCCACAAATCGGCGTTGTTTGACCTTGCGACTTATTAATAGTCATGGCAAATGCCAAGCGAATTGGAAATAGCAGACGTCTGTATGGAATGGGTGAGTCTGAAGGGATCATTGGGATTCGTGGCAGGAGAACAACTTCACCTTCAAATTTACCATTCAAAACTGTAGCTTCAAGAACATTGCCCATAATTCTTTTGTGACTAATATTGTACGTTGCAAAACTTAGATGCATTTAAATTCCGAAGCAAAATGATAGGTGAGCCAATTTTTAATCGCACGTTATGTGTTGGCATTCCTGATAAATCCAGCGAATTCAAACATTCAACAGGATAGTTGACTGCTTCGTCAGGATCGGTAACAGTGTCGATCGATTTGAACAATATCTCATTGCCGGGCAATGACTGTTGTATTTTGAAGTTAATAGCGTCAACATCGATATTTTTTGCTTCTACAATAGCTCGTTTACGAAGCCACACATTATTAATATAATTAGCTTGTAAATCTGGAAATATGCTTTCAATCAAAGCATCTTTCGTATTTACCATGTTGCAGAAATTGTCTGGCAATTTGATGCGTTGTGTGTCTCCATGCAATGGTATTGTTCCATTTCCAATTTTGAGCTATTGCTTGGAGAATGATAGTGCCAATGGGTCGTTTTTCAGTTGAACACGTAATGTACAGACATTTCACCATAGATAAGATTGTTTTATACATGCGTTAATTTCATCCGCGTATGTAGCGCGTGGAATGACCGGCGGTCTGTCTAAAATCACCGCCAGAGGCAGTTAGGCACCACTGAAAAGCCTGGTGTTATTATTTGGATTTTTCATCATTCTATTGAGAGCTTCAAGTGAATGCTTGTGCGCCATAGTGCATTCATCTCAGATAATAATTTTGCATTTTTGCAAAACTTTATCCATACCGGAATGCTGTTTTCTGTTGCACACTGCACCTGGATTTGTGTGAATGTTCAATGGCAATTTGAGTGCTCAATGTGCAGTCCGTCCGCCATCAAGCAAAGTGGCTGCAATACCCGATGAAGCAATTGCTAACGCAATATGATTTTGTGATCGAATGCGCGCAAGTATTAGTAAGATGAGAAACGTTTTTCCAGTGCCAGCTGGTGCGTCCAAGAAAAAAAGGATCCACATTGTTCTGCTGCAACTGACGAATTAATTCGATCGTGTACATTCTTTTGTTCATCAGAGAGTAGTTGCTCATTATTTTCAACGAAAGTAGTTAGAGAGACCGTATTGAACTGTTGTTCGCGCTGAATCTCGCTGTTAATTATGTCTGTTGCTGGGCGCTTAGGTGATACCAAAACGAATGAGTGGCTTATTCGAAATCAGAATGCAAAAATATCTTCAATCCGGCGAAAAATCGATATTGGCATATTGATCAGCGATGCGAATGCGATGCAGAATGTCGTCGCTCATGGGATCTTTATATCTATCCCAGAGGACAGAAGCTTGAGATGAAAACATGTCGTCAATAATATGGCGAATAATTGGCGAATTTGATGAGGAGAAGAACTCAGTGCTGCATCTGCAAGTGTAAAATCCCAATGGTTGTCATCTTCCAGCAAATGTAATTCGCGACACGCATGATATGTGTCGTACAAAATGCCATTGACTGTTCGCACGTATTGGAAGGACGTCGGTCCAGGAACATTAACCAACAATAAACGCAAGAAGAAACATTCGCGTTGCTTTGGATGGAAATGGCTCTGAGAACTATGGGACTCAACAGCTGTGGTCATAAGTCCCCTAGAACTTAGAACTACTTAAACCTAGCTAACCTAAGGACAGCACACAACACCCAGCCATCACGAGACAGAGAAAATCCCTGACCCCGACGGGAATCGAACCCGGGAACCCGGGCGTGGGAAGCGAGAACGCTACCGCACGACCACGAGATGCGGGCTGCTTTGGATGGACTATGTATAATAGGCCTAATGTATTTCCCATAAATATGCCGTTGTATCCTTCAACCGGAACACCCCGCTGTCGTGGTTACCACTTTTTTGACTGTTTGTTCCATGTGAAATATCGTGGCACATCAGTGTACATTAATGTCTTTGCGAATTGGCCAGGAATACCTGGTCGGTTGCATAGTTCGAAAAGCTCAATGTGGTTTTTGGGGCAGTTGATGCACGTTGTAGAGCAGTCTCTTCCGTGAAATAAACACTTTGTCCATTTTCAAGGTGCATAGCCAAATGTATAACAGCAGGGTCTCTTTCGTGTATCAGAAAACGCCAAATTGATTCATTGCTGCTGATGTGTTGGCCCATGTGATTCGTGTTATTTCATCGTTTTCTTTAACATTGTGAACAGAAAATACAGCCATATCACTGCCCTTATGGACATATTTGCATATATATTTTATGGACTTTACCGAACTGCAGAGCTCAATGTTTATGTGTGCTTTGTAGATTCTACACAGCAATGGTGAATACGGAACCACCCAGTAATTGGCAATGTCAACTGTTGTACCGTTTGACATGCATAATTGATGTGATTGACCACCATGGTCAGTGTCTCTACGACGATTCAACGGATAACCATCGATATTAGTGATTGTATCATTTACACAATTTTTGGGAAAACATTTCGTACATTTTCCATTGCTCATGCACGGCACCGTCATGTTTATAGCACCGCATGGACCATGGATCATGTTAGCGGTAACAATCTCGTACAGTTCTTGATCGATACTCCGATCTGGAATTTCTGCTGAGATAATGTTATCAATTTCTTCAGACTGTATTTTGTCGAGCAACCAAATCAAAACATGCGCGTGTTGCAAACCTCGTTTTTGCCATTCAACAGAATACAGCCAGCAACGTGTTTTGCCAAATACAGAGGAATGTATAATCAAGTTCATTAATGATTTTAACTTTTGTCTGAAGACACGTGCAGTGATATAGTGCCAATCTATTGCGGTTTCACCTGGCAATAACGCAATTTTAATTTCTTCCCGTTTTGGATTACACGTAAATGTAACGAACAAATCTGGTCGTCCGTACGCGTGCACAAAAGTCATGGCGTCTTGAATATATTCTTGCATATGACATGGGCTACTAATATGTGATGATGGAAGAATATATGAAGTACCGATGTCGTTGATATTACTTATTCCATCTACGTTACCAACAATAGCATCACACAAATGAATGTATTCCTCAGCTCGAAGTTTCGCTTGATTATACCTCATGTATCGTAATCGCTCGCTTTCTATTTTCGCATACATATCAACGATATATTGATGAAACAGCTGGCGGCATCGGAGAATATTATTGTCTTCATTGGCACGAATCATCAACCGATATGCGTAGAAGTTCATCGCGCTCACTTTCTTGCTGGTTTCTGCACCTGCTAAGCAAAAATATACACTCCTGGAAATTGAAATAAGAACACCGTGAATTCATTGTCCCAGGAAGGGGAAACTTTATTGACACATTCCTGGGGTCAGATACATCACATGATCACACTGACAGAACCACAGGCACATAGACACAGGCAACAGAGCATGCACAATGTCGGCACTAGTACAGTGTATATCCAGCCTATGCAGGCTGCTATTCTCCCATGGAGACGATCGTAGAGATGCTGGATGTAGTCCTGTGGAACGGCTTGCCATGCCATTTCCACCTGGCGCCTCAGTTGGACCAGCGTTCGTGCTGGACGTGCAGACCGCGTGAGACGACGCTTCATCCAGTCCCAAACATGCTCAATGGGGGACAGATCCGGAGATCTTGTTGGCCAGGGTAGTTGACTTACACCTTCTAGAGCACGTTGGGTGGCACGGGATACATGCGGACGTGCATTGTCCTGTTGGAACAGCAAGTTCTCTTGCCGATCTAGGAATGGTAGAACCATGGGTTCGATGACGGTTTGGATGTACCGTGCACTATTCAGTGTCCCCTCGACGATCACCAGTGGTGTACGGCCAGTGTAGGAGATCGCTCCCCACACCATGATGCCGGGTGTTGGCCCTGTGTGCCTCGGTCGTATGCAGTCCTGATTGTGGCGCTCACCTGCACGGCGCCAAACACGCATACGACCATCATTGGCACCAAGGCAGAAGCGACTCTCATCGCTGAAGACGACACGTCTCCATTCGTCCCTCCATTCACGCCTGTCGCGACGCCACTGGAGGCGGGCTGCACGATGTTGGGGCGTGAGCGGAAGACGGCGTAACGGTGTGCGGGACCGTAGCCCAGCTTCATGGAGACGGTTGCGAATGGTCCTCGCCGATACCCCAGGAGCAACAGTGTCCCTAATTTGCTGGGAAGTGGCGGTGCGGTCCCCTACGGCACTGCGTAGGATCCTATGGTCTTGGCGTGCATCCGTGCGTCGCTGCGGTCCGGTCCCAGGTCGACGGGCACGTGCACCTTCCGCCGACCACTGGCGACAACATCGATGTACTGTGGAGACCTCACGCCCCACGTGTTGAGCAATTCGGCGGTACGTCCACCCGGCCTCCCGCATGCCCACTATACGCCCTCGCTCAAAGTCCGTCAACTGCACATACGGTTCACGTCCACGCTGTCGCGGCATGCTACCAGTGTTAAAGACTGCGATGGAGCTCCATATGCCACGGCAAACTGGCTGACACTGACGGCGGCGGTGCACAAATGCTGCGCAGCTAGCGCCATTCGACGGCCAACACCGCGGTTCCTGGTGTGTCCGCTGTGCCGTGTGTGTGATCATTGGTTGTACAGCCCTCTCGCAGTGTCCGGAGCAAGTATGGTGGGTCTGACACACCGGTGTCAATGTGTTCTTTTTTCCATTTCCAAGAGTGTAATTAAGACAAAAAGAAATTAATTGTGCATAAAAATAAAATATTAGGTAACGACATGTGTAGATTGTACCTGTTGCTGGATTACTTTGCTTGATATTTAAATGATATCCATCTTCTCCTTCCCAAAATATCAATGGATATTGCAAATCGTCGTTCAAATGCGTCGCCAACCATTACAACAGCAAGTTCATTAATGGTCGGTGCATTATATCGGCGCGTGTGCTGCCCAGATGGTACTTTGTCAGCTTTGATGACGATCGTATAGTTGTCGTTTTCCAGTCTGTTTGAAACAGTATTGAACACCTGGACCAACTGGTTGTGATTTTGTAAAAACAGTTCTAAAATACCCACAACTTCTCGCTCCTCCATCTTCTCGATATGGTTGACCTGGCAGCGTGCGTTTATTTGCTGCTCCTCATCACCCATGAAGAAAATTTGCAGAAATTTTGAATCGGTATCAGGCATCGGCATTAAAGAACCAATTTGATGATACACTTAGCCCTGACTCTCAGACGTTGACTGAAAATTGCGACCATCCTCATTCTGAACGATTTTTGTTGCTCCAAATGATGCTATTTGAAAGCACGAATTGAATTTGCGAATTTTACTCAAAAACAATTTAGATTGAGATTTAGCTCCAGCCAATAGCGTTTTCAATGGTTCTGGCGGCGAATTCAATGGTGGCAATACAGCTTTTCCAGACGCGTAGCTGAAACCGACCGATTCACCTTTGTATTTGAGTGCGTGACAGTATTGGCATTGTTTGTTCGTAGCACCGATTACAATTTCTGAATGTGACAAACAGTCGATGTCCGACTCATATTGAAACGCAAGGCGAAGAAGCGATGCACGTGTCAACGTGCGACACACTTGAAAACGCTGTTGCTCACGTGTTCTGAATGTGTCGGTGACTCATTGACGGGCCAGTATTTGTTTCAATGCATTAGCTCGAAGGTGTTCGTTGTGGTGCTCTTCACTTTCATTAGCACGTCTGATTGCAGCCTGGTTTCTTAAATTTTCATTGCCCGTCATCTGATCTTCTGACGATCTATTTAACCGACGGTTCTGGACTAATTGTGAATTCCGAGTCCGTCGGCCAATATTTCCTCCTCGTTCACGAAGACGTGTCATTGTTTTATGAATGTAACTTATATATGAATATAATACACTTAATATTCACTGAAATGCGACACCTGAAATATTAAAAGACACCGTACAAAAAAATTAAAATGTCAAAATAACGAAACAAACTTAATATAATACACTTCAATTAAAATGTCGAAAAATAAACGAAATCCTATGCACGTAACTTATATCTAAATATAATACTCTCAATATTGCACACAAAAATGCAACGCCACCTACCGTTCTGATTTAAGAATGCAAATTTTCCAGGCCCCCACTTGAATGCATACACAAAAATTCATTCAAATCGATCCAGCCGCTTAGCTGCAGTATAGATAAATAACCTAGATAGCGACTGCAGAGCCATCTGCCGGGCTCATTTGAGAATCTAAACCATCCAGGGTGCCAAGCAAACGCATACAAAAAAATTCATTCAAGTCGGTCCAGCCGTTTAGGAGGAGTTCAGTGACATACACACGTACAGTAGAATTATATATATACTGTATATATATATATATATATATATATATATATATATATATATATATATATAAACTGTACATGTGTACGGGTGGACCGATTTGAATGAATTTTTTTGTATGCGTTTGGGTGGCGCCCTGGATGGTTTAGATTCTCAAATGAGCCCGACAGATGGCGCTGCAGTCGGTATCTAGGTTATTTATCCATACTGCAACTAAACGGCTGGATCGACTTGAATGAATTTTTGTGTATGCATTCAAGTGGGGGCCTGGAAAACTTACATTCTTAAATCAGCACGGTAGGTGGCGTTGCATTTATGTGTGCAATATTGAGAGTATTATATTTAGATATAAGTTACGTGCATAGGATTTCGTTTATTTTTCGACATTTTAATTTGAGTGTATTATATTATGTGTGTTTCGTTATTTTGACATTTTCATTTTTTTACAGTGTCTTTTGATATTTCAGGTGTCGCATTTCAGTGAATATTAAGTGTATTATATCCACATATAAGTTATGTACATAAAACAATGCCATGTCTTCGTGGACGAGGAGGAAAAATTGGTCGACAAACTCGGAATTCACAATTAGTCCAGAGCCGTCGGTTAAATAGATCGGCAGAAGATCAATTGACAGACAATGAAAACTTAAGAAATCAGGCATCAATCAGACTTGCTAATGAAAGTCAAGAGCAACGCAACGAACGCCTTCGAGCTAGTGCATTGAGACAAAGACTGGCCCGTCAACGAGTCACCGACACATTCAGAACACGTGAACAACAACGTTTCCAAGTGTATCGGGCATTGACACGTGCATCACTTCTTCGCCTTGCGTTTGAATATGAGTCGGACGTAGACTATTCGTCACATTCACAAACTGTAAACGGTACTAGGAACAAACAATGCCAACACTGTCACGCACTCAAATACAAAGGTGAATCGGTCGGTTTCTGCTGCGAGTCTGGAAAAGTTGTATTGCCACCATCGAATTCGCCGCTGAAACCATTCAATTCATGCTTTCAAGTGACATCATTTGGAGCTACAAAAATCGTTCAGAATGAGGATGGTCGCAATTTTCACTCGGCGTTTAAGATTCAGGGCCAAGTGTATCATCAAATTGGTTCTTTAATGCCGATGCCTGATACCGATTCAAAATTTCTGCAAATCTACTTCGTGGGTGATGAGGAGCAGCAAATAAAAGCACGCTGCCAGTACAACCATATCGAGCAGATGGAGGAGCGAGAAATTTTGGGTATTTTAGAACCGTTTTTACAGAATCACAACCAGTTGGTCCAGTTGATCAATACCGTTTGAAACAGACTGCAAAACGACAACTATACAGCTGGGCAGCACGCGGGCCGATATAATGCACCGACCATTAATGAAGTTGCAGTTGCTATGGTTGGCGACGCATTTGAACGTCGAGTTATACGAATCCAATGCAGAGATAACACAGTGCATACGATTGAAGACAGTCATCGCTCTTACAACGCTTTGCAATATTCATTGATATTTTGGGAAGAAGGACAAGATTGGTATTATTTAAATATCAAACAAAAAAATGCAGGACAACGTCTTTCGGGTCCACTAGTATTAGGAGTAAAACACAGCCTTAACCAGAATCGATAAGTGATTGTCTTATGTTAGTCGCCATCTGAGTGAAACATTGCAGCGGCAGTTCTAAAGTGATTTTCTATACAGACATAAATGTTGTTGGTCATAATTGCGATAATGATTGTGTAATGTGGCCGAGGACCCACTCTGAGGTAGTAAATTCCAGTTAGACGGTGTATACATTGAACTTCTATAAATGAAAACAGCATCTTACATAAAAAATATTCTTATCTGCTGATGTGTGAAGTCTGGTTATTTCGTAACAACTTTTGTGAATTATTTTGACAGGAAAATACATTAGTGTCGTGTATCTGTGGTATTGTGTCACAAAAATGCTCGAATAACAGTAGAGTTAAATTCGATGAACTGTCTGCAACTAGCAAAGAGTCTTTTAACCAACAAAACAGAAAGTACTAAAAATCATTACTCTTCTTTAGTTCAGATTACTTATCATACATTTAGCGTGTTTGTTGGTTATATATGATAACTTTTTTAAATGAACTTAGTGACATTTACATTGCTTGACAGACAACATTGCTACACGTTCCCAGGTGGAGATCTTCTTTAACAAAATCTACATCTACATCTACATCCATACTCCGCAAGCCACCTGTCGTTATGAGGCGGATGGTACTTTGTGTACAGACCAATATCCTTAACATCGGTTTGTTGCAGGATTCTCGAACATATTCTCAGTTCGAATATAATGAATTTCCTCGAGACAGAGAAGTTGCTGTCCGTGCATCAGCACGGCTTTAGAAAGCATCGCTCCTGCGAAACGCAACTTGCCCTTTTTTCACATGATATCTTGCGAACCATGGATGAAGGGTATCAGACGGATGCCATATTCCTTGACTTCCGGAAAGCGTTTGACTCGGTGCCCCACTGCAGACTCCTAACTAAGGTACGACCATATGGGATTGGTTCCCAAATATGTGAGTGGCTCGAAGACTTCTTAAGTAATAGAATCCAGTACGTTGTCCTCGATGGTGAGTGTTCATCGGAGGTGACGGGATCATCTCGAGTGCCCCAGGGAAGTGTGGTAGGTCCGCTGTTGTTTTCTAGCTACATAAATGATCTTTTGGATCTACATCTACATCCATACTCCGCAAGCCACCTGACGGTGTGTGACGGAGGGTACCTTCAGTACCTCTATCGGTTCTCCCTTCTATTCCAGTCTCGTATTGTTCGTGGAAAGAAGGATTGTCGGTATGCCTCTGCGTGGGCTCTAATCTCTCTGATTTTATCCTCATGGTCTCTTCGCGAGATATACGTAGGAGGGAGCAATATACTGCTTGACTCTTCGGTTAAGGTATGTTCTCGAAACTTCAACAAAAGCCCGTACCGAGCTACTGAGCGTCTCTTCTGCAGAGTCTTCCACTGGAGTTTATCTATCATTTCCGTAACGCTTTCGCGATTACTAAATGATCCTGTAAAGAAGCGCGCTGCTCTCCGTTGGATCTTCTCTATCTCTTCTATCAACCCTATCTGGTACGGATCCCACACTGCTGAGCAGTATTCAAGCAGTGGGCGAACAAGCGTACTGTAACCTACTTCCTTTGTTTTCGGATTGCATTTCCTTAGGATTCTTCCAATGAATTTCATTCTGGCATCTACATTACCGACGATCAACTTTATATGACCATTCCATTTTAAATCACTTCTAATGCCTACACCCAGATAATTTATGGAATTAACTGCTTCCAGTTGCTGACCTGCTATATTGTAGCTAAATGATAAAGGATCTTTCTTTCTATAACGTTCATTAGCCGGGAAAAGCAGTGATTAAATAAAACCTCATGTTACATTAATAAAAAGTAACTAGTTTTATTGTAATCTTGCTGAAACCGTACAACACACGCAATAACACCACACGCAACATGGCGAAGGCAGTGCAGTTGTCCGAGTCATTTCTGGGGCGCAGGTCGGCGCTGGACCAGGAAGCAGAGGAGGCTGTGGTTTTCGACCCATGGGTGGTGGTGGCTCATGGAACATGCAAGCAGGCTACACTCTGCCTACAGTGATTGTGGTACGTTTTCCATTGAGAAGAATGTCCATGGTGCAGTATCCCGTGCTGACGACCTGGTGTAGGGCAGCCGGAGAGCCAGTCTGATGCTATCACTATGTAACATTACCTGTGAACGTGGGCCGAGGTCCTCGTATGTGAGCACTGGACCAGTACCATGTTGGGATGGCGGTGGGGGAGGAGGGGGGCATACCTTCTCTATGTGCTCTCTGAGACGTACAAAGAGCGTAGATGGGTTGATCTCTTGTCACGGAGTGGCTTCTACGAAATCGCAGCGTAGTCTCAGTGTTTCCCCTTATACTAGCTCTGTCGAGAAGCCACCCACGTTTTGTCTGTAGGTGTTGCGAAGCCCGAAGAGGACGACTGGCAGAGCCTCAGTCCACCTGGTCACATGGCACATCAGGGCTGCTTTTAGGGTGTGGTGTCATCGTTCCACTGTTCCACTGTGGGGCGGTTAGTAGCTGGTCATCCGATGATGCCAGTTTTGCGAACAGCTCTGACTCTAATTGACTGCCTCCATCGGTTGTGACATGGAGAGGGCAGCGAAACTGCGATATCCAGTGTGTTACAAAGGACTGAGTCATGGTTTTGGCCGAGATTTTGTCTATCAGAATTGCTTTGGGCCAACGAATGAATCTGTCAACAATGGTGAGCAGGTAATGCTGGCTGTTTGAGAGCGGTAGCGATCTGACGATGTTGACGTGGGCATGTGTAAGGTGCATTGTGACACCGGGGAAATTACCTACTGGGGCATGAACGTGCCTGTTAACCTTGCTACGTTGGCACCGTAGACAGCACTTTGTCCACTCTATGCTATCCTTTGTCGCTTCTGGCCACACAAAGCAAGCTAGAACTAGATGGAGCATAGACCTAGTACCTGGGTGGCTCAGAGCTGTGCACGGATCCAAACACTTGCCGATGCAAGTTCGGAGGCAGGTACAGATGTGGCTCGGCTAAAGACACATCGTAATACGGTTGTTCACCAGTGACAGGAATGTCCATGAGTTGTAGTTGTAATGATGACCATGTGTCTCGTAACAGGTTTTGAAACTCCTGATCTGACCTCTGTGCTTCTGCGAGTGTCATATGGTCCACTGTAGAGACTCTTCTGACGTGAGAGAGGCAATACGCCATGATGTTGTCCATACCTGAGGAGTGCTGGACGTCCATGATGAATTGGGCTATTGTGTTGTCCCGGCGAGCTGGGAGGCGAATTGCAGTCGTTAGTGTAAGTGTGAGCTTCGACATGAGGGTCGAAGTACTTCATGGCTTCGTACAAGGCCAGCAATTCCCTGTCACATGCGCTCTATTCTTCTGTGAGGCGACCAGCTATTCAGAACTAGCGGCTGCCAGGTCTCGCTGAACATTGTTGAAGTACGCCACCTATTGCCACTTGTCTTGCATCTACTACTACAGCCAGCAGTGCATTCGGCTCAGGATGTGCCAACAATGCCACGTCCTCTATCGCTTGTTTAGACTTCTCAAATGCTGCAATCATACGAGGTGTGATTGGAAAGTTTTAAGAATGGACTCGTAATTGTACAATGGTTCTTACATGCTACTGTAATGCATCTCCTTCAAAATAGTTCCCTTCTGACTGAACACACCGACTCCAACAGTGTATCCACTTCTGGAAACATTCCTGTAAATTGTTTTCCTGAAGTGTGTTAAGGATGCCCTCCATATTTGCGTGGATGTCTTCAATCGAGTCAAATCGCTTCCCTTTCAGTGAAAATTTCAGTGTAGGAAACAGGTAGAAGTCCGCAGGGGCAAATCAGGGGAATATGGCGGTTGTGGAAGCACACAATGCAGGTCCTTTTTTCACACCTTATTGCGCAATGCTCAAGGACACATCTGTAGTATTCCTGGTTAATTGTCGGTCCTCCAGGGGTAAATTCATGATGCACGATACTGGTAGAATCGAAAAAATTCACCAACATTGTCTTCACCTTCGACCGACTTTGTCATGCTTTTTTTCGGTCGTGGTGAACCTGGAGTCTTCCACGGTGAAGATTGATCTTGGTTTCAGGATCATATCTATACACCCACGATTCGCCACCTGTAATTACCCTATTTAATAAAACTGGGTCTTTTTAGTCCGATTAATCAGTTCTCAGCACACTTGAAGCTGGTATTGTCTCTGGTCACTCGACAACACTTTTGGAATGAATTTTGCAGACAGTCGATGCATGTTCAGATCTTCAGTTACAATTGAATGAACGCATAGAAACTTAAATTAAGTTCATCAGCCATCTCCCTAATTATGAGTCTACGATCAGAGCACACTAGGCCGTGAACCTTCACAACATTTTCATTCGTTTCTGAGGTGGAAGGACGACTGGACCGTGTTTCATCCTCTGTTGAGCCATGGCCATTTCTAACTATATTGAACCAGACAAAAACATTTGACTGGCTCACACAATTATCTCCAAAAGCTGTTTTTAACAGTTCGTAGGTCTCAGAAGCTGATTTCCCAGTTTTAAAACAGTATTTCACACAAACTCGTTGTTCCATTTTTACGTCCATTTTCATGCAGACAGAATCTGGCAACAAGCCCTAACAGACCCGCACTCAACCAGCTGCCCCAACGAACTGAATAAAGGAAACGCAGTTTCCTGTCAGAGGGCATTCAAGGACAAGGCAATGACCCACTCGCCACCCTCCGTGTACCTGCCCACCAAACCAGTATACAGTAGCGGATCCATTTTTAAAACTTTCCCATCACACCTCGTATAGTCTGTCCAGCTAATTGCTGTGTTGCCTTTGGGAGCACCAGTGTGGTTACCAGCGGCTCTTCAACTTCACCTGCATATGGCAGGTAGTGTCAGCGAAAGTCGGGCATGCCTAAGTAGTGCCTTAATTCTTTGTATGTGGCTGACTGGTGCAGCTGGCGGATAGCCTCAACCTTTTCTGGCAACAGTAGTTCTTCTGGTAATGTGGATGACGTACTAAGATGTGCAGGTCACAAGTTTGGCTGCTTTGTATGAGAGTTATGCCTTGGGACTCTACTATGCTTGCTGCGGGAATAACATGTACACCAGAAAATATTCAAAACCACAATGGAGATTTATTTCGTTGTAGCATGCTAAGTACAGAGTTCACGATAAATATCAGGCTCAGAGACTATGAACACGAGAACAAATCAATTGCACTTAGCGAGTTCTTTATTTTGCTTGTATTACTAGGTGCATTCTACATAGAAACCCATACAATACTAAAGGTAAAAACAGACATGGAATAACCAGAATACAAAAAGTAACAACACTAGGAATAAAAGCCTTAAAAGTAACAACACAAGGAATAAAACCTCTGCACGTCGCGCGAATGAATACAGAGCCAGAACAGAAAGCGCAGAACCACTTGCTGCATGCGCGAAATTTGACACTTTCAGTCGCATTGACACTCGCGCGCTAACACAACACACGCCAGATGATGGCTGCGCTATTGGTAACATGGTAGCATACTGTCTTTCGCTCATCAGCAGTGTGGAAAACCCGATCAATTTTGTGGCACTAGCACAAGCACAGCAGGAGGACGACGAACTCTGGGTCTCCATTGAAGATCCTACTACATCACTAAAGCTTCAACTCATTGACGTTCTCAGAATAGATTCAAAACTGTATTGACGTCTCCAGAGGAAAACCCAACCCTTTTCTCCCACCAGCTTTCCGCAAGCAAACGTCCGACAGCATTCACAATATGTGTCACCCAGGGATACATCCTACCTTTCGCCTCTTTTCAAAACGTTGAGTAAGGTCCAGATAGAGAGAGAGACTGCCGGCGATGGACAAGAGCCTGCCAACAATGTTAAAGGAACACGGCATCCTATCACGTTGACGCTCCGATCGGGAATTTTTCGGACGTGACGGCGCGTTCACCCATGTACACTGGATAGGATGGGGCCGCTGCTGACTTCAAACGGTAACCGCTTTTTGTTTACCGTAATAGACCAGTTCAGCTGCTGGCCTTGGGAAGTATCACTGGATAAAATTACAGCCAAAACTCTAGCCTCCACATTCGCATCAGTTAGATTAGCGAGGTTCGGTTACCCCCAGCAGATCACTACCTATAGCGGACAACAATTTCAGTCAGAAGCCAGACATCGATTCCTGGGTCGCAGAACTAGTTTACAAAGAGAATTACGTCTTCCAGTCGAGTTCATCGACCTAAACACGACACTTAAGCCACGCAAGACCAACCGCAGTTCTTAGGCCAGCTAAGTGAACACATTATTCAAATAAATCCGTCGAAAGCTTCTCGTCTCAATTTAAAGACGCGGTTATATGTCATGTTGCATGCCGAGTGATTGAAGCCATCTTTACAACCACTACACATCGGTCCATAGCACGTGTTATGACAAGATGCGCAGACCGTGGACAACCAATCAAGAACAGTGATTGCCTCCAGAATCTGTCATTCGGCACAAGAGCAGCTCTGATCGGATGCTTCACAAGTACCATCACGAACGACTTGTTCAGGATGCAGGGTACATTTTGCCGCTCGCTTCCTCGACACCGACGCTTTGCTTCCGCCGAGGAGATGATTTAGTGCCTGCCAGAATGTTGTCAGCAGTCGTCACGGACAACTGTTTCACAGCGCGGACGTATAATGTTATGATTCAGTGATGAGTGTTACAAAAGGTGCATTGCGGCTGTCAAGCTTGATCTCTCAAAGGCTTTTGACTGTGTAAATCATGAAATTCTGCTAGACAAGCTCAAGTATTGTGGCATGAGTGGGACAGTGCACAAATGGTTTAATTCGTACCTAACTGGAAGAGTGCAGAAAGTTGAAATAAGTAGTTCTCGTAACATGCATAGATCAGCACATTCCTCAAACTGGGGAACTATCAAGAATGGGGTTCCACAAGGGTCAGTCTTGGGTCCTTTGTTGTTCTTATTATATATTAATGACTTGCCATTCTATATTCATGAAGAGGCAAAGTTAGTTCTCTTTGCTGATGATACAAGTATAGTAATCACACCTGACAAACAAGAATTAACTGATGAAATTGTCAATACTGTCTTTCAGAAAATTACTAAGTGGTTCCTTGTAAACGGACTCTCACTGAATTTTGATAAGACACAGTACATACAGTTCCGTACAGTGAATGGTATGACGCCATTAATAAATATAGACCTTAATCAGAAGCATATAGCTAAGGTAGAATATTGCAAATTTTTAGGTGTGTCCATTGATGAGAGATTAAATTGGAATAAACACATTGATGATCTGCTGAAACGTTTGAGTTCAGCTACTTATGCAAAAAGGGTCATTGCTAATTTTGGTGATAAACATCTTAGTAAATTAGCTTACTACGCCTATTTTCACTCATTACTTTCATATGGCATCATATTTTGGGGTAATTCATCACTGAGGAATAAAGTATTTATTGCACAAAAGCGTGTAATCAGAATAATAGCTGGAGTCCACCCAAGATCATCCTGCAGACATTTATTTAAGGATCTAGGGATATTCACAGTAGCTTCTCAGTATATATACTCTCTTATGAAATTTGTTATTAACAACCAAACCCAATTCAAAAGTAATAGCAGTGTGCATAACTACAATACTAGGAGAAAGGATGATCTTCACTATTCAAGATTAAATCTAACTTTGGCACAGAAAGGGGTGAATTATACTGGCACTAAAGTCTTTGGTCACTTACCAAATAGTATCAAAAGTCTGACAGATAACCAACAAGTATTTAAGAAGAAATTAAAAGAATTTCTGAATGACAATTCCTTCTACTCCATAGAGGAATTTTTAGATATAAATTAAGAAAAAAAATATTTTAAAAAAATAAAAATAAATAAAAATAAAAAATAAAGAAAAACAAAAAACACAATAAAATAAAGTTGTTATATTAACTTAAGTATGTTGTTAAATTAACCTAATTATGTCATGTATTGGAAAATTCGACTCGTTCCACATCATTACGAAATATCGTATTCATGATCCATGGAACTAGTATTAATCTAATCTAATCTAATCTAATCTAATCCACATCCATCCGCCAGGGGCTCTTTGAACAATCTGCGTTACTCTCTGTTTACAACATTTCTTAATTTCATATGTACGCTCCATCTATTTGCTGTTCCTAGCTATTCTCTAAACCTGATTACAGTCTAAAATTGTTCAAATTTTTGCTGTTCTGAATTATTTCATGTAGTGAGAAAACAGCTGTATCATCAAACGATTTCAAGGCGATAATAACTATGACCCTAATAAATTTGTTCTCTCTAGTGTGTTTCCTGATTGCTAAACATAAGAACTCGTCTACGCAAAAGTCGGCTATCCGATAGTTGTAGACTGTGGTTGTACTGTAACCAGTTGTATATCCATGCTTCATGTTTCCTAGCAACAGAGGGTATCTTTGCACGGAAAGATTTTGCTGCATGGGAAGGAAGTAGTGTATCTTTGCTGTCTTGTTTACATTTGACTTGTTTGTTTACCTTATCAATTGAAGTATTATAGCTATCAAATAAAAATGTGTGGATTATATGAAACTGTCTTTCGGGAAACACTGAATGATTTCAGAGTTTCAGAAGAATGCCAGATTTCTGGTTACTGTGATTCATCAAGGGAAGTGTACGATCCCAATGTGTGGCTGTGAATGTTGGTATTGGTATAGGGAGATGTTTTTGAGCTACATAGGTCAAGCGAAGTGTTTGATCCTCATTTATGGGATTGGGAGCTGCTGTTGAGCTATATAGGTCAAACACTTCCCTTGACCTATGTAGCTCAAAAACATCTCCCGATACCAATACCAACATTCACAGCCACACATTTCAATAAAACACTTCCCTCGACCCCAACACACAACACATACACTAAAAACCTAAAAACAAAAAAATAAAAACTTACCACAAAAAAGTTCCGGCGCTACACACATGCGCGCACACACACACAGGTGCCTGCGCACACACACACACACACACACACACATACACAAACCAACGAAAAAATACTCAACCAAAAGAAAGACCCGACCCACCCACACTTCAACCATCCCCCCAACCAACCCAACCTCCCCCTCACCCCAAAATAAAAAACCCATAAACAAAAACCAAATGAAACATAAAAAAATCTCAATCATACACTACAACTCAACAAAAACTTCAACAAAATAGACCCTCCACAACTAAAACACAAACCAACACACTCCCCCCCACAAACACTCTAACACGCTATAAAACACCCACCCCACCCTGAGGTGCAGTCACCCAGCCACCTACCCAAACCACCCTAAACAACCACTTTTGGCCTATACATTTTACTAACAGCCCTTAAGAAAACCTGAAAAACACAATAGCCCTCAAGGACACTCTTCCGCCAACAGTACTCATCTAAATGAGACTGAAGGTTGGAAGAGCACCTCTTCCCCCTCCCAAGAACTGACTAACAGCCCCCCACATCCCCTCTATTTGTGCAAGCCCCTGTCTCATAATTTTTGAACTCTAAGCTATGGTTAACGACTAAATGATGGAATCCCCTCTCACCCAACCTCCTATATGAAGAAAATGCATCTGAAATTTTTGTAGACCCCAGTTCTATGTACTCCTCAATTAACACCACTAATTCCACCTTAGACCTCCCTTCCACAACTCTAAAACCACATTCAGAACACCCACTCCCCGGAAAAACAGCCCCCCGAACTAGAGACCAACCACAGACTTACCCCTCCCATACTTCCTTTTCCCAAACTGTGACTCATCCACCTCGACAGCAACCCCATGCCCCCCCAGCTTACCCCTGTACTTAATGAACTCGGAACACACTTCACGGCAAAACGAAAACCAATCAAGCACACTCCTCTCACTCACATCAGTCTCATGTGCTCAAAAACTGTGTTGGGATCATAACAAAAATAATAAGTCACCATTACAATCTCGCGCATGCCAAACCTAGACTTCTTGAACCAGTAACCGCACCATATGGAATGCCAAATGTCGTCTTTTCAACAGCGCCACATATTACCGTCCCTGGTCCGAGACGCTGGACGTTTAGCCAACTTCATTTCTTCGCCACAAATAGAGCATTTCACAACCTCTGCAATTAAACCGAAAAGCTGCAAAAACTTGATCAGTTCCAAAGGAGTGTTCCCCATCATATCTCTCAGATGCGCACTGTGAATTTTATCCGTCATATCCATTCCTGAACAAAAACAACAACCGATTAATTTTACTAAAATTACTACATGATGTATAGCGAACAACACTAAATTAACCTTCACACCACAAAATCGTTAACTCACTGAAACGAATTCCACTACAAACACAGCCAACACTAAACAGTTCTGGATAATGAGCAAGAGCAAACTGAGCCCATTACACCACACAAACGAAAACATACCACCAGAGGGCACAACAAATCACAACACAACGACATCTACAAACATGGCACACGCACAAACCAAACTCCACACCGTCATGACGTCACACACCACAACAGCCTTACGTCACAGGTCAAAGCCGACGCATGGGATCAGACGCTTCTGTCGGCCCTTTTATGATACACTTTCTTTTTTACATAAAATCACTTTCAAACTTAATTCAAATTCAAGTGAAACTGTGCATTAGCAGAACCTCCGGGGAACATTATTTGCATTTAAAACATTGACCCACTCCATGGAGACTGAGCAAAGTAAGTTACTGGTTAACTCCCTCGACTCAATTCGAGAGACCCATTTTCGGTTCTTGGGGTTAGATATTCATTTTCTGTGGTCAACCAGGTGACTCCATGCAGATGTAGGAATGGTTACTTCCTTCCTCTCCAATTGTAAGAAATCCAAGCAGAGCTCCATCTCTCATAATCTTACCTGTGGATGGGACATAAAGCACCAGTTGTCCGTCATTCTTCTCGTGTCAGGATATTAAATGAGCAAAATTCAAGCGACTCATTCTTGTGAACAGTTGTGTCCGAGAAACTACCAACTCAACAAATTACGATTGGATTGTAGCATGTTATGTATCTACACCATGAGCAGCCAGCTGTGGCTGCGTGCCACTCCTGTAGCACAGTCCGTAAGCGTGCAAATTTCCAGCTGCCTTGTTGCACATGATATTGGTCATTTTCAACATTTAAAAATAAAAAAAATTAAGAAAGGTGGTAAACATTTGAATCCTTATTTCATCCCGTACTTGCTGACGTTGATAACTGACGAGTGAAACCCCTCACGCTCCTGGCAATTTTTATCTTGTCTTGGCCTCTCGATCAGTTCTCAGTCCATTGCCCATGGGTTGGGAACTGCTGCCCTAGAAAATGTGTACGAACTTGTTCAAGAGCAAGATCTGCAGAAAATCCACCACATTTTGTAGTCAGAGTAGCAGGAGTATGCATTGTTATATTAAACGAACTAATGACCATAAAACTGAAATATCCCATGAATATCGTACCCTGTTCTTATTACATTTTAGCAGTGCAATCTGTTCTTTCAAAATTGTAATCATTTCACATTTATCTGGGAACTTTTCAGATAAATGATTCAGAATATAGTTACCATAAAAACAGTACTCTCATTAGTATTCTGATCTTCTCTAATGCTAATTTATAAGTTGACAATATGAAGCAATTAGTTAATTGTGATGCATTGCTTACAATTACTAGGAACTTGAAGTTCCCTGTTCAAACAATCTGTACATCACTAATGTGGACGGTGCCACTTGAGAGTTTTCCCTAATTGTGACATGATGCGTAACTTTCAGAAATAGCACTTCTGTAATTGAAAGGAAATATACATTAATCTCCTTTTAACCACACAGACATACATTCAAACCACAACTATTCATTTTATCATGTAATTCCTGGGGGGAAGAGAATGATGTTTACTTCATGTGTTCTACATGATTAGTCATGATGGTACTGCACCTGTAACAAATTCACCTTACCTCATATTATAAGTCAAAAGTATAACATTCATTCAGTGATTACATATCCTCACTCAAAGTCAGTAAATACCCATGTAAACTGTTCTTATGCTGGATGGTCAAGAGGTTCTTTAATTAATTTTCCAGATTTAGTACCACACATAGGTGCACTTCTTTCTGTGTCATATGTATGGAAGTGCAGCTCACAAATCTGTAAAAAATGGTGGATTAGGTTACATTAGAATGGTAAAACTGTTTACATATATAGCGTTTGTTTATTAATTACAATTAACACCCAAAGTTAAAAAAAA
Organism: Schistocerca nitens; assembly: GCF_023898315.1. Taxonomy (NCBI): domain Eukaryota; kingdom Metazoa; phylum Arthropoda; class Insecta; order Orthoptera; family Acrididae; genus Schistocerca; species Schistocerca nitens. The sequence goes on from NC_064617.1 coordinate 57,303,190, forward strand.
TATTTAGTGGGTTTATTGAGTAAAGCAGCTACTAACCCTAGAGTGATCTGAAAGTGTAAAATTATCCCAATGAACTGTTTTTATCCATTCTCTCCTTTTTTTTCATCACTTGTAAAATGGAATGTACTGACTCTTTCTTGAGCACTATAATTGCCTCTGCAAGTAGGTATACAGCATCCACAAGGCATATTTAAATGTTAAAGTAGTAATAACAATTACTGTTAAAATATCTTCTTCATATTTCAGTTCATTCTCCATGCCGCAAATCCATGTCAGAAAAGGAAGAACGAACACTGCTTACCTCACTTTGTTTGTTATGACCCATAGCATTTATGCCATGAGCAATTCCAAAGAGAATGAAGAGGCCTTATTCATAGGTGGCACTGATGAATGGTGAATACGGTAAAGGCAATAGAACAATGCAGCAGCTGTTCATAGGCAACACTACAGTAAAAATGCAGTTGAAAATGGGACTCATTTCCTGGAACACATTGGCATTGCAGAAGCATCTGATTCCACCCATCTGCTTTGACCCATGACATCATCAATATGGCGAAAATGGCTACTTCCAGCATATACAAAATGACAACATTAACACCACTACATACAAATACCAACAAATAAGAACAAAAGTAAAAATGACACAGTAACATCCCACTCCAAAAATAAAATGAAACTAATAGAACAACTGTGGAAAATTGGGGATTTAGGGTGGGGACAAGCTAAATATACAAGAATAAAAGAACACCTCACAGTCCCAAAACAGATCATATAAAAAAAAATTACAGTATTCTGCCACATCAACAAAACCACAGGTATCAGCCACTTCCCTTGAGCTATATAGCTCAACCGCATCTATCGATATCAAAAAGCCAACACATATTACTCCAAAAAGTGGAACCAAAACCCAAACAACTCACAAACCCCATATCAACTACACAAATTAAAACACAACTGACCCACCTTAAAAATGCAACATACAAAACATCACAATTAGTATAGAGTAAAATCAAAACAAATATTACTTACTATCACCCATCTCAGAACTTAATGATACACTCATCAACTTCACTGTCATATCCACACCTAACAAAAAAGCAATTAAAAAATTAGTCTCCTTTCCACACAACAAACACCAAACTAATCAGACCTAAAAAAAAAGCCAAATGCATAAACAAAACAAAACAAAACAAAAAACCTTAACAACTCACTGGAAACACTTCCACAACCTATGTTACCACACCATCCACCGAAACAGAAAACGACGTTAGCATGATGGCAATAAAAATTCAAATGAACCCAGCTCCACACGTTAAATTTGGCACATTGACATCTACCACCAGAGGGCACCATCATATACAACATGTCATCTGCAAACACAACCAACTCAAAAACCCCACGCCATAGTGACATCATACGCCACAGCACCATCACATCATGGGTCAAAGGAGGTGGGTGGAATCGGACGCTTCCATTGAACCAACACATCATGCAGAAGATAAATAGATAGAAAAGTGTGACTGGCAGCAGAAAAAAATTCTTGGAAACCAAACCATTATTAACTTTATACAACACTACATCTACAGCTATACTCTGCAGACCACCTTGAGGTGCATGGCAGAGGGTACGTCCCATTGTACCAGTTATTAGGGTTTCTTCCTGTTCAGTTCACGTATGGACTGTGGGAAGAATGATTGTGTTAATGCAATTGTGCATGCAGCAATTATTCTAATCGTATCCTTATGACCCCTATATGATTATTACGTAGGGTGTTGTAGTATATTCCTAGAGTCATCATTTAAAGCCGGTTCTTGAAACTTTGTTAAAAAACTTTCTCAGGATATTTTAAATCTATCTTCAAGAGCCTTCTAGCTCAGTTCCTTCAAATATCTCTGTGACACTATCCCACAGATTAAACAAATCTGTAATCATTCATGCTGCCTTTCTCTGTATACGTTCAATATCCCCTGTTAGTTCTATATGGTGCAGGTCCCACACACTTGAGCAATATTCTAGAACCAGTCATACAAGTGATTTGAAAGAACCACCTTTGTAGACTGATTGCACTACCCCAGTATTCTACTAATAAACTGAAGTCTACCACCTGCTTTACCCATGACCAAACCTGTGCAATCATTTTCTGTCACATCCCTACGAAGTGTTATACTCAGGCACTTGTTTGAGTTGGCTGATTCCAACAGTGACTCATTGATATTATAGTCATAGGACACTATATTTTTTCATTTTGTGAAGTGTAATATTTTACATTCCTGATCATACAGAGCAAGTTGCCAATCTCTGCATTATGTTGAAATCTTATCAAGACCTGGCTAAATATTTATGCAGCTTCTCTCAGATAGTACTTCATTACAGATAAATGCAACATCTGCAAAAAGTCTAGTTTTACTATTAAAATTGTCTGCAAGGTCATTAATATTCAATATGAACAGCACTTCCCTGGGACACACCCAAAGTTACTTCTACACCTGATGATGACTCTCCTCCCAACATAACATGCTGTGTCCTCGCGACCAGACTCCTCAATCCAGTTACAAACTTCGCTTAACACACCATATGATCCTACTTTTGCCAATAAGCTTAGGTGTAGTACTGTGTTAAATGCTTTTTGGAAATCAATAAATACTGCATCTTCCTGTTTGCCTTGGTCCAAAGCTTTCACTATGTCATGTGAGAAAAGGGCAAGTTGGGTTTCACATGATCAATGTTTTAGAAATCCATGCTGGTTGGCATTGAGAAGGTCATTCTGTTAAGGTACATCATTATGTTTGAGCTCAGAATATGTTCTAAGATTCTACAACAAATTGATGTCAAGGATATTGGATGGTAGTTTTGTGGATTACTTCTGCTACCCATCTTGAAGATGGGTGTGACTTGTGCCTTTTAACAAGAACTGGGTACACTTTTTTATTTGAGGAATCTACAATAGATTATAGTTAGAAGAGGGGATAACTCAGCTGCAAATTGAGCATAGAATCTGACAGGGGTTCCATCGAGGCCTGAAGCTTCGTTCAGTTTTAAGGATTTCAGCTGTTTCTAAACACCACTGACACAAACACTAATTCATTCATCTTTTAACTGGTACAAGCATTAAATTGGGACAATTTTCCTTTGTAAAGGAACATTCAAAAACGGAGTTAATAATTTCAGATTTTGCTTTGCTACCCTCAATTTTGGTTCCTGTCTCATTCGCTAGGAACTGTACACTAACTTTGGTGCCACTAACAGCCTTTACATGTGACCAGAATTTCTTTGCATTGTGTGGAAGATCACATCACAATATTCTGCTACAGTAGACACTGAAGGCATCACACATTGTTCTTTTGGCAGGCAAATGCATTTCATTCGGCACATCTCTAGCTATAGCCCTACACTTTGTTTTACACCTATTATACAGTAATATTTGTTCCTTTAGAAGTTTCTTTACAGTGCCCATATACCATGGACGTTCCCTCTCATTATGAACTGTTCTACTGGGTACATATCTGTCCAGTGTATGCTCAACTATTCTATTAAACTTGAGCCAGAGTTTGTCTACATTCTTCTGCCCTGTGCTGAAAGTTTCAAGATCTTCATTGAGATATGACACTACCGATTTTTTATCTAGTTTACTGAACATATACATCTTTCTACTTGTTTTAGTCATCCTCTGTTCTTTGGTAATCATTGTTGCCACAGCCACATCATGGTCACTCGTACAAGTTTTGATGTGGATATCCTCAAAGAGGACAGGTCTGTTTGTTGCCATTAGATCCAATATATTTCCATCATGAGTGGGGTTCCTAACTATCTGTTCTAGGCACTATTCAGAGAAGGCATTTAATAAAGTTTCACTGGATGCCTTATCACACCCACCACTAACAAAACAGTAATTTTCTCAATTTATTGTTGGATGATTAAAAGCTCCACCAATAATTACAGTATGAGTGGGGAACTTATGTACAAGTGAACTGAGGTTTTCTGTTAAGTTTTCAGTTACATCGAGATGTGTGAGGTGGGTGACAGAAGGATCCAATTCAATTATCATTTTGTGACCACCCTGATAATCAGTCTTGCCCAAACAATCTCACATGTAGCTTCCAATTGCTACCTCAGTGGACTTGAGTTTCTTGTCTACTTCGACAAATACATCACCTCCATTTCCCATCTGACTATCCTTTCAATATACAATTAAATATTCCCAAAACATCTTACTGCTATCAATTCCAGGTTTGAACCAGCTTTCTGTACCTAGTATTATGTGAGTTTCGCTGCTTTTCATGACCACTTCAAACACTGGCTCTTTGTTACAAATGCTTTGGTAGTTTACCATTAGGATTTTAATACTCTCACCTGTGGGAAGCATTTCTTTCAATCTCTCACTGATACTTCAGGGTTTCCTACAGCTGTCATTATCTGGATTGGATGGAATGTCACCTAATCACATGATACAAACATCATTTTTCTAAAATAGTTATTTCACAAAAATTGATTTTATTACATATAATTACATTTTAAAACATACTGTGTTATAGCAAGACATGTTTATGTGGTAATCTTCTTATATGAGAGATTTGATTTGAAAGTAGAAACATTCCAGCTTTGCAACAGACATATTCTGGATAATTAATTTTACAAGTGAATGAAAACAAAATTGAATGTTATGCAGTTATACTAAATAATGTACGTAGGCTACATAAAATTTTACTATGGAATGACAATAATTGTTGTTTTTAGCTGGTCTAAAATTTTGTAATGGAGAGAGATTTGACTGAAATTGGCAAAATGATGGCAAATCTCTGTCTGCATATAGTAGATTTCTTTGATGTAGCACATTTCTGTAGCTTATGAATTAAAGCTGGTTTTTGTTTCTAGTGTTTGGGCAGGTTAGAGTTAACACTTGAAGTGCACAATAAATGGTCTTCAGTATGTGAGATGGTGTTTCTTACTGAGTAGACTGTCATTGAATCACTGAGTTAGGGACTGCAAGGAAAGTTTCTATGTTTGAACATGGATGCCTTTATACACTGAATTTGATGATGTTGCTGTTATCTGTAGTGCAGTGCAGTGACCCTTTCAGCTACTTCACTGCAATTACTGACACTTTTTACAAGTGTTGCAACATGACCACCAGGTTTACAACTCATTGTTGTATGAAAACTTCATCTTTTTGGGACTCAGTAGTGAAATAGGCAACTGAAATTCACTTGGTGATGAATTTAATTAATAGAGATAGTAGCTTCAGTTCTGGTAAGTCGTGGGATCTAATACTTTTTGTAATAAACTTACAAAGATGTCACCACAGTGCAGCTCACAGTGATATATCAACATTCTAGTGTGGATTGACTGCACAGCCATAGATCTAACTCTTGCATATTATGCTTCTTTGCTGCCGATCAATGTCTCTGCTGCTGTGTATCTGTGGCCGCATGTGCTGTGCCATGATCCATGAGTTAATAACAGAGCGCGTGCTGGAACATCAGTCTTTCTGCTCACTCTGAAGATGGGTGAACAATGTACTGCTGAAATATTAGAAACGAAGTGGAATTTATGTGGCTGCAGAACAAACAATTTAATGTAGCATGCTTTTAGAAGTTTCTTTGTTCCAGACTGAAGTTTTGATGATAGTGTAGTTTGTCTTCATCTGAAGAAATGTTCACTGCCAAGTTTGAGGGAACAGAGCCTTCAGACTTAACATTCTTCAAAGTCAAATAGCTTTGTTTTTATTTCTTTCATATCTAGACCTTCTTCTTACCAGCTTGCTGGATTTCTTCATTTTCTCTTTTTCTGTTAATCTAGCCACTTAAGATATTTTTGGTGGGAATGTCTGCCAGAATCGTTTATTATTGCAGTTTTCTCAGTTTTTCTTCTTAGAAGATAGGATTTGAGATGAGGCCAAATGTCTTATGGAGATATTATCTCCATTCTGTTCACACTAATGTTGATGTCTTCATAAGGCAGTGAAGTGTGCAAATATGCAGTTATAATATGGTCTGAAACATCAGCAGCAGAAATATATGACAAATTAATTTTATTGCACTTTCAATTCTGTTGGCAAAGGATGATGAGTCAAGTAACCTGGCAGATAGTCTTCAATCTAAATATATCTATATTCAGAAGTTCAATACAGTCATAAAACTGCTGAATTATTTCCATTGGCAAAGGCAAAGGGGGATGTTCTGCAAACCAGTCCAAAACATAGATTGTAATTGATCTTACTCTTCTTGTTTTAGGATCACATCATCAGTATTATTGAATATCTTGAGAGAAACAAGAACTTGCAAATCAGTTAACCTGTGTGAGTTGGCAGAGTAGGCAAAATCGTACTACTGCTTTTGCGTATGATAAATTGTCCAGCATCGTGAGTTTAGGATGATCTTTTGTGGGCTTTTCGTGTTTGGCAAAGTGCTGTAGTACAAATAAAAATACTTCACTGGAGCTCTGATTATTGCTACCCAAGACAGAAGAGCATGTCTTTCAGCAGACAGCTCTATAGATAGTCCCGCCCAATATTTCACATGGTTTCTGCACAGCAACTTCTGCAGTCACATCCACATTGTACATATCTTTCAGTTCTGACTTGATTTTCCTTAAGGAAAACCAGATTGTCAAAAGACTTTCACATTTTCCCCTGTGATGTTAATGGTCCTTGATATACTTGCATGGTGTGTGTAATAGAAGTTAGTTTAGTTTCATGAATTCCCTGAGTCTTTTCAGTCTTGCCATGTTCTCTTTCCCAGGTCTTTGGTACAAAATTTCCCTTCCAATTTGCAAATTCATATTCCAGAATGTTTGCAGTTTTTGTGATTAACCCACATTGTGGACATTGCATGGAGAAGTAAGTCAGAAGGTTCTTCTTCTGCTTTTCTGGAAATAGTTAAGAGTTCATTTGACAGCCTAAAATTGATATGACCAATCCCTGGACAAAAAACTTTTTCCATGGATTGTTTAAAGGTTGATGTAGGAATGCCTATGCTTGTTTGTAATTCCCATAAAATTTATTTTCTTGGCAATGTTGACCAGCTGCATCTTTCAGCTTTTCTGCTGGATAATTTTGATTGGTGGCTCACTATCTTATTCTTGATATATGAACACTTTTCACAGTATTCCTAAAATTTATGGTTAATAATTCTTCTGTGATTTATAACAGTAAATACAAAGGTAAAAAAAAGTATGTCTTTTGTGGGGTACTTGAACCACTCACCTTCGCGAAATACATTTTGCAACAGTGTAGCCATAAACAAAAGAACATTTGGAAATGGGATATGTAATGAAATTTGTACACAGTTTTAACTGTCATCATCACAACCATAATAATCAGTGATAATTGATACAATAAAAACAATGGGACAAAAAATTTGCATCAAATCTTGTTAATTCAGCAGTGGTTGATAATATGGCAGTTACTTATTTCAGTTGTCAAAACATAAGATATGATGAAGGGCTGCACATTTTACATTAATAAATTTTATAAAAACTATCATTTCCCCACTTCATTTCACTGATATTGTTCAGTTGCACCCCACAGTCAGTTAACCTCAGTTTATTGAACTGCTTTTTTTATTCACAGTTAGAAAAACTTCTGAATGAATTGCAATCCATGGGCTTCTTGTATTGTGTGAGAAGTAGTCGCCACAAACAGCTGTTCACAGATGTTACAAAAAGTAAGTGAATACCTTATTTAATTTCTTTCTGTGGTTTACAGTTGTAGTTCATATGTATACTTGAAGAGAACAACTAAATTGGGTGGAATTAGGGATAGTATAGATACTTTCAGGGAGCATTGTTTTTAAGCTGCATCAAGAACTGATGAAATTAACACAGATGTTGTTAATAGCTATTGTGTTCATTATTTTCACCTTAATACGTTTATGTAGTTAATTTTTGTCATTTGTTGCGGATTTTCATATCTGAATATTCAATAATTTTTACATTATGAAAGGGAAGCTACTTGTATGTTCATATTTGAAATGGTTTCCCACAATCATAATTAGTTTTAGTTAAGTTGGGGAAGCTGTTTGAAGAAGAGATTCAACTATTACCAAAGAATACCCACTTATTTGTTGTGCTAAGAGACACAGCTGGTTTTTGCCACCATATGTCACCTGTACACATAAAACTATGTTAGAAAACACACGCACACACAGAGAAAGGTTTAACTTTTACAAACTTTTGGAACCAGTGGCGACTTCTTTTGGCACAAGAGTGAAAGAGGAAGGAAGAGGGGTGAAGGAAAAAGACTGGAGAGGTTTAGGGAAAGGGGTACAGTACAGAAAAATCACCCACAACCCTGGATGATATTTGAAAACCTGAGAGCTTAAAGGTGGAAGACAGGGTAATATACAAGACAGAGATTCCTACTAAAACATCGTGCACAAGTTAATAAGAGTGAAAATTGAAGTGCATTCTATATAATAGAGATGGGAGGGGGACAGCAAAAAATAGACAGGTCAGAAAACAAAAGATGTAGGAAACTACAGTGGAGTGAAGAAAGGAGTGGTTCCCAGAATGAGATTTTCGCTCTGCAGCGGAGTGTGCGCTGATATGAAACTTCCTGGCAGATTAAAACTGTGTGCCTGACCGAGACTCGAACTTGGGACCTTTGTTTGGAAGGTAGGAGACGAGGTACTGGCAGAAGTAAAGCTGTGAGTACCGGGCATGAGTCGTGCTTTGGTAGCTCAGATGGTAGAGCACTTGCCCGCGAAAGGCAAAGGTCCCGAGTTTGAGTCTCGGTCGGGCACACAGTTTTAATCTGCCAGGAAGTTTCAAAGGAGTAGTTATTGTGAAGAAATGCCAAGGGGGAAAGAATTATCATAAATTAAGGCTGGGTGGGTGGCAAGAACCAAGGACATGTTGTAGCACTAGTGCCCAACTGTGGAGTTCTGAGAAACTGGTGACTGGGGGGAGAATCCAGATGGTGTGTGTGGTGAAACAGGCACCGAGGTCATGACTGTCATATTGTAAAGCATGCTCCGCAACAGGACATTGTGTGTTGCTCACCCTCTGTCTATGCCCGTTCATCCTGACCGATAACTGGGTGCTAGTCATGCCAATGTTAAAGGCAAAACAGTGTTTACGTAACAGCTGGTATATGACATGTTGTTTCACAGGTGGCTCTTCCTTTGATAGCATATGTTATGCCAGTTACAGGGCTGGTAGAGGGTGCACAGGGCAAGTCTTGCAGTGGAGATGGTTACAGGTGTAGGAACCATAGGGTAGGAAGATGAATGCATAAGGAGCATAGGGTCTGACAAGGATATTGAAGGGATCGGGAGGGTGGTGAAAAGCTGTTCTAGGTATGGTGGACAGAATAAGAGACAGAATGGATCTCATTACGAGGCATGATTGTAGGAAGGATGGGATGAGAAGGAAAGACTGATTGTTGAGGACTGCACCAGATGAGATTTGAAAACCTGAGAGCATAAAGGTGGAAGACGGAGTAATATGCAAGACAGAAATTACTGCTAAAACATTGTGCACAAGTTAATAAGAGTGAAAAGCTCCCTTCTCTCTCTCTCTCTCTCTCTCTATCTCTCTCTCTCTCTCTTTCTCTCTCTCTCTCTGGATCATGTAGACCACTCTTCTAGCAAGAAATTCTCACTTACTCATTGCCTCTTGTTGACCATTGTCTGTTCTCACAATTTTTGTGTGAAGTTTCCCTGGTTTTCCCCCATTTTCTATCTTTTTCCCTCCTCTACCTCTTGTTTTTGCCACTCCCACTATGTCTAACACTCCAAACTATCCTCCCTTGTCATGATGAATCCCACCATGTATTACATGATTCTTTTCAAAAACATGCCTTTGTACTATCAAAATTAAGGTCCCTCATTCTGTTTCTTGAAACCTGCTTTTGGAGTTACTCCAAAAGGTCTAACATCAAAAGTCACTCTTTCTGGATGTAACCCTCCTCTACACCACCCTCTTTTACAATTTCAAATACAGCAATCCCTTTCTCTTACCCAGCCAATCTGAGATTTATATGCCTCATCAGCCAATTTCCACTTCACCAGACCTCTCTCCTTCTACAAATCCTATAGTTATCTGCCCCTCATCTTTCCTTGGATGGTATCATTCGCCAAGCCAACTTCAGACAGCAACAACATGCCAGGCTTCACCTTCTCCTGAACTACTTCAACAGCGGTTTTTCCCTTCCTGCCCCTCTGCAGCTCCCCAAACAGCAACACTGTCAACCACCACTCGTCTCCTACAAACCGAACTTGGCCAACCTCCTTAATATCCCAAAACCTTCACCACAGCCTCCCAGACCAGTAAAAACTCATAATCACAAGAACCAGTCACAACAGTACAATGTTCTCAACCTCTCGTCCAAACCACACTTCTTTCCTGAATAATGTATACTATCCAACTGTCTTGCTTTCAGCACGAAACCTGCATTTAACCATGCTGCTGTGGTGAAAGACCTACTTTCCTTTACACATAATGTCAACTGGAACTATCACTTTGCGACCGAATCCCAGAACCTCCCCAACAGCAAACCTGACAGTGAAACCTGTGTTGAACAGGCCTGACCATGATTCCAATTTGATCCAGCACCACACCTCAAAATCATCCCTTACAAGCCTTCCAAGAATTCTCCACATCCAGCATTGCTTTACAATCCTTCCTCAGGTCCCTACAGCATGACCTTAACCTGTCCCCTGCAGAACTCCAGGCTCTACGTTCCCAAAAAGTTGATGATTCTATCATTATCCTCCCAGCAGACAAAGGATCTACCACTATGGTACTTGACTGACAGGAGTATGTTCGTGAAGGTCTGCACCAGCTGTCTGACAGCTCTAAATACAGCATCTGCCATCCAGATCCCATCCATGTGATTCAAACTGACCTGCAGTCTCTCCCAAAAACCTCAGGCCCCTCACAAGGACTCACATCTCAATACATAGGAACTATTCCCCACCCAAACCACGCACCACCAACTTTTCTCTTCTTCCTAAGATCCAAAAACCCAATCATCCTGGCCATCCTATAGTTATTGGCTTCAAACCATGCATCAAACATATATCTACCTTATTTCATCAACACCTGCATCCCATGGTACAAAGGCTTCCCTCCTATATTGAAGATACCAATCGTGTAGATTGTCTGAAATCTGCACTTGTCCCACTCCCACCACACACCTTGCTTGTCACCATTGACGCCATCTCTCACTATACCAACGTCCACCACATACATGATCTGTCTGCTGTTGAACATTACCTCAGTCAGCACGCAGTTGATTCCAGACCTATGACTTACTTCTTACTCACATTAATCAACTTTATATTTACCAACAATTACTTCACCTTTGAGGAGTAGACATACAGACAGATCTGGGGTATGGCCATGGGAACCAGGATGGCTCCTTCCTATACCAAGCTCTTCATGGGTTGCTTGGTGGGGGCTTTCTTGGGATCTCTAAACCTTTAGCCCCTGGTTTGGTTTAGATTGATGACGTCTTTGCTGTATGGACTCATGGTGAGGCTGACCTTTTAAAATTCCTGGAATCTCTAAATCCCTTCTTCCAATTAAATTTCATATGGTCCTATTCCATATCTCATGCCACTTTCTTTGATGTTGATTTCATCACATTAAATCTACTAACAAACAGTTGTACTTAAATTTTGACAGTTGCCATCCTTTTCATGTCAAACGATCCCTCCCATACAGCCATAGCATTCAAGGCAAACATATTTCTATGGATGCAGACACTTTAGACCAATTCACCACCTCTCTCACATCAGCATTTACTGGACATTAATTATCCCAACAGCATAGTTCAATAGCAGATTTTCCGAATCATCACATCCAATCCTGGTACTGCTGATTCCTCCAAAAAACAACTTCAAAGCACATCACTTGTCACCCACTGGTATCCTGCCTTGAATGTACTAACCAGCTACTTCGACAAGGCCATGAATTCCTAAAATCATGCCTGAAATGAGATCCATTCTGTCTCAGATTTTGTCCACCACACCTACAATAGCTTTTCATCGCCCTCCCAATTCCTGCAATATCCTTGACAGACCCTATGCTCCTTATGCATCCATCTTCCTACCCTATAGCTCCTATGCCTGTGACTATCCCCGATGCAAGACCTACCCTGTGACCTTCCTACCCCATCTATTCCAGCCCTGTAACTGGCAAAACATATGCTATCAAAGAAAGAGCCACCTGTGAAACAACATGTCATACACCAGCTGTTATGTAAACACTGTTCTGCCTTTAACATCAGCATGACTAGCACCCAGTTATCAGTCAGAATGAATGGGCATAGACATAGGGTGTATACCAGCAACACACAATGTCCTGTTGCAGAGCATGCTTTGCAATGTGACACTCGTGACCTTGGTGCCTGTTTCACCACATGCACCATCTGGATTCTCCCCCCAGGCACCAGTTTCTCAGAACTCCACAGTTGGGAACTAGTGCTACAACATTTCCCGACCTGTTTATTTTACACTGTCACCCTCCCACCTCTGTTATATAGAATGCACTTCAATTTTCACTCTTATTAACTTGTGCATGGTGTTTTAGTCATAATCTCTGTCTTGCATATTACCGTCTTCCACCATTAAGCTCTCAGATTTTGAGCTCAGTCTTTCCTTGTCATCCTGTGTGGTAAGTATCCCCTGACCCAGGGTTGTGGGTGACTTTTCTGTACTGTCCCCTTTCCTTAAACCCCTCCAGTCTTTCTTACACCCCTCTTCCTTTCCCTTCAACTCTTCTGCCAGAAGAAGTAACCACCAGCTCCGAAAGCTTGTAAAAGTTAAACCATTCTGTGTGTGTATTCTCCTGCCGTCACTTGGTGAGAAAATTTTTTATCTAACCATTTTCAGTAATTGATAATTTTCATTATTATGCAAAACTATATTAGAATGTATTTGGTTTTAAGCAGTATTATGCAATATTGTGTAACTGGTTCTCTTCATCAATAATGATACTTCCCAGCTAGAATGAATTCAAAGAGGCACTAGTGCTCCTTCTGTGAAGAGTAAAGTAACTAATAAAGTATAAATTAATGTCCATTTGTAACAAATTGGCCATGTATTGTGTTTATTACATTTAATTAATTTTTGTTTTAATATTAAAATTTGTAATTTGTCCTGAATTTTAGTCAAGAAAGTATGGTCACTGTGTTACAAAGAAGGATAATTCTACATACTTTCTGTGATTAACTGGTTCCCTGACAAATCACTTCACTTGTCTGAAAGTGGTGTAGCATTCTCGTTGCATATGGCAGACCATTCCATTTCTTTGCAAGGTACTGTAGGTGTGATATCCGGGAAAATTTTGCTCCAAAACTGTCAAATACTTAGACAGTCTACTTCCAGTAATTCACTACTTATTATTGACATTTATTTTAGTTGGTTTGGTTACAAATTGAATTACATGTTTCCTTCATATTGATATAAATAATTACCAATTACAAAGTTTTTAATCATGATATTCACATTTTTTTCATCCGTAGTCTGATTAAAATCACTTTCTAGTTTACATTTGGTGTCTTGTATGGCAGGTGTCTTCCCCCATCACAGCACTCAACATCATGCCCGAACTGTTTGCCATTGCCAAACTGCCACAGCAAATGGTCAGTTCAGTTCCAATTGCTTGTCTGGATTTTGTCTTGCTTCATTCCCAAATCTTGGCTCTGGCTCTTTTATTTCGCATTTCATCACACCTGATAAACACACCCAAAACTATGGCAGTGAAACAATGCACATTTTGTACACCTCACCAGCCAGAAAGACTAATGGGTTCTTTCACACAAAACGATTCACAACCACATATACAGTTATTATCATCACAGAGATCGGCTTAGAATAGGAAAATTCTGACAACATGGCATGAAACCAAACTTTTCTAAGCCAACAAATGATCATTGTAACTTGTTCTATAGAGAAATAAATATAACACTAAACTATGTCACATCATCCTCATTATAACTATTGATTTTTTTATTTGCTCTTATTTTTATCCCTGTCATTCTTTCTTCATTTGGAATCTATCCTTGTCATCTATAACCTGATCATGTCAGCTCCCATAGCAAAAGTGAGATGTTACATTTCGTGTCTAGCGCTGAAACTGAATTTTTTCTGTCTAAAGTTTGCTCATACAGGTCAGCTTTAATCACTGTGAGCAAAGTTAGTGTGATTAATAGTTGTACCACAGGTTGCTGACCACCAGTTTCTTGGATACATTTGCGCATCAAGAGGGGCACAAGTGTAAATTCAGGCTACAAAATACATTGTCTGGCGCAGTTCAGTCAGTGATCATTTAACATCAGCTGTGGACAGAGTATATTGCTCTCATGTCCTACCTGATGGCAGCAGCTTCCAACATTGCTCCACATTACATGAACTGCATTTCAGCACTTGTGAAGTAATCCACCGTGTTTGCATGTCACCTTTAACCAGGAGATAACTGATGTGGCGTATTAAGTAATTTTAAATGGACTATAAATTTCTGCACTTGAAGAGGAAATGATAGAAAGCATATCTCACAAGTAGTGGATGACAAAAAAAATCCATGTCCACTGTGAATTCATGTGTTGCTTTTTACAAAACAAAAACTGAAATAAGAAAAACATACTCTTACATACAGAAGCTTAGTTTTTATTTCAGGCAGTTTGATATGTTATCCATCAACATGTTCCAAAAACAAAGAAATAAATCTTATAGAGTTTATGAAACTTTGGTATTCTTCCAAATTTGAAAAAAATAGTTATTACTTCAGTGGTGGCTCATCATCACAATATAAGAATCGAAAAAACATTTCTAACATATGCCAACACATTGAAGATTTTGAAGGAATTATGGCACTGTAATCTTACATGGCATGGGAACAGAGGGTGTGATGGTTTTGGCAGCATTGTGGAACAGTGCACACACAAGCATCTGCCAACAGCAAAATGTGTCATAGGCTTTAGGCCATAGACAACACACTACTCTGTAATGACAAACTGCTTTCGACGAGCATGACATCACAACTGTTTACAATTTTGGGTTCGCTTGAGAAGTTGCCAACGGGCTAATGCACATGTGCAGAGCTGAAGTTGCATGTGAGTAGCACCTTCTGCTTTTAGATGCTTGAAGTGTGGCCACTAGATGTATAAGCAGTAGCTGCAAGCAGCCAGATGCTACCCAGAAAAACATATCTGGCACGCCCGAGCTGCCAGATTTGCACATGCTCAGAGCCGTCAAAGTTGCAGTAGGGAGTACTCTCCTCATGACCTGCATTTAGTTCCATGATTTTGCTGTTGTCTCTTCATTTACAGCTCTACCATCATATGAAAACAGTTTCAAGTGCACGTTTTCATCTACTGGTAATTATTGCATTATGCCACAATAAAGAACCAAACATGAGATAATACAATAACGATGCTGCAAGAACACTGGCTTCCTGAAATCAACACTGAAAAGCTTTAGCAGAATTTTATATATCTGCCTTTCATGAAACACAATGTTTTATGATCACAAGACATGTTTCAACACTTGTCTGGTACCTCCTCTAGGCTTGCCATTATTTCTTAATTTGCATTGTTTGTGTCTTAAATATAATGATTTCTTCAATAAATTATAGACTGGCAGTGTATCATGTTTTATCATTGTCACTCCCCACAAGGTTTTATATTTACTCTTGGAGTAGATTATAAACTGCCAATTATACAGTTTATTGGCGTCACAGGTAAGCTTGTTAACCTATATATACAGTTTCAAAAAGTCGTGAAAGCTGTTTTTAGTTCTGGTGTAAACGTACAGCCTTCACCCCCCCCCCCCCCCCATCCTGACCCCCAAGAAATTTATATTCCTTTGTATTAGCTTTTTGTAGTGCTGTGTGGATATAAGCTTGATTGGAAATGCTACATAACAGTATTGCAGAGTAAAAGTTAAAAATAAAATCTTATTTAAAGTCACCACACAGTAAAATATTAGGGTACTTCGAGTTGTAGAGTAGTTTTGAAACAAATATTGTGCCAATGACTGCTTTCTAATTGTGCATTCCTTATGTGGATAGGATATGATAAAACAATTGCCCTAAGTACAATAACTTCGTATGTCCCCATCGAACAGCATGACACACAGCTGCACATGGGCACATGATACGCGATACATTATGCCCCACTACATATGAAATTTCAAATAGAAATGCGACAAAATGTATATGAGCACAGCAAAATCCAACCAGAGGTTTCGTAGATCATCATAGCTGCGCATACGCAGTAATGCCAGTGTTCTGGTGCTCTGTGGCAACTGCTCAAATGTACCTAGAAAACGTCACAGGAATATATCGTGAATGGTGGCCTGAGAAGTGTTACTTTCAAAGTAAATCACCTTTTACACAAGATGAATTATGTTACATGTGAGAATGTGCAATGAATTTCATAAATTATAGTGCTTACTCTCATTCAAAAAATAACACTTTGAGTAACTTAAGACCAGACATTTAAGTCATCATTTAAAATTTCACTGGCACATTTGTGTTTGGTATATCTTAAGGGATAACACACACAAGAAAGACAAATGTGTGAAAAGTTAGCTTTTCTTGTCGCTGTATTAGAAGTATATTAATTTAAATCATGAACTTTTCCTATTTGTGTGTTTGCGCTACTCAACAGTGATGTGGCTATTGACTGTGCACATCATGTGTCCTGTACTCTGAATATCTGCTGTAATTTGGTAGCAGGATAACATGTCATGAGCTATGATTGGCTGACAAAAGAGCATCGCCCTGAAAATTTCAGTGTTTCAGAAACTAAAATGACATGTTTGGTGGAATTCGTATTTATACTTTCGTAATATGAAAATGTGCAGCATACATGTTGCTACGCATCAAATATCTTTCCAGAATATATCATCATCATCATCATCATCATCATCATCATTTAAGACTGTTTATGCCTTTCAGCGTTCAGTCTGGAGTATAGTCCCTCTTATAACATTCCTTCATGATCCCCTATTCAGTGCTAACATTGGTGCCTCTTCTGATGTTAAGCCTATTACTTCAAAATCATTCTTAACCGAATCCAGATACCTTCTCCTTTGTCTACCCTGACTCCTCCTACCCTCTACTGCTGAACCCATGAGTCTCTTGGGTAACCTTGCTTCTACCATGCGTGTAACATGACCCCACCATCTAAGCCTGTTCACCCTGACTGCTACATCTATAGAGTTCATTCCCAGTTTTTCTTTGATTTCCTCATTGTGGACACCCTCCTGCCATTGTTCCCATCTACTAGTACCTGCAATCATCCTAGCTACTTTCATGTCCGTAACCTCAACCTTGTTGATAAGGTAACCTGAATCCACCCAGCTTTCGCTCCCGTACAACAAAGTTGGTCGAAAGATTGAATGGTGCACAGATAACTTGGTCTTGGTACTGACTTCTTTCTTGCAGAAGAGAGTAGATCGTAGCTGAGCACTCACTGCATTAGCTTTGCTACACCTCGCTTCCAGTTCTTTCACTATGTTGCCATCCTGTGAGAATATGCATCCTAAGTACTTGAAACCGACCACCTGTTCTAAATTTGTTCCTCCTATTTGGCACTCAATCCGTTTATATCTCTTTCCCACTGACATTACTTTCGTATTGGAGATGCTAATCTTCATACCATAGTCCTTACATTTCTGACCTAGCTCTGAAATATTACTTTGCAAACTTTCAATCGAATCTGCCATCACAACTAAGTCATCCGCACGTGCGAGACTGCTTATTTTGTGTTCACATATCTTAATCTCACCCAGTCAGTCTATTGTTTTCAACATATGACCCATATGGCCTCTCAAATTTTGTGATTAAAAAAATAATCGACTTGATATCATTCTCTCCCTGCACACTCAAAACTGGATATTTGACCGTGTTATTTTTCCAGAATGTCTAAAGAAGACAGTAGTAATTCCATTATACAAAAAGGGTGATAAATCCTGCACTAATAATTATCATCCAATTTCTCTGTTACCTATTTTTTTCAAAAATAATCGAATATTGTATACAAAAGCAAATTAACATGCATTTGTCAAAAAACAATATACTGACTAAGTCTGAATATGGTTTTAGGGCCCAGTTATCAACAATTAATGCTGTTGAAAATGTTGTTTCTATTGTGCAATCTTCTTTTGAATCCAAATTATCTGCTGAAGCCACACTAGTGGACTTAAGCAAAGCATTTGATTCTGTAAACCACACAATACTGTTGGAAAAACTATGGTGTTATGGCATTAGGGATCTGGAACTCTCCCTCATTAAATCATATCTCAGTAACAGAAAGCAAACTGTAAGCTACAATGGTCAAAAGTCGCAGTTACTGAATGCCACTAAAGGTGTACCCCAAGGATCAGTGCTTGGGCCATTACTGTTTATAATATTTATAAATGACCTGCCCAGCAATATGCCATGCAAATCTGTGCTTTACGCACATGATACAACTTTCATCAATTCAGGGAAGGACATAAATAAACTGAAGGAGCATAGTAAAGATTTTCTCAGATTATGTAATATGTGGTTCGAAGCCAATGAGTTAGCTATTAACTATGAAAAGGCTGTAAATATATCCTTCAGCTTATCCAATGCTTGAGTACACTTCTACAAAACTTCTTGGCATATACTTAGATACGAAATTAACCTGGCAGAGTCACATAGACAACATATCTCGAAAGCTTTCGAGAGTTATCTATCTATTGAAAAAATTATGCACCTGTGTTTCTGAAAGCCTGTTGATTAATTCCTATTATGCATTCTTTCATTGCCATATTAGCTGTGGTATTCTTCTATGGGGTAATTCTCCATGGTCCAGAAAAATTTTTATTTGGCAGAAGAAAGCCATCAGGAGCATCTCTGGGATTACCAAAAATAACATATCATGTAGGTCATACTTCAAAGAATTATAGATAATGACAGTCCCTTCTCTTTTTATATACAGCTGCCTTTTGTACATAAAAGAAAACTTTAACAGTTACAACCTTAGGCAGTCTGTTCATAATCATAACACTCATCAAACATTTAAGATAGACATACCAACAACTCGACTCAAGAAAACACAAGACAGTTATGAATGCATGGGGATAAGGCTTTTCAACACATTACCTGTGCAGGCACATTGTGTCTCTCTTAATGTATTTAAAAGTAAGACAAAGAAATGGCTGCAAGACAAAGCTTTTTACAGTGTTAAAGAATTTGAAAACTCTTCAAAAATAGACCTGACTTATGAAACAACTTGCAACTCTGTTTGTACCTCTTCCTAAGCTTTTTTTTTGTCACTGTAGTTCCACATTTAACTGTTAAACATGTGGAGAAATCCTTATGTATGAAATGTATTCTTTTATTATGCACATTCTTTAAAATGCACACTTCAGTTATGTGGGATATCTTTATGTATCAAATGTATTACTTTATTATACACTCCTGGAAATTGAAATAAGAACACCGTGAATTCATTGTCCCAGGAAGGGGAAACTTTATCGACACATTCCTGGGGTCAGATACATCACATGATCACACTGACAGAACCACAGGCACATATACACAGGCAACAGAGCATGCACAATGTCGGCACTAGTACAGTGTATATCCACCTTTCGCAGCAATGCAGGCTGCTATTCTCCCATGGAGACGATCGTAGAGATGCTGGATGTAGTCCTGTGGAACGGCTTGCCATGCCATTTCCACCTGGCGCCTCAGTTGGACCAGCGTTCGTGCTGGACGTGCAGACCGCGTGAGATGATGCTTCATCCAGTCCCAAACATGCTCAATGGGGGACAGATCTGGAGACCTTGCTGGCCAGGGTAGTTGACTTACACCTTCTAGAGCACGTTGGGTGGCACGGGATACATGCGGACGTGCATTGTCCTGTTGGAACAGCAAGTTCCCTTGCCGGTCTAGGAATGGTAGAACGATGGGTTCGATGACGGTTTGGATGTACCGTGCACTATTCAGTGTCCCCTCGACGATCACCAGTGGTGTACGGCCAGTGTAGGAGATTGCTCCCCACACCATGATGCCGGGTGTTGGCCCTGTGTGCCTCGGTTGTATGCAGTCCTGATTGTGGCGCTCACCTGCACGGCGCCAAACACGCATACGACCATCATTGACACCAAGGCAGAAGCGACTCTCATCGCTGAAGACGACACGTCTCCATTTGTCCCTCCATTCACGCCTGTCGCGACACCACTGGAGGCGGGCTGCACGATGTTGGGGCGTGAGCGGAAGACGGCCTAACGGTGTGCGGGACCGTAGCCCAGCTTCATGGAGATGGTTGAGAATGGTCCTCGCCGATACCCCAGGAGCAACAGTGTCCCTAATTTGCTGGGAAGTGGCGGTGCGGTCCCCTACGGCACTGCGTAGGATCCTACGGTCTTGGCGTGCATCCGTGCGTCGCTGCGGTCCGGTCCCAGGTCGATGGGCACGTGCACCTTCCGCCGACCTCTGGCGACAACATCGATGTACTGTGGAGACCTCATGCCCCACGTGTTGAGCAATTCGGCGGTACGTCCACCCGGCCTCCCGCATGCCCACTATACGCCCTCGCTCAAAGTCCGTCAACTGCACATACGGTTCACGTCCACGCTGTCGCGGCATGCTACCAGTGTTAAAGACTGCGATGGAGCTCCGTATGCCACGGCAAACTGGCTGACACTGACGGCGGCGGTGCACAAATGCTGCGCAGCTAGCGCCATTCGACGGCCAACACCGCGGTTCCTGGTGTGTCCGCTGTGCCGTGCGTGTAATCATTGCTTGTACAGCCCTCTCGCAGTGTCCGGAGCAAGTATGGTGGGTCTGACACACCGGTGTCAATGTGTTCTTTTTTCCATTTCCAGGAGTGTATATGTTTGTGTGATACCTCACAATAGTTAGTAGTTCTTGTAACATGCAAAGATCAGCACATTCCTCAAACTGGGGAACTATCAAGAATGGGGTTCCACAAGGGTCAGTCTTGGGTCCTTTGTTGTTCTTATTATATATTAATGACTTGCCATTCTATATTCATGAAGAGGCAAAGTTAGTTCTCTTTGCTGATGATACAAGTATAGTAATCACACCTGACAAACAAGAATTAACTGATGAAATTGTCAATACTGTCTTTCAGAAAATTACTAAGTGGTTCCTTGTAAACGGACTCTCACTGAATTTTGATAAGACACAGTACATACAGTTCCGTACAGTGAATGGTATGACGCCATTAATAAATATAGACCTTAATCAGAAGCATATAGCTAAGGTAGAATATTGCAAATTTTTAGGTGTGTCCATTGATGAGAGATTAAATTGGAAGAAACACACTGATGATCTGCTGAAACGTTTGAGTTCAGCTACTTATGCAATAAGGGTCATTGCAAATTTTGGTGATAAACATCTTAGTAAATTAGCTTACTACGCCTATTTTCACTCATTGCTTTCATATGGCATCATATTTTGGGGTAATTCATCACTGAGGAATAAAGTATTTATTGCACAAAAGCGTGTAATCAGAATAATAGCTGGAGTCCACCCAAGATCATCCTGCAGACATTTATTTAAGGATCTAGGGATATTCACAGTAGCTTTTCAGTATATATACTCTCTTTTGAAATTTGTCATTAACAACCAAACCCAATTCAAAAGTAATAGCAGTGTGCATAACTACAATACTAGGAGAAAGGATGATCTTCACTATTCAAGATTAAATCTAATCCCGGGAGTGGAAGGACTTACCTTAGGGGGAAAAAAGGACAGGTATACACTCGCACACACACACATATCCATCCGCACATACACAGACACAAGCAGACATTTGTAAAGGCAAAGAGTTTGGGCAGAGATGTCAGTGGAGGCGGAAGTACAGAGGCAAAGATGTTGTTGAAAGACAGGTGAGGTATGAGCGGCGGCAAATTGAAATTAGCAAAGATTGAGGCCTGGCGGATAACGAGAAGAGAGTATATACTGAAGGGCAAGTTCCCATCTCCGGAGTTCTGACAGGTTGGTGTTAGTGGGAAGTCTTTCCCTCTCCTTCCCTCTGTGCTGATGAGGCAACAGTTTGTTGCGAAAGCTTGAATTTCGTGTGTATGTTTGTGTTTGTTTGTGTGTCTATCGACCTGCCAGCACTTTTGTTCGGTAAGTCATATCATCTGTGTTTTTAGATATATTTTTCCCACGTGGAATGTTTCCCTCTATTATAAAACTCTTTGTCTTTAAATATGTCTGCTTGTGTCTGTATATGTGTGGATGGATATGTGTGTGTGTGCGTGTGTATACCCGTCATTTTTTCCCCCTAAGGTAAGTCTTTCCGCTCCCGGGATTGGAATGACACCTTACCCTCTCCCTTAAAACCCACATCCTTTCGTCTTTCCCTCTCCTTCCCTCTTTCCTGATGAGGCAACAGTTTGTTGCGAAAGCTTGAATTTTGTGTGTATGTTTGTGTTTGTTTGTGTGTCTATCGACCTGCCAGCACTTTCATTTGGTAAGTCACATCATCTTTGTTTTTTTATATACACTCGCACACACACACACATATCCATCCACACATATATATATATGTATACATATATACATATATATGTATATGTGTGGATGGATATGTGTGTGTGTGCAAGTGTATACCTGTCCTTTTTTCCCCCTAAGGTAAGTCTTTCCGCTCCCGGGATTGGAATGACTCCTTACCCTCTCCCTTAAAACCCACATCCTTTCGTCTTTCCCTCTCCTTCCCTCTTTCCTGATGAGGCAACAGTTTGTTGTGAAAGCTTGAATTTTGTGTGTTTGTTTGTGTTAGTTTGTGTGTCTATCGACCTGCCAGCGCTTTCGTTCGGTAAGTCACATCATCTCTGTTTTTAGATATATTTTTCCCACGTGGAATGTTTCCCTCTACAATGTCCGCTTGTGTCTGTATATGTGCGGATGGATGTGTGTGTGTGTGTGTGTGTGTGTGTGTGTGTGTGTGTGTGCACGAGTGTATACCTATCCATTTTTCCCCCTAAGGTAAGTCTCTCCGCTCCCGGGATTGGAATGACTCCTTACCCTCTCCCTTAAAACCCACATTCTTTCGTCTTGCCCTCTCCTTTCCTCTTTCCTGATGAAGCAACTGTGGGTTGTGAAAGCTTGAAATTTTGTGTGTGTGTTTGTGTGTTTTTTTTATTGTGTCTATCTAACAGCGCTTTCCCGTTTGATGGGTCATGGAATCTTTGTTTTTAATATAATAAGTATTTGCTTTGAGACACCACACAGTTCTTAATCAACACTGTGTAGTACAATGAACAGCCTGTAGATAGAGGGTGCTTAGACCATCATCTAGTTATATCTCATTATTTGAAGCTCTGGACTTCCGGTACACTGACTTTGCATCATATGGTACAGATGACAGTTATGATAATGAAGAGTGCAGGGAAAGTGCTGAAGTAAAGTTTGTAGGAATATAGTGTTAAGTATGGTTACGACAGTTCATTACAAAGCTGAAGGTAGAATAAGAAAAGTGACAGTGTGGATTGTCATTCAGCTGCACACAGCAGGGCCAATTTAATGCACAAACTTGCCACTTAAGGTACCAAGCTGGGAGCAGTGCCAGAGGCACCATAGCTGTTGATTTCTATGCAGGGCTTGTCAAAGTTATTAGTGGCCGCTAGGAGTGCCCAAGTGCAAGGTTTTTGTACACAGTGTGTATCACAATCAGTGATTAGTGAAATCCTATGAGGAGAAAGGGCCGAGAATAAGTTGCTTGTGTGGCAAAAAGTTCTCAAACTAGCCCTGGTGCACAGTTAGGGTAGCTGGAAAGTAGAAATAATGTGCAATGGTAAAGATGACATTCTTGCTAACACAGTGGTGTTTAATCTTTTTCCCTGGTTTGTGTTTGTGTTTGTGTGTGTGTGTGTGTGTGTGTGTGTGAGAGAGAGAGAGAGAGAGAGAGAGAGAGAGAGAGAAAGAGAGCCCTTGAGCAATGTATAGCAAACTGGCTAGTATGAAATGATAATTAAATTGACACCTTTGCCACAAACAGGTGTTAATATACATCATTGGGGACATGTTGAAAATGTGCGCCCCCACCAGGACTCGAACCCAGGATCTCCTGCTTACATGGCAGATGCCCTATCCATCTGAGCCACCAAGGGCACAGAGGATAGTGCACCTGCAGGGACTTATCCCTTGCACACTCCCCGTGAGACCCACATTCCCAACATGTCTACACCACTACATTTGTAGTGCGTCTAAGAGGTGTTTGCCCATCACACTCATTACTCATTGCAGATTAAACTACCAAGTCCCATACGAGTTGGGGCATAGTGTGTGCTATATAGTTAAACTGGCTAGTGTTTTGTGCTGTTGAGATATTTTCCCATTACTATTATTACTAATTTGACTACAGTAGAAATGTGCACAGGAAGAACTGACAGTTTCATAAATAATTGTGTGGTGCCCTTGCAGGGCTTCTTTCATGATGTTTAAAACCCACTTTTGCATGCTTGAAATTATCTGTATAGTCATAGAAACATTCAATATATGAGGCTTATTTGGAAAGTGAGGTTCAAATCGCCATAGCTAACCGAACTTGTACAAACATTGAAAAGCACATCGAGTCCTAGCGTACCTTGCTCGTCAAATGACATTTGCATTGGTATTGTCAAAATGTTTAAAAGAATTGATCTGCTTGCTGACTGTGAAATATGGTCAGTGATTTGATTTTTGTCAGCAAGGAACATTGTAGCAGCATAAGTTTGACAGATAAGTAATTTATAGGGGCCCACTGAGATGAGTGGCAGCAAAGTGGGTGAGAACTTTCAAAGACAGGTGGTAAAATGTGTACAATGAGCTGTGGTAATGCTGACTGTCAGTGACCGCAGAATATTTTATCATAGCCATGACAAAAAGATTCGTGAAGACTGGCAATTCACTATTTCAACTTTTGCACTGGAATTTCCAAATGCGGGTAGAACAACTTTGCACAAAATTGTCTCTGAAAAGTTGCAAATTATGCACATGGATTCCCAGGCTGCTTACTGAGAACACAAAATGAAGAGGATTGCTTGTTCCCATGATTTTTGTGGACTAATATCACAAGGAAATTGATAAATTCTTAGAGAACATTGTGAAAGGGGAGAAGACGTGGGTTTGTCACATGAACCTAGAGTCTAGAGGTCAGTCAATGGAATAACATCACTGGCATTAACAGTCAAATTTAAGGCCAAACAGACAGTCTCAACACGCAGGGCTATGGCAACCGTGTTATGGTACAGACATGGAATCTCGTTAGTCAAGTTTATGCAGCAAGGGACAACAATAAACGCAGCCACTTATTGCGCTATCCTGACTGAACTTCGACGTGCAATACAGTATGAGCGATGTGGCTGTCAGACATCTGGAGTTCTGATGCTGCACGACAGTGCCACATCAACAGCCTTGCTGCAGTGGTAACACCGATTCCCATCTGATCACTGAAGTTAGGTGCTGTCAGGCTGGGTGGATGACCATCGGGTCTGCTGAGCGCTGTTGGCAAGCAGGGTGCTCTGAGCCATTGTGAGGAAAACTGAGGAGCTACTTCATTGAGAAGTAGCAGCTCTGGTCTCGTAAACTGCCAGACAGCTGGGAGAGCGGTGTGCTGTCCACATGCCCCTCCATACCTGCATCTAGTGACACCTGTGGGCTGAGGATGATGTGGCAGCCAGTCGGTATTGTTGGGCTTCATGGCCTATGCGGGTGGAGTTAAGTTATGACAATGCCACACCCAATTCTGCCATCCACACCCAAATTTTGATCATATCTTTTCGATAGGAACAAATTGGCCACCCACCATGCAGTCCAGACATGGCACAGAGTGATTTTCACTTGTTCTAGTACCTAAATGAGTTTCTCGGCGACAAGTGCTTCACGACAGATGACATGTGAAAGAGGCACTTAAGGACTGTTTATCCACACATGTGGCAGATGTCTGACTTATGGATACAAAAGCTTATAGAATGTTATGACAAATGTTTTAAAAAAATGGAAGCTATGTAGAAAAATAGAGAAACATGTAAGGAAACAGTTTTTCAAAAAAAATCTGTAACGGTTTATGTTTATAATAAATCAGACCTTAATTTCTGAATAACCCTTGTACTACAGGAAAAAGTTTCCCTTTGTGCGAGGAAACTTCAGGTGAAACCCACCTTTCTTCTGAAAAACTCGATGCATGTACAAAACTCAACACATCCACAAAACTCAATAGACATCCCCAGCAGTTGAGAAATGTCCTGGATATGGACATGTCAATATAGTGCCACTCCTGAGTAACCTTCAGGTAACAGTAGCTTCTCCCATGGCAGTAACTACACCACACTATCACTGTCGACACAAGTCAGCTGCTTGGGGAACTGAAAATGACAGTATATCTGGCCACAGAGTAGGCGGATGTAAGTTCTGTTTGGGCAAGCAGATCAACACCAGCTGTGCTAAGCTGCTGTCTTGTTATGGCCACAGCTGCTGACCTCTTATGTACTCCATCACTCCGATGGACTCTGACATATACGTAGTCTAGCCCTGCTGTAATGCTGTGGGACTTCCGCTCCATTAGCAGTGCTCCATTACAGGTGATAGGACTTGGAAATATTTCCTCTGGATATGTGTGTTGTTGTGGGCTATGCAGGATGGAGCACTCTGAACATGCTCACATTATTGTCACTGACTGGGGCCTGCTGAACTTCTGGAACTTCAAGTGTTGGTTTAATTTCTCCCAGGTGCAAGCTTCTGGTGATGTAAGTTCCATTAATGTTTGATGGCTAGTAAATACTGTAACTGTGAAAGAGTTATTTTTGGCTATCTGTATACAGCAACATTATTTGGCCCTGACAGTTCTCTTCTAGACAAAACACCTTAATGCTTGCATCATTTTGCTCTATTTTAATTGTCAGTGTCAAATATGTTGCAAATCACTGCTCACTATGCCAGTGCCAATTCTCACTCTTGACACCCTGCAGGTCATGACCATGCCTTTGGCCAGGAAGAAGTACCTGTTTCCTGTTAGTTGGTGCATATATTCTAATAATTGACTCCTTCCCTGTACTTCTAGTTGTACTTGCCTCTGAAGCTGCCAAACAACTGACACTGTGCAAAATAGCATGTGAATAAGAAAGGGGAACTGGCTAGAATGAACATCATCTTGTACAAACCCCCTGTTCAGACATTACATTACCATATATAACTGACTGACTCTTCCCCACTTGAGGATTTGTTTTTCTTTCTACAGTATTGACTCTCATTGTGTAGTAACCTCTCCTACTCTGCAGCATCATATCTTAACCTGTCTAAGACCATGGTCATTAGGGAGTTAGTTGGCTCAAAATATTGGCTCACTGTGTCTACTGACAACTTATTCACTCAGAAGTGCACAGTGCTACACAGTCACACTCTTCAACCAGGTTACACCAGAAAAGTCTGTATTATGTGGGCCCCTTCTGAATCATGTATGAAAATTGTTGCTGTAATGTCTCATTTTTCTTGTGTATGCAGGATACCCACTACAGCTTTGCATGCAACGTTCTTGGCTCTTCCACAAATTTTTGTTATCAAAATGCAAGCTACCTCTGCAGTTAGCAATAAAGCTGCTTACTTTATTGTAGACAGTACTGATGATACTTTATGCTTACTGTGGTAGACACAATGCACAATGATCTGGTGTCTGGATAAATAACTTCTTGTCAGGAGCTGGCATCGATCTGGTTGTTGTAACAAATGTACCACTTTATTTTCTTTTCATTGTCACTCACAGCTGTAGCGCTCATCGCCTATAACAAAAATATTAACTTAGGTGGCTAACTGTTTGATGTGTTGCTCATTGTGCAATTGTCCAAAACACTAAAGAATTGCCATATAATACTACTTATTGGAGGCAGCCAGATGCACTGTTCCCTGAACTTCCACATCACATTGGGTGGATGTAATCAATCTGACGGCGTTCAGAGTGCTGCAGTGCAGGCTATATACATCGCAGGATGCTGAACCTTCATTGATGTGTATGTTAATCAGTGTGCTCATGGGCTATGAAAAAAATAATAGTTCCTCTTTCTGCCCCAGGTGAAAAAATGGTGATATAAGCAGTCAGAATGTGCTGTGGGTGCAGGAAATGGGGAGGAATGATCGAACACATGATAATGATGGTTCTGGCATGTTTATTAGGATATGGTCATAAGTTACAGCACATGCATTCATATTATGATATGGTCAACAGTTTTGCTGGTGGCATATCCATTGTAGTCACAGCGATATGTTGTCTTACGCCACCCTTCAGATTAGAAAGAGTCCAGATATATCCCTAATAGACATGATCTTCCAGATACCCCCACAACGTGGAGTGACTTGGATTTAGGTCAGGGGATTACCAGATCTTGAAATTATCTAGAGATGATGTGGGCATTACCAAAGGTTCCTTGAAGCAAATATTTCAACTGGAAAGCAATATGTGGTGTCACCCATCTTGCATGAAAAGGTATGAGGTGGTGTGGACACAATTGGACTTTTGTAAAGCTGAAATTGCATGTCACAGAAGGAGGTCCTTATAGCATGCAGATGTTACTGTACACCTAACAGGCCTGTGAGGTGTCATCTTCTCGAAGAAAGATGGACTGACGATGAAGGAGCTTGTGAAACCTCACCACACAGTCACATGAGCTGAGTGCAGTGGATGTTTGAGCACAATGAGTGGCAGTGTGCAATAGTTCTGTGCATTCACAGTACCGTGCAGAGTACAATGTGCCTCGTTCATCCAAAGGATATTCTCCAGCCACATGTCATCCGTTTCCATGCAGTGCAAAAAATGAAGACAAAGTCATGGTGTTGAAGGCTATCTTGGGGCTTCATTTGGCGGACATTCTCAATCTTGTAGGGATACTGTTGTGAAATACACTACAAAATCTAAACATTGGAGGCTATCTTGGGGCTTCATTTGGTGGACATTCTCAATCTTGTAGGGATACGGTTGTGATATACACTGCAGAATCTTCTAAACTGTTGACTAGGGGCAAGACAATTCCTGTGACACAGCTCGAGCAGTGGCTGCAGAATTTGAAGAATGTGCTGCAAGGTCAGCCATAGCTACAGCAACATAATCAACTGCCATGGGAACAGTGCACCTCCCTCTCTCTGCTGCAACCCAAATCATGTGTTTCTTCAAATGTCTTGATCATCTTTTTTAGCCCATTCAGAATTCATACATTTCTTAGGAGTGCTTAAAAGTACTTAATTTTTATATTGTGCAATAAAAGTTGTTATAAGAGCTTATTTTGCCCCTTTTTTAATTATGATTCTCATAAGTCCTTATTTTTGTCTTGGCAACATTCAAACTTAAAAACTGTGTAACTTTTTGCAGTTAAAAAAGACAAAAAAAGACTGCATGTATTGGTTGAAGGCCAAAGCAGTGTGTTTAGCCAACTGTGACCGTGACAAGATGAGTATAAACAATGGCTAGTGTCATTGAAAGACATTTACAAAAGGAAAAGTAAGATCTGTGTAAAATACATTGATATAGTTGCATCCACGGTGTAGGAATAGCGATCAAAACATCCTCAGTTATGGATTTGGATCCCACCACCACTTAAATTTTGATTAATAATCATAACTAACAACCAAAGACTTCCAGCATAAGAAGTCACTCTCCTTCTGCCAGTGGCCTTGTCAAAGATGGCAGAGGAGCGAACAGAGTTTCATGCCACTCTCTTGTTCTTGGGGTGGGAAACTGTCCCTAAAGGGAGGAGAATTAGCAGTGATCAACAGCATGAGGATGCATAAGACAATGGAATCCCCTGCCTTAAAGACACACCATGTGCATCCACAGGGCATGTGACCTGTGCTTGAAAAAGTGTCATAATGATCTCTCCATTGGCAGAAGATTCCAAAATAGTGCCCCATTTGGATCTCTGGGAGGGGACTCCTTGCACTGGCCACTTTCGCCCGTATTGGGTTTCTGGCAACTGGGAGTTGAACTTCCCTCCTGCCTCTGGGGCCTCCACAGACATGCACACCATCTCCACGTTGTGACCATATGCACCAGGCCTCAGAAATTGGTGATGCTTCGATGCCAAGTGGTGGAGGTGTATCATGACCCATATAGATTCCACACCCATGATCTGGGTACACAGTTGTATGATGCAACACAGAAGATGGAAGATGCTAGCACCTCCAGAGGCCACCACTCACAGATGTGCATGCAGCCTCTTCACAGTGCACCCTACCAGCAAGCTTACAGAGCTGGGTCTGGTCAGCCTCACTCTTAGTTACATGTTGACATTCAGTCTATATTTATCGGACTAGTAGTGCAGCCACTCTTTGACAAGTTTCCTGTTATAGAATTAATTCAGAGGTAATGAAGTGTTGTGTCTGTTATTATATGTGCATTCTTGTGGTCAGAAGAGATATATGGTATTGTATCCCTGACAGATGTCTGTACTTTACAAAATGCTCCTCAAGAAGGTTGGTTTCAAGTGTAATGTAAAGAAAGTTCACCCACACAATAATTTGTAATCTCAAGAATGGAATGTCTAGGCAGCTTCAGAGCAGATAATGTTTCTTCTATAAAAATTCCCACACTGTTTGCTAACTCTTACCATGTACCTAGCCAGGACAAAAAGTTGTCCAAGAAGATGAACTGTTCACTTGTATTTGAATTAGTAAGCTGTCCCTGCACTTTATCACTCTTTGACAGGTCAGTGTGAGAAGTCTGTACATTTACAAGGGTGGTTTGAAAAGTTCTCAGAACAGAATAGAAAAAAGTACTAGAGTCACTGAAACTCTTTTTATTTTTGAATTTAGTCTCCTTGTCGATTAATGCACTTGGTCCAACAATGTTCCAGTGCCTTGACCCTTCTCGAAAATAAGTTTCCTCCAGGCCTGCAAAATAGTTGTCAACTCCGGCTATCAATTCTCCCTTGGAAGTGAATCTTCATCCACCAAGAAAAATTTTCAGTTTTGGGGAGAGATGGAAGTCTGACAGAGCCATATCAGGTGAATAAGGTGGGTGTGGCGACAATTCATACCTTAGTTCATGTAATTTTCCCATGGCATGTGTGCAGGCATGCATCAAGAGTCATGGCACCCTTTTTGCAGATAATTTTTTCATTTCTAATTCTTCAGTTAAAATGTGATATACCCTTTCAGATGACATCTGGCAAGCGTGAGCAGTTTCATGGCACTTTCAATCAGCGATCCTCCTTGACCATTTTGTGTACTTTTGCAATGATTTCTGGAGTAGTGACATCTTGGCCGACCACTGTGCAGATCATCATCCAAGCTCTCCTGACCTAAGTTTAAATTCATTTGTCCATGTAGCAACAGTTGAATATGAAGGAGCAGAGTCCCCATTGTACTCTGGAAATTGGAATGTATGTCCTTTGCTTCCATACCTTTCTTTACAAAGTACTTAATCACTGCTCAAATCTAGATTTTTTTCATCTTTGCAAATCATTATGTGGAAACAACAGAGCCACATCACCCCCATAGCTCTCTTCCAAGAGCACTGATGTGACATTCGTTTACAGGCAATAGTCCAGTGAATATCACATGAACAACTCATTGCGCTAGCACTGATCTGATTCTGAGAACTTTTCAAACCATCCTCGTAAAACTCTTCACCACAAAGAAGTAATTATGGTGAAATCTATCATGCCTGAATGTACATTAAAGTTATCAGATGAACCTAATGTGGTTAATGCTTCCACATTGCAGTAATTGAATATCTGCGTTACTGATTTCACATATTTGTTTTTAGAAAAGAACAGAATACATTCAGTGGCAACTCATGACCATATTTTAATAATTTACCAGATTGCAGATAATCTAACCTATTGGTAGCTGGCACTGTAGTTCAGCATGTTCTCTTGGGTCTATCCATCCCCTGTAATAGGAACACTGAGTGAAGTTCCCATGGTAAAATTTGAAAGCTGTCATGTGGCATCCACACAGAATCACTGATGACAAACAGTGAAGAGTTGGTACCACTGACTTCAGTGCAGAAGGACCTGAATTCAATTACCGGTACTTCCTCAAATTTTCTTTGCATAAGTTAGTCTGGTACTGGGTTCACTCTGCCCTTGTAATGCCAGATGAGGAGCTGCCTGAGTAACAAAGCAGTGACATTATCAGGAATCATCTGCTGACAATAACAGCTGGCAACATGCTGATCACATGCACCACAATCACAGGTTGCTCCTCATACTGCCTTGTAGGCAGCAGTCAGAGCAAGCCTAAGGCCTAATCCATGATTGGTGTTTATGTTTATCCAATTTTAAATTATACAGCTTCTTACATCAAAAAATGAAGCTTCCAAAATCAGATCTGATCTCCCATTAAATGGAAGAAACTTGGAAATGTACCCATCAGTTTTCTGACTAAGCCAATTATTTATGATACACTTTAATAAGTGCAAAGGATCAGTTACAAAAATGATGTGCCCTGTGCAGTCTGCAGGATGTGGATGTGCAGTACTCATCTAAGGCTTGTCTGGAAAATATTGTCTACAGCCTTCCTGTATACAGAATTATCATCACTTAGTGCTCCAAGCACTTTGAACATTATGATCTCAAAACTAGGAACTACATTTTTCAAAATGGTGTGTAACAGTTCAACAGTTATAGTATGAACAGGCAAAATGTATATATCTTTGAATGGAGGTGATATGCTACTGCCGCGCGGAATTAGCCAAGCGGTCTAAGGCGCTGCAGTCATGGACTGTGCGGCTAGTCCCGGCAGAGGTTCGAGTCCTCCCTCGGGCATGGGTGTGTGTGTTTGTCCTCAGGATAATTTAGGTTAAGTAGTGTGTAAGCTTAGGGACTGATGACCTTAGCAGTTAAGTCCCATAAGATTTCACACACATGTGATTTGATTTGATATGCTCACAGGCCGTAGTGGCCGTGCAGTTCTAGGCACTACAGTCTGGAACCGCGGAACCGCTACGGTCGCAGGTTCGAATCCTGCCTCAGGCATGGTTGTGTGTGATGTCCTTAGGTTAGTTAGGTTTAAGTAGTTCTACGTTCTAGGGGACTGATGACCACAGCAGTTAAGTCCCATAGCACTCAGAGCCATTTGAACCATTTTGATATGCTACTTGTCATAAATGTGTGTGGGTAGTAGCTAACCATTGGGAATCAAAAATGTTTCCAGCAATATTCCTGCCTTTATAATCATGATACTGTTTAGTATAGATCCTGGGACTGTAACAAAGGAATCTTACTCTTAATGTGAAATACAAGTTTTTCTAATTCAAGATCAGCATTAAGTGCAGAACAAAAGTCTCCTTATTGTGCTGTGATAGGGAATTAAGTTTTCATCATGAAACTATAGCAACTAGAGAAATTATTTGCCTGGGAGAAGAACAACAAATCCTCTGAGTTGCATCTTAATATGTGCCTGCTCTTATCATCATAGTCTTTAATACGTATATCTGTCCTAAGTAAATACAATTTATTTGTTCAACACAGTACAAGCGACTAATAACAGTGCATAATTGTAAGACTTTAAGAAGCATTTGGCTATCATTTTCTTGTACACTCACGCCCATAAATTAAGGATAATGCTGATACATGGTGAAACAACACTCTGGTAGGCAGTTTGCGGTTTTAAATCACCTCGGGGTATGACCATGTGGTGCATTTGACCTGCGGTCGTCGCACGGTGGCACTGGCAGCAGTCCACATACGCAGAGGTGTGTTGGAGCATGTCAGAGTATGGTGCAGTGAGTAAGTGTGCAGACATTTTCAGATGTGCTAATGGTGACTGTGTGTTGAAAATGGTTCAAAGAACACATATTGATGACATTATGAGGTATAGAATACTAGGGTGACTGGAGGCTGGTCAAACACAGCAGGTCGTAGCATGGGCCCTCTGTGTACCACAAAGTGTGATCTCAAGATTATGACAACAATTCCAGCAGACAGGAAACATGTCCAGGCGCTACAGTATGGGACGTCCACAGTGTATAACACCACAAGAGGACCGATATCTCACCATCAGTGCCCACAGATAGCCAAGGAGTACTGCAGGTAACCTTGCTTGGGACCTTACCACAGCCACTGGAACAATTGTCTCCAGACACACAGTCTACAAACAATTGAACAAACATTGTTTATTCGCCTGGAGACCTGCAAGGTGCATTCCACTGACCCCTGGTCACAGGAGAGCCCATAAAGCCTGGTGTCAAGAACACAGTACATGGTCATTGGAACAGTGGTCCCAGGTTATGTTCATGGACGAGTTCAGGTACAGTCTGAACAGTGTTTCTCGGCGGGTTTTCATCTGGCGTGAACCAGGAACCAAATACCAACCATTTAATGTCCTTGAAAGGAACCTGTATGGAGGTCGTGTTTTGATGGTGTGGGGTGGGATTGTGAGTGGTGCATGTACACCCTTGCATGTCTTTGACGGAGGAACTGTAACAGGTCAGGTGTATCGGGACATCATTTTGCACCAGTATGTCCGGCTTTTCAGGGGTACAGGGTCCCACCTTCCTTCTGATGGAAGATAACGCACGGCCCCACCGAGCTGCCGTCGTGGAGGAGTACCTTGAAACAGAAGATATCAGGCGAATGGAATGCCTGCCTGTTCTCCAGACTTAAACCCCATCGAGCACATCTGGGATGCTCTTGGCCGTCTTCAAACCCTTAGGGCACTTCAGGAGCTCCAACAGGCACTGGTGCAAGAATGGGAGGCTATACCCCAGCAGCTGCTCGACCACCTGATCCAGAATATGCCATCCCATTGTGCGGCCCGTGTATGTGTGCATGGTGATCATATCCCATATTGATGTTGGGGTACATCCACACAAAACAGTGGGGTTTTGTAGCACGTGTGTTTTGGGACAGTTTTCTCAACTTATCACCAATACCGTGGACTTACAGATCTGTGTGATGTGTGTTCCCTATGTACCTATGCTATTAGCACTAGTTTTGTGTAGTGCCACGTTGTGTGGCAAAGAGTTGTGACTTAAGATTTACTTGGAGGCGCAGGCTATGTTGATGGATGATAGGGTGGATCTAGTGTCCTCATGAAATCACACGAAGGAAGTTTCTCACTGTTTGCTGCTGTTCCTGAACTGGCATGAGTGTCAGTTGGGATAAAGGTGCTTGAGCCTATCGATGGATATCATGGTGGAAGAGCAACTGATATCAATGTCAAATGTTTTATTGTGGTGTGCCAATACTCTGTGTGGTCCATCATATGGTAGTTGGAGAGGTTTTCAAATTGCACTGTGTCAGATGAAAACCTGTTTGCATGACCGTAAGTTGCAAAAAATGAATGGTTGCTGGGTAGAATGTCCTTTCAAAATGGCAGGATGGAGCTTGTGAATGAAGATCTTGCGCAAAATCTGAGGCTTCAGTAATACATTCTAATGTGTCAGCAAAGAATTTGTCTGGTAATCAAAATGTTTATCCGTACACTAATTCAGCCATTGTTGCATTGAGCTCTTATGTGGAGCTGTCCAGAAGCATAATAGGACAATATGGTGGCTGTCAGTCCCTTGCTTTGAGGGACAATATGGAGGTTGTCATTCAGATGGAGCCATTCCATGAGATTATCTGTGGCAGGGTGGTAAGCACAGGTTCAAACACAGTTTGAACCAAGCAGTGCTGAAAGTGCTTTAGAGAGATATTTCTCAAATTGTTTGCTGCGAATGGTAGTGATGTGAAGAGGAATGCTGAAATGCGAGATCGACTCACAAATGGTTGTGGCTGCCATCGGGTCTTTCATGGGATAGATTTCAGTCCAATGAGAGAAGCAGTCACACACATTCACGCAGTATCGGTACACTTCTGACAACACTAAAGGTCCAATGATTTCGATATGGGTAAGCTTATAGCGTTGACTCAGTGGTATGAAAGTACAGAGCAGAGCCATAATGTGACAAGTTATTGTGTTGTGCTGACAAGCGTTGCACTGGTAAACAAGTGTCTTGCATTCTTTCTTGATGTTTCGCATATACTTGAAGATGTTTACACTTCTCACAGACCATTAGCCTTCTTCACAAATCATACCTTAGCCCTTACTTCTGCAGGAGAGAGGTTGTCTAGAGAGAAAATTGATCTTTTGCAAAAATCTGACATAAAGAACGGTTGCAGTTGTGGTGTTTATAGATCACAGTATAGCTCATTGTTGAAATACATGTACATCACAGCTGTAAGCCTGATAATGTTTCAAAGCAAGACTTCAGTATGCTGTCTCCATCCTCTGCATTATGAACAAGTTGAATATCCATAGAACACAGAGGTGCCTTGCCTAGCTTCTGATGGGAAGTGAAAACAAGTGTCTTATGGCCTGAGAGGAGTGTAAAAACCTTGAAGTACATGACTAAACATTTTGACTGATGCTTATTCCACATAGAGTTCATGGTTGTACACTGACCAATTTGCTTGTGAAGGTGATAATTTTTTGCTGAAGAAAGCTAGATGTCATCAGTCATGTTGTACCTTGTTGTACGAGGTGCATTCAAGTTCTAAGGCCTCCGATTTTTTTTCTAATTAACTACTCACCCGAAATCGATGAAACTGGCATTACTTCTCGACGTAATCGCCCTGCAGACGTACACATTTTTCACAACGCTGACGCCATGATTCCATGGCAGCGGCAAAGGCTTCTTTAGGAGTCTGTTTTGACCACTGGAAAATCGCTGAGGCAATAGCAGCACGGCTGGTGAATGTGCGGCCATGGAGAGTGTCTTTCATTGTTGGAAAAAGCCAAAAGTCACTAGGAGCCAGGTCAGGTGAGTAGGGAGCATGAGGAATCACTTCAAAGTTGTTATCGCGAAGAAACTGTTGCGTAACGTTAGCTCGATGTGCGGGTGCATTGTCTTATTGAAACAGCACACGCGCAGCC
The DNA here is from genome assembly GCF_023898315.1 of Schistocerca nitens. NCBI lineage: Eukaryota > Metazoa > Arthropoda > Insecta > Orthoptera > Acrididae > Schistocerca > Schistocerca nitens. The sequence goes on from NC_064617.1 coordinate 57,339,970, forward strand.
TTTCCCGGACGTTTTTGTTGCAGTGCAGGAAGGAGTTTGTTCTTCAAAACATTTTCGTAGGATGCACCTGTTACCATAGTGCCCTTTGGAATGCAATGGGTAAGGATTACGCCCTCGCTGTCCCAGAACATGGACACCATCATTTTTTCAGCACTGGCGGTTACCCGAAATTTTTTTGGTGGCGGTGAATCTGTGTGCTTCCATTGTGCTGACTGGCGCTTTGTTTCTGGATTGAAAAATGGCATCCACGTCTCATCCATTGTCACAACCGACGAAAAGAAAGTCCCATTCATGCTGTCGTTGCGCGTGAACATTGCTTGGCAACATGCCAGACGGGCAGCCGTGTGGTCGTCCGTCAGCATTCGTGGCACCTACCTGGATGACACTTTTCGCATTTTCAGGTCGTCATGCAGGATTGTGTGCACAGAACCCACAGAAATGACAACTCTGGAGGCAATCTGTTCAACAGTCATTCGGCGATCCCCCAAAACGATTCTCTCCACTTTTTCGATCATGTCGTCAGACTGGCTTGTGCGAGCCCGAGGTTGTTTCGGTTTGTTGTCACACGATGTTCTGCCTTCATTAAACTGTCACACCCATGAACGCACTTTTGACACATCCATAACTCCATCACCACATGTCTCCTTCAACTGTCAATGAATTTCAATTGGTTTCACACCACGCAAATTCAGAAAACGAATGATTGCACGCTGTTCAAGTAAGGAAAACGTCGCCATTTTACGTATTTAAAACAGTTCTCATTCTGCCGTACGGTGCTGCCATCTCTGGGATGTATTGACAATGAACGCGGCCTCATTTTAAAACAATGCACATGTTTCTATCTCTTTCCAGTCCGGAGAAAAAAAATCGGAGGACTTAGAACTTGAATGCACCTCGTAACACAGCTCTAATTGCAGCTGATGACACACACTCCATAACTGTGAGAGGTGCATCAGTAAGAGTATGAACTAAGGCTTCTTTTCATCAGTCCACTATAGTGTGTCTCCAGGTTTAGGTGACCTTTTAGCATTTCACTGAGAGGAGCTGTCAAAAATGCTCTGCACACAATAAGTTTGTCAAGCACATGAAACTGTGCAATCTTTGTATTTTAGTGGGCTGGGGAAACGAAAATAGTTTCCACTCTGCTTTTGAGTGGCAGGTTTCCTTGCACATTATGAGGTACATTAAGAATTTTACCTCCATTGCTCTGAAAAAAACATATTTGTGGGTTAATCACTAAATCATTTTCTCCTAGTCTAATGAACATTTGCTGTACATGTGCTAGTTACTGTGTCTTGCTGTACAACATGGCAAGTAGATGTAACAGATAAGTCTCTTGTTACTTCACTCATGAAGTGATGGAAAGTCAGAGTGTGATTGCACTGTCCGAATGGCATTCACATAAATTCATAGTGTCTAAATGGAATGCAAACAGTTGTTTAGATTATATCTTCTGTTGCAGTTGGTGTGTGATAAAAAGTATGGATGAGGTAATCGAGAAAACAATCCTACCACGAATGTGCATAGCAAAGTCTTCAAAATGTGGCATGAGATAATGATCAGGTATCATTATGGTGCTAAGGTGACAGTCGTTGCTATAAGGGGGCAACCTGCTACTCTTTTTAGGGACAATATGGAGTGAAGAGACCCAGGCAGTATCTGAAGGGGATATAGATCCCTTTTGCTAACATGAAGGAGAACTCTTACTTTGTGGTTTTTAATTTTTCTGGATGCAGATGACAAGGCCATTTGTGTACTATTAGGGTAACAGCTGTAAAGCTTCTCCTACTTTGTTACTTATTAATTTTGCGGCAATTGGATTCAAGATTTAGGGTATCACAAAGGCAACACGTCATTGCTAAATAAACCTGATCACGTCACTAATACAAACACATGCAATTTTTTTTTAATTTAAACCAATGAGGGAATTTCACTTTGATGTAATAACAGTACAAATCAAATAACTTCATTTTATTGTCCTTGAAGTATGTTAAGACATTTCCCTAACAATGCTTTGGCTCATCCACTCTTGTATCAACAGTTAAGCTCACTTCATGTTCTTGCTGAAGTAACCATCTCTACATCGCATTTATACATTAGTCAAACAGGTAGTCAGTGTTTATGGAAGCTGTTGTAATTTTAAAGTCTGCAACCTGTATTGAAACATGGATGAGGATATGTGGATGAATTATAACACACACATTGTCACTGTTAATATATGTATTGCAGATAAACACATACATCATATTATTGTCGTTACACAGAGATGTTTTTTGACACAACCTACTCAGCTGATGCCATAGAGCACTTAAAGAAAAGAGAAAGTGAACCTGAAAGTCTCCTGGTTTCTGAGAGCTCTGAAATAAATGTTGAATTGAAATGATGGTCATCACATTAACTAAACTGAATTGTAACACTTCTCTTCAGTGGACATAATAAGAAAATAACTTAATAGTCTCACACTGCTAAATTTCAGTACTGAACAGAAGAACAAATGTGACAAAGGTTAACTGTCAGATAATTAATAGGAAATAATCCTTATTTTAATGCTGGAATGTCTCTGAACCTCTCAGAATTACTACTGCTGAGACATTTAGTTAAAATGTCCATTGCATTGTAAGAAAACCATCCAAGACAGCCTGCCTGACTTTATGATAGCACCCTGAAATGTTTGGTCCTTTCTGATACACTCTTTTTCTTAGTAATCTCAGTGGCATCTGTGTTATCAGCATGGACATGCAGGGGCAGTCTAAAAAATTCAGAACAATTCATCTCATTTAGAAAATCTAAAATCATTCCACCTCCTTACATGTCTCAAATGTGACAATGTATTCAGCTTCTACTGTGGAGGTTGCTACTGTGGATCACTTATTACTCTCCCAGCTGATTGCTGCTCCAGCTAACAAAATTGTGTACCCTGTTACAGATTTAGTATCAGCTATGTCATTTGCCCAGACAGCTTCATTGCATTGCACTAGTATCAGAACAATTGGCTCTGAAACATAAACTCAAACCTTTAGTTTTCTGCAGGCAATGGAATGCCCTTTTTACTCTGCCTCGATGAGAAACACATGGTTTAGAACTGAATTGAACCAACCTTCCTACAATAAAGGCAATATTAGGTTGAGTATACATGGAGACATATAGCAAACAACCCATTGCCATCTGGTATAATTTTTGGTGAATTGGCTTGTCATTCTTGTCTACACCAAAACAGTTGTCATTACAGGTGTAGCTATGCCCTTGAATGCATGTATTTTAAATTCTCTTAGCATCTGCTGAAAGTAGCTAGTTTGTTTTAGTTTCATCTGTCCTTAAGACTATTCAGTCCCAGAATAAACAATGTGTCATCCATTTCTTTATTGTTAATGTGAGATTTCAAAACATTCTTGAATACTACAATCATCTCTTTCTCACCTATTACACCAATACTGTCAACATGAACCCCAGTGGTCAAATTATTAGAGAAAAATACACAAGGATACTTTTCACACTGTTTCAAAACTAACTTTTATCATTAGAGAGCAGAAAAAATCATTCCAATCCTTACCTGCCTGCTGAAGCCCATACAGACTGTTTGAATGAACACATTTTATTCCCTGCACTAAACAATTTTCGTTGCTTCATGAACATGGTGCCTTCAGATAAGCATTTCTACATCAATGTGTTTGATTTTCTGCCCCTACATCATTTCACCACTGTGCTTTCCCAGTAATCTACTCCCAATATCTGGTTGTGACCCATAGATACTAACCTTGCTTTAAATTTAGTAATATCAGATTCTCTTTCACTTTGATGTAAATATCCACTTACTTCCTATATTTTGGCTACTCATCTTTTGGCTCCTTGGCTGTACACCATTCATCCGTGTGAAGCCCTCTCTAGTGATGTTGAATCAGACAGCTTCACTTAATGCATGGTAGCTAAAAAAACATGCAAAGAAACAGAAATCACCTTTTGTGAAACTTGCTGACTGAACTGCATTATCTGCTACTGGCTCTGCATTCCTCAGTGATGTGTTGTTGAGATAGATCTGGGAAGCTCAACGGCACCATGCTGATGTCATCTGCTGTCTCCTCATTGCTGTGTGAATCATCTGTTTTTGTCTACTTCATGTTTACTTCCCCTGGAGGACAGTTTTAGTTTACTGTAGCTTAAGAGGAAATGCTCTCTCATCAAAGATGACATCTCTTCTCAAAAGGATTTTTCTGTGTTCAAGGCTCCACAGATGATATTTTGATCCTGGTTCCATTCCAAGGTAAACATATTCTTATGTTCATTCCCTGAGTTTGTCACATGTCAACATGTTTGTCTAGGCTCTCCAGCCAAACATTCTGAGCATTTTCAAATCTTCTTTAACAAGTTCTTTCTGCTTCCAGACTTCATATGGGATGTTTCATCCAGGGGATCATATTTGGCGCTTTTTTCCCAGATGTAGCAGGCCAACATCAGAGCTGCCCCCAAAAGATGTTAGCAAAACCTCCTTGGAATAGTAGACACCTCACAATGTTTGATTCAGGTGCTTGACTTTTCCATTGGATGGCGGAGAGTAAACTGTGCTTTTCCAGTGTAATATGCACTCTTCTATGAACGACCCTTCAAATTTGCTGAGGATGTACTCATCCCATTGTACAATTGAAACTTTGCAGTTTCCTCCCTGTCTCACACTCTGCACATTCTTTAAATTCTGCGAACAACTCCAAACACATCACTTTTCTACTTCAGCACTTTCACTACAGTACTAAATACCTTGAGTGATTATCCAGGTACCCTGCTATATAAAAGATACCAATCATTTCCTTCACCTACTCTCCACAGTTCCTGTCCCTTTACCACACTGTACCCTGCTTGTAACTATTGATGCAATCTCCCTTTACACTAACATCCCTAATGCCCATGGCCTTACTGCAACTGAACACTACCTTTCCTAAGCCCGACAGATTCCAGACCAACAACTCCTTCCTAGTCACCATGACCAACTATGTCCTCACCCACAATTAGTTCTCCTTTGAAGGCATTACCTACAAACAAATCTGGGTTAGGCTATGGGCACCTGCATGGCATCATCCTATGCCAACCTAGTCATGGGCCATCTAGAGGAATCCTCCCTAAACACCCAGAATCCTAAATCTCTCACTTGGTTCAAATACACTGATGACATCTTTACAATATGGATCAAGGCTGAGGACACCCTACCCACCTTCCTCCAGAACTTAAACAGCTTCTTCTCCATTCTTTTCGCCTGGTCCTACTCGACCCAACAAGCCACCTTCCTAGATGTCTACCTCCACTTAAGAGGTGGTTACATCAGCATCTCTGTCCATATCAAACCTACTAATCACCAGCAGTACCTCCACTTCAACAGCTGAAACCCATTCCATACCAAGAAATCCCTTCCACACAGCCTAGCCACCCATGGGCATCACATCTGCAGTGATGAGCAGTCCCTCTCAAAATGTACCGAGGGTCTCACTGAGGCCTTTACAGATCAAAATTATCCTCCCAACCTTGTACACAAACAAATCTCCTGTGCCTTATCTTTCCAGTCACGCGCCGCCTTCTAAAGTCTCACCATCTGGACACAGAGGAGCATTCCCCTCGTAACTCAGTACCACTCAGGGCTGGAGCAACTGAATTACATTCTCCGCCAGGGTTTTGACTACCTCTCGTCGTGCCCTGAAATGAGAAATGTCTCACCCACTATCCTTCCAACCCCTCCCACAGGGGTATTCTGCCGCCCACCAAACCTACACAATATACTCGTCCACCCCTACGCAACCCTGCTCCCAACCCCTTCCCTCATGACTCATATCGCTGTAATAGACCTAGATTCAAGACCTGTCCTGTACATCCTCCCACCACCATCTACTCCAGTCCTGTCACAGACATCACCTATCCCATCAAAGACAGGGCTACCTGTGAAAGCAGTCATGTGATCTACAAGCTAAGCTACAACCACTGTGCTGCATTATATGTGGGTATGGCAACCAACAAGCTGTCTGTCCACATGAATGGCCACCAACATACTGTGATCAAGAAACAAGTGGACCGGCCTGTTGCTGAGCACCCACCCAACATGATATTCTTCATTTCAAAGACCGCTCCACAGGCTGTGCCATATTGATCCTTCCCACCAACAGCAGCTTTTCTGTATTGCGCAGATGGGAACTCTCCCTGCAATAATTTCCCGTAACGCTCCTGATCTCAACCTTCATTAGTCATTGTCCTTACCCATCTAGCCCCTTCCTTGCTCTCATTCCAGCATCACACAGCCCTGTATTCCACCAACAAACCCAGTCTTTTTACTTCTCTCCTTTCTGCTATCCCCCCCTCCCCCTCCAAATCTCTCCCACCCTTCTCATCTACCCTCCAGATTGCATCTAGCTGCCGTACCCTCTCCCCACATCATCCCAGCATGCTCCCTAGTGGCACATCACCGACCCCCACCCCTACACTACTATCCCTCCTCCTCCGCCCTCGCAGCCTCCTTCTTACCCCCATCCAGTTGCCTCCGCAACCATGCATAGCTGCTGCTGCTCGTAGTGTGGCATCAGTTGCACATATATATAATAGAAATAAACATTCCACATGGGAAAAATATATTAAAAAAAGATGCTGTGACTTCCCAAATGGGAAAACGCTGCTAGATAGAAACAATAAAAAAACACACAAATATCAAGATTTCGCAACCCACAGGTGCTTCATCAGGAAAGAGGGAAGGAGAGGGAAAGACGAAAGGATGTGGGTTTTAAGGGGGAGGGTAAGGAGTCATTCCAATCCCGGGAGCGGAAAGACTTACCTTAGGGGGAAAAAGGGACAGGTATACACTCGCACACAAGCAGACATATGTAAAGGCAAAGAGTTTGGGCAGAGATGTCAGTCGAGGCGGAAGTACAGAGGCAAAGATTTTGTTGAGTGACAAGTGATGTACAAGGGGCAGCAACTTGAAATTAGCAGAAGTTGAGGCCAGATGGGTAATGGGAAGAGAGGATATATTGAAGGGCAAGTTCCCATCTCCAGAGTTCTGATAGGTTGGTGTCAGTGGTAAGTATCCAGATAACCCAGACGGTGTAACACTGTGCCAAGATGTGCTGGCTGTGCACATGTTTAGCCACACGGTGATCCTCATTACCAACAAACACTGTCTGCCTGTGTCTGTTCATGTGAATGGACAGTTTGTTGCTGGTCATTCCCACATAGAAGGCTTCACAGTGTAGGCAGGTCAGTTGGTAAATCACGTGGGTGCTTTCACACGTGGCTCTGCCTTTGATCGTGTACACCTTCCGGGTTACAGGACTGGAGTAGGTGGTGGTGGGAGGGTGCATGGGACAGAGGGTAGGGAAGGCTTCACACATCCGTCTACATCAAACCCACCAACAAGCAACAGTACCTCCATTATGATAGGTGCCACCCATTCCATATCAAATGGTCCCTTCCCTACAGCCTAGGTCTTTGTGGCAAACGAATCTGCACCAATCCCGAATCCCTGACCATTACACCAACAACCTGAAAACAACTTTTGCATCCCGCATCTACCCTCCCGACCTGGTACAGAAGCAAATAAGCAGAGCCACTTCCTCATCCCCTCAAACCCAGAACCTCCCACAGAAGAACCCCAAAAGTGCCCTACTTGTAACAGGATAATTTCCGGGACTGGATCAGACTCTGAATGTGGCTCTCCAGCATGGATACAACTTCCTCAAATCCTGCCCTGAAATGAGATCCATCCTTCATGAAATCCTCCCCACTCCACTAAGAGCGTCTTTCCGCCGTCCACCTAACCTTCATAACCTCTTGATTCATCCCTATGAAATCCCCAAACCACCTTCCCTACCCTCTGGCTCCTACCCTTGTAACCACCCCCGGTGTAAAACCTGTCCCATGCACCTCCCACCACCACCTACTCCAGTCCTGTAACCCGGAAGGTGTACACGGGCAAAGGCAGAGCCACGTGTGAAAGCACCCACGTGATTTACCAACTGACCTGCCTACACTGTGAGCCTTCTATGTGGGAATGACCAGCAACAAACTGTCCATTCGCATGAATGGACACAGGCAGACAGTGTTTGTTGGTAATGAGGATCACCCTGTGGCTAAACATGCCTTGGTGCACAGCCAGCACATCTTGGCACAGTGTTACACCGTCCAGGTTATCTGGATACTTCCCACTGACACCAACCTATCAGAACTCCAGAGATAGGAACTTGCCCTTCGATACATCATCTCTTCCCGTTACCCACCTGGCCTCAACCTCCGCTAATTTCAAGTTGCCGCCCCTTGTACATCACTTGTCACTCAACAACATCTTTGCCTCTGTACTTCCGCCTCGACTGACATCTCTGCCCAAACGCTTTGCCTTTACATATGTCTGCTTGTGTCTGTATACGTGTGGATGGATATGTGTGTGTGTGCAAGTGTATACCTGTCCCTTTTTCCCCCTAAGGTAAGTCTTTCCGCTCCCGGGATTGGAATGACTCCTTACCCTTTCCCTTAAAACCCACATTCTTTCGTCTTTGCCTCTCCTTCCCTCTTTCCTGATGAAGCAACCTTTGGTTGTGAAAGCTTCAAGTTTGTGTATGTGTTTGTGTTTGTTTGTGTGTCTATCAACATGCCAACGCTTTCATTTGGAAAGTTACATCATCTTTGTTTTTAAATATGTTGCCTCATCAGGAAAGTGGGAAGGAGAGGGAAAGACGAAAGGATGTGGGTTTTAAGGGAGAGGGTAAGGAGTCATTCCAATCCCGGGAGCGGAAAGACTTACCTTAGGGGGAAAAAAGGATGGGTATACACTCGCACACACACACACACACACATATCCATCCACACATATATAGACACTAGCAGACATATTTAAATATGTCTGCTAGTGTTTGTGTCTGTGTATGTGCGGATGGATATGTGTGTGTGCGAGTGTATACCTGTCCTTTTTTCCTTTTTTCTCCCTAAGGTAAGTCTTTCCACTCCTGGGATTGGAATGACTCCTTACCCTCTCCCTTAAAACCCACATCCTTTCGTCTTTCCCTCTCCTTCCCTCTTTCCTGATGAGGCAACAGTTTGTTCCGAAAGCTTGAATTTTGTGTGTATGTTTGTGTGTCTATCGACCTGCCAGCACTTTCGTTCGGTAAGTCACATCATCTTTGTTTTTATATAAAAAACAAAGATGATGTGACTTACCAAATGAAAGTGCTGGCAGGTCGACAGACACACAAACGAACACAAACATACACACAAAATTCAAGCTTTCGCAACAAACTGTTGCCTCATCAGGAAAGAGGGAAGGAGAGGGAAAGATGAAAGGATGTGGGTTTTAAGGGAGAGGGTAAGGAGTCATTCCAATCCCGGGAGCGGAAAGACTTACCTTAGGGGGAAAAAAGGACGGGTATACACTCGCACACACACACATATCCATCCACACATATACAGACACAAGCAGACATATTTAAAGACAAAGAGTTTGGGCAGAGATGTCAGTCGAGGCAGAAGTGCAGAGGCAAAGATGTTGTTGAATGACAGGTGAGGTATGAGTGGCGGCAACTTGAAATTAGCGGAGATTGAAGCCTGGAGGATAACGAGAAGAGAGGATATATCGAAGAGCAAGTTCCCATCTCCGGAGTTCGGATAGGTTGGTGTTAGTGGGAAGTATCCAAGGTAAGTCTTTTCGCTCCCGGGATTGGAATGACTCCTTACCCTCTCCCTTAAAACCCACATCCTTTCGTCTTTCCCTCTCCTTCCCTCTTTCCTGATGAGGCAACAGTTTGTTGTGAAAGCTTGAATTTTGTGTGTATGTTTGTGTTTGTTTGTGTGTCTATCGACGTGCCAGTGCTTTCGTTTGGTAAGTCACATCATCTTTGTTTTTATATATATATATATATATATATATATATATATATACAAAGATGATGTGACTTACCAAACTTATATATATATATATATATATATATATATATATATATATATATATATAGACACACACACACACACCTTGAGTTGTGAAAGCTTGAAATTTGTGTGTGTGTTGTGTGTTATTTATTGTGTCTATCCACCAGCACTTTCTCGTTTGGTAAGTCACAGCATATTTGTTAATATTGTTATGAAGCAACAGGGAAAGGGGAGGGTAGCATGGATGAAGGCATGCCTCCATCCTTGCTACCCTCCCTGTTTACCTTTCCCTGTTGCTTCATAACCTGGGTTGTGAGTAACTAAATCCACTTTCCCTTCTTTCCTTTTTTTCCCCTCTCTCCTCCCTGATGAAGGAACAAAGTTCCGAAAGCTAGGAATGTAAACTTTCTGTTCTGTTTTGTGTTATCTATCGGCTGTACTGAGCTAAGGTAAGTACTGGCCAGCCCCTCTATCTCTTTGTTAGTATTTGTTTCACAACAATAGCAAGAATCAGTCAAGCAAGGATTTTATATGCTACCTCCTTGCTGGGTGAGCTATATTTCTGTAGGATCCTTCTGACAAACCTCTGTCCCACATACCTTTCGCTACAACTTATTTTATTTTTTTATTCCATCACAAAGCACTCCAAGTTTGTGTTCATAGATATTTTATGACTGAGACTTATTCAATGAGTGAGTGTAAATCTGATGTTCTCCCAGTGTATTTGCAGCTTGTAGCGCTCTAGGGTGTTCGCCGGGTCACACATAATTCATCCACGATATTTTGGCAGACAGGCTCATTGTCATCTTCATTTGGTCCCTGGTGACTTGACCCAAATTGACACGCAAATATTCTGTGAGTGTCAATCATGTTATAGAACTATAATGGTCTGTGTACAGTAACTTTGCCTGCATCGTTAGAAATAAAAAAAAAACAAGACTTCAACTAGCATATCGAGGCGGCACTATAGTTTCACCTGTTACAAAACGTTGATCACACTGTCTGAAGATATTCTTAAGTATATAATAATTCATAATCTTTCTTCTTAAGACATCAAATTTCAAAAGACACCAAGGTTAATTTGCATTTATGTTCCTTTAATGAATACATATCACATTTTATCAAACATACAAAATTATACATTCATTTTGATATTCAAAATATACATGACATTATTTCAACACTTGGTGGGCTCACTCAAATAAATATCAAGAATTTATTCACAACACCTACTCAGCCTTGTTACACAAAGAACTAAGAATAATGGAATGTGGCGGAATGTCATGGGCAATAGTGTGAGACAGGTAAACTACCTTTACTATACAATAGTTCTGATTTTCTCTTAGATTTGCATTCTTTGTTTCTTCGATGACTAGGCTTACTTCTGGTTAAAATCTCATCTTGGTTTTGTGTACTCTTCAAATGCATTAAGAAGTAATGTGTAAAAACCACAGAGAATGACATTATGTGGTACATCAAAAAGAGACGTCACAACTTCACAAGAAAAGAAAAGGCATAAAGTAACTTTTACCACCGAAAATCAGAATTTTTCATTATTGAGTGACTGGTTAAGACATCCGCTTATAACAAATTGAGAAATCACGTTGATTTGTTCAAGTATAAAGCAGATCTTTGTGCATCTCTTGATAATTCCTAAGTCAACTGAGAGTTATACATTTGATCATCCATTGCAAAATAATATTTTTCATTTTATATTTCTCTGATATAATGAATGAAAGAAGAATGTGCAGCAGAAAACTGATTAGTGTTAATTAACTCACAATTAGAATTTGTTAATAGTTATTGACGTAGCAGTCTCTTTACATGTCACAATTAACCATTTTTAATAGAAAACATCTTAATAAAAACTTCAATACATGTCAACAGAACCAAGATAACTGATTAAGACTGCATGACTTGGAAGTAGATGATCTAAGATATTACTAGAAAAATATTAAAATCAAGCTGCACAAAATGTAGGAACAAACACAAATCATGGTAACAACATAGGTCTACTTTAATCTATAAGTAAACTGTTGATCATAATTAAGAAAATTTTAAAGAGAGAGAGAGAGATATGCGCCACTTAGTTTCAAAAATCCAATAAAACACTTAGTGATGTAATAACATTTCTTGAGTTAAGAGTGATGAAGGAACTTGAATATTCATCTTCAGCAGCACCAGCAGCAAATAATCAAGACTCAAAAGGAGATGACTGATCAGTTCACAAGCCAGTGCCCAATAAAACTGACAAATAATACAAAAATTAAAGACTGATGTAGATTTGTTGATGAGTTGCACAGGTCACCTTGACAAAAGCACATGAAAACTTTCCTGTAGTTCCACACTGTGTAGGCACAGCGTTCTTCGGAATCTGATGGCCCTCTTTGCAGACACATTCTCTGAGTTGCTATCCCATAGTCTGAAATGTAGTAAATTATTATGAATCCTTAGTGTTAGTCCTATTTTGTATAGATTCTTTCTGGAAAACACATTTGGTTTAACATTATCATCTGTTTAAAAAGTATGCCTTTATAGTTAAGCTCCACCAAGCCAGCTAAATATTTTATTTTTTTACATTGTATTCCACGCCCCTAAGATTGTATGTATGTGTGAGGTACCCCTACCTTGTAGATATATTCATCAAGAAAAACAACTCAGATACTAAACACTATACATTCAGTGTAAAATAATAAATTAAAACAGGAGTACAGTGTATGAAATTACTTTCATTGACCAAGATAATAATAATGCATCACAGGTCAAATGATGGACTACAGTTTCAATGTTACAATATATATGTGATACACTCTTGTACAATACAGGACAGTCAGTGTCTACTTCAGAATATGTGATGACATTAATTTCAACTACTGAGGATCATAAAAATAGACTGAGTTTTATGACAAAAATCAGCTAAGTATTTCACAATACATATTTAAAATGTATATATTTTGTTATACTGCAGAAGGATCTGATGTTGGACATTCCTCTTCCTTATTGTTGAAATCTACTGCAGAAAACTGTGAGTGTTCTTTTGGCACACACTTACAACTTCTTTTGTTCTGTATAGCTTCCTCTTGTTTCACAAATGATGCTATAATGATACTGTCATCTCTGGAGTTCTTCAAATTTCAGGTTGCCGGGAATAATAGCTATCTAAGTTTAAGCCCAAACAGAGTGAGTGTTGGCAATATCTACATCTACTCTCTACAAGTGATTGCTTGAGAGTTCAATGATGAAAAAGATGAACTTAAATGAAGTCTCTTTTGATAGTGTATGGTGTACCATGGCACCATGCAAGTCCTGCTCTGATTTTACACACACACAGGTGTCTCTCCTGTGAGAATCATCAGACACATTTTCTCTGTTGTTTCAGCTGATATTTGCAATTTCATTTTTGCATCCTGTAGCTGGAGCCAGCCAAAACAACGCTCCTCATCATATCTATCATGAAACGGCCAGAATCGGTGGAAAGTATTGGTTTATTTTCTGTTATAAACATAATGATTTTTAAAGTGTAATTTGACAGTGTGGTGCCAAATTAGTCTACTGCAATATTTGCTTTATTGATGTGTATTAAGGGGGACAGTAAAACAAAAAGAACAACCAGTGTGCCAGAGCTGCCCTGGCCTGTGTTGACTGCTACTGCCATAAAGAAGTGCTGCTAAGTTGCTGTCGGAGAACATTCTTTGTGTTTTACTGTTCCTGTTAATATGTATTGATAAAATGAATAATACATTACACTAATATTGGCCTGCTCTATCAAATGGACAAATAAAATTCTGATTTGAAATTCACTGGGAGACAAATCAACACTTTCCATTGACACTGGGTGTCGTACAAAAGGTGTGATGAGCAGGATTTGTTTGGACTTACTCAGCGACATGTTGCAAAATCAAAATTGCCCCCAGGACAGAATCAGTGTACCCCATCTGTCTGCGTCCACAGCAAATTTGGCATGTAAGCATGAAAACTGTTTTTAAATTTTGCATAGTGTGTATCTGAGGCATTACATGGGTACCAGCTTGGTATTCACATAGTGGGCTTTGGGAAACTGCATAAAAATCACATCCTGGCTGGCCGGCACGCCGACCACCATTGTCAACCCGCCAAGTGGATTCATACCGGCCCCAGCGCACCTCCCTGTCCTGGAAGTGGGTGCTTTAACATGGACAGCTATCCAGACAGGTGCAAATAGCATAAAAGGCTCAAATATTTGAAACCTACTGATAATTTCTGCATGACATGTCAAATGGCAGCAAGCTTGTGGTGAAGCAAATAAGCTATTTGCTGATTTTTGATGAGATGCAAAATGTGGTTGAAATCTGAAAGTGATAACAGCGAGATTTTTGGGGAAAATTTGAGGGGCTGTTGAAAGGATAGGCAAAAAGGGTATTGGGAATGGCATATTTGTCACAGTAGACAAGAAACTCAAATCCACCGAGACAGAAATTGAAGCTTCATCTGAGATTGTTTGGGCAAGATTCAATGTCAGCAGTGGGCATAAAATCATAATTGGGTCCTTCTATCACCCACTAGACTCTTTTCCTGATGCAACCAAAAACTTTAGAGAAAACCTAAGTTCACTTGTATGTAAGTTCCCCAATCATACTGTAATGACCAGTGGAGACTTTAATCATCCAACAATTAAAAGGAAAAATTACAGTTTTGTTTGTGGTGGCCGTGATAAGACACCACGCGAAACTCTTCTCTGTAAACTACCTGGAACAGATAGTTAGGAATCCCACTCATGATGACAATATATTGGATCTAATGGGAACAAACAGAATTGACCTCTTTGCAGATGTCCACATTGAAACAGGAATCAGTGACCATGAAACAGTTGTGGCAAGAATGATTATCAAAGTACAAAGGGCAACTAAAACATGCAGAAAGATATTTATGTTTAGTAAACTAGATAAAAAATACTCAGTAGTGTCATATCTTAATGAGGAACTTGAAACTTTGAGCACAGGGCAGGAGCCTATAGAGGAAGAATGACTCAAGTTAAAAAGAATGCACTGAATAGATATACCCAGTAGAGCAGTTCATAATGAGATGGAACTTCCATGGTATAAGTCACTGTAAAGAAACTTCTAAAGAAACAGAGATTGCTGCACATAGGTATAAAACAAAATATAGGGTTATAGATAGAGAGATGCTGAATGAAACACTTTTGGCTGTCAAGATAACAATGTGTGATGCTTTCAATGACTACCATAGCAGAATATTGTCAAATGGTTTATCACAAAACTCAAAGAAATTCTGGTCACATGTAAAGGCTGTTAGTGGCATCAAAGTTAGTGTCCAGCCTCTAGCAAATGAGAAAACCCAGGAGAATTGCCACATTTTAATCCTCATACGACCGAAAAAATGAATGAAATCAATATTAGTGTCAGCGGTGTTGAGAAAGAACTGAAATCATTAAAACTGAACAACACTCTAGGGCTCGATGGAATACGTATCTTACTGAATTTGTGGTTGAGTTAGCCCCTCTTCTAATCTATCATAGATCCCTCAATGAAAAAACCATGCCCAGTTCTTGGAAAAAATCACAGGTCACACCCGTCTACAAGAAGGGTAGTAGAAATGATCCACAAAACTATCATCGATTATCCCTGACATTGATTTGTTGTAAAACATATTCTGAGCTCAAACATAACGAGGTACCTTGAACAGAATGATCTCCTCAATATCAATCAGCACGGATTCTGAAAATATCAATTACGTGGTACCCAACTCGCAGTCAGGAAGATACAGTATTCCTTCATTTATGAAAGAATTTGACTTAGTACCACAATTGCATTTATAATCTAAAGTATGATCATATAGAGTATCTAGCGAAATTTGTGACTGGATTGAGAATTTTTTGGTAGGGAGGACACAGCATGTTATCTTAGATGGAGAGGCATCGTGAGATCTAGAAGTAACTTAAGATGTGTCCCAGGGAAGTGTGTTGAGACCCTTGCTGTTCATGTTCTACATTAATAGCCTTGTATACAATATTAAGAATAACTTCAGCCTTTTTGCAGACAATGCAGTTATCCATATTGAAGTACTGTCTGAAAGAAGTTGCATAAATATTTAGTCACACCTCAATAAGATTTCAGAGTAGTGCAGAAATTGGCAACTAGCTTTAAATGTCCAGAAATATAAAACTGTGCTCTTCACAAAATGAAGGGCAGCACAACACAGATTTGTTTAATCCATGGGAGAGTGTTACAGAGATACTGAAGGAACTGGATTGGCAGAACTTTGAAGATAGATGTAAACTATTCCGAGAAAATCTATTAACAAAGTTTCAAGAACCGGCTTTAAATGATGACTCTGTGAATATACTACAACCTCCTACCACTTCGATATGGATCAACACAATAAGATTAGAATAATTACTGCACAACAGAGGCATTCAAACAACTGTTCTTCCCATGCTCCATATGTGAATGGAATGGGAAGAAACTGCAATAACTGGTACATTGGGGACATACTCTCTGTCATGCAATGCATGGTGCTTTGCAGAGTATAGATGTAGATATAGACAGTGGAGGAATCTAGTGAAAACAGTGAAGGGGATGTGTAATTTATTTGCCCTTCCAGAACTACTTTGTTGCTCCCAAGTTTTGGTAGCAGTTATACTGAACAGCAGGAAATACACATTGGGAAACAAACTGCATGAGATCTGCTTTTTTCAGTAGGTGGGCAGTTTGCTTAAGGTTACTGTTATTTGATCCACCCATGTAATCTTCAGGATTCTTATGTGTAATCTTCAGGATTCTTCTGTAGCACTAGATTTCTACAGCTTCTATTCCCTTCCTGTCACAACTGTTTATCATTGATGTTTCACTTTAGTACAAGGCTATACTCTGTACAAATGTTTTTGAAAAAGAATTCCTACCACATACATTTATATTCAGTGTTAACAAATCTTTATTTTTCAAAAACTGTTTTCTTGCTAATGCCAGTCTTGATTATATACCCTCTCTACTTCAACATCCATCAATTATTTTGCTGCCCAAATAACAAAAGTCATAAGTTGCCTTTAGTGTCTCATTTTCTATTGTAACTCTATCTGTGTCACCTGATTTAATTTTATTACATTCCATTAAGCTTGTTTTACATTTGTTGGTGTTCATCTTATAATTTCATATCAAGTCTGAACTTCCCAGCCATTTGCCATCTCTGATAGAATTACAATGTCATCGGCAAATGTGGGAGTTCTTATATCTTCTCCTGAACTTGAACTGCCTTACCAAATATCTCATTAGTTTCTTTTAATTTTTTCTCAACATACAGATTAAATAATGCGGGGCTACAACCTGAATATTGCTTCCCTTTCATGTCCATCAGCTCTTATAACTGCTGTCTGGTTTCTGTATAAGTTGTAAATAGCTGTATACTCTCTTTATTTCATCCCTGCTATGTTCCAAATTTCACAGTGTATCTTCCAGTCAACTCTGTCAAATCTTTCTCTAAATCTACAAACACTATGAATGTAGTTTTCCTTTATTTACCTTTTCATTACTGTGGTGTTCATACATCTCATTGGAACCCAAAACTGACATTCCCCAAGGTCAGATTTTACAAGTTTTTCCATTCTTCGGTAACTAATTAGAGTCAGAGTTCTGCAACCATGATTTATTAAACTGATAGTGTGATGACATTTACACCTGTCAGCACCTACCTTCTTTGGTATAGGAATTGCTACATTCTTCTTGAAGCCGAGAGTACTTCGACTGTTTCACTTACAGTACAACCCCTATTATTCATCACCTTTGGGACCAGGGTGTGGGTTGGAACACAAAAAAGGCCAGATTATCAGAAAGTACAGATTTATGTTAAAATAAACAATCTCTGAACTCAAAAATGACAACTGTACATGTGTGTACAGTAAAAACATTGCAATAAACCACACAAAAGCTGTTATTATTGTAAACTTTAAAAAAAGCAATACTGTACAGTATGTATTTACTGTACTGTATTGTACATATGGTAGATACACTGATAAGCCAAAACATTATGACCACTGCCCACTGCAATGTTGGATGCTGTCTGGTGGCATTGTGGGCGCAGTAACAAAAGTATGTAAGTGGAGCAGACACAAACTGGGGATCACCCTAATGAAGATAAGGGCTGCATATGGGGAAATCATTTGAGATAAGAAACTTTTACAAAGGTTATTAATACGCAGAGCCTGTGAATGAGTATCTCTAAAACAGTGAAGCTGGTCGAATGTTCATGAGTTACTGTTATGAGCATCTACATCTACATGGATACTCTGCAAATCACATTTAAGTGCATGGCAGAGGGTTCATTGAACCACCTTCACAATTCTCTATTATTCCAATTTCGTATAGTGCATGGAAAGAACAAACACCTCTATCTTTCCATACAACGTCTGATTTCCCTTATTTTATCATGGTGATTGTTTCTCCCCATGTAGGTCTGTTTAACAAAATGTTTTTGCATTCTGAGGTGAAAGTTGATGATTGAAATTTCGTAAGAAGATTCTGCCACAGCAAAAAACGCCTTTGTTTTAATGATGTCCTCCCCAAATCTTGTATCATTTCAGGGACACTCTGTCCCATGGTTCGCAATAATACAAAATGTGCTGCCCTTCTTTGATATTTTTTGATGTTCTCCATCAATCTTATCTGGTAAGGATCCCACACCACACAGCAGCATTCTAAAAGAAGACGGACAAGTGTAGTGTAGGCAGTCTCCTTAGTAGATCTGTTACATTTTCTAAGTGTCCTGCCAATAAAACGCAGTCTTTGGTTAGCCTTCCTCACAACATTTTCTGTGTTCCTTTCAATTTAAGTAATTGTAATTCCTATATATTTAGCTGAATTAAAGGCCTTTAGATTTGACTGATTTATCGTGTAACCAAAGTTAACAGAATCCTTTTAGCACTCATGTGGATGATCTCACACTTTTCATTATTTAGGGTCAATTGCCAATTTTTACTCCATACAGATGTCTTTATAAATCGTTTTGCAATTTTTTTTGATCTTCTGATGACTTCATTAGTCAATAAACAACAGCATCATCTGCAAACAACCTAATACGGCTGCTCAGATTGTCTCCCAAATTTTTTAGATAGATAAGCAACAGTAGGGGGACTATAACACTACCTTGGGGAATGCCAGAAATCACTTCTGTTTTACTCAATGACTTTCCATCACTTACTACGAACTGTGACCTCTCAGACAGGAAATCACAAATCCAGTCACATAACTAAGAAGATATTCCATAAGCACACAATTTCACCTCAAGCTGCTTGTGTAGCACAGTGTCAAAAGCCTTCCAGAAATCCAGAAATAAGGAATCAATCTGAAATCCCTTGTCTACAGCACTCAACACTTCATGCGAGTAAAGAACTAGTTATGTTTCACAAGAATGACATTTACTAAATCCATGTTGACTGTGTGTCAATAGATCATTTTCTTCAAGGTAATTCATAATTAATATTAATGTTCGAACACAATATATGTTCCAAAACCCTACTGCATATTGACATGAATGACATGGGCCTGTAATTTAGTGGATTACTCCTACTACCTTTCTCGAATACTGGTGTGACATGTGCAACTTTCCAGTCTTTGGGTATGGATCTTTCGGCAAGCAAACGGTAGTATATGATTGTTAAGCATGGAGCTATTGCATCAGCATACTCTGAAAGGAACCTAATTGGTATACAGTCTGGACAAGAAGACTTGCTTTTGTTAAGTGATTTTAGTTGCTTCACTACTTCAAGAACATTTACTTCTACATCACCGAGGATATTTACTTCTATGTTACTCATGTTGGCAGCTGTTCCTGATTCAAATTTTGGAATATTTGCTTCATCTTTTTTTGTGAAGGGATTTCAGAAAGCTACGTTTAGTAACTCTGCTTTGGCAGCACTGTCTTCGATAGTATCTCCATTGCTATCGCGCAGATAAGACATTAATTCGGTCCTGCACTTGCATATTTCATGTATGACCAGAATCTCTTTGGATTTTCTGCCAGGTTTCGAGACAAAGTTTCATTGTGGAAACTATTATAAGCATCTCACATTGAAGTTCGCACTAAATTTTGAGCAACTGTAAAAGATTGCCAATCTTGGGGATTTTTCATCTGTTTAAATTTGGCATGTTTGTTTCATTGTTTCTGCAACAGTGTTCTGACCTGTTTTTTTGTACCAAGGAGGATCAGCTCCATCATTTGTTAATTTATTTGCTATTAATCTCTCAATTGCTGCAAATACTATTTCTATAAATTCAAGCAACATCTGGTCTACACTTATATTGTTAATTTGGAAGGAGTGGAGATTGTCTCTCAGGAAGGCAACAAGTGAATTTTATCTGCTTTTTTGAATAGGTATATATTTTGTTTATATCTGGTGGATTTGGGAGTTACATTATTCAGTCCAAATATGACAACCCCGTGTCCACTAATCCCTGTATCAGTTTTGATGCTCATTATTAACTCAGGATTATTTGTTGCTAAGAGAGCAAGTGTATTTTAACAACCATTTACTATTCATGTGGGCTCATGAACTAAATCCTCAAAATAATTTTCAAGGAATGCATTTAGAACAATTTCGGATGATGCTTTATGTGTACCTCCAGAATTAAAGATGTATTTTCGCCAACATATTCAGGGTAAATCAAAGTCACCACCAACTATAATTGTATGCATCAGGTACATGTTTGAAATCAAACTCAAGTTTTCTTTGAAACTTTCAGCAATTGTATCATCCAAATTGGGAGATCGGTAAAAGGATCCAATTATTATTTTATTCCGGTTGCCAACAACGACCTCTGCCCATACTGACTCACAGGAACTATCTACTTCAATTTTGCAACTACTTCACAGCAACAAACATTCCACCACCAAACATGCTTGACCTATCCTTTCGGAACACCGTTAGGTTCTTCACAAAAATTTCAGCTGAGGTTATCTCCCACTTCTGCCAGCTTTCAGTGGCTATCATGATTTGTGCATCAGTGCTTTCTATTAGCGCTTGGAGTTCTAGTACTTTCCCAACACAGCTACAACAATTTACAACTGTTATACCGATGGTTCCTGTGTCTACATTCTTCCTGTGTTCAGCCTGCACCCTTTGTGGCTGAAGCCCTTTTTGTGTTTTCCTGAGACTCTCTAACCTAAAATATCGCCCTGTCCATGCCACACAGCCCCTGCTACCCGTATAGTCACCTCCTGCATATAGTGGACTCCTGACCTATTCAGCGGAACCCGAAACCCAACCACCCTTTGGCACAAGTCGAGGAATCTGCAGCCTACATGGTCACAGACCCACCTGAGCCTCTGATTCAGACCCTCCACTCAGCTCTGTACTAGATGTCCGCAATCAGTCCTGTCAACTATTCTGCAAATGATCAGTGACTGGCAGCTTTACCCCTTCTATTAGCTGCTTGAAACCAGAGAGAATCTCTTCTGATCCAAAGTGACACACATCCTTGGTACCGATGTGAGCCACCACCTGCAGTTGGCTGCATCCTGTGCTCTTCATGGCATCCGGGAGGACCCGTTCCACATCTGGAATGACTCCACCCTGTATGCACAAGGGGTGCACATTGGCTTTCTTCCCCTTCCTGGCAGCCATGTCCCTCAGCGGCCCCATAACGCACCTAACATTGGAGCTCCGAACTATCAATAATCTCACCCTCTGTGATTGTCCAGATCTTGCAGGCTGAGAGGTTTCCTCTGAAACAGGACAGGCGATGGCATCTGGCTCAGTGACAGTGTCGGCCACAGACAGCACCTAGAACCTGTTTGTCAGGTGAATGGAAAGAGGTAGAAGGATAGTGAAACCACCACTAGGCACTAAATGGTTTGACGTCCACGACTCTTCACAGAATGTGGGGTTTGGAGGCTTGTCTGCTCTGTACAGTAGGATAGATGGTGATCTGTGGCATCAGCTGAAAGAGCACAATGCTGGTGCAAGCACAAGTGTTTCAGAGCACACCGTTCATTGTATATAGTTGAACATGGAGCTCCACAACAGACCACCCAAATGTGTTTACATGTTGACCCAATGACATCATCAACCACGATTGCACTAGGCATGGGACCATCACGATTCAACTGTTGATCATGGCTCTTCCGGTGAATCACATTTTTGCCACTCTAAGTAATTGGTTGTCCCCAAAACATGCTGTCATCAAGGTGAATGGCAGCTCGAAAGGTTCAGCACAGCATAGACGCTGGCTGGTGGGAGTAGTATTATGTTATGGGAGACATTCTCCTGTGCTTGCTAGGACTTGTGGTAGTAATCAATCATCTGGATCCCTTCATGCTTGATGTGTTCCCCAATGGCATGCTACTCTGGTTTGAGGAGCATTATAGTGAACTCACATTGAGGTCTCAGCAACCAAATTCACCTGATTTAAATCCTATGGAACCCATCTGTGTTGCTATCAAGTGCCATCACTGCATATACAAATCAGCAACCCGTTATTTAAGCGAATTACATCACCTGTGCATAGACATCTAATGCCTCATACCTCCACAAACCTACCAACAAACTGCTGGATCCCTGATACGCAGAATCGGTGATGTATTTCACTCAAAAGATGGAGAAACAAGCTATTAAGCAGGTGGTCATAATGTTTTGGCTCATCAGTCTATGTAAAAAATTGAAGATAACCTATACACTAGTAACAATTTGCTTGGGAAGAAAGTCAGTTATAGACATTCGTGTAGCAGATGAAATTCTAGACTTAGCTGCAACGTTCCTCCATTTCTTGATTCACAAAATGTCCATAGGTGTTGGGGTTGAGTTCTGCTTGAAGTACTGAGGGCCAATATGAAAAGTGTTCTTGGCACTGGCGTGCGAAATCTAATCATGAAATTCAATGAAAATCAATGAAATTCACCATCATCACCATCCAAGTCCTCATTCACAGTTCATTCACCATCTTTTCCAAAACAGTGGCAGTAATCTGTTTATCACTGAGCTCTTCACTGGCTTCACAGTGTTTGTCACATTGAGCAATCCGCTCCTCAGCTTCACTGGAAGGGACATTCGATTGTGAAGTTTGTATATCTTTAACAATTTCCTGCATGCCATTGTTTTGCTCACCTTCAATCTAGTCACTTTCGGCCATTACTTCTGGCCAAAGCTAACGCCAAGATTTTCACAATGTGTCAGGTCTCAGTTCTTCCCATGACTCAGCAATCATATAGGTAGCATCTTTGTCATTGAAGGATTTTGTAGTTGCAAGTACATTATAACCTCCTTGGGACTTTTCTAAAACTGAGCTCATGTACTTTCTGCAATATCCTCTTTAGCCATTCTATCACTCTCTGATCCATTGGTTGGATAAGTGATATAAGATCTGGTGGAAGGAAGGTAGCCTTTGTGTCACCTTTCACTAAATCTTCCTCACATGGATGTGATGATGCACTATCCAATAAAAATATAGCATGAACAAGAAGCTTTTTTTGTCTCAAGTCTTTTGTAAGAGGTAGAATGAACTCATCAAAAAACTGAGATTTGAAAAGATTGTAGTCCATCCAACTAGATTTTGGATTGCAGTAATAAACTGTCAAGGAAGATAGGTTAGTAATGTTTTTGAATGCCCTAGGTTTCTTACATTTAACAATAACAAACAGCAAAAGCTTATGTGTACCATCAGCATTGCTGCAAGGAGCAATAATTAGCCTCTCTTTTTTTAAGTTTCACTCCCACCACAGTTTTATTTGATGCAGTGAGAGTTTTGTTTGGCAGCATTTTATAGTTTGGTCTTGTGTAACCTATGTTATAGACTTGGCAAGGTAACAGTTCATTTTCCTTGACAACTTCTTGATACTTCACTGAAAACATCTTAGCCACCTCAGAGTCAGCAGATAGTTTTTCGCCAGAAACTGAAACAAACTGAAAGCCATGACGGGTTTTCCAGTGATGAATCCAGCATTCTCTAGCTGAGAACTCACTTCTGACTTCTAGTTTTTTGTGCAAAGCTATTGCCATTTCTTTTATAATGGGCCAAGATATCAGGGTTCCTCTCCCTCTTTCTTGGTGGAACCACAACCTCAATGTGTTGTCAAGCAGTTAAAGTATAGGCTTTCTCAATGTTCTGCAATTCTTAACTGCGTTTTCACCATCTATCATCACTGTATGTGATTCAATGTCTTTCCAGTTTCTTTAACAATCTTTTTCACCTACACTGAATTCCTTGGAAATTTTTTGAGTGATTCCCCTTTGCCCGTTCTTTATACCACTGCTAATTTTTCATTTAATGAAAGAGTAAATGTGTTTAAATTTTACTCCTGATCTGTTGAAAAAACACACACAACTGTACAGTACAGACACCATGAAACATATACATACAGTACTGTACCAAATACAGAAGAACTGTGTCATAAAACCACCAAGCATTAAGCACTAAAATCTTCACAGTGTAGTACAGTACAGAAAACACAGACAGAATGAGAGGTGACGGAGCACTAAATCAAACAATTGATAACAATAATTACTTGTAAACAACCACACAGCAAACAACAATGGTGCAGCAGGTAATGATTCACCGCCATGAGCAAGTCTGGCATGGGCACGGACAGATCAACTGGAGCGGCAGGCAATCCGAGGGTGGACGAGAAGGATTCTACTGTATCTTGTATATACAGTGGAATAGTCCTCTCCCAAGGATTTCAGTATTGCTAAAGGAATGTCATGTACTCCAGAAGCCTTGTTTCAATTCAGGTCTTTCAGTGTTCTGTCAGATTGCTGTAAACATACCACAGCCTACATCTCCTCTATATCTGCTATCTCTTATCTTTCTATAATATTGTCCGCAAGTTTGTTTATCTTGTACAGAGCCACGGTACAAACCTTCCACCTTTCAGCCTTCTCATCTTTGCTAAGTATGGGATTGCCATCTTAGTTCATAATATTCATATAGCTGAATCTCTTTTCTCCAAAGCCCTCTTGAATTTTCCTACAGGTGGCATCTATCTTTCCCCTTGACAAGCCTGCCTCTACTGCCTTGCATTTCTGCCTAGTCATTCTTGCTTTGTTATTTTGCTCTTCCTGTCAATCTCATTTTTAATACTTCTGCTTGCATCATTTGGTGTATTTTTACATTTTCTCCTTTTGCCAGTATCTTACGTGTTTTCCAAGGATTTCTACTGTGCCTTCTCTTTTTGCCTATTTGATCATCTGTTGCCTTGACTATTTCATACTTCACTTTGTCTTCTGTTATATACTACACTTTGTCTCCTGTTATATTCCTTTGCCTTGTTCCAGTTGATCTCTGCTTAATTCTCCCTCTGAAATGCTCAACAAACTCTGGTTCTTTCATTTTATCCATTTCCCACAAACTTAACTTTCTATTTTTCTGCACTTTCTTCAGTTTTAATCTGCAGTTCAGTACCAATAAGTTGTGGTCATACCCCACGTCTGCCCACATAAATGTTTGTAGTTTAAAATCTGCTTGTCAAATCTCTGTCTAACCATTACAAAATCTACTGAAATCTTCCAATATCTCCAGAAGTCTTCCTCATAAACAACCTCCTTTCATGATTCTTAACTCAGGCATTAGCAATGATTAAATTATACTCCGTGCAAAATTTTGCCAGATGGGTTTCCCTTTTGTTCCTGTCCTCCAGTACCATCATCTGGAGTAATGCTGACTTGCTTTTTGATGTTTTTGCAGAATATCTCTTGCATATATTAATTTATATTCATGGTGATTTTTATTATTGTACATTATTTCTATACAAACACCCATAGTGCACTGTGTATGTTATATTTTTCAAAGGTTAGTAGAAAAAAATAGTTGAAAGGGGTCAATGCTAACCCATGATGTGGGGTTACACTGACCCCTCAAATTTTGTTTTACTACAGGTACATGTTGAATAGTTCTGGGATAAATGTTAGTGTAGTGCAGTATGAATATGATTCCATAAAGGGATCTTGATGATCCTCACTGAAAACTGGAGGTATTGGCAAAACACTCATTTCTATTTACACATACTTCTATGCCAATCAGCTTGTAGCTCTGGTGAAGGCAGCTTGCCAATCATGTAACAGAATGAGACAATGAATATATCATGTTCTTTTGGAACAAATGTACTTTTCATAGAGTTAGTGGAGTGGATCACCCTTACTTCAGCTACCTTTTCCTCTATTGCAATTTTTGAATACTTTAACATTGGCAAAAAATTTGCCTCCCCCTTTTACCTACAACTACTTTCACCATAACAAAGCCATTTGGAAAAAGGTCTTGACACTCACACTTAGTGAGCAGCAAATCTTCAACAACAGGATCATTTGAAGGATCAAAATCATTTCCATCAGTTTCCATTGCTCTGGCAATTTCATTACACCCTGCTCACCTTCTGATGATGAATTACCACACTTCTGAAAGAGATTTCTCTTGGCCTTTGAGAGGTCGTCATTAGCTGTGGATGATTTGGAAAACTAGGTTGAGGATCGTTTGTATATTTGTACCTGCAGGCAATCTGAACTTTTTATGTAGTGCAGAGAAATTTTCATTTGTGGCCTTTTGAATGATTGTGGAACAATGTTCAATGCATGAATAGCTAAAACAGCTTTGCCAGGGCTTACAGCAATTTTTGTTCTTTTCATATTTGAATGGGCTATCGGTTTTTCTTTTCGCATAGAGACTTTAAATAAGATTCAGCTACAGCTTCCATTTTCTCTTCCATGTCCTGTTCATGTTAAAGTTTAGAGAGGACAGCTTCTCTTTTGAATGGGAATATTCCACAAGCTTTGAATGCACTTTGGAGATTTGTCTTCATCCTATCCCTGAGACCAGTTGTTGGTAACTGGTGGACCATGGATCAAAGTCTGGACCACGGAAGATCAAAAACTAGCCTGCCAAAATATTTTGAAAGTATAAATTATGTACTCAAATTATTTAAAAAATATATTTTTCTGTAGTTCACAATTCATTTGAGTGCCGCCTTTATAATATATTCTTCTGTAGATCACAATTTGTTTCAGCACCGCCTTTATAATTTTTTGTGGTAGTTTACAATTACTTGCTGAATAATTAAAATTCTTAATGATTATTTATAGGCAGATTAAATACAAAGTTGCTGTGCTGTGTGATGCAGGAGAGTACACTGAAGAATGGGGGTAGATGGGAGCAAGCTGCCCAGCTGGCACAGCATGTTATGTCGACCCATGTAAAAGCTCTGTACACACTAATTGCAACATAAGAATTTTATGTAATGAACAAGGAAATTTTATAAATTGATTTCAGGCTCTACAGCTTCTGAAACCTCTAATAAATTGGGGAAGGCATATTCATTTAAACAAATTTTTTGTGTTCATAGCTTGAACTATAGCTTAAGGCTACTTTATGAAACTTCACTATAGGTGGCATGGATCTCTGACAATAAAGCATCTCCTTTGCAGTGCAGCTCCTTTGCAGTACAGTTCCTTGGGTGTGTGGCAGCATACACTTTGACAAGGAAGTAGCTCCTTTGCAGTGCTTCAGCACATGCTGTGCGCTGGATGCTGGTATTTTTATAAAGAACGATCTAAACAAAGTACTGTATTTACTCGAATCTAAGCAGCACTTTTTTCCGGTTTTTGTAATCCAAAAAACCGCCTGCGGCTTAGAATCGAGTGCAAAGTAAGCGGAAGTTCTGAAAAATGTTGGTAGGTGCCACCACAACTAACTTCTACCATCGAATATATGTAGCGCTACACAGGCATGCTTTGCAGGCACAAAGATAAATACTGGCACCAAAACCTCTGTGTCAGTAAATAAATTAAAAAAAAAAGGTGGAAGATGAGCTTTTTTCTCTGCCCCAAGTTTCAACCACTGCATTTTCATACATTATCCAATGAAGTAAATACAAATTCCGTATTGTTCATCTTCAAATGTAGCAGCATTTCAATATACTACGAAAATCCGACTGGCAAGACTGTTTGGGATGTTTGTCAATATGGCCAACTCTACGTTCTGAATTTTTTCCTACCTGTGAGATGAGATGGTTGCTAATAGGAACTTTTATGAATTGTGAATCACATGCAGTATTCTCTTCACCATAAGAATAATATGAATATAAACATTTTGCCATGTATTCTTCCGTGTTTGCTGCTATCTCATTTAAATCCTGTCTGCCTAATAACCTACGAAACTAGTGTGAGACAACAGCAAATGCGGAAGAATATACATATCATGTCATGTTTATATTCGTATTATTCTTATGCCTAATAGTGATACAATCAGAAATGAAGCACAGCAATTGACTAGATTTTTAAATCTAAGATGACTCTAATTTCTGTGCAGAATGTAATGTACAAAAGAGGTGTCTGCAAAGATTTTCAAACGGAGAAAAATTTTAGCTAAACTCTCGTTCAGAACATCTATCATACGCAGTCTATTATTTGGTTCTTGCTGACCATTATCAAAGAAATCAGCAGTCTAAGTAACAACAAATAGCAGTCTCTTGCCATTGTTTCGCTAATAAGACAATTCCTCTCTTTTTTTAATTGTAAGCGGCGGCAGCACGCACAAAAGCAAGCCAGCGAGCGGCGACAGGTCATAAACACTCATTATCAGAATGCGACAAACAATGCATGACACAGTACAATAATGCATTTTCAGCTTAGAGTGACATAAACACCTATAACAAAGATAACGGCCCTTATCAGATCAAAGAAAAATAAGCAACTGATTCGAACTAGACGAAGCACGTGAAAAAGGAAGGGTATCCATATAAATACAGATGGAGCGCCTGATGCATAGCAATGGCTACCTGGTAAAGCTTAACTGCTAAGCTTACGACTCGAACCAAACTGATGTAGCTGTATCGTCATTCATTCGACCTAAATTGTGTCTCATATTACAATAGACCAACTTTATTTTGATTTGGAGGTGCGGCCTAAAACTTTTCTCTCCCCTTGAATTTCAAGTCTCAAATTTCAGGTGCAGCTTAGATTTGGGAAAAATTTCTTTTCCTTGATTTCGAGTCTCATTTTTCAGGTGCGGCTTAGATTCGAGTACGGCTTAAATTCAAGTAAATACGGTACACAAATTTTATTGCCACTTTGTCAGTAGTTGTTGCAATGTCATACAGAGTGTTTCATTATTATTGAGGCTTATTAACATTTCTTTTGCATCAATATGGAGCCTAAAAAGCATAAAGCTGATAGTGAAAATAGGAAGTTTTTGACTGAGTGGACTGAACAATATTGTTTTACAGTCCCTGCCTGGGGCTCTTTCAGTTTACCTTGTATGCAACATAACTGTCACTCTCGTTAAAGTGCCAACTTTAAAGCAGTACTACAAAACAACTCATCAGCAGTTCCATAAAAATTTTCCTCTGGGTAGTGAAGCTTGTCAAGAAAAACTCCAGGCATATCTAGCTTCCCACAAAAAAAGCACATCCTTCCTAGTTCTCTCTACGAGCTAGCAACAAAAATCTATAGAAGCAGCAATGCATGTGTGTTGGAGGCTTAGTAAATGACACAAGCTTTTTCAGACCCTGAGATAGTTAAAAAAAAAGTCTATGTTGGAAGTGGCAGTGGAACTTTGAAGAGAAACACTATATTGTTGCCAGAATTCAAGGTATTCCATTGTCAGCAAGAAGTAATATAAGAAGAACCAAAATTTTTGCTGCCAACAATAAAAGTAGTTTGCTTCAATTTCTGCAGAAGGGACCTTGCTACGTCATAGCACTAGATGAACATGCAAAGTTGTTGATGAAGAACAAATGTCTATTTTCATGTGATTTTGGGATATCTGAAAGTAATTAATTTAGGGAAGAATTGCTAGCAATATTGCCATTGAAAGGCAAAACTTGCAGAGAAGACATCTTCCAGACTTTTGAAGACTTCATGACAAAATGAAACGTTAGTGATGATAAAATGATGTTGCTTTCAACTGACAGGGCCCCAGTTGTGACATTTGCCTGCTTTATTTCTTCATTGCTAGCCCTCAGTGTCAAGGTACTGCATTGTTATACTGGCTGAAAAAATGAGGGGTGGAAGTACAACACTGACTGCTGTAAATGATGTAGCTGACAGTTGCACAGTTGTGTTTCATTTCTTTACTTTCACTGTTCCCAACACTCCAACATTACACAGTTCACTATTGGTAAATGTTAAGTCTCATTAATAGGTTGCAGGCAAACATCAGCTTGCTGCTACAATAGTTTTCTGTTGAACATCTATGAGCAGTAAAAACCTATCCACACAGTTCATGTTCTTGCAGAATAATAAGATACGTGTGACACTATTTTCTCAAATAAATTGAACACACACTGTCATTGTTTTAACCCATGGCCTCTTTGTGTTACACTAATTCCACTGTTAAGTTGATGCATTGTTGTTACTTGAAACAGTAGACAATTTCCCTCTGAAAAATCAGCCATGGACTGACTTGGGACCTAAAATGGGGCCTATATATATCCTCATGATAATAGGCACTGAAACTATACAATGTTCAGTGTTTAATTTACAGAAATTACAATTAAAACGTAACTCATTCGATTAACTTCTACCACAAAGGTTAGACCAAATTATTTGTTTAAATAATAAAATTAACAGGTATAGTTACACAAACAATGATTTTGACAAATGTGGTAATTATTTTGGAACTAATTAAGGGCTGGCTTTGCTAATATTGAGCCAAATAAATACTTTGAGAATCCTAGTAGTTCTTCTTCCACATGTTTATAATTAGTACACAATTTAATATTTGTTTATAAGTCAACAATAGAATTTAATTCATGAAACAATTATCAGTTTCACCCTATAACAGAAGATATTAACTAGGAATAGTCCAAATAACTTAGGGAATTAATTACATACATAAAACTAAGCACAAAATTAGACCTGGTATTATATTCTTTAAGACTGAAGGCCAACCTTTCTCTTTTATGGAAATGCAGATTATACTCATGCATGTTATTGGTACGTATGCAAAAATGTAAATAAATGAATAATTTAAGGAGGCAGATGGCAAAACAAGAGAGGAAGTAAAGAGATCCCAGCTTGCTTCATGAAAAGGGACTAGTAAAGAAAATCAAAGGTAAGAATGCTGGGCTAATACCTTATCAGTGCATAATCCACCAGGCAGCCCTTTGTGGAAAACTTAGTATGATTCTGAAAGAACTAATGAACAAGTTCTTCAAGTTGATTAATTTTATAAGGTCCCATTCTGCTCTTCAGCACAGGCAGTTCAATGAATTTCTTTCTGAGTGTGATTCGGTGCATTCTGATTTACTACAGCACAACAACATTCGTTAGCTGTGTAAAGGTAAGGTGATTGAACTTTTTTGGTAAATAAAAGATGTTTTAGAAAACTTGGATTCACTAGACACAAGAAACCTTTTGGAGTTCCCAGCAAATGCATGCAGTAAGCTAGCTGTGGCTTTTTTGAAAGACATTCTGAAACATTTAAATGCACTCAATACCAAGCTACAAGGAAATGGGAACTTAATATGTGATCTGATGCAAAGTGTGTCCTCTTTCCATTGCAAGCTGGATATTTTTGAAAAAGACATTGCAAGCCAAGAATTTTGTCACCTTCCAAAAATTTTTGGATGTAAAGATAATTCTGAAATAGACATTTCAGTATTCTCAAACTTCAAGTCGGACGAATTTGCATCAAGATTCCAAGATTTTTTCAGAGATAGACAAGCTATCGCGATTCTTAAAATCACCTTTTGAAGTTTCTCCTGCACCAGAATGGACAGATGCAGTTGTGAAGTTGTTCTGCCTTTCAAAGTCTTTACTCCAGATGGAGATAGCAAACTTGCAGGAAGACGTTTCCTTACCAATGAATAAAACTGGATCCACTGAAGAATTTTGGAGTAAACATGTGCCAGAAAAATATGAAAATTTCAAAAGATTAGCCACATAATTGGCTACTTTGTTTGGCTCCACATATATTTTTTTGCAGAACAATATCAACGACCATCCACCTTGAAGACACTATTTGCATAAGCTGCTCATCGCATGATCCTAACTTTAAGACTGCAAATGTATTTTCTCCCATTGATTTTTAATACAAATATGGCTATATTTCATATTTTGTGGGTGAAAATAAAAATAAAAAATATGGAAGAATGTAAGTTTTTTTCTGGATTTTTAGTACAAATGTGCCTATCTATTGAGTTTCATATTACTTTGAGAGTAAAAATTAAAATAAAAAATTAGTGACGTCCAAGAGGTTTTTCTTCTGGGACTCGATACAAATTTTCAAAAGTATCCGGGTCTCATCTAAAATTACTTGCTGACTCCTGCCTTACACTATTTGTGAGCTCAGTAAGAAGGGTTCGAAACATTGCCTTTGATATGGTTGAGAACTGCTGATTGTTCATTTCGAAATCTGTTAGTTTTTCCTCCCATAAGTTTTCAAGGGATGAAAAAATCCACATCCAAAAGTTACATTAAGTTGTGTTGGCTGAAACACTCAGAAACTTTGTAATTTTCTTCACATAGCTGAATAACATCAATTGTGACATGTGAACTTAGGTTTTCTCCTATCACTGTCTTTGTTCCAGGTAGGTTTCTAGCATGAGGAAGCAGCACTTTCTTAAACCAGTCTGTAAATACTATGCCGCCAAACCAACCATGCTGAGTTCTGTTGTAGAGTGTTCTGCCTCTTCAGCACCATTTACTGCAACAGGATGCACCCTTTTGATCCTCCCTGAGTCCAAGTATCATATAAGTTTTCACTTTTACGAACAATATAAATGGGTAACAAAATATCAGAAGCACACCCACACATCATAATAGCTGTTAATGATTTAATATGGTTGAGAACACACTCAGAGTACTTACCCCCGAGGAAAAAAAGTCAGGGCAACAATTTTAACCTCTTTTAAGGAAAGGTGTATTTTTTGTTGTTAAAATTGTTTGTACTGTTAAAAGATCAGACAGCTTCATTGAAATGTGTGAATTTGAACATATAAGAACCATTTCTTCTGGACCAAGAAAATTTTTCCCAAATTAATTTTTAACCAGGTATGAAGGGCTTGCATAACCTTTTTAACTATAAAATTTTTTAAATTTTATTTTAAAGTGTGTAAATTCAAATCAATAACTCCCATTGTGTTATTTGATAATTATTATTTTCAAGAATATATATAAGTTTATTCAGAAATGGAAAGAAAAGGGTGAAACTGGCCCGGGGGTCAATGTTACCCCCAGAAGAAAGGAATTATTCCTGTTGACAGTTCATGCTCTCCTTCTGTTCTTCCTTCTCATCATTTTCCTACTATTGAAATCTGGACCCGCATCACAATTAAATCTTCATTCCCTTAACTATCCAAATAATTTTTTTTTTTTTTTATCTTATCATACATTCTTTCAATCTGTCCATCATCTTCAAAGCTGGTTGGCATATGAACTTGTACTTCTGTTGTTCGTGTTGGCTTTGTATCTATCTTGACTGCAATAATGCATGTACTAAGCAGTTCACAGCAGCCTACCTGCATTCCAATTTTCTTATTCACTATTAGCCCTATTCCTTATCATACCCATTCGATTTTGTGTCGATAACCCTGTATTGACCTGACCACAAGTGTGGTTCCTCCCTCCGCCAAATTTACCTAATTTCCACTACACCAAACTTCAACCTATTCGTCTCTATTTGTAAATACTCTAATCTACGTTGTTAACAGATCTTACCTGACTTTATGCTATGATGTGCAGGTGCCAATTTTGTTTCTCCTGGTGACATCCTCCTGAGTCATGTTCATCCAGAGATCTGAATGGGGGACAATTTTCATGCAGAATATTGACCCAAGAGGGTGCCATCATCATTAAACCATGTAGAAGAGCTGCATGCCCATGGTAATTATTTAACAGCTGTAGTTTCCCTTCGTTTTCAGCCATTTGAAATACCAACAGTGCAAGACTATGTTGGCTAATGTTGCAAGGTCAGGTCAGTCAGTCATCCAGACTGTTGACCCTGCTGCCTCTTTTCAGGCAGCATAGGTTTGTTTGGCCTCTCCACAGACATTCCCACCAAGTGAGGTGGTGCAGTGGTTAGCACACTGGACTCGCCTTCGGGAGGATGACAGTTCAAACCCACGTCCAGCCATCCTGATATAGGTTTTCCGTGATTTCCCTACATCGCTTCAGGCAAATGCCAGGATGGTTCCTTTGAAAGGGCATGGTCGACTTCCTTTCCCATCCTTGTCTGATTTGATGGGACTGATGACTCACTGTTTGGTCCTCTCTCACAAATCAACCAACAGATACTCCTCTGGTATGGTTGCACCTGCAGTATGGGAACCTGCATCACAGAGATATGGAAGCCATCCCACCACACCAGGGTCCATTGTCTTTGGGAGTAGTTAATGGAGATGAAATGTGGCTTATAAATGTACCACCAAATGTCAAGTAAAAAATATTGACAGCATTTATCCAAAAATATCAGTCACTTTCAAAACAAAAGAATTATTTTTAAAGTGATGATCTTATCTATGATTTTCATCACAAAAAAATTTGTTACTGATAGGCAAACAGAGAATTCCATTAGTAAAATGAGAGGCATATCGTACGAAAAGATATATTGGTTGCATAACTTCATTTGAATATCAACTGATCCACCGCACTTCGCACTTGCCAACAGCTTTTTACTTGTAAAGTTATGCCCCTTGAATGGAAACTCTACAACTCCGTATCAAACATCTAGAAAATAGAGATCAGCTCTCAAATAAAAAAAAGAAAATCATATCTGTACCATTCCAAAGCAGCAGAGCAAATGTTGAATCGAGACTGTCAAATGGGGCAATGAACTGGATGATATGATTAGCAATGACACAATAATGAATAAAAGTGTTGAAGAACTATCTTTTAGTTGTGTGAATCATTTAAATGAATTACCTAAATTGATTATGTTTGCATTCCATAAATAAGTAAAAGATAATTTGAAAGTTTTGCATAGATAAACTGGAAAAGTTTAATCCTTGTTTGATAAGTATCCTTGTCACAGTTATGAGACTGTTAGCTGTTAGTAAAAGCTATGATGCTATAGATGCATATCTCCAAACAGAAGATCACATTAAGCTTTCAATATTTTGCAAATAATGTTAACTGATAAAAGCAGCTACTGCTGTGCTCAGGTTAGCATCAAGAAAAGCAAAAGTTTGTTGCAGAACTTATGCAACAATTGGCTAAAATCATTTATGGACTGCATTTACTCCTAGCAACTAAGAATGCTGCACACTGGAGTGACAAAAGTCATGGGATACCTCCTAACACTGTTTCTGGCATCCTTTTCCGCAGCGCAGTGCAGCAGCTCGATGTGGTAAGGACACAACAAGTTGCTGGAAGTCCCCTGCAGAAATACTGAGCCATGCTGCCTCTATAGCCATCCGTAATTGTGAAAGTGTTGCCGGTATAGGATTTTGTGCATGAGCAGACCTCTGAATTATGTCCCATAAATTTTCAATGGCTGGCCAAATCATTTGATCGAACTGTCAAGAATGTTCATAAAATGAAGCACAAACAATTCTGGCCTGGCGACATGGCACATTGTCATCCATAAAAATTTCATCATTGTTTGGGAACACGAAGTCCATGTATGGCTGCAAATAGTCTTGAAGTCGCTGAACTTAACCATTCCCTGTCAATGAACTGTTCACTTGGACCAGAGGATCCAGTCCATTCCATGTAAACACAACCCACACCATTATGGAGCCACCATCAGCCTGCACAATGTGTTGTTGATAACTTGGGTCCATTGCTTCATGGGGCCTGCATCACGTTCGAATATTACCATCAGCTCTTATCAATTGAAATTGGGACTCATCTGACCAGACCATCATTTTAGAGACATCTATGGTCCCACTGATATGGTCATGAGCCCAGGAGGCACTGAAGGTGACATCGTGATGTTAGCAAAGGCACTCGCATCAGTTGTCTGCTGCCATAGTCCACTGACACCCAACTTCACCACACTGTCCTAATGGATACATTCATTGTGCATCCTACATTGATTTCTGTGGTTGCTTCATGCAGGACTGCCTGTCTACTAGCACTGGAAACTCTATGCAAACATCACTGCTCTCAGTCGTTAAGTGAAGGCTGTCGCCAACTGCATGGTGAGATGTAATGCCTGAAACTTTTTACTCTCAGCACACTGTTGACACTGTGGATTATAGAATACTGAATTCCCTTACGATTTCCAAAATGATGTCCCATGTGTCTAGCTCCAACAACCATTCTGCGTTCAAAGTCTGTTATTTCCTGTCGTGTGACCATAATCACATCCGAAACCCTTTCACAAGAACTGCATGAGTACATATGACAGCTCTTACAGTACACTGCCCTTTCATACCTTTTGTATGTGATACTACCACCATCTGCATATGTGCTGATCAATGCCTCATGACTTTTGTCATCTCAGTGTATATGTTCATGTTTTATATGTTATATAAAAGACATCATGCAAAGTGAATCCTGAAATTAAAACATTATTTGATTACCAACAGTACTTACCATCATCTTTGTATCCATTTCCTCCTTCCAGGAACTTCCCACACCAACCAGATGCACATGGTACTGCTTCTACACCACGTTCATTTTCCACCTGTGTGGCATTAAACTTGAATGGATCCTTACAAGACCCCAGTTCACCTCTCGAACGACACGCGAAGCATCTTCTGAGAAGACCTGTAGACCAAATATTAAAAATGGTTCACAAAGAAAAATGGTGTAACTTGACTCCTTCAGCAGAAGTTAATTTTGCTCACATACACAAGAGCTAAAAATTTAAAATTTATCGGTTAACGTTATATCGCTACATTCTTTTAGCAGACTTCCTAAAGAGTTACTTGGTGTTGATCACCAGTGTTTTCAGCACTGTGGCTAGGTTTGCTTCAGGTATAATCACTATAACTTCACAGTTTCACTCTGCAAATCACCGCTAAATAAATGAAGGAGAGCATCTGTTTCTTTGTAATTGCTTTCACACATTCTTCAGATATATTTGCTGCTATAACACGATAAAAAAAACTACCACAGAAAAAAATTACAACCCCATCAGAAAATCAGCATGTAGCAAGAAAGAATGTACACAGTCTGGCAAGAAAGGTGAAGCACCCAGAAGGGAAACAGGAAATAAAATGAAACTTGACAGTTTCAAAGAGAATTTGATGTTATTTCAGTGATAACAATGTCGAGTCAATTTTATAAACAACTTGGCAGTATTAGTCCACTTATCAATATGATGCTGTACCCCCACCCCCCTTACCTGGATGCATGCACTGACTCGGGTGGGAAGGGTGTCATAAAGCCATTGCATCCTCCCCTGAGGCAAGCTGACCCACAGCTGTTGTAATTGAGCCTCAATATACTGAGTACTGGCACTGGGGCAAAGTTGACACCTGGGCTGATGCCACACATGTCCTATCAGAGACAGATGTTGAGATGTCACTGGTCACAGGGGTACCTCAACATCACACACAGACTATCCACGCTGTATATCAGTGACATACCATTGTACCATCAAAGTTTGCTTAATTACTACCAGCCATGTGGCTCTCCACACTGTGATTCAAAAGACACCATCAATCTTGACAATGAGATCATCTGGGTAGGGCAGAACTGCAGTCATCACTGAACACAATGGAATGCCATTCATTAGCTGTCCATGTTTCATGAGCGTGGCACCACTCCAAATGCAGCCATTTGTGCTGTGGTGTTAATGGAGGCCCAAGCATGGGATAGTTATTTCCTAGCCTGCTGTGACTAGTTTCCTACCGATGGTGTTGGGACTGACAGAATTTTGCCGGGAGTCCACTACTTGTCTTGGATGGTGGGCCCAGATGTGAACAGATTACAATTTACTGGTGCACAATTCGGCAGTCCTCCAACATCTACATCTACATCTATACTCTGCAAACCACCATGAGTTGCATGGCAGACGGTACATCCCTTTGTACCAGTTATTAGGGGGTCTTCCCATTCGATTCACTTATGGAGCATGAGAAGAATGATTGTTTGAATGCCTTTGTGCATGAAGTAATTATTCTGATATTATCTTAATTATCCCTATGTGAGTCATACGTACAGGATTTTGTATATTCAAAGAGTCATCACTGAAAGCTGTTTCTTGAAACTTTGTTAACAGACTTTCTCAGGATAATTTATGTCTGTCTTCAAGACTCTTCCAGTTCAGTTCCTTCAGTATCTCTGTGACACTCACCCATGGATCACACAAACCTGTGATCATTTGTGCTGCCCTTCTCTTTATATGTTCAATATTCCCTCTTAGTCCTATTTGGTAAGTGTCCCGCACACCTGAGCAATATTCTAAAAAATTGTTGCACAGGTGATTTGAAAACAACTTCCTTCATAGACTGATTGCACTTCCCCACTATTCTACCAATAAATCAAAGTCTACCCACCTCCTTTACCCACAACTAAGCCTATGTGATCATTCCATTTCATACAACTATAAAGTGTTACACCCAGGTAATTGTATAAGTTGGTCGATTCCAACAGTGACTCATTGATATTATATTCATACGATAGTACATTTTTTCATTTTGTGAAGAGCACAATTTTACATTTCTGAAAATTTAAAGCCAGTTGGCAATCTTTGCACCACGTGAAATCTCATCAAGAACTGACTAATATTTATGCAGCTTCTTTCAGATGTTACTTCATCATAAATAAATGCATTATCTGCAAAAGTCTGAGGTTACTATTAATATTTTCTGCTAGGTCATTAATATACAACATGAACAGCAAGAGTCTCAGCACTCTTCTACATCTGACACTCCATCCAGGATAGCATGTTGAGTCGTCGCTACGAAAAAGTCCACAAATCCAGTCACAAATTTAACTTCATATCCTGTATAGTGTACTTTTGACAATATGTATAGGTGTGGCACTGAGTCTTTTTGAACATCAAGAAATACCGCATCCACCCAACTGCCTTGATCCACAGCTTTCAGAGTATCACGTGAGAAAACTGCGAATTGGGTTTCACATGATTTATGTTTTCGGAATCATGCTGATTGGCATTGAGGAAGTCATTCTGTTCAGGATACGACATTATGTTTCAGCTCAGAATATGTTTTAAGATTTTACAACAAATTGGTATCAAAGATACTGGATGGTAGTTTTGTGGATATTCTTCTTCCAAGAGCTGGGCAAGGCTTTTGATCAAGGGCTCTATGACAGGTTATAGTTGGTACAAAGATTACATTGGGGCATTTCTCCTGAGTTTTCCTTTGTAATGGAGCATTTGAAAATGGAGTTAAACATTTTCTCCCTTGCTAGGGATTGGACACTAACTTTGGTGCCACTAACAGCCTTCACATATGACCAGAATTTCTTTTGGTTTTGTGAAACATCATTTGACAATATTCTGCTATGGTAGTCACTGAAGCCCTTTGTGGTGGTCAGACATTGTTAAAAATATGCCCACCTGCCCATTTCCCAACATCGGGCCACTGTCATATCTGGTTACTGCACGATTCAACCAGTCACCCAAATAGAAAAACACACTGACACCCCTTTCAAACTCTGTTATGTGCTGATAATGTTGTCTCAGATGAGTACATGACATCTCTGTGTCCTTCATAGTGATCACACGACATCAGACTGTTCACACCCCATATGAAGTCTACCAGGCCTGGTAGCAACACCAAACATGAACAATACTAATGCACTCTGATGGCCATTCTACTTGTCACAGAGAATTAACTCTAGTTATTAACATACATGCTCCTGGTGTGTATCATATGAAGCTACACTGACATCTGACCAAGTCTTCCAGATACTTCCTCTTTTTTTGGCAGACAGTATATACTGCACATGACTTCTGGGAAAAAATGGGAAATTAAAATTTCAGACTACACAAACTACACTCATGCTCATAAATTAAGGATAATGCTGATACACAGTGAAATAATGCTCTGGTGAGCAGTTTGCGGGTTTAAATCACTTTGGGGTATGACTATGCGGTGCATTTGACCTGTGGTCGTCGCACAGTGGCGCTGGCAGCAGTCCACATACGCAGAGGTGTGTCGCCGCATGTCAGAGTACGGTGCAGAGAGTAAGTGAGCAGATGTTTTCAGACATGCTAACGGTGACTATGTGTTGAAAATTGCTCAAAGAACACATATTGATGACATTATGAGGGGTAGAATATTAGGGCGACTGGAGGCTGGTCAAACACAGCAGGTCGTAGCACAGGCCCTCTGTGTGCCACAAAGTGTGATCTCAAGATTATGACAACGATTCCATTAGACAGTGTGGGACATCCATAGTGTGCAACACCACAAGAAGACCGATATCTCACCATCAGTGCCCACAGATGGCCATGAAGTACTGCAGGTAGCCTTGCTCAAGACCTTACCACAGCCACTGGAACAGTTGTCTCCAGACAGACAGTCTACAGACGACTGAACAGACATGGTTTATTCGCCCAGAGACCTGCAAGGTGCATTCCACTGACCCCTGGTCACAGGAGAGACCATAAAGCCTGGTGTCAAGAACACACTACATGGTAATTGGAACAGTGGCCCCAGGTTATGTTCACAGACAAGTCCAAGTACAGT
Organism: Schistocerca nitens; assembly: GCF_023898315.1. Taxonomy (NCBI): domain Eukaryota; kingdom Metazoa; phylum Arthropoda; class Insecta; order Orthoptera; family Acrididae; genus Schistocerca; species Schistocerca nitens. Next base: position 57,380,371 of record NC_064617.1, read on the forward strand.
CTGAACAGTGATTCTCACCAGGTTTTCATCTGGCATGAACCAGGAACCAGATACCAACCACTTAATATCCTTGAAAGGGACCTGTATGGAGGTCGTGGTTTGATATTGTGGGGTGGGATTATGATTGGTGCATGTACACCCCTGCATGTCTTTGACTGAGGAACTGTAACAGGTCAGGTGTATCGGGACGTCATTTTGCACCATTATGTCTGCCTTTTCAGGGAAGCAGTGGGTCCCACCTTTCTCCTGACAGATGATAACACATGGCCCCACTGAGCTGCCATCATGGAGGAGTACCTCGAAACAGAAGATATCAGGTGAATGGAGTGCCTGTCTGTTCTCCAGACCTAAACCCCATTGAGCACGTCTGGGATGCTTCGGTCGGCGTATCACTGCACATCTTCAAACCCCTATGACACTTCAGGAACTCTGACAGGCACTGGTGCAAGAATGGGAGGCTATATCCCAGCAGCTGCTCGACCACCTGATCCAGAGTATGCCAACCCGTTGTGCAGCCTGTGTACGTGTGCATGGTGATTATATCCTATATTGATGTCAGGGTACATGCTCAGGAAAAAAATAAGCTAACTAAACAAGTATTAGCACATGTGTTTCAGGACAGTTTTCTCAACTCATCACCAATACCATGGACTTACAGATCTGTGTCATGTGTGTTCCCTATGTGCCTATGCTATTAGTACCAGTTTTGTGTAGTACCACATTGTGTCGCACCACATTCTGCAATTATCCTTAATTTATGAGCATGAGTGTATATGGTTTGACAATTCCTAAAAAACAGTCAGTAGATGATGTTGGTAAGCAACAAGTCACAATTGAACATCCTGACTGCAAGTAACAGATGTACGTCGGTGTGGTGTCTTTGAATAGAAGTTAGTTAAATATAAATATTAATTCAGGTCAGAGGCTGGTGCAAAGAGAGCAGGGAGTTGTTTCCATGACCAGAACATGGCAGAATGTGAAAATTTGGTCATATATTTGCAGCCAGATTCATATCATTGTTTTTGATAGTTTGTTATTTATGGTCGGCTCATCATGCTAAGATAACACAGGGTGGTGTCCTGCTCGTCATGAGTGGATACAGGAATGGTTGGGTAGTGTTCTGTTCACGAATTAAATGCAGTTTTGCCTGGAAACTGAACCTGACTATGTCACACACCCCAGTCACACATTACAACCCTGTCAGTATTGTGGAACAGGGACAATATGGCAACAGTAGTGTTGTCATCTAAGTCAGCTTTATGTTAGCAGTATGTATCGCGCTACTTTATTTGTAGAAGTGCTATGATGATGATAATCTATACACGTGAGAGCCTGTGATGGTATGAGCATTTTATGATGAATAGAAAACATCTCTCCAACCCACAACACACCAACAGAGGAGTACCACAAGGAACTGTTCTGGGTCCCATACTTTTTCTAATATATACAATTTTCCTCAAAGTTTAAAGCACAGAAAAACAATACTATTTGGTGATGAAAGAAATATTCTGACCAGCAACAAGTCGCCAGGCATACTAATGAAAAAGATTGAAGAAATTCTAAGGAATGTGTGCAGGAGGACACAAAAAAATAAGCTAACTAGAAAAGTATTAGTTTCCATACAAACAATGCCCAATAGCGTACGTAAATCTAAGTGTGAACGATGAGGATGTAGAATGTATATCAAACACAAAATTTCTAGGACTGCATGTGGCTCACAGCTAAAGTGTACTGAGCATATTACAGTAATGGAAAAGCAAACCACAACAGCATGCTATGTATTCTGAATAATAATTTCAGCAACTAGCAGTTCATGAGCAAGAGCAACACACTTTGCATATGTCCATTCAATAATTAGTTATGAGATAACCTTGTGGGGAGAAATGGGCAGAATATTAGTAAATCTTCCAGTAAAAAAAAAAAAAAGCTCTCTTTACAAATCATAACAAATGTAGTAGAAGGCTCCGTGCATTGCCTTGTTTAATAAAACTTTAAGAATCCTTATAGTTTCATGTTAGCAAAGTAACTATTACAAACAAGTGCCACAGTATAAAATAATAGTTATATAAACTCTGTAAATATTTAACATTACTCAAGAAATACTGTACGTAGGAGGACAAATCAGAAAGTCTTTGTCCCTATTCTTTTAACCAAATTACAGCTGTAAACCTACAGTTAACATATTCATTCCCAGAGGTTGATCTTTCTTGGACTGGAGCCGTCCTATCTGCTGGTAGCTCCACAGCATGATGCTGCTTCCAGTTGTTGAAGATGTTGGTTGTGCTCCACAAACCCATGGTACACTCACAGAAAAGTGTGATTCATTTTCTGTGGAACAAGGGACAAACACCCTTTGAAATCCACAGGGAAATGCAGCCCATATATGGGGAAAAGTGTCTGACTTTGGGAAGTGTGAGGTGGTAGTGTCGTGAGTTCACAAAAGGCCACAAAGACTAGTGTGACAATGAGCATTCATGTGTCACTGACTGATGACAACATTTCCCATATGAATGCAACAGTGAAAGCAGATCGGCATGTGTACCTGAAGGTCATTTCCTAGAATGTTGGCATTTCATTTGGGAGCGTCTACAACATTGTTATTGAGCTTTAGGGCACCAGAAGATTTCATGTTGGTGGGTGCCTAATCAGTTGGATGACATGATGAAAAGCAAACAAATGATTGCTTCATTGAATCTTCTGCAGTGGTATGCCAAGGAAGGTGCCAGTTCCCTTGACTGCACTGTTACTGATGATGAAATGTAGATACAGCATTTCACGCCAGATTCAAAGCAGTAGAGCATACCGTGGAATCAGCTAAGTTCATCTGTGACAAAAAAGGAAAGCCTGTTCACTGCCATCTGTTGGGAAAGTGATATTAAGAGTATTGTGGGATCACCACGGACTGCTCCTGCTAGATTGTATGCCATTAAGTACAACCATCAATGCCAATAGTAATTGTTGCTCACTGTCACAGCTGTGAATTGCCATCAGGAAGAAGCACCGAGGGATTCTTGATATGAGTGACATGTTTGTCTTCAGTGACAGTGTGAGACCACAGGTGGCAATCAGAACTGCCAACAAAGTCTGGTCATTTGACTGGGAGAGTCTGGTCCATCCATCATACAGTATGGACCTTGCCCCTAGTGACCTAGTGATTTCCACACTTTCATTCCACTGAAGACATTTCTGACATGACAGCAGTTCAAACGATGAAGTCAGGACAGTAGTCCAGTGGTGGTTCCACAGTCAGCCAGATGAATTCTACTGCACACGCATCACACATTTAGTGCTGGATTGAGACAAACATCTGAAATGGTGTGGGACTATATGGAAAAGTAGTGTAAGATACATAGAACAGTACATATGAGGGCTACCCAGAAAGTAACAGAAATTTTGGTCTATCGCGGAGGTGGGCGGGCTACAGCCACCATCTTAGTGCCATAACATTCCTACATCCAGCGGTGGTAGCATTTGGTCTGTATCTCTGCTACTTTGCTTCCTGTGACACATTAAAATGTAGAAGATGCCGCCACTCCTGACATTCCTGAGGTGCGTTCTGTGATAAGGTTTTTGTTGGGAAAAAGCTGCAAACTAATTGAAACTTATCATGACCTTTGTGATGTGTATGGAAAAGGAATAATGAGTGAAAGCCAGGTGAGGCAAGGGTGCATTGATTTTAAAAATGGCTAGACCAATGTTCATGATGAGTATAGCAGTGGTAGGCCTAGTCTTGTGACTGACAGACTAGTGATGAAAATCAATGACAAAATTAGTGAAAATTGTCACTTCACGATAACAGAACTTTCGCAACATTTTCCTCACAGAGTGCATGAAATTGTGATGGAGAAGTTTGCTTATGACAAATTTTGTGCTAGGTGGGTTTCCAAAATCCAGTCACAGAAAGTAGATTTCTAGAGAGATGGTATTGGAAAGTTTGTACCACTGTAAGAGAAGAGCCTCAATTTGAAGGGCAATTATGAAGAAAATTAGCTTAAGAGTGTATCTTTAAAATATATATAACAAAATTTGATTTTTCTGTATTGTTATTTTTTTATTTCAAAATGTCCATTATTTTCTGGATAGCCCACACATATTTGTAATTACCTGTTGTACCTTACTTTAGCTAATAAAAAATAGGGGGAAAGACTTTTCCATTTGCCCTTGTATATAGTTACGCACATTTAAACCATATTCCATGTTGTATGTATACATTCAAACTATTTGTTTTATGGAAGAAAACCTGTTTATTGAAAAATAATTGCGTCACTCTTAAAGATTAGCCAAAAAAGATATGTTACGTATCTAGACAAATGTTCGTCTTGGAAAATTACCTGTTACGATCAATAGCAAGTATACAACACAACAGTGACATACACTATACAACAGAGTATGTTACACAACAAAAGAATATTACATGTCTGTATTTTAACTATGTGTAGATCCACAAATGTTACTCATGCACATATTTGTTTGATGGCTTCATGTAATCCAGCCAAGTGAGTACTTTTTTTATCTCTTCTACAGCAAGCAATATTAGTGTTTGCACTTAACGGCTTCTAATCTGTATGTATGTTGTTGTACATTAACCTGAAAATGCAGTTCATTATTGCACAATCAGTTGTAACTTGAAGTCACAATAAATGAGGTTTATACCAGTGGACTCTACAGTTTTATAGAAGATTTTACCACAAATTTTTTAGAATATCTTTTAACTATGTTTCTCATGCGTTTTTAAAAGATATTTACTCTGAACAACCCCCACATAATTAATACTGTCCCTGGATATACATAAAAACTAAATAAATGGACATGACAGAAAGTGCAAAGTGGCAAATTAGGGAGGCCTAGAAGAGAAATGGAAAGTGGTAAAAGTATGCATGAATACAGGAAAGATACATGCTGCATACTGTAAAGATACAGGTCGCACATGCGATATTAAAGAATTTTTTTGGAGAAATGAGAAGCATCTCTATAAACATTATCAGTTGCTCATTGATGGGCCAGTTATAAGCAAAGAATGAAAGGTTGAAAGGTGGAAAGAATATGTAGAAAGGCTACAAACCTGAAGACAATATTAAGGAAAGGGAAGAAGAAGTGGATGAAAGTGTGATGGGGAATATGATAAAGCAAGAATAATTTGACAGAGCACTGAAAGACATAAGTCAAAATGATGAATGTGAATTACATGACATTCCCTCAGAATTACTATGAACCTTGGAAGAACTTACGATGAAAAAAACTGTTCCACCCAGTATGTACAACATATAGGACAGGTGAAATATCCCTGGACTTCCTCCCAATACCAAGGAAGGTGGGCACTGACAAGTGTGAGCAACTGAGGATTATGGAACCATCAGTTTCCGAATAACAGTTGCAAGATACTAACAAAAAATACCTACAGGCAGATGAATGCTGCCAGAAGCAGTCTTGGGGAAAAACAGTTCAGGGTTTAGAGAAAATCAGGAGCATGCAAAGCAATATAACACTATTATTTATTTTATAAAATAGGTTGAAAAAAGGCATATACCCATCTTTACAGCATCTGTAATTTAGAGAAAGGTTTTCAAAATGTTGCTTTGAGGTTTGTTGATGGCATTCTATCAGACACAGTAAAGGACTTGGGAGATCTGTTGAATGGAAAGGACAGTGTATTGAAAAGGGCATGGGAGATCAATTGAATGGAAAGGGCAGTGTCTTGTAAAGAGATTATAACATGCATATCAACAAACATAAAACTAGGGCAATGGGATGTAGACAAATTAATCAATTTCACTAGCAATTAACTAAAAGTAGCAGATGGGTTTTGCTATTTGAGGAGCAAAATGGTCAAAATAAAGATAATATAAAATTCACGCTGGCAACAGCACAAAACGTGTTTTTGAAACAGAGCAATTTGTTAACACAATGTATAAACTGAAGTGCTAGAATGAGTTTCCACAAAATGCATGAAAGCGAAATGTGGGTGATACACAGTACACACAAGAACAAAACATAAACTTTGGAAATACAATATCACAGAAGAATCCTGAAATTACTTGGGTAGATACACAAACTAATGAAGAGGTACCACTTCAAATTGGGAAGAGCTTCATGACACCATTTGACTGAAAGAAGACTGAAGATGGAACACATCCTGAGACATCAAGAAATAGTTATGTTAGTAATTCAGGTAAGTGTGGAAGGGGTGGGGAGGGGTAAAAACTGTAGAGAGACTTCCTGGCTTTACAATAATAAGCATGTTCAAGAGGATGTAGGTTGCAGTAATTATGCAGAGATGAAGGAGCTTGCAAAGTATAGAGTAATATGGAGAGCTGCATCAAAACAAGTTTTTGAAGTGGAAACCACAGCAACATCATGAGTTCCGTCTATCAGATGATAAGTCCAGGATGAAAAGCACCTGCAGCATATGGCACCACATGTTTAGTGTAGCCCAGCTTATTTCCTGGCTATGTATAGGATCATTTACACCATAGGACTACAGCCCTAACACTGGTACCATAGGCCATTGCTGATTGGCAGAAGGCACTAGGCCTGATACACGGTACAGTGAGTTCTTGTGTGCCCTGTACTGCAGTATGAGGGCATCACACCCCCTACTGACATTTTGTTGACATCATAAGAAGGGCACCACATACAATGACTGCCACTTGTGCCCCATTGCCAGCTTCTTGGAGCAACTCACATTCACATCACTCACAAGTGTCCAAGTGCTGCTGTGGGACGTCAAAAGTGTGCACATTGCAGCTGTATGATGTTATTTTGTGCAAATAATGTAAGGAATTCAGATAGGAAGGAAATATCATTGTGTGCAGCCCATTTGTTCATTCATTCATTCACACATCATGTTCCGTCAATCACATCATGAAACAGAGCCTTCCAAGATGTAGAACAAGTCAAGTAATACATTAACAGGCAGAAGCTACCGCTGCTGGCTACTTCTGTAAAATGTATCAACAACAAATTATGACTAGCATTAATCTATTCAGACTGATAATTGTGATAATTACTTCTAGATTACTTTATTTATGATGTGTTTAGTATTTAAATTGGCGAAGTGACAAAACTTACAAAAATGAGTCAAAGTTACCTATTTAAAGTAAAAGTATATCACTACTAGGTGTAATGAGAACATGATTTAAACTCCATCATGTCTTTGTGTTACAGACCATTGAACTAGTGATCTTGTAAGAGAATGGGCCAAGTCTTGCAGGCAGTGAATTCACAGGTGGCTGATCAAGGAATGGGCAACAATATTCATGTCACAGCATTTTCATTTGGTATCTTGTGTTGTTATATTATACAACAATGTGACCATATCAGGAGGCAAAATAATTCCTTATACTGTATATTGTTTGAAGTCTTAATATTTCATTTGTACATTGTAAGCTAAATGGGGGCAGATTGAAGACTTAAAACAACAATATTTCTCAGTTTATGTAAACACTATCATAATAGTGATTCTTTTAGCATAATTTGCAGCCCATTTGCATGCCCCACACCATTACAGAGCCTCCACCAGCTTGAACAGTCCCCCGCTGACATGCAAGGTCTATGGATTCACAAGGTTGTGTCCATACCCGTACACATCCATCTGCTCAATACAATTTGAAATGAGACTCATCTGACAACATGTTTCCAGTCATCAACAGTCCAGTGTCGGTGTTGATAGACCCAGGTGAGGCATAAAGCTTCATGTCATGCAGTTATCAATGGTACACGAGTGGGCCTTCAGCTCCAAAAGCCCATATCAATGATGTGTTGTAGAATGGTTTGACACTGACACATGTTGGCCTGGCATTGAAATCTGCAGCAGTCTGCAAAAGAGTTGCATTTCTGTCACATTGAATGATCCTCTACAGCCATCGTTGGTCCTGTTCTTGTAGGAACTTTTTCTGGTAGTAGCAATGTCGGAGATTTGATGTTTTACCAGATTCCTGATATTCATGGTACACTCATGAAATGGTCATTCAGGAAAATCTTCACTTCATCGCTACCTTGGAGATGCTATGTCCCACTGCTCGTGCACCGACTATAACACCTTGTTCAAACTCACTTAAATCTTGATAACCTGCCTTTGTAGCAGCAACAACTGATTTAACAACTGTGGCAGACACTAGTTGTCTTATATAGGTGCTGCTGACCACAGCGCCTTATTCTGCCTGTTTACATATCTCTGTATTTGAATATGCATGCCTATACCAGTTTCTTTGGCACTTCTGTGTATATAGTAATCTAGAATTATCTGAGTGAGTAGATCAGCAGTAATCATAACATGTTGTTAGTATACTTTGCAGCAAGAGAATGCACTGACTGCTTTAGCATTTTACTGTATAATTTGACTCTACAGGAGCTCCCTCATGCTGGGATTTATGGAAAGTGACGTCTGAATGAATGAAAAAACTGCTGCATAAAAATAATAAATAGTTATCATTCATCACCAACAGAATTTATCACTACTAACTTAACAGAACCCCAAGAGCCATGGATCTGCCGCAGTGAGGTGGCTTGTGTGGCTCAACAATGCAGACAACGCTACCGTACCTGCTACCACATCAGAAGGTTATCTGTGGTGAGGTCGCATCTCAACCTATGGTTCCTGAGCAGGGGCAGCAGCCTCTTTAGTACTTGCAAGTAGCACAATCTGAATGACTGACTGATCTGGGCTTGTAACATTAACCTACTAACTAAAAGAACTACAGTCATATTTCCTAATGAAATACAGTTCTACTGCATGGTTTAATTATGTTGTCATCCTCTTGCATAAAATAGTCCCCCATTTGGATCTTCTGGCAAGATCTAGACAAGAGTTGTCATCAGGAAAAATAAATCAGGGGTTCTATGGGTCAGGGTGTGGCTGTCAGATATCTTTATCATATTATAGAATTTAAAAAGAGAAAAGGATACAGTAAAGATAGATACAGTGGTAATTAGTGAAGTGTGATGGTAGGAAGAATAGGGTTTCAGGTCAGGTGAGCACAGGATTATCAACATAAAATCAAATAAGGGTAATGCAATAGTAGACCCAGGTCTAATGATGAATAAGAAAACAGCAGTACAAGCAAGTCACTATGACCAGCACAGTGAATGTATTATAGCCATCAAGACAGACACAAAACCAACACCTACAACAGTAGCACAAGTTACATGCCTACTAGCTCCATAGATCAAACAATTTAATCACTGCTAATACAGGATGTCTGTAAATGAATGTTGCAGTTTTAAAAATTAACAATAAATCAATTTATCACTTCATATGGGCTAAACTTACAGCATAAGCAACAGTACAAATTTTGTTTTTCTGCCCACTGTTCACTTGCCATTCTTATTGCACTGGTGTAGCATCTGTTTCCAAGATGGCATCACAACAGGAAAAGGCTTTCTGTGAGCTCTGTTTTGAGGTGTCCAGATCTATGGTTACAGTGCAGTGTGAGTTTTGTGCAGAGTTTACGAAAGACCCACCACACAAGAATAACATAGATAAGTGGTTCCAACAGTTGGTGGAAACCAGGTGCCTTTGTATGGGGAACAGTCCTGGCTGAATCCTTGTGTCTGACACAAATGCTGAAAGACAGCTCATGGTGTTTCACCGATGTCCTCGCAAGTCACTAAGTAAAGCAAGGAGGGAATTGGTTATGATTTGTAAAAAGACTCATCTCTTGCAATGAAGCCCCTTTCCATGTAAGTGACAAGGTGAACACACACAATATCCGTATCTAGGGATGTGAGAAACCTCATACACTGATAAAGCATCAATCTGACTGTCCAAAAGTAAACATTTTCTGTGTGGTGTCACACAAGAAAGTTTATGGGTAATTCATTTCTAGAGATGTTAGAAACCTGATTGCTACCCCAACCAAACAACAGTTAAAATGATTACATTTTGACACTGGACAGTTCTCCATCCCATTTTCACAGATGTACGAGAGCTTCTCAATTGTATTCTTCACCAAAGCTGAATAGGATATGCTGCAAAAACAGACTACAGCCTTTTCCTCTGGTCACCTCATTCACCAGATTTAATACCCTGCAATTTCTTTTTACAGGGATTTGTGAATACTGGTTTTGTGTACTGCAATGCCTGTTTCCCTTGAGGAAGTGTGTGATCAGATAAAGCGTGACTACAGACTGCCACAGAGGACATGCTACACCGATTATGGGAAGAATTTGATTACTGTGTAGATGTTTATTGTGTGACCAAGGCTGCACATAATGAAGGATTGTGATTAATGCAACAAAAACTCAGACATTTGCTGCTGCTTATGCTGTCAGGTTTGCCAGTAAAAGGTAATAAACTGATTCAGTATTAATTTTTAAAACCACACTATTCATTTATAAATGCCCTGTACTTGATTGAAGAAACAACACAAAGGAGAGCTGTAGATTCTGAAATGTTTTAGATTGATTATATAATGGTGAGACAGAGATTTCAAAATCAAATTTTAAACTGTACAATATTTCCCAACGTTTGAAGACAATATAATGAAAACTGCAGAGTAAGTTGATGAAGATGATATGGAACATATCTATAGCTACAGTCATAGTCTGCAAACCACTATACAGTGCATGTTGGAGGGTAACTTGTACCACTGCCAGTCATTCCCTTCCCTGTTCCACCTGCAAATGTAGAGACTGGAAAACACTTGCCTATATGCCTCCATATGAGACCCAATTTCTCTTAGCTTGTCTTTGGAGACCTTATGCAAAATGTATGTTGACAGAAGAAGAACTGTTCTGCAGTGAGTTCCAAATGCAGGTGTTCTAAATTTTTATAATAGTCTTTTCCAAAAAGAATGTTGTGTTCTCTCTAGGGATTCCCAATTGAATTCACAAAGCATCTCGGTAACACTTGCAGGTGATAACAAATATAGCAGCATGCCTCTGAATAGCTATGATGTTTTCCTTTCATCTGATCTGGTGGGGATTGTAAACTTTCATGTAGTACTAAAGAATGGGTTGCACTAGCGTTCTTTATGCAGTCTCCTTCATAGATCGGCTACAGTTTCGTAAAATTCTCCCAATAAACCAAATGCAGTAAATGAAGCAGGCAAAAAGGAATACAAACGTCTCAAAAATGAGATCGACAGGAAGTGCAAAATGGCTAAGCAGGGATGGCTAGAGGACAAATGTAAGGATGTAGAGGCTTGTCTCACTAGGGGTAAGATAGATACTGCCTACAGGAAAATTAAAGAGACCTTTGGAGAGAAGAGAACCACTTGTATGAATATCAAGAGCTCAGATGGCAACCCAGTTCTAAGCAAAGAAGGGAAGGCAGAAAGGTGGAAGGAGTATATAGAGGGTTTATACAAGGGCGATGTACTTGAGGACAATATTATGGAAATGGAAGAGGATGTAGATGAAGATGAAATGGGAGATAAGATACTGTGTGAAGAGTTTGACAGAGCACTGAAAGACCTGAGTCGAAACAAGGCCCCGGGAGTAGACAACATTCCATTAGAGCTACTGATGGCCTTGGGAGAGCCAGTCATGACAAAACTCTACCATCTGGTGACCAAGATGTATGAGACAGGCAAAATGCCCTCAGACTTCAAGAAGAATATAATAATTCCAATACCAAAGAAAGCAGGTGTTGACAGATGTGAAAATTACCGAACTATCAGTTTAATAAGTCACAGCTGCAAAATACTAACGCGAATTCTTTACAGACGAATGGAAAAACTGGTAGAAGCGGACCTCGGGAAAGATCAGTTTGGATTCCGTAGAAATGTTGGAACACGTGAGGCAATACTAACCTTTCGACTTATCTTAGAAGAAAGATTAAGAAAAGGCAAATCTACGTTTCTAGCATTTGTAGACTTAGAGAAAGCTTTTGACAACGTTAACTGGAATACTCTCTTTCAAGTTCTGAAGGCGGCAGGGGTAAAATACAGGGAGCGAAAGGCTATTTACAATTTGTACAGAAACCAGATGGCAGTTATAAGAGTCGAGGGGCATGAAAGGGAAGCAGTGGTTGGGAAAGGAGTGAGTCAGGGTTGTAGCCTCTCCCCGATGTTATTCAATCTGTATATTGAGCAAGCAGTAAAGGAAACAAAAGAAAAATTCAGAGTAGGTATTAAAATTCATGGAGAACAAGTAAAAACTTTGAGGTTCGCCGATGACATTGTAATTCTGTCAGAGACAGCAAAGGACTTGGAAGAGCAGTTGAACGGAATGGACAGTGTCTTGAAAGGAGGATATAAGATGAGCATCAACAAAAGCAAAACGAGGATAATGGAATGTAGTCAAATTAAATCGGGTGATGCTGAGGGAATTAGATTAGGAAATGAGACACTTAAAGTAGTAAAGGAGTTTTGCTATTTAGGGAGTAAAATAACTGATGATGGTCGAAGTAGAGAGGATATAAAATGTAGACTGGCAATGGCAAGGAAATCGTTTCTGAAGAAGAGAAATTTGTTAACATCGAGTATAGATTTAAGTGTCAGGAAGTCGTTTCTGAAAGTATTTGTATGGAGTGTAGCCATGTATGGAAGTGAAACATGGACGATAACCAGTTTGGACAAGAAGAGAATAGAAGCTTTTGAAATGTGGTGCTACAGAAGAATGCTGAAGATAAGGTGGGTAGATCACATAACTAATGAGGAGGTATTGAATAGGATTGGGGAGAAGAGAAGTTTGTGGCACAACTTGACTAGAAGAAGGGATCGGTTGGTAGGACATGTTTTGAGGCATCAAGGGATCACAAATTTAGCATTGGAGGGCAGCATGGAGGGTAAAAATCGTAGAGGGAGACCAAGAGATCAATACACTAAGCAGATTCAGAAGGGTGTAGGTTGCAGTAGGTACTGGGAGATGAAGGAGCTTGTCCAGGATAGAGTAGCATGGAGAGCTGCATCAAACCAGTCTCAGGACTGAAGACCACAACAACAACAACAAACCAAAGTTGCCTCTTCACCTTCCCTATTACTGACCTTATGTTCTTGTTCCATTTCTTATCACTTTGCTATGTTATGTCTAGGTATTTAATCTACATAACTGTGTCAAACAGCAACCACTAATACTGTTTCCAAACATTGCAGGAACATCTCTCCTACTCATTTGCTTTAACTTATGTTTTTCTACATTTTGAGCAATTTTCTATTCATCACATCAAATAGAAATTCTGTCTAATTCACCTAATGTTGACACTTTTGCTTACACTACAGAATCATCAGCACAAGTCACAGATTGCTGCTCATGCTATCCCTCAGATCATTTACATATATAGAAAACAAGAGTGGTGCTGCCACACATCCCTGGGGCACTTCTGATGAAAACCTTGTCTCTGATGAACATACACCATCCAGAATAATGTACTGGGCTCTATTACTTCAGAAGTGTTTGCGCCACTCACACAGCTGGGAATTTGTTCCATATGCTAGGACGTTTGTTAACAGTCTGCAATGAGGCACTGAGTCAAATGCTTTCTGGTTATCTAGGAATATGGAATCAGCCTGTTGCCCTTCACCTGTGGTGTGAGAGAAGGGCAAGCTGAGTTCATACAACTGATGCTTTCTAAATTAATTCTGATTTATGGACAAAAGCTTTTCTGCCTAAAGGAAAATTTTTGTATTTGAACTTCAAATATGTCCAAGAATACTGCAGCACACCAATGTTAAGGATACTGGTCCATAATATTGCAGCTCTGTTCTTTGGCCTCCTTATATAAAAGAGTCAATGGCACTTTAATCCAGTGAGACAGGATATCAGCCTATTTCCGATATTACACAACTGGTATAATGAGCAAGCTGTGAAGGGAACCAAGAAGAAAGTCTGAAAAGGGTTTAAAAGTTCAGAGAGGTGAAACAAAACTTTGAGATTTGCTAATGACATTGTAATTCAGACAGGATAATTGCTTGAAAAGACGGTATAAGGTGACTACCAACAAAAGTAAAACTAGGGTAATGTGATGTAATAAAATCAGATAAATGGATTCTGAGGAAATTTGATTAGGAAATGGGATTATGAAACTATTAGGTGTGTTTTGTTATTTCGACAGCAAAATAACTTATGGTGACTAAAGTAGATAGAATAAAAATATGGAAGTGAAATGTGAACAGTAAACACCATGGTCAAGGTGAGTTGTGTTTGCATGAGTATGTGTTTGTATATTGTCTACTTCTGACTATTCCAGTCATTTGAGAGTTCACTTTCTGACAGTCTTTTTGTTGTGCCTGTCTGTGACTCAGCATCTCCACTATATGGTGAGTAGCAACTATCGTTTTCATAATATTGTTACACTTCGTCCTGGATTTTTCATTGGAGAACAGAATCTTTAGAAATGTGATGCTATAGAAGAATGCTGAGGATAAGACGGGTAGCTTGGCTAATTAATAAAGAAGGATGAATGAAGTTGGGAAGAAATGAAATTTTTGACTAAAGATACTGATCGGTGGGCAGGACATGTCATGCAGCATTGACGAATAAAAAAATTGGTAATGGAGGGAAGTATTGGGAGGAAAAATTGGAAGAGGGGTCCAAGATTTGACTATAATAACCAGAATCCAAGTGGTGAGTCACAACAGTTATGCTGAGATTAAGATGCCTGTACAGGATAGAACAGCATGGAACGTTGCATCACACCAACCTTCAAAATGAAGACCAGAACAACAACACAACTTAACTGAAAAGCAATGCAAATATATAACAAAATGTAAAGAGGGGTTATATTAATGACAGAGAGCACCCAATCAAGGAAACAGAAAATATTGTCTGTAATGAATGTTGAATACTGGAAGGGCAACAAATGAATGAAGACTGATGAATGGTAGTATCTATAACGAAAAAAATAAACTTTCACAAATACAAAACTGATATAGCAATCGACATAATTTTCTGTTAGTGCAAAATCCTACAGTTTTATCACTGACTGCTCAATAAGTTCTCCTTCCTTAAAACAGTTTCTTCTTGCATTCTGAGAGTAAAAGTCATATTTGTAAAATTATTTCTGTGTAGAATCAATGCCGACTCGTGACTACATTGGTATGCATTTAATCAAGATCAGTGACAAACATAAGACTTTCACACTACAATAGGAAGCACAAATTCAAAAGTCCCTAATTCCACTGCTTGTTCTCTACAGCAAAGAAAGCTGTTTCCACTATGTAATGTCAGTTTCCTATGACAATGTGATGTGCTCATCTAGCATATACCACACTTTTATCATGTAAAATGTATGAGCCAGTAGTTCTTAAAATTATGTTTGACATTTTGAGAATTGCAGCTTCAAATTAATTAATAGAGATGAAGAACTAGAATTAGATACTGCTTAGACAACATTTACAATAGCTGCCATTTATTTTCTGTCTCATATGCAAATAGATAAAAGTTTGATGCCAAAAAGTTAGTGATTGAAAACGAATTTACCAGTATAGCACTCAATCCAAAACAAAACAAACTCAGAAAATTTTGTTTAAAATTTACTTGCTGGTATACTTAATTCATTTGTTATATGCAGAATATAACAAGCAGAAACCCCAAATAGTTACTATATGTTACACCTGTAATTACAGCAGACGTAATTTGAAGTTAATTGTTCAGTAACAATTGTTACATCAAAAAATTGTGTATTTTCCGAGGATATTTCTTCCTTCAATTTACTTTCTGTAGATGTATATTCGCAAACTGCTTCTCAAAAAACATCTGTTAGATGGAGCTTTTGAAATCTTAATGTCATTAACGCAAATACGAATAACTGAGGTATTTTCCAGGCAACTCCTCCTCATCTTTCATCTTATGCCTATTTTTAGTTGGGGATTGAATCGTTTTATTCCAGACCTGACTTTTGATACCAGCGGCAGAAAGGAGTTTCCACGCAGAAAAAAAAGGTTGTAAGATCATCTTGAATCACAATGTGCTCAGCTTCTTTCCTTGTTGCTAACACGGTTGTCGAGCGTTAAGGGATATGTGTCCGACATCACCACTACTCTCAGGGAGTTTACTCTCGCTTTTTATTCAAGACCACAGGCAAATAATTCACGTCACCCACTGGTGTCACTTTACTTCTTAACTGTCTGTTAACAGTGTGCAGCACGAGTGTTCCATCCGCGCAGAAAATCTTATTCCTTTCCCATATTTGTCGTCTTCTGTTGTGCTCCTATTTCAAAGGTACGGCCCAGCTAGAATCTAAGTAACACATGGTATCGTGCTTTTGGCCTTACCTTCGCAGGAATCGGATAATAAGAGGAGGCCGATAAATACAAGAAGAATACACTCCGTTGCCCCTACCCGGTAGCAGATTTTCATAATGGGAACTATGACATATAACGCAGGCGGCTAATGTAGCAGCAGCTGCAGTCACCCACTTTCCGACACTGCATACCTGCGGAAGAGGCGTGCTCGCCGAAGGATTTCTCCTCCCCACCCCCACTCACCGGGTCCCGTTATCCCTCGCAACTTGTCCTTCTCGAAGGCCAGTGACTAAGTCGCTAGCCAGCAGCCAGCGCCGACTACGGCGAAAGAGGGCAGCGCATCGCAAGTCGCACGGCTTTGTGCTTTCGAGAAGAGTTAAGTGAGTGAAAGTTAGCGTCTAACGTCACGTTGACGGAGTCAGTATAGACCTAAAGATGGAGGCCAAATTCGGGTTGGGAAAGGAAATCGCCCGTGTCATTTTCAAAGGAACCACACGGGCATTTGCCGTAAGCGCCAGGGAAACCACAGAATCCGGTTGGCCGAACAGGGATCTGAATCACCATCCCTCCTATTGCGAATCCGATTCCATAGCTCGGGGTAAGAAAGTTTCATTTAGTGTTGCCACTTCGTGGAAGTTAGAAAACAGATTTCGCCAACACAAAGTCGTTCAAAGTTAATTTTAACCCTTAACTCATGAGGTCAGTGCGTATTACGAGGTGCAGTCTCTGGGATCCCTATGTTTCAACTGAGATTTAAAGCATAAATCATTTGAAAATTTTAAGTTACATAACATTTATTTTTACAATTAATTAAGTGTTGTTTAATCACACCTCGTTGATTTTAATGGACTGAATAAAGAACGCAGTATTTGAATTTTTATCAGGCAAATTCACATCAGATTTTTAAAGAGTACACATAAACGAACTGTTAAGAGAACTGATTTTACTTTCTGAAAAGTTACAGTATCTCAGTAGCAAGTAAATTATCACACAAAATTAAATTCTAGGCTTCAAACTTGCACATAAAATTGCACTCAACAGATACAAAAAGAAATTCTGCAAAACTGACATTCTGTTCTAGAATTTACGTTTCGTTTTACTACCACTGAGGACACATTTAATTTGAACTAACACTTGTGTTTCTTTGGAGATACGGGATGGTGCCCATCGCCACGGTCTTGAAGTTCTTCCTCTGAATGATCTTCTTGTTCGGTAGCAGAAGTATGATCACTGGCTATTGCAAAATCGTCATCGTTTTCGTCTGCTTCTTAATCTTTATCGTTGACGTCTATCTCCATTCACCGACTAACCATTTCATCAAACTTAGTATGGCTGAAATTAACGGATCCCTGCGAACACATTTTGTACTATACTGAGGAAATCAGGTACGTAATTCACGGGGCACGGTTTAGAAAACCCCAACGCGTGTCAATAACACGGGTCAACAACAAACAAAGACCGTGATAATACAACTGACGGTGAAACATAGTAGAGCTGGCGGTTTAAGGAGGGTAGGAGGAGTATAGAAGCATTGACACAGAACTGGCCTTTGAAGGCGATTTCGAAAATTCTCTCGTCGCCTCGTAAGTTACGGGGTTAAACGTTTCGCAAGGAACGGGAAGTATACTTAACACTAACTGTATTTCTTTACTGCGATGATAGGAATTCGTCTCATCGTACCAGCAGTGGTTTCTGTTTGTTGTGAAATATAGCTTTTGATTGTCGCTAACGTCTCGTTTGCTTTTTAGGGGCCTTAGGAAAGATACTTCCCACCAAATAACGTTGTTTTTAACGCCAGTGGGAAGTATGCTTACCACCAACGCAGTTTTTAAAGAGATATGGGAATTATACTTTCAAGAAAATTAATGTCTTACCATCTACTGGTGTGCCTGTCATCATGTGGTAGCACACTGCACCAGGTGAACAAATACAATAATCAGTCCTGCTAGTCGTGAGGTAATGTTGTCACTTGTGAAGTGGGCACACATTACTTCTTTTATGCAGTATATATCGGTGGCAGTCGACCTTTTTTACCTACCGCTCACTTTTGTATCTCTGTTGGTAGTAAAATTTTCTATCTGCCCACCAGTTCTACAGTAATGGTCGCATATAAAGTAAGAAAGTTACTTTATGTTATAAAATTTATAAAGCAGAACTGCAGCAAGTTAAAGCATTACTTACAAATACTTAACGTCAAAATTTTATGAAAATCTGATTAAAATATGTTTAACCCCCAAATTCCTAGTGTCCACCATGAAACCTGGAACGTCCATTAGTGGGCTGTAGGGACCACGTAGACGACCACTTGTATTATAGAGTACTATTGTGGCTTGCTGCTGATTGATGTAGTGGTGCGAATGAAAAGAATTCGTCTAATATTCAAATCCGGCGCATATTGAGACGGCTTCTACAGAAGTACGGTGTCATCAAGGGAATCTCGAAGCTTGTGTAGTGACAGCTCATAATAGCTCACGAAATGGCGATGGGAAGGATACTCATCACGATAGTTTTTGGTTCTAAATCACAAAAATAAAATCATAGAATATTAACGACAGTCTGTAACACTCCCTTGTACCACGACACCATGGAATTAACTTCGCTGAGTCGCTAAAAAAAATAAAAATAAAAATAAATGTGCCTACGGAAGAGTTAAGCGAAAGCACCGATCGTTATATAGTAGAATGGCTATGAGAGGAACATGTAAAACAAAACCTGATGTTCATACGAAAACGAACGACACGTGGGTCCTCAAGCGCAACAATAGAAAGGATTAATGTCTGTCAGTGACAGGTCCTATTGTTTATGCTCTGTGTTCTGACTTTCGAACGCTATTACATTAGAGGAAAAGAATCTTGAATTTCTTGCCTGGCAGCTGAAAATCCTTTCATATAGTTGATATGCTTCACTTTTATCGATCTCTTTTATATCGATAATTGTCCGCCTCCGTAGGCGCAGCGGTAGCGTTACCGCCTATCACTCAAGGGGCCCGGGTTCGATTCCCAGCATGGGACTGGGTGTTGTGTGTCCGAATCATCATTGACACGCAAGTCGCCGAAGTGGCGTCAACTAAAAAGACTTGCAATACGGCGACGGAACCCCGAAGGGGATATCCCGGCCAATAAATGCCATACGATCATTTCATATTGATAATTCTGAAATAAATGTTACAGACTTTACACATCGTTCTTTCCTCGTTGGAAGGACCTAGACGGAATAAATCCTTATAAGTAACACCTCTCTCCCAATTTTTCAAAGAATCGAACACTCGTGTGTGAAACAGCTTCAACGTCTGATTACTTCACAAGTGAACGCAGAAAAGGTTTGATATTACACTACTGGCCATTAAAACTGCTACACCAAGAAGAAATGCAGATGATAAATGGGTATTCATTGGACAAATATATTATACTAGAACTGACATGTGATTACATTTTCACGCAATTTGGGTGCATAGATCCTGAGAAATCAGTACCCAGAACAACCACCTCTGGCCGTCATAACGGCCTTGATACGCCTAGGCATTGAGTCAAACAGAGCTTGGATGGCGTGTACAGGTACAGCTGCCCACGCGGCAACACGATACCACAGTTCATCAAAAGTAGTGACTAGCGTATTGTGACGAACCAGTTGCTCGGCCACTATTGACCAGACGTTTTCAATTAGTGAGAGATCTGGAGAATGTGCTGGCCAGGGCAGCAGTCGAACATTTTCTGTATCCAGAAAGGCCCGTACAGGACCTGCAACATGCGGTCGTGCATTATCCTGCTGAAATATAGGGTTTCGCAGGTATCGAATGGAGGGTAGAGCCACGGGTCGTAACACATCTGAAATGTAACGTCCACTGTTAAAAGTGCCGTCAGTGCGCACAAGAGGTAACCGAGACGTGTAACCAATGGCACCCCATACCATCACGCTGGGTGATATGCCAGTATGGCGATGACGAATACACGCTTCCAGTGTGCGTTCACCGCGATTTCGCCAAACACAGATGTGACCATCATGATGCTGTAAACAGAACTTGGATTCATCCGAAAAAATGACGTTTTGCCACTCGTGCACCCACGTTCGTCGGTGAGTACACCATTGCAAGCGCTCCTGTCTGTGATGCAGCGTCAAGGGTAACTGCAGCCACGGTCTCCGAGCTGATAGCCCACGCTGCTGCAAACGTCGTCGAACTGTTCGTGCAGATGGTTGTTGTCTTGCAAAGTCCCCATCTGTTGACTCAGGGATCGAGACGTGGCTGCAGGATCCGTTACAGCCATGCGGATAACATGCATGTCATCTCGACTGCTAGTGATACGAGGCCGTTGGGATCCAGCACAGCGTTCCGTATTACCCTCCTGAACCCACCGATTCCATATTTTGCTAACAGTCATTGGATCTCGACCAACGCGAGCAGCAATGTCGCGATACGATAAACCGCAATCGCGACAGGCTACAATCCGACCTTTATCAAAGTCGGAGACGTGATGGTACGCATTTCTTCTCCTTACACGAGGCATCACAACAACGTTTCACCAGGCAACGCCGGTCAACTGCTGTTTGTGTATGAGAAATCGGTTGCAAACTTTCCTCATGTCAGCACGTTGTAGGTGTCGCCACCGGCGCCAACCTTATGTGAATGCTTTGAAAAGCTAATCGTTTCCACAACACAGCATCTTCTTCCTGTCGGTTACATTTAGCGTCTGTAGTACGTCATCTTTGTGGTGTAGCAATTTTAATGGCCAGTAGTGTATGTTTAAATTTTGTTGGAGGTCGTCAAGTACTCCAATTATCAAACACTGGATGAGTGTAATATGGGTAAGACTTACCGTCTGTTTCAAGAAAAGCTAGTTTTTCACGCATTTCAATGCTCATGACATCATGTCTCTCTAAGTATGTGTTCCACAGATATAATTTTACAGGTGTAATCAGTGGTATATATGGATACTGTTTGCAAAATCTGTTGCGAATAGAGTTAGCAGTAAAAAAGTGACAGAATAAAACGTCGTGCCCGCAGATGAAGTTCTACTACCTGAACATCGAAAACCTAGAAAGCCATAAACAATTTTCCTTTCATTATTTTGTGGTGGGTGTCCACAAGCAAAAATTTTTCGGAAAGATTTGAAATTATTTGTAAATTTTGTTGGGAATCACTAAATGCTGTCATTATCAAATACTGAAGGAGTATAGTTTTGGGAATTTTCGCGCTGTGAGTTAAACGCTGTTTCATGACATATGAATGGTTTCTAACTGTAAGTGCTTGTCTTAACTGTGTTAAACCTGTAACATAGGATTTGGTTCTTAATGAATTGATTTCAGATTTCTAGATTCGGCCAACAGTTACATGAAATATTCTTCTTCTGCACTTCATGGATTAGGCATTGTTGCCCGTTTCGGCTTCGCAGTTATGTTAAATACTAGCTGAAATTGTTCGTGTATTCATTTTGCCAATTTTGTGTTAGAAACGAAAACGAAAAAATGAACGGTGATTGTAGTGAAGTGTGAAAAAAATTTATTTTCTCGTATTCGTGAAAACACCTTTGCCGCGCGGGGTTAGCCGATCGGTCTGGGGCGCTGCGGTCATGGACTGTGCGGCTGGTCCCGGTGGAGGTTCGAGTCCTCCCTCGCGCATGGGTGTGTGTGTTGGCCATTAGGATAATTTAGGTTAAGTAGTGTGAAAGCTTAAGGACTGATGACCTTAGCAGTTAAGTCCCATAAGATTTGACACACATTTGAACACAAATGACGGAGATGGTCTATGTGCATGCAAGAAGTTGACCTTTACTTCATCTGTTTCTTCACATGTTTGTAAGACATATGCAACCCACCAATGACTGCCTTCCATACAGGTACCAAATCCATGTATATTTGTTAACAACATTTCATTCACCATAGCAGTCACTGACTCTTCTCTACTCAAAAAAGAAGCGGAATATGTTTTTGTCTTTACTAAACATTAACGGGCATCACACAATGAAGCTCATAGGTACCTGGAATCGTCCTAGTATTTTTGAAACGTTGTTTCAGCTCGGCCGTATCTTCATCATGATGGGAAACCGATGTATAATGGAAGAGACATGAAGAAATATTTTCTTTGCACCACTCAAACAACTGTCGTGATGTCAAAATATGATTTTCATAATGTCGCTTGAGGCTGGCAAGTCTTGCTGATCTCTTTACAGTCCCTGCTACCCCATCACAAGGTCCTTAACCATGCGCTGTAGCAAAAAATGCCATTCTGCTGTAACATCAAAATCTTCTTGATGGTAGGACGGATTCATAAAGTTCTTTCTGTTTTTGTATTGGGTAGCACATTCATCCGAAAAGTAAAAAATGTGCTTTGGATTTGAAAACTGACATTTTAAGAAATTGATGAAATGTGTCTGGAAAGAATAAACACACACTGTAGCATGCTGAAGGCAGTCAGATAATTCCAGTATGATACATGTCGTATTTTATTAGTGCTTGAGTCTCTGTAGTAAGCTACAAGTGGGTGAATTGTAGCCTGCGAATTATTCCAGAGGAGTCCTTGCACCTCATCCTGAATGGTGAAGGAGAAATTTTCTGCAAAGACACAAAGAACAAGAAACTCATTTACTTTGAGATCTTCTTATTGATTTTACAGAAATGTGACTGCTGCTGGGAGATAAATGAGTGCAGTAGGAGCTGTCGTATCCTCGATGCAAACACCTCAATGAAATCATCTGTTGACTTTGTTATAGTCTCTACAACTACCCTGCCTGTAGTTAACCAACACTTATATGCAATTTCGTTAACACAGTTCTTACCAAACAGACCATACAGATAATCAGTTGGTCTTGTCACGCCTCGACAATAGGGACTTGAACCTAAGAAACATGCTGGAAGTGCAGGATTACATGTAACAAATGCTACACAGTGCTTGTATGATGGTAATGTGTATTCTTCACTCTTTGTTAGTGCTTTAAGTTTACAACTTTCAATCATTAACTTGAAATTCTGGTTCAAGACACACACACAAACAGTATGGGTCCCACTGGCATTGGCAAGAACACAGTGCTTTGGCCGCGACTTGCAGACTCCAATATTTTTATCTAGGTATTTATCTTTGAAATATGCATACAGTTCCGTAAGGTTGTGCAGCACTAGCTGCTTTTGTTTATGTACTGTAATTCCATTTTCTTTTACAGACACAAAGTCTTTTCTTCCTGGTATCATACGGCTCACGTCATGATCACAGTAAAAATCACGCACACACTGCCAGTTTTCTCACATAATATCTTACCTGGCTTTGGATTTGGTGTCACTAATATATCACGTTCTGCTACTAACTGTTTTTCTCTCCGTACCATGTAATCTGAAGCAGAAAATTCTTTCATAGTTTTCCTTATACTCCAACTCTTTGGAAGAACAGTTAGAATTTGTGTTTTGTCGCACATACGGTCTGAATTGTGTACCTTATCTTTCATCTGGGTGATAATTTCACTTTCTCTATTTTCACTCTCTTCTTTTTCCAGTTGTGCCACATAAGTATGTTCCAACACAGAGGCTATTCTTATCAGTTTTTGATGTGGGTACTTTTCCTCACTCTGAAGCCTCTTTTTCTTCACAGGAGATTCACCTAAATACTGAAGGCTATTATTTAAAGCATCGAGTGCCAGATCTGATGCTACTTCATCTTCACTTTGATCTTCTCTGGAAGTACCTGGCACAACTGAGGAAACATGTGCAGTAATTGTTGGGTTTTGCGATACTTTTTTTTCTACATTTACTGCAAATTTTTCCACCTAGCAATACATTTGGATATTTGTTTGTCATCCACTCTGAACATTTCTTAAATTCTTCTGCACTTTTGCATGACCTTCTTCCCTAAATGAATTGCAACAGTAAAATTTTTACTTGAAATCCATTTTTTACTAAATATTACTTTACGACACATTTACACTGCACTTTGTTAAACAAGCCACAACCATAAAACATACATAACAAAATTTGCATACTATATAGAGATCAGTGGACTAATGGTGACTAGTTGAAATAAGTGTCTCTCTGATTGGCTGTTCACTAAAACGGGATAATGTTGATTGGTTGAAATAAAAGTGTCTCTCACTGGCTGTTCACAGCTAGAAATATTAAAGAACTGGTCTGAATAAAACTAACTGATATTGACTGGTGTTACAGAAAAAACTGGATACATAACTGCTTACTGCATGTTGATGGTGTACTCAAGTTGATAAAATAGTTTTTTGTGCATGATGCCTTTGGTGTGCCATCCTGATATTTACCACATTTATAGTAAAATACTGGAGCAATTAAATATTTTTTTTCTTCAAAAAAATTGAAGATGGGGTGTTTTGAGATATTCAAGGTTAAAGGTCAAGGCCAATGACCTTTAGTATGAAAATTCACAGAAATCTGCGATGTGGCGTATCAATGTAAAGGTTCATTCGTTAGCTTTCCAATGGTACCCGTTTTCATTACTGTAACTGAATTAGAACCAGAATTACAGTCATTTATGTTGTGACATACGCCTGTAAATTTAGCACAAATTCCAAACTTTCCAGACCTGTAACTTTTTTCACAGTTGTAATACACATCTGCATACTGGCATTTTTCCATCTATTATCTGGGTCATTGACTGCACCAAATTTGAAAGAAATCCGAGAGGGTCAGGTTGAGAGGTGTGTTGAATTGACATGGGATGATCCGAATATCTTTCAAGTTGTGCCAGTTTTCTCCGCTTCTGGCAGCACTAGCGAAATAGTCAAGTTATCGTAGCCAAAGAGTAGGTACGCAGAACGAGTCTAAACTCGACCGCCGTCGTTCGCGACTTCAGCTACAGGTCCTGTCAAACAGACGCCTGTCGCTAATATCGTTTATGTGGCAGCTCTTGGTTCGCGCGGGTGCCGTCTAAATAGTTTGCTCGTTTTGAACAACTGAATTCTTGCTGATATTTCCTTACGGTGTTGCAGGATCGCAGAGGTTGGTAAGCGGATGCTGAAGAAACTATGCTATTAGACAGAAGGTTTCTGGTTTTTGCCGATTTCTGCCGGCTGAGGACTACAGCGGGACGTGACTGCGAAAAAAGCAAGTAAAAAGGGACATGGGGATGTGTAATTTACTGCACATCCAACCAATAGTCTACTTCTGCTGCTCCTACGTTTGGTTGGTAGGATTTGCTGTGTAGACCAAAAAAAAAAATTCAAGCACATGTCTTCTGTGAGTGATTAATAGTACCGTATTATGGGAAGTGGTTGTCGTGTCTATAGACACTTATACTCTGTTCACCTAAAGTTACACCTCGCATAAACAAATACACTCCTGGAAATGGAAAAAAGAACACATTGACACCGGTGTGTCAGACCCACCATACTTGCTCCGGACACTGCGAGAGGGCTGTACAAGCAATGATCACACGCACGGCACAGCGGACACACCAGGAACCGCGGTGTTGGCCGTCGAATGGCGCTAGCTGCGCAGCATTTGTGCACCGCCGCCGTCAGTGTCAGCCAGTTTGCCGTGGCATACGGAGCTCCATCGCAGTCTTTAACACTGGTAGCATGCCGCGACAGCGTGGACGTGAACCGTATGTGCAGTTGACGGACTTTGAGCGAGGGCGTATAGTGGGCATGCGGGAGGCCGGGTGGACGTACCGCCGAATTGCTCAACACGTGGGGCGTGAGGTCTCCACAGTACATCGATGTTGTCGCCAGTGGTCGGCGGAAGGTGCACGTGCCCGTCGACCTGGGACCGGACCGCAGCGACGCACGGATGCACGCCAAGACCGTAGGATCCTACGCAGTGCCGTAGGGGACCGCACCGCCACTTCCCAGCAAATTAGGGACACTGTTGCTCCTGGGGTATCGGCGAGGACCATTCGCAACCGTCTCCATGAAGCTGGGCTCCAGTCCCGCACACCGTTAGGCCGTCTTCCGCTCACGCCCCAACATCGTGCAGCCCGCCTCCAGTGGTGTCGCGACAGGCGTGAATGGAGGGACGAATGGAGACGTGTCGTCTTCAGCGATGAGAGTCGCTTCTGCCTTGGTGCCAATGATGGTCGTATGCGTGTTTGGCGCCGTGCAGGTGAGCGCCACAATCAGGACTGCATACGACCGAGGCACACAGGGCCAACACCCGGCATCATGGTGTGGGGAGCGATCTCCTACACTGGCCGTACACCACTGGTGATCGTCGAGGGGACACTGAATAGTGCACGGTACATCCAAACCGTCATCGAACCCATCGTTCTACCATTCCTAGACCGGCAAGGGAACTTGCTGTTCCAACAGGACAATGCACGTCCGCATGTATCCCGTGCCACCCAACGTGCTCTAGAAGGTGTAAGTCAACTACCCTGGCCAGCAAGATCTCCGGATCTGTCCCCCATTGAGCATGTTTGGGACTGGATGAAGCGTCGTCTCACGCGGTCTGCACGTCCAGCACGAACGCTGGTCCAACTGAGGCGCCAGGTGGAAATGGCATGGCAAGCCGTTCCACAGGACTACATCCAGCATCTCTACGATCGTCTCCATGGGAGAATAGCAGCCTGCATTGCTGCGAAAGGTGGATATACACTGTACTAGTGCCGACATTGTGCATGCTCTGTTGCCTGTGTCTATGTGCCTGTGGTTCTGTCAGTGTGATCATGTGATGTATCTGGCCCCAGGAATGTGTCAATAAAGTTTCCCCTTCCTGGGACAATGAATTCACGGTGTTCTTATTTCAATTTCCAGGAGTGTAGATGCTCTGCCGTTGGCCATGGGCTGCATTGCTCAAGTATGTAGTGTACGTTACTTATATGTTACGTATTTTGATGTAGCATCGAGCGTGTTGGCTGGTTTGGCGAAAAAGAATAAAACAATTACGTGAAGAAGAGGTGCAGAAATACACAGCCCAAAGCCATAACTTTTTGTGGTTCTTCATATATCCATCCATAGCTGTTTGGCTGTTAAAAGGTTCAGAAAGGTTAAGACAATGAGAAGAGAGATGGCCGAATACGAAGCACACTTGATCTTTTCTGAAGAACTGTTTGAGCTGGAGTTCTTTAAAATTGATTAAATTTGATAAAACACTACTTAGGTCGAGTATGGGAAAAGCAGTCAAATTTATCTATCTCGTCTACAGCTGATTTCAGTGATATAATCAGTGAGACTGCTTACCTCAAAGCAAGGAAATTCAAAAGTAAAATTATAATAAAATACAGTTCCTTAACTTTAATTATAGTCCCATTCCTTTTATTCTTCTTAATAATTTATGAACGATTATTAATTTATAAGGAATAAATAATTTTTTCTTTGTTATACATCATACTAAAGCCAGTATACAGTGGGCACCACGTTGTTGTTGTGATCTTCAATCCGGAGACTGGTTTGAGGCAGCTCTCCATGCTGCTCTAGCCCGTGCAAGCCTCTTTATCTCCAAATAACAGCTGCAACCTACATCCTTCTGAATCTGCTTACTGTATTCATCTCTTGGTCTCCCTTTACGACTTGTATTCCCACGCTTCTCCCCAACACTAAACTGGTCATTTCTTGCTGTCTCAGAAGGCGTCCTATCAACCGATTCCCTTCTTTTAGTCATGTTATGTGATCCACCCATCTAATCTTCAGCATTCTTCTATAGTACCACGTTCCAAAAGCTTTTATTCTCTTCTCGTCTAAAACGCTTATCGTCCATGTTTCACTTCCATACATAGCTACATTCCATATAAATACTTCCAGAACGATTTTCTTGCAATTGCTAGTCTGCATTTTATATCCTCTATACTTCAGCCATCATAAGTTACTGCCCAAATAGCAAAACTCATCTGCTACTTTAAGTGTCCCGTTTCTTAATCTAATTCCCTCAGCATCACCTGATTTAATTCGACTACATTCCATTATCCTTGTTTTGCTTTTGTTTCTGTTTATCTCATATCCTCCTTTCAAGACACTGTCCATTCCGTTCAGCTGCTCTTCCAAGTCTTTTGCTGTCTCTGACTGAATTACAGTGTCATCAGAAAACCTCAAAATTCTTATTTCCTCTCCCTGGGCCTTAATTTATAATCCAAATTTTGATTTTCTTTATTGGTTATTCAATGTACAGATTGAATAACATCGGGGATAGGCTGCAAGCGCCTCACTGCCGTCTCAACCACTACTTCCCATTCATGCCTTTCGACTCTTCTGACAGCCGTCCGGTTTCTGTATAAGTTCTAAACAGACTTTTTCTCCGTGTATTTTCCCCCTGCTACCTTCAGAATTTCGAAGGGAGTACTACAGTCAAGCTTTCTCTAAGTCTACAAATCCTACATACGTAGGTTGGACCTTCCTTATCCTGTCTTCTAAGATAAGTCGTAGGGTCAGTATTGCCTCGCAAGTTGCGACATTTCTCTGGAATCCAAACTGATCCTCCCCAAGATTGGCTTCTACCAGCTTTTCCATTCCTCTGTAAGAAATTCGTGTAGTATTTTGCAACTGTGACTTTACTTATTATACTGGTAGTTCGGTAATATTCACACCTGTCAGCACCGGCTTTGCTTGAAATTGGAATTATTACATCTTATTGAAGTCTGAGTGTATTTCGCCTTGCACACCACACAGAAGAGTTTTGTAATGGTCGGTTCTCCCAAGGCTATCAGTACTTCTGACGGAATGTCGTCTACCCCCGGGGCCCTGTTTCTTTTCAGTGCTCTGTCAAATTCTTCTCACAACATCATCTACGTCCTCTACCATTTCTATAGTAGTCTTCAAGTTCATCTTCCTTGTATAGACCCTCTATACACTCCGTCTACCTTTGAGGTTTCCCTTCTTTATTAGGGCTGATTTTCCGTCTGAGCTCTTTATATTCATACAGCTGCTCCTCTTCTCTCCAATGGCCTCGTTAATTTTCCTGTAGGCGACGTCTGTCTTTCCCCTAGTGATACCTGCTTCTAAATCCTTAGATTTGTTCTCTAGCCATTCCTTTAGCCATTTTCACTTCCTGTCAATCTCATTATTTAGACGTTTGTACTCCCTTTCACCTGCTTCATTTGGTGCATTTTTATATTTTCTGATTTCATCAGTTGAATTAAATATCTCCAGAGATTTCTATTAGGCGTTGCCTTTTTATTTATTTGATCCTCTGCTGCCTTCACTGTGTCACCTCTCAAGGCTACCCCTTCGTCTTCTGCTGTATTCATTTCCGCTGTTCTAGTCAATCGTTGCCTGATGCTCCGTCTGAAACTCGCTGCAACCTCTGGTTCTTTCACCTTGTTCAGGTTCCATTTCCTTAATTTCCTATCTTTTGCAATTTACTCAGTTTTATTTCCAGTTCCTAACCAAGAAATTGTGGCCCGAGTCTACATCTGCCCCTGGAGATGTCTTACAATTTAAAATCTGGTTCCTAAATCTCTGTCTTAACATTATATAATCAATCTGAAACCTTCCGGTGTCTCCAGGTCTCTTCCATGTGTACAGTCTTATTTCATGATTCTTAATCCAAATATTAGCGATGATCTGTGCAAAATTCTATGAGGCAGCTTCCTCATTCGTTCCTTTCCCCCACTCCATATTCGTCTACTATTTTTCCTTCTCTCCTTTTCCTGCTACCGGATTGTAGTCCGCCATCACTATTACATTTTCCTCTCGCTTAATCACCTGAATTCCTTCTATCTCATCATACATTTGTTCAATTTCTTCGTCATCTGCGGCATGCAAATTTGAAAGACCTACTGCTGTGGTGAGTGTGAACTTCGCGTCTATCTTGGTTACAATAATGAGTTCACTATGCTGTTCATAGTAGCTTACCCGCACTCCAATTTTCTTATTCATTATTAAACCTACTCCTGCATTACCTCTATTAGATTTTGTGTTTATAACCCTGTATTCAACTGACCAGAAGTCCTGTTCCTCCTGCCACCGTATTTCATTAATTCCTGCTATATCTCACTTTAACCTGTTCATTTCTCTTCTTAAATTTCCTAACCTACCAGCGAGATTAAGGTATCCAGCATCCAACCTCCGCTCTGTAAAACGCCAGTTTTTTTTCCCCTCCTGATGATAACATCCTCCTGAGTAGTCTACGCCCAGAGATTCGAAAGGGGGACTATTCTACTCCTGGAATGCTTCACCCAAGATGATTCCATCATCATTTAATCATACAATAGGATGGGGGGGGGTGGAGGGGGGGGGAGTAGGCACCATGAGCAATATGACAAAGATTTTGTTTTACTTTCAATTTTTATATACTTGTAATTTTTTTACTACAATGATAAATTTAATTTGTTGTGTGAAATACTTTTCATCAATACAGTTTATTTAAGAAATGTTATTCGGCAATACTTTATTTTTAGTGAACCTGCTTAGAATATTGTAAAATTCGTTAAATCTATGTAGAAAATTACAGAAATGTAGACGGCGGGAAAACGGACAATGGTGGGGAAGCTTTGGCAGTGTTAACTCGTGACGAAGGGTCACCTTGGTATGGCTCCTATAACACTATATCATCCGCAAATCGTATACACGCTATTCCCGAGCAAGATGGCGTGATGGTTGGGCACACTGTATTCGCCTTCGGAAGGACGACGGCTCAAATCTGCTACGGGGCCATCCAAATTAAGTTTTTCCGTTTGGTCATGATGATGTTTGGTTTATGGGGAGCTCAACTGTGCTGTCATCAGCGCCTGTACAAAGTCGCAATCTGTACAAACTCCAATGTTTACACAGCCCAATCTAGCCACTGTCACAAACGACGATGATGATGATGATGAAATGATGAGGACAACACAGACACCCAGTCCCTGAGCAGGGAAAATCCCCCACCCGCCGGGAATCGAACCCGAGACCCCGTTATCCAGAGGCAGCAAGGCTAGCCACTAGGCCACCAGCTGCAGACAAGTTTTTCCGTGATTTCCCTAAATCGCTCCAGGCAACTGCCGGAATGGTTCCTTTCAAAGGGTACTGCCAATTTCCCTCCGCAAACCTGAAACAGTTCGAGCTTTTGCTCCGTCTCTAATAACCTCCATGTCGACGGGACGTTAAACCCCTATCTTCCTTCCTGTTTACACGTGCTATTCTCATTCGTCCTAGTGAGTATTTCTCAACAATTTCCCCAACATGCGTCTTGCGGAGCAATAGAGAAACACACCTACTTACCTCACTTCCACTGCGATCATGCTTTCCTCAGGCATTTCATTTCCAATGTTTACTCTAATCCACGGTTGCAAATGTAAATTTCGTATCGTTGTGCTCGTACAGTCAACTTCTTTCTTCTTCCAAATACTCATCAACGTGCCCCATTGCAGTCTGTCGAGATCCTCTTCTAAGTAAACAAAAACATTATAATTTTTTTGGCATCTCTCAATATATGTCTCTCATACGAGGTGTGGCTAGAAAAAAACCGGACTGGTACTGGTGTAACAATAAAACGAATGCAATAAGGCTGAAAGTCGCGTGGCCTGTCACGTGACTCTCGCTCCGCCTACTGCTCGAGTTTCATCTGCCTCCTGCACTCAGTCTGCCCGTGGCGTCTGTTTTAAGTAGTTGACGTTTTGTCTGTGCGTCGGAAAATGTTGAGTGTACAGAAAGAACAGCGTGTTAACATCAAATTTTGTTTCAAACTAGGAAAATCTCCAAGTGAAACGTTTGTAATGTTACAACAAGTGTACGGCGATGATTGTTTATCGCGAACACAAGTGTTTGAGTGGTTTAAGCGATTTAAAGATGGCCGCGAAGACACCAGTGATGACACTCGCACTGGCAGACCATTGTCAGCAAAAACTGATGCAAACATTGAAAAAATCGGTAAACTTGTTCGACAAGATCGCCGTTTAACAATCAGAGCAGTGTCTGAGTTAACAGGAGTTGACAAGGAAAGTGTTAGGCAGATTCTTCATGAAAGTTTCAACATGAACAAAGTGTGTTCAAAAATGGTTCCAAAGTGTCTCACAATTGAACAGAAGGAACGCCGAAGAATGATTTGTTCTGACATCCTGGAAAACATTGAAAGTGATCCCACCTTCTTACAAAATGTTATTACTTGCGATGAATCGTGGTTTTTTACTTACGATCCCGAAACTAAACGCCAATCGATGCATTGGAAAACTCCTGGTTCTCCACGACAAAAAAAGCACGAATGTCAAAATCGAAATTCATTGTGCACATTGATTGGGTACCAGAGGGACAAACAGTGAATCAGCATTACTACATTAGCGTCCTGGCTACCCTACGTGAGCGAGTACGGAGAAAACGGAACGATTTGTGGACAAAAAAGTCATGGATCCTTCACCAAGACAATGCCCCAGCTCACAGTGCGTTGTCAGTGAAGACGTTTATGGCAAAACACAACATTCCCATCTTAGATCATCCACCCTACTCACCTGATTTGGCCCCCTGTGACTTTTTTCTTTTCACTAAAGTCAAGTCAGCTTTGAAAGGAACTAGATTTGAGACTGTTGAAGCAGTAAAAGAAAAAGCGACGGAAGTAATGTATGGACTTACCGAAAATGATCTGCAGCATTGCTATGAACAGTGGAAAATTCGTATGGAGCGGTGTAGAGACCGAGGAGGAGAGTACATTGAAGGAGATAACATGAAATTGTAAATAATTGTAAATAAATGTTTTTTCCAGCATCAGTCCGGTTTTTTTCTAGCCGCACCTCGTATACTTCTTAGTCGCGTATCTTCTTCCTTTGCCCCATCTGAACCCAAACTGTTGAACTGCAACATACCTACTTAGCTGTCCATTTCACCGTGTGTTCAGCAATCTCAATAATATCTTAGTTGCAAGAAAAAATTAAACTGATTATCTTACGCTCTTCACATTTTTGGCATTATTCTTTTCCTCGGTTGAATTCATTACTGTTCTGATAAAGTCATCTGGCCATTTTCCTGTTTAGTATACCACTTTACTCCGTCTTCTTGCCAAACTGTTCACCATTTCCGCTGGCAATTCGTCAGTTCCAAATGTCTTGTTATTTTCAATCTCGATAAGTGCTTTTTGCAATTCTTCAGCTAAAATATCACACAGTTTCTCTTCAGCTGGTACATTCCCCTCTTTCTTTACAGTGCTTGATCTTTGATGGGCAGTTGACCTCGATCTTCTTCGTCAGGCTCTCCAGTGAGTTCAAACCTGTGACCAGATGTGTTCCCATTCTTTCTATGCATCCAGTAGATCCTATGTGTCCAATATGACACACCTGAAAAACGTTCTAGAACGGACCGCACGAGTGTTTTACGATCTCCTGACGACATTTTTCCCGGTCTCCTGCCAATCAACCGAAGTCTACCACCTGCTTCACCGACCATTGAGCTTATGTGATGATTTCATTTCATACATCCACAAATTTTAACACTGATACTTGTAGGAGTTAGTTGATTCCAGTTGTGACTCATCTACATCTACCTCTACATAGATACTACACAAGCCACCGTACAGTACATGGCGGAGGGTACCCTGTACCACTACTTGTTATTTCCATTCCTGTTTCACTCACAAATAGAGCGAGGGGAAAACGACTGTCTGTATGCCCTTGTATGAGGCCTAATTTCTAGTACCTTATCTTCGTGCGCAATGTATGTTGGCGGTAATAGAATTGTTAGCCGTTTGGCAGTGAGCTTCAAATGCCGGTTCTCTAAATTTTCTCAATAATGTTTCTCGAAAAGAACGTCGCCTTCTCTCCAGATTCCCATTTGAGTTCCCGAAGTATCTCCGTAACGTTTAGGCGTTGTCCGAACCTACCAGTAATAAATCTAGCAGCCCGCCTCTGAATTGCTTCAATGTCTTCCTTCAATCCGCCCTGGTACGGATCCCAAACACTCGAGCAGTACTTAAGAATAGGTCGCACCAGCGGTCTATATGGGGTTTACTTTACAGGTGAACCACCCTTTCTAAAATTCTCCCAATAAACAGAAGCCGACCATTTGGCTTCCCTGCCACAATTCTCACATGCTCATTCCACCTCATATCGCCTCGCAACGTTACGACCAGATACTTAAATGACTCGACTATGTCAAGCAGGACACTGGTAATACTGTATCCGAAAGTTACAGGTTCGGTCTTCCTACTCATCCGCATTAACTTACATTTGTCCACATTCAGAGCTAGCTGCCATTCATCACACCTACTGGACATTTTGTCTAAGTCATCTTGTATCTTCCTACAGTCACGGAAATTCGATGCCCTACTGTACACCAGGGCACCATCGGCAAACAACCGCAGATTGCTGCCCATCCAGTCAGCGAAATCATTTATGCATATAGAGTACAACAGCGTCCCTATCACACTTTCCTGGGGCACTTACGACGATACCCTTGTCTCTGATAAACACTCGCCGTCGAGGACAACAACTGGGTTCTATTATTTAAGAAGTCTTCGAGACACTCACACATCTGTGAACTTATTCCATATGCTCGTACCTTCGTTAAGAAACTGCTATGGTAAATGCTTTCCGGAAATCTAGTAATACAGAATCTGGCTGTTGCCCTTCATCCATAGTACTCAGTATATCATGTGAGAAAAGGGCAAGCTGAGTTTCGTACGAGCGATACTTTCTAAAACCGTGCTGATTCGTGTATATAAGCTTCTCAGTCACAAGAAAGTTTATTATATTCGAACTGAGAATATGTTCAAGGATTCTGCAGCAAACCTGTTGGGAATATTGGTCTGTAATTTTGCGGATCCGTTATTTTACACTTCTTATATACTGGAGTCGCCTACACTTTTTTCCAGTCGCTTGTGACTTTGTGCTGGGCAAGAGATTCACGATAAATAAAAGTTAGGCTAGGGGCCAACGTTGGAAACCATTCTTTGTAAAACCGAATTGGAATTCAGTCCGGACCTGATCATTTATTCGCTTTCGAATCTTTCAGTTGTTTCTCTATATGCCAGGGATGCTTATTACTATATCGTCCATACGGGAGTCCGATGGTCGAATGGCGGTATGTCTGCACGATCCTCCTGTATGAACGATTTTCTGAACGTGAAATTTAAAACTTTGCCTTCGTTTTGCTTTCTTCAGCTGCCACACCATACTGGTCCACAAGGGCCTGAATGGAAGCCTTAGATCCGCTTAGCGACTTTACATAGAGCCAGAATTTTCTCGGGTTCTCTGCCGCATCTTTTGATGAGGTGTGACGGTGGCATTTGTTGCATGATTTCCGCTTAGATCTTTTCACAGACGCACGAATCTCTGCTGAACTACACTTGTCGTCATTTGTGCGTTCTCTTTTGAACCAAGAGTGCGACAGCCTCTGCTACCTTAGCGTCTTCTGAATTTCGTTATTAAACCATGGAGGATGTTTTCCATCCTTTACCCACTTACTAGGCACATAACTCTCCAGATCACGATTTACAATCTGCTTCAACGTTGCCCATAACTGCTCTACATCCATCTTACTAAAACTAAATGATTGTCAGTTCACTGTCTAAGTGAGAAGCTAACAACTGCTTATCTGTTCTATGTACCAGAAACACTCTCCTAGCCTTCTTGACTGATTTATCAGCCTTCGTAGCCATAGTTGGTATAATAATATCACGATCGCTAATCCCTGTTTCCATACAGACACTGTCAGTAAGGTCCGGCTTGACCTATTTGTAGCTACAAGGTCCAAGATATTTCCATTGCGTGTGGGCTGCCGAGCTAGCTGCTCAAGATAGTTTTCAGAAAACGTGTTCACAAGTATTTTCCATGACTGTCAGTCCGCAACCCCTCACTGAATCAATAGACATCCCAGTCTGTACTCGGTAGGTTAAAGTCGCCTCCAACTAGTATTTCATGAGTTGGGAATTTACGCAAAATTTGTCACTGATGTTTTCGACATATGACTATCAAGTGTTTAGTGAAGTGTACAGTTCCAAATTTTTGAACATTTGAAAGAAGCTGCCTATCTTTGCGTCACTTTTAAATCTTGTCAAGATCTTGTTGCTGATTGTGCAGCTTTTTGTCAGATAGTATTTCATTATAGATAACTGCGTCGTCTGCAAAAAGTGTGATATTTCTATTTAAAATTCCTGACAGATCATTAATACACGAGATGAACAGCAAGGGTCTCCCTACACTTCCCTGTGGCATGTAAGTCACTTCTACATGTGTCGATGACTGTACTTCCTAAACAGCATGCTCCGTTCTCCCCACCAAAAATGCTCAATCTGGTAATAAATTTCGTTTTATACACCATTAACATTGGTATACGCTTGAAGTTCTCTAAGGCTGTACATACAACAATAAGGAATAGCTCAGTAGGCAGCACACTTGAAGAGAAATAGACATGTCTAAAAAGGGCAATCGCAGAAGCTGGAAAGAAAAACATAGGTACAAAGAAGGTAACTCCAAAGAAACCATGGGTAAGAGAAGAAATACTTCAGATCGATGAAAGAAGGAAGTACAAAACTGTTCAAGGAAATTCAGGAATACAGAAATACAAGTCACTGAGGAATGAAATAAATAGGAAGTTCAGAGAAGCTAAGACGAAATGGCTGCATGAAAAATGTGACGAAATCGAAAAAGAAATGATAGTTGGAAGGAGTGACTCAGCATATATGAAAGTCAAAACAACCTTCGGTGAAATTAAAAGCAAGCTTGGTAACTTTAAAAATGCAACCGGAATTCCATTGTTAAATGCAGAGGAGAGAGTGGATAGGTGGAAAGAGTACATTGAAGGCCTCTATGAGCGGGAAGATTTGTCTGATGTGACAGAAGAAGAAACAGGAGCCGATTTAGAAGTGATAGGGGATCCAGTATTAGAATTTAAGAGAGCTTTGGAGGACTTAAGATCAAATAAGGCAGAAGGAATCGATAACATTCCATCAGAATTTCTAAAACCATAAGGGGAAGTGGCAACAAAACGACTATTCACGTTGGTGTGCAGAATGTTGTCTGGCAATATACCAGCTGACTTTCGGAAAAACGTCATCCACACAATTCCGAAGACTGCAAGAGGTGACAAGAGCGAGAATTATTGCACAATCAGTTTAACAGCGCATGCATCCAAGTTGCTGACAAGAATAATATACAGAAGAATGGAAAAGAAAATTGAGGATGTGTTAGATGAAGATCAGTTTGGCTTCAGGAAAGGTAAAGGCATCAGAGAGGCAATTCTGACGTTGCGGTTGATAAAGGAAGCAAG
Source organism: Schistocerca nitens (assembly GCF_023898315.1). Lineage (NCBI taxonomy): Eukaryota > Metazoa > Arthropoda > Insecta > Orthoptera > Acrididae > Schistocerca > Schistocerca nitens. The sequence goes on from NC_064617.1 coordinate 57,417,539, forward strand.
ACTGAACAAAAATGAAGACACGTTCATAGGATTTGTCCATCTGGAAAAAGCGTTCGACAGTGTTCAACCGGGGCAAGATGTTCGAAAGTCTGTGAAAAATAGGGGTAAGCTATAGGGAGAGACGGGTTGTATACAATATGTACTAAAACAAAGAGGGAATAATAAGAGTGGACGACCAAGAACGAAATGCTCGGATTAGAAAGGTTGTAAGACAGAGATGTAGTCTCTCGTCCCTACTGTTCAATCTACGCAGCGAAGAAGCAATAATGGAAATGAAACAAAGGTTCCTGAGTGGAATTAAAATTTAAGGCGACAGGGTATCAATAATACGATTCGCTGATGACATTGCTATCCCTGAATGAAAGTGAAGAAAAATTACATGATCTGCTGAATGGAATGGACAGCGTAATGAGTACAGAATATGGACTGAAAGTAAATCGAAGAAAGACGAAAGTAATGTGAAGTAGCAGAAATGAGAACAGCTGTAAACTTAACATCAGGATTGATGGTCACGAAGTAGGTGAAGTTAAGGAATTCTGCTACCTAGGCAACAAAATAACCAATGACGGACGGAGCACGGAGGACATCAAAAGCAGACTAGCACTGGTAAAAAGGGAGTTCCTTGGCAAGAGAAGTCTACCAGTATCAAACATAGGCCTCAATTTGAGGAAGAAATTTCTGAGAATTTACGTTTGGAGTACAGCAGTGTATGGTAGTGAAACATGGAGTGTGCAAGAACTGGAACAGAAGAGAGTCGAAGCATTTGAGATGTGGTGCTACAGACGAATGTTGAAAATTAGGTGGACTGATTAAGTAAGGAATGAGGAGGTTCTGCGCAGACTCGGAGAGGAAAGGGATATGTGGAAAAGACATCAGATACTGACTACCATGGTACTAGAGGGGGCTGGAGAGGGCAAAAACTGTAGAGGAAGACCAAGACTGGAATACATCCAGCAAATAATTGAGGACGTATGTTGCAAGTGCTACTCTCAGATGAAGAGGTTGGCACAGGAGAGGAATTCGCGGCGGGCCGCATCAAACCAGTCAGGAGACTGAAGAATCAAAAAAATAAAAACCTTGGGTAATAAGCCAGTGAAGACTTTTCGGCACTTTGTTACATTTTACCGTGGGAAGAAAAAATCTTACAATCTCACGCGCTGCGCTTTTTTGCATGTGTGCCATGTCAGATGTTAGTCTAACCATGTTAATATGCGAAGCTCTTGAGCAGCGTGTCAGTACCGGTAGAGGTAATACAATTACTTGTATGCAATCCCAGTTCCACCCTATTTTATCAGTGAGTCAAAGTGTGCCATTTTCCTTACCTATTGCTGAACCTATCTTGCCCACTTCATATGTCAGGAATTTGTGTGACTTCCCAGGTTCATTACTCCTGTAGTCAAAGATTCCTGCATTTCTTACCATTCATGCAGAAGATTATTGAATAATGAGTATTCGTTCGCGGAAATAAAAAGAGCAGCACGCTAACCGTACAAACATCACAGTGAAGTATAGCTGTCTCTGAAGTCCAAAGTTTTCCTGCCTTTCATTAGAGACACCACTGACCAGGAGCGCAAGTACCGGGTGATCAAAAAGTCAGTATAAATTTTAAAACTGAATAAATCACGGAATAATGTAGATAGAGAGGTACAAATTGACACACATGCTTGGAATGACATGGGGTTTTATTAGAACCAAAAAATACAAAAGTTCAAAAAATGGCCGACAGAGGGCGCTTCATCTGATCAGAATAGCAATAATTAGCATAACAAAGTATGACAAAGCAAAGATGATGTTCTTTACAGGAAATGCTCAATATGTCCACCATCATTCCTCAAGTATTGCTGTAGGGGAATAATGTTGTGAACAGCACTGTAAAACATGTCCGGAGTTATGGTGAGGCATTGGCGTCGGATGTTGTCTTTCAGCATTCCTAGAGATGTCGGTCGATCACGATACACTTGCGACTTCAGGTAACCCCAAAGCCAATAATCGCACGGACTGAGGTTTGGGGACCTGGGAGGCCAAGAATGACAAAAGTGGCGGCTGAGCACACGATCATCACCAAACGACGCGCGCAAGAGAACTTTCACGCGCCTAGCAATATGGGGTGGAGCGCCATCCTGCATAAACGTCGTACGTTCCAGCAGGTGTTTATCTGCCAGGCTGGGGATGATGCGATTCTGTAACATATCGGCGTACCTCTCACCCGTCACTGTAGCAGTTACAAAACCAGAATCACGCATTTCCTCGAAGAAAAAAGGCCCGATAAGGGTAGATGTGGTAAATCCAACCCATACCGTGACTTTCTCGTCGTGCAATGGAGTTTCCACGACAGTTCTAGCATTTTTGGTAGCCCAAATTCTGCAGTTGTGGGCGTTGACAGACCCTCGGAGCGTGAAATGAGCTTCGTCGGGCCGGCCGTAGTAGCCGAGCGGTTCTAGGCGCTTCAGTCTGGAACCGCGCGACCGCTACGGTCGCAGGTTCGAATCCTGCCTCGGGCATGGGTGTGTGTGATGTCCTTAGGTTAGTTAGGTTTAAGTAGTTCTAAGTTCTAGGGGACTGATGACCTAAGATGTTAAGTCCCACAGTGCTCAGAGCCATTTTTGAAGCTCCGTAGGTCGACAACACGTTACTCAACCAATCGTCATCTTCCGCCATCTTTTGAAACGCCCACAGCGCAAATGCCCTCCGCTTCACTAAATCGCCAGGTAACAGTTCATGATGCCGATGGATTTTGTACGGATAGCATCGGAGGGTACGCCTAAGTGCCAACCAAACAGTAGTGTATGGAATGCCGGTGCGATGTGCGACTGCACGAGCGCTGACTTCCCCGTGCATAGACGAACCCGCTACAGTCTCCATTTCTTCCTGAACTGTCTCAGCAGCATTACGCCTTGTGCTCGGTCGGCCACTACAGGGTCTATCGTCTTAAACAACCCGTGGCTTCGAACTTCGAAATCATTCTCGCCACAGCTGCATTTGTCAACGGACCTTTACCCGTTCGAATCCCGTTTCTATGGCGATAGGATCGTAACGCTGAACTAGCACATTCCCCATTCTGATAATACAGCTTCACTAAAAGCGCTTTTTAGGGTAACGTCACCATGCCGTGACTGTTGCCGCATCTGATTCTCTCTCTCATTACAGCTCCTTTTATACGCCACTGTCATGCGCAGTCACTGACGTTTTGCTGTCCAGCACCATCTGTCGGACATTTTGTGAACTTTGTGTTTTTTTTGTTCTAATAAAACCCCATGTCATTCCAAGCATGTGTGTCAATTTTTACCTCCCTATGTACATTATTCCGTGGTTTATTAAGTTTTCAAATTTATACTGACTTTTTGATCACCCGGTTCAATAATGGAGGCACCAGAAAAAGCAAAGTTGAGCCACTCCTCAAGGGCGCAAATACGACACTGCTAAGGGCGGGAGGGGGGGGGGGGGGACTAGACTGGGGGCAAGGGCTATTTTTAACGTTTTGGAAGATGAATGGCAACTTTTAAGTAGCCATAAAAAAGTTCCATTTCCGACACTATAAAAAACCTGCATAGCTGCAACTTTTACATTTTTTAAAGAAAAACACCTGAATCCAGTATGTTTTTTTTTCCTGCGGCTGAGAGGGGGGCGGGCGACGGCCCCACTTGCACACTGGGTATGGGTGCCCTTGCTCCCTCCCCTTCCTGTTCGCCTACCACCACCCCACCATATTCCCAACTCGACAAAACGCTGCCCACACATGGTCTCTCACAGCCGACGCCCCCTCCCTTCTCCTCACAAACACACACACTCACACACACACACACACACACACATATTACATTACACCATTCCTTGGCCAACCTCCTCCCACTTGAGTCACAAACCGTAATGAGCAAGAGGAACTTAAAAAACTGCCTGACAAAAAAGTTCAGTATCCAGAGGCAGAGGAGGGAACGAAATGATCTTCACAGGTCGATATGCTGTATGATGTTATTTCACTGATTACAAAATCCAGTCAAATTCACAAAGAAATTGCCAGTGTGAGCCCACTTGTCAATACGACGTTACATCACCACTGGCCCCGATGCATGCACTGATTCAGTTGAGAGAGTGTCGCAAAGTCAGTGCGTCTTCTCCTGAGGCTGGTTGGCCAACAACTCTTGTACCTGGTCCTCGACATCCAGCATACTGGTACTGGCACGGAGGAGTTGACGTCCAACCTGGCCCCACAGGTGTTCTGTCGGAGACAGATTTGAGGATGCTGTTTCTCTCCAGGAGTACCTCAACATCATGCGTACAGTTCACGGAGAATCGTGTCTTATGTGGAGAAGGACCTGTTCAATTGACAAGAACCTGTTGAAAAATGACATCACGATATTGTTGTACGACAGGCAACACGCGATGATGTACCGTTGTGCCATCAGACACCCGTAAATCACTACCAATTGTGATCTGAAGTCATACAGTGCACGCAGCATACTGTCGCCAGTAGATGCGCAGATGTTAGGGCACATGTGGAGAGAGCCATAGCGGTGGGGGCTGCGAGCAGGCGTCATAGGGGAAATGCCGAGCGCCGGAGGGGAAGTGTCGCTCTAAACTGAAGCCTACGCTCACGGTTTTGGTAAATACTAAGCATAGCCCCTTCAAGCCCACACTTGCATGCTGACCATTCAAAAAGATCTGTCACCTGTGCTTTTGTTAGAATCTGAAAAGAATTCCGCCGAAAATCAGCGATTTATTTTCGTCTGGTTTGTTAACCATTTTTAACTTTCAGAAAAGTGTCATAAAAGGGGAATTTTGAGTAAAACCTCACATTTCTCTTGTTGCCATGTCAGAATTTGCTTCTTTTGCCAAAACACAGTAGAGTTTACACAGTTTCACCTCCCTAGCATGTTGTGCAGACGCAATTGCCAGAGAATTCTGAAACAGCGATTTATTAAGTTTATTAAGTGATGAACTGAGGAAAACTAAGGTCACCAACTGAGGAAAAAGCGCATCCTCGGTACAAAATAAACGTGTAGTGACTACGCTAGTGTTACTCCGAAATTCACAGCACCTCTCGTTTCACCAGCTGTCGATGGCACTTAAAAATTACATTCTTTCATCACAAAAGTCTGTAGTTAGTGGAATTACAGGGTAGATAATGACGCTAGCATAATAACCGTACGGAAATATACTCTCCTTTTTGTGTGCTATCATTTGCCAAAATCTCATTTCGATATCTTAAACCGTTTATGAAATATGAGAAATTGAGAAATGTTTTGGATATTTCACTCTGGTTTTATCACTGGCGCGGTACGATCGCAAATGAGTGCGCTATATCAGACCAATTTTCTCGAGATTGGTGACAGATAGCTACCACCACCCACGTCTGAGGGAACATTCAATATGTTAGTTAAATTTCATACGCAGAAACATATTATTTAATAAGCACCAAAGGTAAATCATAGTGACCCCTATTTTTCATTGCAAACTTCTTCGAATTTCGTGCAGAGTATTACTTCCATGTAAATATCACAACAACTAGACCATTAACGAAATGATGGGCACATCGCAATGAACCTGACATACAGTCAATTCCACACGATAATGTTGAATGTAACCTCCACAGCGACATCTGTGGTAGCGGTCTCGAACCTGTATACAATGCGTTTTTGCACTGTGTATAGAATAACAGTGTGAGAGTTGAATGTTTTGTTTTGTCTGTTGCAGTTTTGGCCATTTGCAATCGTTTACAGCCAATTTAAACGCTGAAAAATGTACAGTATTTATCAAAAATGCCTTCTGAGGTCAGTCAATAAGCTATTTGCTTCGAAAGAGGCACACTGGGTCCTTCAAGAGGATAATGATCTGAAACATTGCAGCCGTCTCTGTACAGTATGGAAACAATACAATGGGGTGTCCGCAATGGATTGGCCTGCAATGTCTCTGGATTCAAATCTAATCGAAAATGTTTGGGCCTGTGTAAAGATGAAGTTGAAAGGAAAGCCAACATATACTTTGAAGCAGCTAACATATAAAGTCAGGACCATGTGGAGATCGTTACCGAGAGAGTACACAGAAAATCTCTTGAAAAGCATGCCGAAAAGGTGCCAAGCTATAATCGATCATGGTGGCCATTGCATTAACTATTAGGTAATTGTGTAGTTAGTAATAACATGTATTTTCATGTAAACATATATTTATAATAGTATGTTTTGTTTCACACAGATAACAGCGTACACTTTCTTGTGGAACTGACTGTATAACGCTACAAGTAAAGCAAAAATAATTATTTTTTTACCGAATAGTTTCTGTGAAATCGTTTGAGAGATATTGCAAGATGTGCGCGTCGATTCTGTCATCGTCGACCGGCCGAAAGGTGGCAAAAGCTTGCCAGCCTCCCCTTCTGAGCAAACTAATGAATTCGCCCAGCTCTTTGGACGAAAACTGATCACTGTGCATCGGCCACCGTATACTGCGCGACCTATACCTACCTACCTGATGGCTCTGCAGACACTGACGTCGAGAGTGACACTGTTGTGCCCCTGCAAAAGATTACAAGAATGGATCTCTCCGCAGATCGCCAACGATGGTCATCCGGGTAAGTGCAGAACCGCGATTCACCGACGAAGACAATGTTGCACCATTCACAAACAGTCCTTGCTCCCTGGTCACTGCACTGTTGCAAACGCTGTATTTTGTGTCGTGGTTTTTAGAGCAGCCTATGCGTGAGAGACCGAGCGAGGTGGCGCAGTGGTTAGACACTGGACTCGCATTCGGGAGGACGACGGTTCAATCCCGCGTCCGGCCATCCTGATTTAGGTTTTCCGTGATTTCCCTAAATCGCTCCAGGCAAATGCCGGGATGGTTCCTTTCAAAGGGCACGGCCGACTTCCTTCCCCCTCCTTCCCTAATCCGATGAGACCGATGACCTCGATGTATGGTCTCCTTCCCCAAAACAACCAACCAACCTATGCGTGAGATGGTAGTTCCTTAACTGGGCTGCTGCCAGCCTCTGACCAATGATGCGAGATGACACAGAATATCTCAGGGAGTCCATTCCTTGTTCCTGAATGGCAGCTGCAGATGGGAAGGGGTTGCGGTGTGCTCAGAGCGCAATACGCCTATCCTTTCTTGTCGTGGTCAGATTTGGTCGACCAAAAGGTTGGCGACAGGTACGTCTGTCCTCACATTACGATGCACTCTGACATTGGGCCGCACTCACTCCCGAGGGACCGTAAATCTGGGTACTGCACGATTCGTCCATCTAGCCGAAAGGAGACGTACAGTGAGGCCTCTTTCAAAGTCTACCACGTGCTGATAATGTCGTCTCACACGAGTATGTGTCATCTCCGTACCCTTCACCGTGATCCCTAAACATATGACGCTGCTCGCACCCCTTATACACTCTACCAGGCCTGCCAACAGCACTAAACTCGACCATGACTAATGCAGTCTGTTGTCCATCCCACCTGTCACAGAGAACTCCTACTCTAAGCAGTTAAACATCCTCTATATGTGTGTATGTGTCGTAAGTTACATTCATTGACATCTGACCACGTCTTCTGGCTGTTTCACTTTCTTTGTCAGACAGTGTGTTTTAAAGCTTTTGGTGAAGCGAAATATAATACTTACACATTTCCCTAGTTTTCCGTACATGAAAAAGCTATTCGTCCCTGCATCACTGCACATAACAAATATTGCACAATATCCAAGGTACATTTTAACTGAATACGAGACAAAACTGTTTCTTATGAGAAGTAGTAAAACAATCTTCAGAATAAAAATATAAAAATTAATTAAGTGGCCAGTCTCCTCAGGCAGCCTATAAAATAAGGGATTTTTACGGTTGTGTTTGGAAAAACTAATGAAGCAGTCAACGTAAATCTTTTTGCACATTATTTATTGATTCTTGGCCAACATTTTCTGACTTTTTAAAGAAATTCAGTTACCATTGAGCCCCCTCCCTCCCCCCCCCCAACCCGAGGAGTTAGCACAGTTTCTTCCAAATTTGACAAAGTAGTAAAATAGCAGACGTTTGTAGCAAAGATGGAGTTTTGTTCGGTGTTTTATGGTCACGATTTTTGCAATAACTTATTAATAAATTAAAATAAATAAAATTAGCCTATTATTCCTTGCTGACATGCCCGAGGAGTAATTCAGCCAAACTGCCCGCAATCTATACCGTCAGCTTGAAATACACTGTATCTCAAGCTGAAGGATTGGATAGCAGGCACGCTAATAAAGATATCTTTCTGAAATTTGGCTGAATTGCTCCAAGGGTATGTCAGCAAGCAGTAATAGGCTAATTTTCTTACTTACAATTTATTTATTAGTTGTTGTAAAAAACGTGACGAAAAACACATGACATCTTTGTTTCAAACGTCCGCAATTTTATTTTGTCAAATTGCAAAAAAAAAATTACTATCACTCTGTTGCAATATCCTGTAGATCACAAAAATTGTTTGTTTCTTCATTCAGATGCCATTTGCAGGGGGTAGGACACACCTCTCATTTTGAACAGAGCAACTTAACTCCTCGGATGGGGACTTAATGATGACTGAATGTCGTTAATAATATGCTATCTCATAGTGTACTCCAAGACAAAACCAGAACGAAAGAAATACATAAATCAGTTATACATGTAAAGAATGTAAACTGATAATGAAATTTTTGTCGTCTTACGTAAATGATTTTTTTCGTCGTTCTTGCACATGCAGAATGGTCTTTAATTTTTAGAATAATCAGTATTTTGAAACGTCCTGGCAGATTAAAACCGTGTGCCCGACCGAGCCTCGAACTCGGGACCTTTGCCTTTCGCGGGCAAGTGCTCTACCATCTGAGCTACCGAAGCACGACTCACGCCCGGTCCTCACAGCTTTACTTCTGCCAGTATCTCGTCTCCTACCTTCCAAACTTTACAGAAGCTCTCCTGCGAAACTTGCAGAACTAGCACTCCTGAAAGAAAGGATATTGCGGAGACATGGCTTAGCCACAGCCTGGGGGATGTTTCCAGAATGAGATTTTCACTCTGCAGCGGAGTGTGCGCTGATATGAAACTTCCTGGCAGATTGTGTGCCCGACCGAGACTCGAACTCGGGACCTTTGCCTTTCGCGGGCAAGTGCTCTACCATCAGCAAGTGCGCTTTGCGCGTTCTTCGAACACTTGCTGACGTCAGAAACCGCAGGGGGGGGGGGGGGTCGTGGGTTGCTGTTGGCAAGTGATCAGTCAAGGCTATCCAAACAGATGTAGGTATAAAAGGACTGCAGTAGACGGCAGATGTTCAGTACTACTATCACGGAGTAATCTGATCTCCATCTCTTCTGGCAAGTAGTCTTTATGTTATGTAACAGCACTAACAGGTATTTATTACTATACTTCACTTATTTATTAATTTTATTTCTAGAAATGTCACACAATCCATCCTTTGAAGCTGTAGAAACTTTGGACACCAATTCGAGTGATTCTCTTCCATCTATATCAGACGCAAGGGCAATGTTAGAATGGGATTCAGACGAATCTGATGATATTATTACACACTCAGATGAAGAATCAAATAGAACTATCACTGATTCACAAATAAAAGAACGTTTGAAACATATTTCTTTCAAATGTACAAATGATATACGAAGTATAAATCCATTGAACTATAGAACTACATCTCGACCTGATGTATATTCTTTTGAATTAACGTGGCCTAAATGTGTTTTTAATTCACGCATTCGTCAAGTTATTGAAAAAACAACTTATGATATATATCCCAATGATAATAATTTTCAGTGGTCTTTTGACTGGAAATTAAAAGAATTTAGAAGATATGATCATTTTATGCGATATTTGTCTATAATACCAGATAGATGTTGTGTAAAATGGTCACGACCTAATCAGTTTAAGTTTCCAATTACAGAAATTATTTTGGTCAATTGTATATACCGTGTGTGTAATACTGGAAAATTACATGTTTTTTGTAATTTACATAAGAGTAATGTTTATAAACCACAATTATTATCAGCATTATGTCCTGAATGTTATATTAATGAAAAGCCATGTCTCCGCAATATCCTTTCTTTCAGGAGTGCTAGTTCTGCAAGTTTCGCAGGAAAGCTTCTGTAAAGTTTGGAAGGTAGGAGACGAGATACTGGCAGAAGTAAAGCTGTGAGGACCGGGCGTGAGTCGTGCTTCGGTAGCTCAGATGGTAGAGTACTTGCCCGCGAAAGGCAAAGGTCCCGAGTTCGAGTCTCGGTCGGGCACACAATCTGCCAGGAAGTTTCATATCAGCGCACACTCCGCTGCAGAGTGAAAATCTCATTCTGGAAACATCCCCCAGGCTGTGGCTAAGCCATGTCTCCGCAATATCCTTTCTTTCAGGAGTGCTAGTTCTGCAAGTTTCGCAGGAAAGCTTCTGTAAAGTTTGGAAGGTAGGAGACGAGATACTGGCAGAAGTAAAGCTGTGAGGACCGGGCGTGAGTCGTGCTTCGGTAGCTCAGATGTTAGAGCACTTGCCCGCGAAAGGCAAAGGTCCCGAGTTCGAGTCTCGGTCGGGCACTCAATCTGCCAGGAAGTTTCATATCAGCGCACACTCCGCTGCAGAGTGAAAATCTCATTCTGGAAACATCCCCCAGGCTGTGGCTAAGCCATGTCTCCGCAATATCCTTTCTTTCAGGAGTGCTAGTTCTGCAAGTTTCGCAGGAGAGCTTCTGTAAAGTATGGAAGGTAGAAGACGAGATACTGGCAGAAGTGAAGCTGTGAGGACCGGGCGTGAGTCGTGCTTCGGTAGCTCAGATGGTAGAGCACTTGCCCGCGAAAGGCAAAGGTCCCGAGTTCGAGTCTCGGTCGGGCACACAATCTGCCAGGAAGTTTCATATCAGCGCACACTCCGCTGCAGAGTGAAAATCTCATTCTGTAAACATCCCTCAGGCTGTGGCTAAGCCATGTCTCCGCAATATTCTTTCTTTCAGGAGTGCTAGTTCTGCAAGTTTCGCAGGAGAGCTTCTGTAAAGTTTGGAAGGTAGGAGACGAGATACTGGCAGAAGTAAAGCTGTGAGGACCGGGCGTGAGTCGTGCTTCGGTAGCTCAGATGGTAGAGCACTTGCCCGCGAAAGGCAAAGGTCCCGAGTTCGAGTCTCGGTCGGGCACACAATCTGCCAGGAAGTTTCATATCAGCGCACACTCTGCTGCAGAGTGAAAATCTCATTCTGGAAACATCCCTCAGGCTGTGGCTAAGCCATGTCTCCGCAATATTCTTTCTTTCAGGAGTCCTAGTTCTGCAAGTTTCGCAGGAGAGCTTCTGTAAAGTTTGGAAGGTAGGAGACGAGATACTGGCAGAAGTAAAGCTGTGAGGGCCGGGCGTGAGTCGTGCTTCGGTAGCTCAGATGGTAGAGCACTTGCCCGCGAAAGGCAAAGGTCCCGAGTTCGAGTCTCGGTCGGGCGCACAATCTGCCAGGAAGTTTCATATCAGCGCACACTCCGCTGCAGAGTGAAAGTCTCATTCTGAAAACATCCCCCAGGCTGTGGCTAAGCCATGTCTCCGCAATATCCTTTCTTTCAGGAGTGCTAGTTCTTCAAGTTTCGCAGGAGAGCTTCTGTAAAGTTTGGAAGGTAGGAGACGAGATACTGGCAGAAGTAAAGCTGTGAGGACCGGGCGTGAGTCGTGCTTCGGTAGCTCAGATGGTAGAGCACTTGCCCGCGAAAGGCAAAGGTCCCGAGTTCGAGTCTCGGTCGGGCACACAATCTGCCAGGAAGTTTCATATCAGCGCACACTCCGCTGCAGAGTGAAAATCTCATTCTGGAATCAATATTTTGTTCTCTTTCATTTTCTGCATCGGAGAGATGTCTACATCTTCATCTATACTCTGCGAATCACTGTAAACAGAGTCGGCAGAGGGTACATTGCACTGAGCCACACCTTAAAGTCTTTTCCTCTTACATTCGTGGATGGAGTGGGAGGAGAACGAATAGTTGCGCTCCTCTGTGCGAGTTGTTATTTCCATAATTTCATCTGCACCAACATCTGTAGGATAGACACTTAGAGGGGTTGAAGAACGTTGGTGGTTTCCAGGACGAAAGATAGGTCTTGTAGTTTTCCAAGCACATTCTTGAGAGATGTACGTCGTACTGCTTCAGTTCTGCCTATTAAGCATTTCTAGCATTTCTAGCATTTCTGTTACTCTCTCTCACCAGCCAGAAAGCCTGTGACCATTAATGATAGAATTTCCAAACCCAATAACCATACCTGACTCATTGCAGAACGTAATATAGGCTGTTTGTAGAGAAAAAGGACGTTCTACAGAAAAAGGACCATCAGCTTTAAATGTAGTTCTTATCAGCATTGGCCGTGCAGGAATCAATAGACAAATGTCGTGGTAAATATTAAGTGCCTATTTTTCTAAGAACTTCGTCACAGGCTTAGATATAAAAAACGTATTCCTACATGTGTGTTTGTAACATACTTCAGTACTTAAAACCATGTCTTTAGTTGCTAATAAATGTTGGCAACTATCAGATAAAGAAAGTGTCTCTTTAAGTCCAGTTATGGGCCCTGTCAGTCTTTCTTTTGGAAGTGTTTCTCTATTGTTTTAGTTTGTTGGTTATGCAACTTACACTCAGTGACCCAGTTTTCACTGACGTTAAAAATTTCGTCGCGTAATTTGCTGTATGATCGCTTTATGCTAGCCATTTCTGACAGCATCCGAGGGAGGCGGCGTAGAAGTAAGACAGACACTGAACATTATAAGTACTACTGGAGATTGCAAAAATTAGTCACTAGACGTTAATCAAACTCCTTTATTTTCATAACGCGTTTCGTGCGTAGCTCACCATCAAATGACCTGCTAAATTAATTAATAACACATTTTATATTACAAGTGTGGATGCATACAGGCACAAAGGTTTAAAAACAAAAAGTAGTGTTTTTTTTTTTTTTTTTTTTTTTTTTTTTTTTTTTTTTTTTTTTTTTTTTTTTGCAGAAATACGTACCACTATACAATACTGTGTCAAAGAAGTCTTTCGACTTTTAGGGCCATAAATTTATTATATTCACAGGAAGAAAGATATACTGATACGACGTATCAACCAGTCATATTATTTTCCGTTTTGTGACGTACACATAGAGTCAAGTGAAATGAGTTATTTTGTACATACGATTTTATGCTTACGTTTAATCCTTCTATTTTACATTTTTATCTTTTATCACTTGTCTTAAATACGTTTTACTTTGCCTGTATGTTGGTATAAAATATACAGCAATTTAAATTTTTATAAGTTTCTGTTCTTACTGGAAAACAATTCTTGTTAAAAAGTAACGGTTCACTAACGTGTGTTGGCGGACTGCAGCGACGCCACATACACGCCGTCTAGCATAAGCGAGGTTACCGATGCGGTGTTGAGCGCCGCTATATACAGGGTTATTCTAAATGATGGACCCATTTCCAAAACTTTGCATTTATTCAAGAACAAATCCAAAATGAACAAGCTTTGTTGTTGTGGTCTTCAGTCCTGAGACTGGTTTGATGCAGCTCTCCATGCTACTCTATCCTGTGCAAGCTTCTTCATCTCCCAGTACCTACTGCAACCTACATCATTCTGAATCTGCTTAGTGTATTCATCTCTTGGTCTCCCTCTACGATTTTTACCCTCCACGCTGCCCTCCAATGCTAAATTTGTGATCCCTTGATGCCTCAAAAAAACATGTCCTACCAACCGATCCCTTCTTCTAGTCAACTTGTGCCACAAACTTCTCTTCTCCCCAATCCTATTCAATACTTCCTCATTGGTTATGTGATCTACCCATCTAATCTTCAGCATTCTTCTGTAGCACCACATTTCGAAAGCTTGTATTCTCTTCTTGTCCAAACTATTTATCGTCCACGTTTCACTTCCATACATGGCTACACTCCATACAAACACTTTCAGAAACGACTTCCTGACACTTAAATCTATACTCGATGTTAACAAATTTCTCTTCTTCAGAAACGATTTCCTTGCCATTGCCAGTCTACATTTTATATCCTCTCTACTTCGACCATCATCAGTTATTTTACTCCCTAAATAGCAAAACTCCTTTACTACTTTAAGTGTCTCATTTCCTAATCTAATCCCCTCAGCATCACCCGATTTAATTTGACTACATTCCATTATCCTCGTTTTGCTTTTGTTGATGTTCATCTTATACCCTCCTTTCAAGACACTGTCCATTCCGTTCAACTGCTCTTCCAAGTCCTTTGCTGTCTCTGACAGAATTACAATGTCATCGGCGAACCTCAAAGTTTTTACTTCTTCTCCATGAATTTTAATACCTACTCCGAATTTTCTTTTGTTTCCTTTACTGCTTGCTGAATATACAGATTGAATAACATCGGGGAGAGGCTACAACCCTGTCTCACTCCTTTCCCAACCACTGCTTCCCTTTCATGCCCCTCGACTCTTATAACTGCCATCTGGTTTCTGTACAAATTGTAAATAGCCTTTCGCTCCTTGTATTTTACCCCTGCCACCTTCAGAATTTGAAAGAGAGTATTCCAGTTAACGTTGTCAAAAGCTTTCTCTAAGTCTACAAATGCTAGAAACGTAGGTTTGTCTTTTCTTAATCTTTCTTCTAAGATAAGTCGTAAGGTTAGTATTGCCTCACGTGTTCCAACAAGCTTTATACCAATGAAAAGAGGACGTTTCAAAGCTTTTTCCATAATATTTGATATAAATTTAATAATTTGTAATTAATTAGTTTTTAATAATTGTTTAATAATGAGAAATGTGATAGATGTTATAAATGTCCAATGTGGCCAACGTTGGCTGCACGGCCAACATCGACGCGGCAGCCAAACTCGTCCCACACCCGCGAAAGCCTATCTGCTGTTACCGAGTGCACGGCAGCAGTGACCCGGCTCCGCAGATCGTTCAGAGTGGTCGGCAGAGGCGGGACGTAAACAGCTTCCTTCACACAGCCCCATAAGAAATAGTCGCAGGGTGTGAGAGCAGGAGATCTCAGTGGCCAGAAGTGCCAGAAGTCCAGGTCCTCAAGCTCCCTGCGCTTCCAGAGTCATTCAAAAAGCCTCGTACATCACGGTGCCTTCCTGTTGGAAAATGAAGTCCTGGAAATCTTCCATAACTTGAGAGAACAGCCATTGTTCCAAAGTATCAAAGGTGGGTCAGATATGATAGTCGGATGCTTCTATAGACCACCTGCATCAGCAACCGTAGTAGTTGAGCGCCTCAGAGAGAACCTGCAGAACGTCGTGAAGAAGTTTCGTGATCATACTATTGTAATAGGGGGAGACTTCAATCTACCAGGTATAGAATGGGATAGTCACACAATCAGAACTGGAGCCAGGGACAGAGACTCTTGTGACATTATCCTGACTGCCTTGTCCGAGAATTACTTCGAGCAGATAGTTAGAGAACCAACTCGTGAAGCTAACGTTTTAGACCTCATAGCAACAAATAGACCGGAACTTTTCGACTCCGTGAATGTAGAAGAGGGTATCAGTGATCATAAGTCAGTGGTTGCATCAATGACTACAAGTGTAATAAGAAATGCCAAGAAAGGAAGGAAAATATATTTGCTTAACAAGAGCGATAGGGCACAAATCGCAGAATATCTGAGTGACCACCATCAAACGTTCATTTCTGAGGAAGAGGATGTGGAACAAAAATGGAAAAAATTCAGAAACATCGTCCAGTACGCCTTAGATAAGTTCGTACCGACTAAGGTCCAAAGCGAGGGGAAAGATCCACCGTGGTATAACAATCATGTACGAAAGGTACTACGGAAACAAAGAAAGCTTCATCATAGGTTTAAGAGTAGTCGAATCATAGCTGATAAGGAAAAGCTGAACGAAGCGAAAAAGAGCGTAAAGAGAGCAATGAGAGAAGCATTCAACGAATTCGAACATAAAACATTGGCAAACAATCTAAACAAGAACCCTAAAAAGTTTTGGTCATATGTAAAATCGGTAAGCGGATCTAAATCCCCTATTCAGTCACTCGTTGACCACGATGGCACCGAAACAGAGGACGACCGAAGAAAGGCAGAAATACTGAATTCAGTGTTCCGAAACTGTTTCACTGCGGAAAATCGTAACACGGTCCCTGACTTCAGCCGTCGCACGGACGCCAAAATGGAAAATATTGAAATAAACGATATCGGAATTGAAAAACAACTGCTATCACTTAGTAGCGGAAAAGCATCCGGACCAGACGAGATACCCGTAAGATTCTACAGTGATTATGCTAAAGAACTTGCCCCCTTTCTATCAGCAATTTATCGTAGATCTCTGGAAGAACGTAAAGTACGTAGCGACTGGAAGAAAGCGCAGGTCGTTCCCATTTTCAAGAAGGGTCATAAATCAGATGCGAATAATTATAGGCCTATTTCGCTTACGTCAATCTGTTGTAGAATAATGGAACATGTTTTATGTTCTCGTATTATGACGTTCTTAGATAATACAAATCTCCTTCATCATAACCAACATGGATCCCGCAAACGGAGATCATGTGAAACTCAGCTCGCCCTATTTGTCCAAGAAATTCACAGTGCCGTAGACACTGGCGAGCAGATTGATGCCGTATTCCTGGACTTCAGGAAGGCATTTGATACGGTTCCGCACTTACGTTTAGTGAAAAAAATACGAGCTTACGGAATATCGGACCAGGTTTGTGATTGGATTCAGGATTTCCTAGAAGAAAGAACACAACATGTCATTCTTAACGGTTCAAAATCTGCAGATGTAGAGGTAATTTCGGGAGTACCGCAAGGAAGCGTGATAGGACCTTTATTGTTTACAATATACATAAATGACTTAGTTGACAACATCGGTAGCTCCGTGAGGCTATTTGCAGATGACACGGTTGTCTACAAGAAAGTAGCAACATCAGAAGACTCGTACGTACTCCAGGAAGACCTGCAGAGGATTAATGAATGGTGCGACAGCTGGCAGCTTTCCCTAAACGTAGATAAATGTAATATAATGCGCATACATAGGGGCAGAAATCCATTCCAGTACGATTATGCCATAGGTGGTAAATCATTGGAAGCGGTAACGACCGTAAAATACTTAGGAGTTACTATCCGGAGCGATCTGAAGTGGAATGATCACATAAAACAAATAGTGGGAAAAGCAGGCGCCAGGTTGAGATTCATAGGAAGAATTCTAAGAAAATGTGACTCATCGACGAAAGAAGTAGCTTACAAAACGCTTGTTCGTCCGATTCTTGAGTATTGCTCATCAGTATGGGACCCTTACCAGGTTGGATTAATAGAAGAGATAGACATGATCCAGCGAAAAGCAGCGCGATTCGTCATGGGGACATTTAGTCAGCGCGAGAGCGTTACGGAGATGCTGAACAAGCTCCAGTGGCGGACACTTCAAGAAAGGCGTTACGCAATACGGAGAGGTTTATTATCGAAATTACGAGAGAGCACATTCCGGGAAGAGATGGGCAACATATTACTACCGCCCACATATATCTCGCGTAATGATCACAACGAAAAGATCCGAGAAATTAGAGCAAATACGGAGACTTACAAGCAGTCGTTCTTCCCACGCACAATTCGTGAATGGAACAGGGAAGGGGGGATCAGATAGTGGTACAATAAGTACCCTCCGCCACACACCGTAAGGTGGCTCGCGGAGTATAGATGTAGATGTAGATGTAGATGTCTGGGTATGTGATTCCCATTACGGTTCTTTCTGCAAAGAAAAATGGTCCATAAACTCTTGTACAGAATACAGCACAGAACACGCTGATCTTCAGTGAGTCTCTTTCGTGTTGCAATGGTGAATGTGGATTTTCCAAACCCTATATGCGAACATTGTGTCTGTCGACTTTTCCACTAAGGTGAAACGTCGCTTCATCGCTAAAAATTACACTCTGTAGTAATGCGTCAGCCTCCATCTTTGCTAGCACATAACCACAAAATGCGAGATGTTTCTCTTTGTCATTGGGGTTGAGAGCCTGCACAAGTCGTAATCAGTAGGGCTTGTACAGCAAATGCCATCTCAGAACGTTCCGTACAACTGGTTCGGGTATTCCAAGTTCTCAAGTGGCTCTGTGGGTAGACTTAACTGGGAGAGCGCACAAAACTTTCTTGAATTCGTCGGGCATCATCCTGTGACACACGCCGTCAGCCTGTGCTTTCTGCTTTGCACACACTGCCGGTCTGTTTAAATTGCTTAAAGCAACGGCTAATGCTTTTGCGAGTTGGTGGTTGAATACTGAATTGGTACGAAATGCCCGCTGCACTGCAATTTGCGACTCACTTTTCACGAACTCAAGAATTGTAAGTAGGCTGTTTAGGTTTTTGTGTTGGTAACGCCACGTAGCGCTCTGTATGAATATCACTGACTGTGCTGTGTGCAGTCTGTGGCTGGTTGGCATTGTTCGAATGTTCACTATTCTAGTGTTGGGCAGTTGGATGTGCACAGCGCGTAGCGTTGTGTAGTTGGAGGTGAGCCGGCAGCAGCGGTGGATATGGGAAGAGAGATAGAGTGGACGATCTGGACGTGTGTCCGTCAGAAAACGGAAATTTGTAAGACTGGATGTCATGAACTGATATATATATATATATCTTATGACTTTTGAACACTATTAAGGTAAATACATTGTTTGTTCTCTATCAAAATCTTTCATTTGCTAACTGTGCCTATCAGTAGTTAGTGCCTTCAGTAGTTAGAATCTTTTATTTAGCTGGCAGTATTGGCGCTCGCTGTATTGCAGTAGTTCGAGTAACGAAGATTTCTGTGAGGTAAGTGATTCATGAAAGGTAGGGCCATTCTTTTGCAGGGATTATTGGAAGACGTATTGCGTTGCGCTAAAAATATTGTGTGTCAGTTTAGTGATGATGAGGATAAGTAAAGTGAGAAATGTCTGAGTACGTTCAGTTTTGCTCAGCTGTTTGAAAATCCTATAACGTAGAAGTCTACAAATACAGTAATTTATAATTTTCCAAAGGGGACGTTTCAGAATGCAGAAAACCCTGTGCTCCACAGTCGCCATCTCACTCACAACTGACAATGAAACGGAATGACGGCCCTACTGCCGCGCGAACTCCACAGGCCGCATCTGAACCCATCACCGCCCGCCCGCTAAAAGCTTTGAAACTTCCTCTTTTCGTTGGTATACAGCTTGTTGGAAAATTAGGAAGTTTGTGGTACGTTCCTATGGGACCAAACTGCTGAGGTCATCGGTCCCTAGGCTTACACACTACTTAATCTAACTTACGCTAAGGTCAATATACACACCTATGCCAAAGGGAGGAGTGGAACCTCCGACGGGGCGAGCCGCACTAACAGGGGGAGGCCGCCAATAGTGAAATTCAGATTCGATTCATACTGCGCATAATAAAAGCTCATGGCCAGAGGTGTAATGTGGCAAAGCACCAAGATGCACTTCTCAGCCGTTGTCGAGAAAATCGACACTTAAAAGAAACCGTTGCGGTGAAATACTCTCTACGATTAATAATTTTTTACAGCGTCGTGGCGCAGCGGTAAGCGCTCGGGTTCGTAATCCGAAGATCGCCGGATCGAATCTCGCGCCATGCAACTTTCTTTATTATTAGTTTTTTTGTAATTCAAATATATATATATATATATATATATATATATATATATATATATATAATGAATTGCTTATGCATGTTGGTGAAGGCGGAACGCTCTCCAATTGTACCGCCTCCATTTTTCCGTTTTTTTAACAGGGTGTACCAAAACTCTCCCGTCCGCACTGATTTTCGACGATGTTATAAGTTGCGCTAGGGACCGCATCTACCTTCTTTCGAAGTTAGCAGGCAACTACGCTGTTACGCGGTGGCTCGTTTCGGCCCATTCAACATCTGTCCTTCAAGTGTAACGAGCGAGTAACGGAGCTTATATTTCATACCTGCCACAGCAAATTTCTGTTCGTGGGGTCTCTATTCTAATGCGAACGTTTGACTTACGCTATACGTATTCGTTTCGGAATATCGTTTCTACGTCTTCCGTTAACTATACGTGGTTAACATTATGAAGACAATTAATAACATTTGTGAAATACAACTTTGTTTGCGGAAAACATAATGATGTTCGAAGTCGTCAGTTTTTCCACGACAAACGACTTTCAACAACTTATTATATGCATAATTGTTGCAACTGATTGCCGGGAATTATATATATATATATATATATATATATATATATATATATATATATATATATATATATATATATATATATATATATATATATATATAAAAATAAAAGATCGCATGGCGCGAGATTCGATCCAGCGACCTTCGGATTACGAACCCGAGAGCTTACCGCTGCGCCACGACGCTGTAGAAGACAATTGGTAGAGAGTATTTCACCGCAACGGTTTCTATCAACTGTCGATTTTCTCGACAACGGGTGAGAAGTGCATCTTGGTGCTTTGCCACATTACACCTCTGGCCATGAGCTTTCATTATGCGCAGTATGAATCGAATCTGAATTTCACAATTGGTGGCCTCCCCTTGTAAGCATGGCAAGGCGCTTTAAACCGCGCGGCTACCCCGCGAGGCAAAGCTTGTACATTTTGGATTTGTATTTGAATACAAACCAATTTTTGAAAATGGGTCCATCATTTAGAATAACACCGTATTTTTTCGTCTGCTAGCCGTCCGAATGTCAATATCAGTATTTCTTTTTTCATATGAATATAGTAACTTCATGGTCTTAAAAGTCGAGAGATTTCTTTGGACAACAGTGTAATTATATTGTATTGCGGTACATATTTCTGTAAAATAAATATGAATATTGATTTTCAAACCTTTGTGCCTGTATTTATACGTTTCTGTATACATTCACACTTATAATGCAAAAATGTGTTATTAATTTAGAAAGTCATCTGATAAATCCCCGCCAGCCCACCCAGACTGAGGATTTCCGTGATTTCCTTCCAAATGGCTCCAGGTATATGCTGGGATGGTTCCTTTGAAAGGGCACGAGCGCATTCCTTCTCCATCCTTCCCTAATACGAACTTGTGCTCCGCCTTGTTGTCGATGGGACGTTAAACACTAATCCCTTCATTCTCCTTACTCCATAGATTCAGCCAAAAACCTGTCTGCCCCCGGTAGCTGAAGGTCAGCGCGACAAAATGTCAATCCTAAGGGCCCGAGTTCGATTCCCGGCTGGGTAGGAGATTTTCTCTCATCAGGGACTGGGTGTTGTGTTGCCCTACTCATCATCATTTCATCCCCATCGACGAGCAAGTCACCGAAGTGGCGTCAAACCTAAAGGCTTACACCCGGCGAACGGTCTACCCGACGGGAGGCCCTAGTCACAACTAAAAACCCTACATTCTGTAAGGAAACAAACTACCATGTATAAAAAAGCTTCACACATACGATTACTTTAAACACGAATTAATGTGTTAAATATTTGACGTTAAGCATACAAGCGAGAAAAAAGTTTATAAATGGTTTGAAAGTATGTGTAAAGTTTGTTGAAAGTGGCTAAGAGCTCTCGTTCTCAAATACTCGTTTCTATCTGTAGTACTTGTCTTACTGCGTTAAATCTTAAACATTATAAATCACAATGACTAGATTATGACAGCATTTCATGTTTTTAAATTCGGTTGGTTGTTCGGTTGATTCGGGGGATGGGACCGAACAGCGAGATCATCGGTGACGTCAGATTAGGGAAGGATGAGGAAGGAAATCGGCCGTAGCCTTTCAAAGGAGCCATCCTGGCGTTTGCCTGAAGCTATTTAGGGAAATCACGGAAACCTAAATCAGGATGCCCGGACAGTTTTGAACCGTCTTCCTCCCGGATGCGAGTCCAGTCTGCTCACTCCTGCGCCACCTCTCTCGGTTTTTATTATAATTATATGTATATTGAAAAACAACTGGCGACGGCCTTGCCGCAGTGGCTACACCGGTTCCCGTGAGATCACCGAAGTTAAGCGCTGTCGGGCGTGGCCGGCGCTTGGATGGGTCACCATCCCGCCGCCATGTGCTGTTGCCATTTTTCGGGGTGCACTCAGCCTCGTGATGCCAATTGAGGAGCTACTCGACCGATTAGTAGCGGCTTCGGTCAAAGAATACCGTCCTAACGGTCGGGAGTGCGGTGTGCTGACCACACGCCCCTCCTTATCCGCATCTTCCTCGGAAGATGACACGGCGGCCGGACGGTCCCGGAAGGGCCACTTGTGGCCTAAAGACGGAGCTTTAAATTGAAAAACAACTATTTTTGCCCCTGGAAGCAGTTATACAGGCAACCTGCAACTTAGACCATGCACCATGAGCCGGGTTACCCATTTAGATAAAGCGGTGTTGGAGTCTTGAGGCAGGCTGATCTTTGACCAGGATAAAGGAGGTGAATGTTTGCTAATTCCGTGACATGTCGCCTGAGACTGCACGGCCACTCCGCGCGGCTTATAAATTACCGAAATCGTCTTGGATTATTTTATGGGAACGGAAGACTTCTCTTGAGTGATTTTTACTAATTTTTTCCCAGTTTTCCTTCCAACTTTAATTTTTTCTTTATTTTCCTACTATTTTTATTTCCAGAGACGCCTTTTCCTTGTCTGCATTGCCCCGGTCTTCCAGCCTATTTAATCCTCTGTTATTATCATTGGATAGTTTCCTAAACCGTGTTGTGATTATTCTAGGCTTACCGCCTTATGCTAAACAACATTTCGCGATGTGACGCAACAATACAGGGGTTCGTGTAGCGGACGGCGGCGTTGCTAGGCATCAGTTTGAGGCGGCGTGACCGGCGAGCAACATGGCGGGTTCCGTCGTCATTCAGCAAAACCTGACGGAGGCTGTAAAATGCAGCAAGAGGGGGACGGAGCAACGGCAGCAGTCAGACGGTAAGCCATCAGCAAACATCTGAGATCAGCCAGTCTGTCACATACGAAACAAACGCTTCAAATAGATCGCACCTATACGGGAGGCGTAACATGAATTCTGACAGGCATGTGTAGTTGCAGTCATGCACACTGCTTACCAGAGTTTGTCTGAGGCAGTTTGTGTTGGAGAAGCACGAATTTTATAAATATTGTGTGAATTCTTAAGGGACCAAACTACTGAGGCCATGGGTCTAGTGAAGCAGGGGATACAACCCGTCGGCTTTGACCATTGACGTCATGCATTGCTCATAGATAATAATGTCTTCACTTTCGGCCATAGATAATACAACAGTTCTGTGTCCCGGATAAGCGCTATCATTGTACATTAAAATAATTGAATGTGATTTTAAAAGAGATCGCTACATATTGCTCAAAATATTCTTCGTGTGTATTTATTTAAATAATTGGTTGTTTGCAATTCATTCCGTACTTAATTTCATTCTTAGTGATATTGAGGTAATTTGGAATATTAGTTTCTTATTTTACGACAATTTTTAGTATCTCATTTTCGTTTGTAGGTATTGATTTATCTGCTCCGGTGAACCTGGATGATTTGAGAGAGGCTATGGGCGTAAACAGGTTAGCGACGATTTGTTTTTTACAAATGTGTGGTCTCGTTACCGAGCATGTTCGATGTCTTGAGTGCGGAGAACATATGCGTGCGCCTCACAAGTGTATCTCGTCGCCGTACTCACGACATATTCGTATGGCGCTACAGGAAAGATCGGTTGTGGTGGTCCATTACGCGAGGGACGTGGTTAGAAAAATCTAAGCTCGCCTTGAGAGACATCATGAAAATCACGTACTGTTGGTGTTTGAGATATCCTGTGTGGCTGTGTGTCCATGAATGTCGTGTAAGTAAGCGTACAGTTGTGGACTGGTACTCTTTTTGCAGGGAATACGCGAGATATAGGGGACCGTTGGGGGGGGGGGGGAGGGGGGCGGGTGTTATGGTCGAAAATGACGAGTCGCATTTTGGCAAAAGGAAGTACAACAGGGGGGAACCTGTGGTGGGATTATGGGTTTGGGGGGGCTGTAGTTTCAGGTCAAGAATGTGACGATGTAGTGTTTAAAGTAGTACCCAATCGAAGGAAGGAAGGTTTGGTCAGCTTAATTTAAGATCACGTTGCAGAGGGTTCCATTGTAATTTCAGATGGTTTTTCTTCATATAGGGATTTAGGGGAAAGGGATTATCAGCATCTCGTAGTTAATCACAATGTTGAGTTCACATATTGTACACAGGCGCTTGCACAAATAGCATAGAGGGTTATTGGTCAGCTGTGAAATCTCTTGTAGGGAAGGGAAACGCCGGATTTCCACACTTCAAAGTCACTTAGACGAATATTCATGGAGGTGTAGTATTCCACAAACACATTGCCCGCTTAAATGTTCTGTTAAACGTGATGGGCAAATGTATCGTCCGAAATATTTTAGCTAATTTCACATTAGGATGGGTGGGGGGTGAATGTGTGTGTGTGTGTGTGTGTGTGTGTTTTCGTAATGTTTTGCTTGTTGTGTATGTTGGTTGTATGTGATTTGTGTTGGCGTCTTTCCAGGCGAGCCGAGCTTCGGTTCTTTTAAGAAGTTCTCGTGTGGTAAGTTCAGTTTTCTATTTTTTTCTTTTACTGCATTTGACTATTTTGACGTATTTCATTTTTGTGTTACGCCATTACATATGTTTTCGAGTACTCCAGTACATAATAGAAATTTCGCAGCTGTCGTTCTTCTTTCGTTTCCCAGCACTAGTATCAGTACGATTTTGTCGGATCTGTACTAGCAATATTACAGGGGAAACGCCCGACACAACTACAATTTGTATCCCGTCCTTCACTTGACCTTTACACTGACACTACCTATTCGAAAACGACATATGTAATATTGATGAGGTTTACCTATATATGTCAACTGGAAGAGCAGGATACAAATGTTGTGTATAGCTATACAGCTCAACTAAATAATGGGATACTATTGTCACTGCTGTGATCAAAACTATAACATTCAGTCGATACTATTAGCATCAAAGGCGAAAAAAAACTGTACCCCATAGTGAAGTACGGGATACAAATTGTGTATGTGTCGTCTTATTGCCTCTTCGTGTAGTTCAACTGAGGTACGGGTGGCAAATGTAACGTACGTCCGTTTCCACGTTTTCGTTAGCAGTGTACATATATATAGGTCAACGGAAGTATGGGGTACAAATATTATGTACGTAGCTCCTTCTGCCATCGGTAATACTACTATCTACGTAAGAACAGACCATCAGTGGTAGCAGAGGCGAAAGAAACAACACATGTAAATTTGTATCCCGTGCTTCAGTTGACCTCTGTGGTTCAAATGGCTCTGAGCACTATGGGACTTAACTTCTGAGGTGCTGGTCCGAATGGGCAAGCGGCTCTAGGCGCTACAGTCTGGAACCGCGCGACCGCTACGGTCGCAGGTTCGAATCCTGCCTCGGGCACGGATGTTTGTGATGTCCTTAGGTTAGTTAGGTTTAAGTAGTTCTAAGTTCTAGGGGACTGATGACCTCAGAAGTTAAGTCCCATAGTGCTCAGAGCCATTTGAACCATTTGAACTTCTGAGGTCATCAGTCCCCTAGAACTTAGAACTACTTAAACCTAACTAACCTAAAGACATCACACACATCCATGCCCGAGGCAGGATTCGAACCTGCGACCGTAGCGTTCGCGCGTTTCCAGACTGTAGCGCCTAGAACCGCTCGGGCACACCGGCGTGCTGACCTATATTGTTCAACTGAACAACAGAATTAATGCTAACGAAAACGAAGAAATCGATGTATGCCAAATTTGTATCCCGTACTGCAGTTAACCAATACAGTTCGAATGATGTTCGAGATACAATCCATGTACATGTGACGTGAGGAACGTATTCTATGCGACCAATATTTCCATCCATTTTCCCCTTAATTTTCCACAGAAATAATACGATAGAAACACGCGATATCCTTAACGTGAAAATACTACTTGCCTTGATATATGTCAACTATATTTTTCGTCTGTCGTATTCCTTTGTTTCTGAACAGTCTTGTCAGCTCTTTCACCTGTGCAATAAATGCTCTCCGGTCAATTCTGACGTAATTCGTCAAAGCCGACGGATTGCATCCCCTGCTTCACTAGAGCCGAGGCCATCGGTCCCTAGACTTACACAATACTTAAACTAACTTAACGCTAAGAACAACACACAAACCCATGGCCGAGGGCAAACCTCCGGCGGGAGGGGCCGCGCATTCCGTGACATGACGCCTCAGACCGCACCGTCACTTCGTGCGGCTTATAAATATTGTAATTACAGGAAAATCGGAATATTACAAATAGTATGTTCTCCAACGAAGTGTCCGTATCACTTGTGACCTCTGCATTCGCAGTTATAGATATTGTTCGACAAGTCGAGTGTGTCCCTGTTGTGTCCTGAAAAACACGTTTTCCACATGAGTCTCACATAAAAAAATACATTTTTATAAGACAAATTTAAAACAATTAGCTGTAATTTTGTAAGAAAACTAACTTGCCTTTTATATCACGGGTGTCTTATGAACAGAATGAAATGTGATTTGAATTTTTGTTTCTGCTCACGTATAATTAAATACGCCGAGTCAGCATTTGCCTTTGTGCCAGTGTAGTTCGTATCCTTAAGCCCAGTACAGTGGGCACACTTTTCTTTCCGGCCTCTCGTCTCCCTAGTATTGAATCGGTAGAGGTCACTGGAATTCGAACCGCTGCCAACTTTTGCAATCAAATGTCAGCGTGTGCAATATGTTTGTCGGCAGCAGCTAGAATTAGAGCCGTCCGACCTTTGCATAACGTGTATACAGGGTGGTCCATTGATAGTGACCGGGCCAAATATCTCACGAAATAAGCCTCAAACGAAAAAACTACTAAGAACGAAACTCGTCTAGCTTGAAGGGGGAGACCAGATGGCGCTATGGTTGGCCCGCTAGGTGGCGCTGCCGTAGGTCAAACGGATATCAACTGCGTGCTTTTAATTACGAACGCCCATTTTTTATTACATATTCGTGTAGTACGTAAAGAAATATAAATGTTTTAGCTGGACCACTTTTTTCGCTCTTGTGTCCAGTGGCAGAACTGTACACGACGTTCAAAGTCGTCGCCATGCAATCCCTGGTGCACAGAAATTTGGTACGGGTGCAATCCATGTTGATGTAGCATTCTCAACACCGACGTTTTGGAGATTCCCGATTGTCGCGCAATTTGTCTGCTACTGATGTGCGGATTAGCCGCGAGAGCAGCTAAAACACCCACTTGGACATCATCATTTGTTTCAGGTCGTAGTTGACGTTTCACATGTGGCTGAACACGTCCTGTTTCCTTAAATAACGTAATTATCCGGCGAACGGTCCGGACACTTGGATGATGTCGTCCAGGATACCGAGCAGCATACATATCACACGCCCGTTGCGCATTTTGATCACAATAGCCATACGTCAACACGATATCGACCTTTTCCGCAGTTGTAAATGGTCCATTTTAACACAGGTACTGTACCACGAAGCAAATACCGTCCGCACTGGCAGAATGTTACGTGGTACCACGTACTTATACGTTTGTGACTATTACAGCGCCATCTATCACACAGCGAAAAAAGTGGTACAACTAAAACATTCATATTTCTTTACGTACTACACGAATATGTAACAAAAAATGGGGATTCCTATTTTTTAAAAAACGCAGTTGCTATCCGTTAGACCTACGGCAGCGCCATCTAGCGGGCCAACCATAGCGCCATCTGGTTTCCCCCTTCAAGTTGGACAAGTTTCGTTCTTTGTAGTTTTCTCGTTTGACGCTTGTTTCGTGAGATATTTGGCCCGGTCACTATCAGTGGATCACCTTGTATATTATTGTACATGACCTCTTGTGCCATTATGTAATCTCTGATCCGACACAACAGTATTAAACGTTCACTCTGAGAAGGCTGACGGCAGTAGCTGTTTCGGTACGAGTCTAAGGACTGTGTATCAGTTCGGACAAACGTTCTATTGTTTTCGGTCGCTACTGATCTCAGCTTTCAATACTGAGCGCAAAGATTATCTTCGTTGAACGTACCAGTAAATTCAAACGCTGTCGAATTTAATTACATGTAACATTTCCGTGATCTTTAAAGCTGCGTGTCACCTGTGCTTTCGTGTACGAGTACATGGACGCACTGAAGAGAGTCTCGTCTGCTAGCTGAAGTTTACTATACGAGTCAGACTTCTTTACGTCAGAATGATTTCCAAAACCATGCAGAGGGAGATTTCACGTATGAGAACGAAGATTTCACTTGACCGATAGATTTTACTAATGTATGCTTTTCTCTCTTTCGTATACCAGCTCTCAACCTTCAACCTTAGGGTCCGTGTTACAATGCCCAATTTGCCATTGCCACTGACCGCATAGTGAAGATACTGAAGAAACGGAATATCGCGGTAGTCTACTGCCCCACACGGAAGAGCTAGGAAAATCTTAGCTTGTCCTAGGGTGCTCGCAAACCGCTGGGAAAAATCAGGGATTTACAGGACAGGTGTGGAAGCACCAAAAACACATCACAATATGTGCCTAATACGGCGTAGGAAAACCGTTGGCATTCAAGACAGCTTCCAGTCGTTTCGCAGCTGATAAATTCACGTGCTGAATTGTTTTCAAAGGACTCCTATACCATTCTTCCTAGGTAGTAGCGACATCTCTAGGTAACGATGATGGAGGTCGATAGCGATCACGCGTCCTTCTTCCCAGTGTACACCACAAAGGCTGCATAATATTCAGATCTGTTAACTGTGGGTGGCCATGGGAGATGTGACAATTCATTCTCACCGAGCGAGGTGGCGCAGTGGTTAGCACACTGGACTCGCATTCGGGAGGACGACGGTTCAATCCCGTCTCCGGCAATCCTGATTTAGGTTTTCCGTGATTTCCCTAAATCGCTTCAGGCAAATGCCGGGATGGTTCCTTTGAAAGGGCACGGCCGATTTCCTTCCCCATCCTTCCCTCACCCGAGCTTGCGCTCCGTCTCTAATGACCTCGTTGTCGACGGGACGTTAAACACTAACCACCACCACCACCACAATTCATTCTCGTTCTCATGAAACCAGTCGCGGACGATGCGAGCTGTGTGAACAGTGGCGCTGTCTTCTTGGAACACAGCATCACTATTGGAGAACAAACATTGTATCGTTGGTTGGATCTTATCAGCCAAAACGGCCGCATAATACTTGGCAGTAGTGGGCCCTTGCAGAGTAACGATGGGGCCCACCGAATACCACGATATGGCCATCTAAATCATCGCCGAACCCCCAACATGTTTCACTCTAGGGACGTAAAATCGGCCAGAAGTTGGAAACAGTTTGAAACGAGACGCGTCCGACCAAATGACTTTCTTCGATTGCTCCGTACTCGAGGTTTTACGGTTTCGGCGCAAAGTTTTCCAGTTAGGGGCGTTGCATCGCTGACAGCTGGTTCTGAAATTTCAGCTCGCCCTTAAATACCCTGCTTGTTGTTTTTGCGCCGACAGAGATCGCGCGAGAGACATTCATTTCTGCAGTGACTTTTGAAGCTGTTGTCCAGTTTCACTCTGGGACACTGGTGGCGGTCGCCAGTGATCGTCACTGGTGACTGTGGTGAACACTCTCGAAACACAGGTGTCCGACACCGCAGTTATTGCCAACTGATTATTTACTGAAATGGACTCGTACAGGGGTAGCCACTAAATTTCGCTAGCCTTTTATGGTCCGAAAAATAAGGTATTAAATTTCAAGAAATAACATACAACTTACCAATTTTGTTTTTCTTATCCATGCTCTTCTCATTGAAATCAGCCACAAACTTCGTTATAATTTCTTGCCACGCATTCGTTTTCGTCACTTTGCTGCTATTGTCATCGCTTCTCACATCCCAAATAGCAGGACTGCTTTCTACAAAATCTTCCGCTTTAATCAACTCTAAACTCATGGTTACAGTGTGTGCAGTACAACGTACAATGAATATTTCGCGGCACTGTCTCAGAAATGACTGCCTGTCTGTTGGCAAATCTTCAGCGCTGTGTCTGTGATCTGTGTCCCAGTGTGAACACTCCAGTTCAAACTAATGCATGTCCGGCGGTGACTGCTGCGAACGCAGTAACCCTGTCCGTCACATGTGGCGAGGGTGAGTCACTGCTCCGTCACAGTGGCTCGCTCAGGCAGAGTAGTGTTCCGGCGTGAATGCTCCAGTTCAAACGAATGTATCTCTTTCACCAGTGTCGCAGTGTGAAAGGCGCCTTAGTTTTCGCCAAAATTCTCCCCAGCGATCGTCCGTCACGATTACTCAACACACACTTTCGTCTGTGTTCTGGCTTATCGGACGATGTTTTTTTCCGGTCTCCCTGTACGCGCTATAAAAATTTCGATGCGGCGCGTCTTGAAACACCACACACTTCGGCTACCTCGAATGCTGAAACACCCACCACAAGAGCACAAACAATTCGCCTCGTTCTAATTCACTTAGTTCCGACTTGATGCACACTCAACCACGCAGAACACTGTTCTGATCACGAATAAACTTGCAGCGTACTGAGGACACTGCGCAAAAAAAAATCGCTCTGAGCACTATGGGACTTAACTTCTGAGGTCATCAGTCTCATAGAACTTAGAACTACTTAAACCTAACTAACCTAAGGACGTCACACACATCCATGCCCGAGGCAGGATTCGAACCTGCGACCGTAGCGGTCGCGCGGTTCCAGACTGTAGCGCCTAGAACCGCTCGGCCACCCCGGCCGGCCGACACTGCGCAGGTTTGTGCACTCTCTCAGTACACGGATACTAAACAAAAATGGAAGGAAAAGGGTACAAGGACATTAGGGCAACTTTATATGGGTAGAGACAGATAATCATCTGCTGCAGAACACGGTTTCGAGCTAGGAGGTTGTCAAGTTCGATTTGATAAGGCTCGGGTCCTGGTTGCTACGAACAGATACTGCGATAGGCTGTGGAAGGAGGCGATGGAGGTCATTGAACACGAGACTAATTTTAATTGGAAGGAGAAAAGTGTAAAGCTGTATGCTATCTGGACTGCGGTGCTGAAGAAGGTGGCGCACCATTCGTCCACCGTGGGGCGACAGCAGAGGCTGAACGACAGCAGCCAGTTGCGCTCGTGTTTCTGAAAGCACGTGGCGTCACGCCTCTGCGCGGAAGCGTGTCGAAACGAAATTTTAGTACAGTCGGCGGCTAGCCAAGGTGCTAATCGCACTATCGCATAAGATACAACCCTCCTTGAAGATATCTTCCGCAGATGCGCACGAAACGTCGTTTTTCTTAACGAAATTTATTAGACCACTTCATAACACCCTGAATATTATAGCAAGTGTGATGGTGTTTGGTTTCCATTTTGCGTACCGTAACCTCTCACTGGCCGCGCTGTGTGGCCGTGCGGTTCGACGCGTCATGTAACGGATTGCTCGGCCCCTCCCGCCGGAGGCTCGAATCCTCGCTCGCGCATGGGTGTGTGTGTGTTGTTCTTAGCGTAAGTTAGTTTACGTAGTTTTTACGTTTAGGGAGCGATGACCTCCGCAGTTTGGTTCCTTAGGAATTCAGACACATTTGGCCATCAACTCACGCCCGGGTTCCCGGGTTCGATTCCCGGCGGGGTCAGAGATTTTCTCTGCCTCGTGATGACTGGGTGTTGTGTGCTGTCCTTAAGTTAGTTAGGTTTAAGTAGTTCTAAGTTCTGGGGGACTGATGACCATAGATGTTAAGTCCCATAGTGCTCAGAGCCATTTTTTGACCATCAACTTCTCCATCGTTCGGAAAACTCGAGTCACATTCCTCCACAACGAGTGAGATATTCAGCTGAGAAAGAGGATAAGATTTCAGTATTATCCATTGGGAAGCTTTAATGTAATGTTTCCTAGAACAAAAGAAAGCATTATACGCTCCTCGTCAGACCGCTACGCAAAGGCATTCGCATGCTCGGGCGCGACTCACGATCTTGCGTCACAGCTACAGTTCTGCCGAGCTCACCTCTCTTACCAGAATGAAATTTTCAAACTGCAGCGGAGTGTGCTCTGATGTGAAACTTCCTGGCAGATTAAAACTGTGTGCCGCACCGTGACTCGAACTCGCCACCTTTGCCTTTTGCGCGCAAGTGCTCTACCAACTGAGCTACCCAAGCACGACTCACAGCTTTAATTCCGCCAGTACCTCGTCTCCTACCTTCCAAACTTCGCAGAAGCTCTCCTGCGAACCTTGCAGAACTAGCACTCCTGGAAGAAAGAATATTGCGGAGACATGGCTTACCCACAGCCGAGGGGATGTTTCCAGACTGAAATTTTCACTCTGCAGCGGAGTGTGCGCTGATAGTAGAGCACTTGCTCGCGAAAGGCAAAGGTCCCGAGTTCGAGTCTTGGTCCGGTACATAGTTTTAATCTGCCAGGAAGTTTCATGTCAGCGCACACTTCGCTGCAGAGTGAAAATTTCAGTCTGGAAACATCCCCTAGACTGTGGGTAAGCCATGTCTCCGGAATATTCTTTCTTCCAGGAGTGCTAGTTCTGCAAGGTATGCAAGAGGGCTTCTGCGAAGTTTGGAAGGTAGGTAGGAGACGAGGTACTGGCGGAATTAAAGCTGTGAGGACGGGGCGTGAGTCGTGCTTGGGTAGCTCAGTTGGTAGAGCACTTGCCCACGAAAGGTAAAGGTCCCGAGTTCGAGTCTCGGTCCGGCACACAGTTTAAATCTGCCAGGAAGTTTCACCCCTCTTAATTTACCAGACACTATAGGGAGCTCTTCTGCAACTATCAGTCTCAGGTTAGCAGACCAAGGAAAGAAAACTCTTTCCATATGGTGCTGTTGTTTACACGAAAGCGAAATACTGAAGAAAAATGTATACGCACAAGGACTTTCCTCCTAAAAGATGGATTCATGGTACACTAGCCGGCAACTGACGCTAAGTGTAAACAAATGCAGCGTAGACACACGTAAAGTGACGAACAGTTCCGTCGTTTACTGTATCAGTGGTAAATCACTGGCATTCACACTGTTCGAAACACCTTTCATGTAGAAAGCTCCCCCCCCCCCCCCTACCCCCAATTGGAAGGCAACGAAAGCTACGATTCTTCTATTCTTCAAAGGTAATCTGATTAGGCATTGCTTATCTAGTACACTGGTCGACTATAAAAAGTAGTCAGTTTTTTTAGTGTTGTTTCCCCAACCAGAGTCTTGACTGTGCCTCAGTCACCATAGAGTCAAATAGAAGATCAAAGAAGTGATTCACAAATTGTAAGGTATTTCTTAATTTATAGGTGGTATTTAGATACATTATTCTCCCGTTCATGCAAGTGCTCGCTTTTCTCTTCATAATTCCGAACTTTGCGAGACTTACACTAAACTCTGTCGAAGAGTGTTTGAAAGACAGGGCCCCAAGTTCTTATAGAATGTAGTATTATGAAAAACTGGGCAAAACAGAGTCCTTTAAACATTATGCCCGGAAGTGAAATCTCTGTTTTGTAACAGCCACCTGGCTGTTGGCACTACAGGAAGTGTTCCACGCCGTTAACGACCATCCTCAAGCACCAATAAACCCCGAATCTTTAAAGAATCGAGCTCCTATGTGTAAAACAGCATCAAACTTCTGATTACTTTACAATCGAGTTAGTGTGTGTGAGTATGCAAGCGGGAAAAAGTTTAGAAAAAGTTTGAAATTATATTTAAAGTTGCCTGGAAGTCGCCAAGTGATCTCATTATCGAACACCGGATAATTGTAGTCTGTGCAATTTGCACTCTGTTTTAAGCAGAGCTAATTTTTTACGCATCTCGGTGTTTAGTAGGTCATACCTCCTGAACTGCGGGTCGTTCATTGTATTAATTTAGCAGTTACGTCCAGTGGTACGTGTGGATACTGACTGCAAAAACGTGCTGCGTAAAGGATTTGTAGCGAAGAAGTAACACAATTAAAACGCTGATATGAAACTTCCTGACAGATTAAAACTGTGTGCCCGACCGAGACTCGAACTCGGGACCTTTGCCTTTCGCGGGCAAGTGCTCTACCATCTGAGCTACCAAAGCACGAAGCGAAAGGCAAAGGTCCCGAGTTCGAGTCTCGGTCGGGCACACAGTTTTAATCTGCCAGGAAGTTTCATATCAGCGCACACTGCGCTGCAGAGTGAAAATCGCATTCTGACACTTAAAACGTCTTGCCTGAGGTGGCAGTTTTACTGCATGAGTGGCGAAAATGTAGTACGCCATGAACTTTTTCCTTTCATCATTTTGTTGGGGCGTCAGCGAGAGAAAGTTTCGTAAAGGTCAGAAATTACGTGCAAAGTATGTTGCAAGTCACTAAATGCCCTCGTTCTCAAATACTGGATGTATATATTCTGGGTATGTGCGCGCCGTGAGTTACGTTGTCTCGTGACGTATACCGTATTTTACGGTCTATAATATGCTACGAACTATAAGAAGCACCTCATTTTTAACCAGTTTTTTTTAAATAACATTTTTCCATTTTATTATTAGACTGCAAAGCCAGAAGGAAAAAAAAATCTTGGTTTATAAAACCAAACTGACCATTAAAATCCCTGAAAATCGCCATCTGAACTTTGTTGTTGTTGTTGTTCTTCTTCTTCTTTCTCTCCGTCGTCATCGTTGTCTTCTTCATATATAAAATGATCTGCACTGCCATCGAGGGCGTTACTTATGCCGCACTTCTTGATAGATTTAACAATAATGTCTTCTCTCACTCTAGAGTACGACTGTTTCATCGACCGACACACTTGTTTGTTTGTAGCTCGTTTTCATGTTGGGCTTCATCCAGCATCCGTTTGTTCCATTCTTCTCTCATATACACTTTAACTGGTTCATTTACCGAGACATCAAGCCATTGTAATTTTGAAGTAAGTCCTCCCAGAATATAACCAAGCTCTGTATTTCCCTGTCTCAACTTCTTTTTCATAGGATTTTTCAGATGACCACTGAACTGATGTAGCACAAGGAAAGAACTCTTCTTCAGTAATGCACCTTTCCCTCTCTCCCACACTCTGTTAATCCATAATTTCATACCAGCTTCGTCCATCCAATCCTTGTCATGTACATTACAACACCCTAATTGGCATTGTAGCGAGAAGGAAGTACGTCTCTGGGCGATATCACTAACCTGGTGTCTTGCTGCTCCAGTAACTCCCTCGTAGCACAGTAGTAGCGCTCAGTCGCCAGGTTCCATGTAGGTGGTGATCCTGCTGAAGTGGAGTGTTAAGGATGCCAGTTGTTAATTGTCAGCAACATTTGTACTATACTTGTTTTAATACAGTAATTGCTTTGTCACACACATCACAGAATCAGCATTTGCAATATGGCGGCTCTGGACTACGCCATTATATTCGACCCTTTACACACATTAACACCGTTTTCTGACTTCACATATGATAGACACTGCCCACGACACGTGGCGTTCTTATAACTAATAACTTCACTTTCTAGCTTATTTAATATCTGAAATATGCACTCGCTACCGTTCTTTTAGAGCCGCCCTAGTTACCCGACCGTGCGTTTTGAGTGGCTCCTCGCGACTCACTCGACCTGCCTTCCCGAAGGACAACAGAGACCACCCCACCTTTCTCTCTCAGCCACTTCTCTCGTTCCAAACTTCCAGCCAATGGGCGTTCAGATCGCTGTTGCTAGGCGTATCTGACGTCACGTTTGCAGACATTGTGACAGAAGTTTTTCTCGGGGCACTGTCTCAGATTGTAAGAAAAAATGGCTCTGAGCACTATGGGACTCAACTGCTGTGGTTATCAGTCCCCTAGAACTTAGAACTACTTAAACCTAACTAACCTAAGGACATCACACACATCCATGCCCGAGGCAGGATTCGAACCTGCGACCGTACCAGTCCCACGGTTCCGGACTGCGCGCCTAGAACCGCGAGACCACCGCGGCCGGCTCAGATTGTAAGATCCTACTCCTGAATAATCGGATCCTGTCCCTACTAAGGTTGCACAACATTGGCTCCTATGATATTATCACTAATGCTCCTTGCTGACGCTTAATTGTCAAATGTACATGTAGTCTGGCTGCTACTGAGCATTCCCGATCGCTTAAATATGCGTAATACTTGGCTTAAACATGTGAAGGGAATACACATATGCATTACAACATGAGCACAACAACTGGTGGTATTTCAGAAGATTTTGTCATTGTTTTGCGCTTGAAAATGATCACTGGATTAAGTTTAGTACCGTTAGCACAACATGAAAGGACAACGGTGTAGTTCGTTTCTCCATGTCCCCTTTTTCTATAGTTACAGTTTTAGCAACTTTCATAGCAACACTTTTGTTACTCTGCACATCAAATGCACTGCCGCTGCCAGTTGAATACAGTTTTGCCAGACAGAGATACGTTTTCCAAGGCATCGAATATACGGCCATTTTTAAGACTGGCGGGAATTTTAAGTCAAACACTGAACATTATTATAATCAGCACCTGAATTTTGGAGGCAATTTTTTGAAGAAACAAGAGCGTCTTATTGTCCGTAAAATACGGCACAGTTTCTAACCGTTAATACGTGCCTTACGTTATTGAATCTTTAACGTATTATACTTCTTAATGAGCAGATTATGACAACATTTAAAATTTTTAAATTCAGTCAGTAATTATATGAGATACTGAAAATCTAATTTTCATGTTCCAAAACGCCGCGCATAAAAACGGGATTTTCTGGTACCTCCGGTTCTATTAGTCATAAAAAGGTAGGATCAAGCGTTTTGGGCTAAGGATCATTTGTGTACCCAACAGAAGAATCGTTTTAGTGCCTACAGTACAGGGTCAAAGTATGAATATTAGGCTACATGCTGCCTCCTGCTTAGTCAAATGGTGCAAACCGATTTGTTCTTTTCGAATTTGTACTGCTCTTTGGTGGACTTGATGGGGCTTATCGAGGCACTATTAGGTTATGACCGGTTCCTCAGAAGACCCCAGAAAAAGTTTATTTAATATCTTTTCGCTGTCACCCAGCGAACCAAAACCCAGCCCTGGATTCCCAGATGACTATGCACAGAAAATGGCTGAAATTTTTACGATGTATTTCGAAGACATCCATAACGAACAACTTTGAAAATTTTCTCCTTATCTTTATCCCTTCCCTAGATACAGAGATTCAAAGTTACCCTACTGTATACCTAAAAAACTTGAAATGCGGTGTCAGGCGAAAACGTTGTTTATAAAGTGACGTTGTACGTAGAAATATGATGTAAAATGTTTCCGTTATCATCAGTAGGGTTCTGCGAACTCCATGTTGTAGCACTGAAGCACATGCAAAATTTTTGTGAACGTAAAATCAGGTCTGAGATGTCACATTACTTTTGCGTTATTTCAATTTCACATATGGAAACTATCAGAATTTACTGACCCATGAAGTTCTTTTCATAAGAGTGGCATGCCCTGCTGTGACAGGATAGAGAAGGAAAGCAGCGGGAAAATGCTCGTAACAGGGCACAAAAAAAAAAAAAAACTCTGACTGGAAAGTGGGGGACCAGTTGCCTCATTCTACTTTCCTCGGCACCATAAAAAATTTTCGCAAAAATATTGACATGTGAACATATTCACGCTTTTTTGTGCTGAGAGAGGAGGAGGCAGTGGCAGTGGGAAAGAGATGGAGAACTAGTAAATAGAGGAAGATAGTAGACAGTGGTTGTGGTGTAGAAAGAGCGAAGGACACAATGGCAGCGTCACAGAAAGAGAGGGACAAAGTAGACAGTGACAGAACAGTGCTAGGAAAAGAGAGAAGGAGACAGTGTCAATGGGAGAGGAATAAAGAGAAGGAGAAAGTGAAAGTGATTGAGAGCCTGGGGTATTGACAGACAGAATCTGAGTGATGACAACGAGGAATAGAGAGGTAGTGACAGTTGGAAGAGGCAGCATCAATGGGAAGGAACGCATGAGATACTGGCAGTAAGAGAGGGCAAGAGGGAGACAGGGATTGTGACAGGAGACATTGGTAGTAGGACAGAACGAAGGGGACAGTGGCCGTGACACAGGAGGCAATAACAGAGAGACACAGGGGGAGAATGACAATGAGTTGACAGAATGAGTGAGCGAGAATGAGCGAGTAGGAGTAGAAGGGTAAGAGCGACTTACAGCGATGGCCTACTGCGTATGAGTGAGTTACAGTTAGGACAGATTTTGTGAGTAGAGATGAGTTGCATGTTAAAACGGGCGCGAATATGTTTGCATACCAATATTTTTGCGAACATTTTTAAAGGTGCTGAGGAAGGTAGAATGAAGCAGCTGGTACCTCACTTTTAGTCAGAGTCTTTTAACAAAGAGAAACATATTCGCCATTTTTGTCCTCTGGTTAGGAGCATTTTTCCACTTGTTTATTAACACATCTAGATTCTCCAGCCCTCCTTCTGAAGGAATCACAAGCACAGAGCACACATCCCGTAACGTGTGTGACAAATATAATTGCGTTTATATGTCCCCAGGGCTAGAACTCGAAAGGATTAAGGCCAAGTAAACGGGAATAACAGTACTGGACTTCCAGGACCACCCATAGCTCATTAAACATCTGGAATACATAGTTTATTGTCACTGAGGCGTAGAAAACAAGATGGTACTCCGTCCTGCATGAGCCATACCTGTGTGAGAGGATAACGTTCTCCAATAGAATGCGCAAATTTTTAATAAACTGCAGCTGTAATTGTGCCTGATAAAGTAGCTAGCCATACTAGTCTACCTGCCCACACAATGACGCCGTACTTTCACGATCGCTCGAGGGTTTGCATCTGCACACTCCTGG
Source organism: Schistocerca nitens (assembly GCF_023898315.1). Classification (NCBI taxonomy): domain Eukaryota; kingdom Metazoa; phylum Arthropoda; class Insecta; order Orthoptera; family Acrididae; genus Schistocerca; species Schistocerca nitens. The sequence goes on from NC_064617.1 coordinate 57,456,130, forward strand.
TTTATTTACCAGTAATCCACGATTCTTTTAAGAGTCGTAGTCCCTTACATAAAACAGCTGCGAACTCTGTAAATGAGCTAACGTGCTAAATATTTGACGTTAAGCACGTACGCCCGAAAAACAGTAAGGCCGGTATTACATTATCAAATATCTTTGTCCAATATCTTTGTCAAAGATATTTGATAGTGTAATAGGGACTTTGTCAAATGTCGTCCAATATTTGATCAAATCTAGGGCCTCGCTGTAGATTTGATCAAAGAAATCGCTTGTCTTCTGTTCACTGCAATGTGACATGTTACCACATGGAGCGCTAGCAACGCTACAGCATTGGCATTCTGTCGTCTGTAGTGTTTTTATAAACATTGCCGGTAAATACAATTGGTGTGTGCCGACAACTACAAAATTAATAGAGATGTATGAAGCTGATGAGGTGCTTTACAACGTGAGGCACCCTGAATACAAAAATAGATTAAGAAGATTGGAGACCTGACGTGACCTAACCTAACCTAACATAACCCTCTCTTGTAGCAAGGAATCGGAGTGTTACAGTGAGCCTGTCTTCTGAAGATGTAGCAGTTCTTGAGTGAATATTGTGCTTTGTGGTATGAGGATACACTTCACTGAGCACATACAGAAATGTATGCTCATCCATTCTTAAGTAATTAATGTACGACTTGACGTCTTCCACTGTAAGCTCACGTAACAAGTTTTGTTGAATGCTTTTATCTTGTCGTCGTAAAACCCATGGCTTCACCCAGATTAGATGAGTTTTTCGTTCCATAGATCCGTGCTGAGGAGATCCTCGTGGATGTGGAACACATCATTTTTTTTAAGCTGAAATAACAATACTAATAGTATGAATAAATACATCATTTGTTTCTATTAAAAATTTCGTCAATGGAGTAGAAGGAGTTGGCCACTAGTAAGTCTTTCAGGCTTCTTTTAAACTGATCTTCATTTGTAACTAATTTTTTTTATGTTTGCTGGCAAATTATTGAAGATGAGTGTTCCTGAGTAGTTGACCCCTTTTTGAACTAAAGTCATTGCTTTTAAGTCCTTGTGCAGATCATTTTTGTTCCTGGTATTGTATGTATGAACTGATTTGTTTGTTGGAAAAAAGAGATTTATTATTTAGGACAAATTTCATTAAGGAGTAAATATACTGAGAGGCAATAGTTAGTATACCCAGTTCTTTGAAGAGGTTTCTGCAGGACGTCCGTGAATTTACTCCACAAATAATACGTATTACACGCTTTTGGACTCTGAAAACTTTTGTTTGACTTTACGATTTACCCCAAAATATTATACCATACGACATTATGGAATAAAAGTAGGCAAAGTACGCAAGCTTTTTAATTTTTATGTTGCCTATGTCTGCTAACACTCGAATTGCAAATACAAATTTGTTAAGGCGCTTCTGCAGTTCTGTGGTGTGCTCCTTCCAACTGAATTTATTATCAAGTTGTAATCCCAGGAATTAAAGACTGACAACCTTGTATGTATGGTTCCTTTTTTCCCCCACATCTTTTCCGCATGTGCACACAATGTAATTGCGGTAAGTGCAACTGCTGCGGTTAATAACTAGTTGTTGTCAGCCATCTTGAACTTCGACGAAAAATTTGATGACAGTGTAATACCCCATCCAGCGCTACGTCAAAGATCTTTGTCAAATATATTTGACGGAATATTTGATCACATCTTTGATCAAATCTTCGACAAAGAAATTTGATATTGTAATACCGGCCTTAAGGAAAGGTTAAAGTTTGTTGGAAGTCGCTAACTGCTCTCATTTTCAAATACTAGACTAATAAATCTGGATATGTCCGGCCCCTCAGCTGTGCTGCCACAAGACAGTTTTATGTTAAACTTTTAGCATAGGACTATATCTCTTAATGAACAGATGACGACAGCATTTTGAATTTTTAAATGCAGTCAGTTATCAGACCCAATATTGAAATTCAAATTTTTGTTGCCCCTGGAACGCAACTTGCAACTGGCTCCGAGTTGCGGGATGGTCGCACAGTGATGCAGAGCGTGAATCGCCACAAACTGACAGCAGCAGATCATCAGTACTCAGCAGTCGCTGGCTATTACTGGCAACAGCGCAGTCAGAAGGGTGGGTGTAGGGGGAAACAGGACCGTTAAGAAACGAGCAGTGAACTTCAGCAGAGAGACAGCACACACTACCAATAGCGAACGTTCCGGAGACAGGTTAAGTGGGTCACACCTTATTTTTTTTCCAGGGAAACTTTTATAGCACTTTTTTCCCAGCTTATGATAATACTATCTGCAGTAAGAATACACGGGCGAGTTAAGAAAATATGAACACCTGCTAAATTCCGCGTCGGTACACCTTTGGAACGCAATACACCAGAGACTCTTATGGATTCGACAAGTCCTCGGTGGGTTTCCAGAGGTAACTGGCGGCAAATGTCTACGCAGAGGTCACGCAATTCCCGTAAATTACCGGTCGGTGGTTTGTGGGCCTAGAGTTGGCGCCCGAAAGCGTCGCACACGTGCTCCATTGGATTCAGATGGGCCGATTTCTATGGCCGCGACATCAACGCGAGTTCGCCATCGTGCTCCTCAGACCACTGTAGCACGATCTCGCCCTTGTGATACGGACAATTTTCCTGCTGGAAGATGCCGCCGCCATCGTTTAGTACATCAAGCAGGAAGGGGTACAGGAGGTCAACAATACTGTTCACGTAGTCCAAACTGTCACTGTGCCATCCATTACTACCACAGATTTCTTGAAAGCGCAGCATTATGCTGCACCCACCAGCCGGCGTTTGTGGTGTAGTGCACGTTTCGAGCAGCCATTCTTCCCTACATGACAGCAAATCTGGATTCGACCGTCGGCCTAACGTAACAAGAAATGTGATTCATCCAACCAACCGACTCGTTTCTATTGATCCATGATCCAATCTCGATGATGCCATGCCCACTTCAGTGGTAACTGTTGATGTCACTGAGTCAACATGGGAACACATAGAGGTCGCCTGCTGCAGAGCCCTATGTTGAAAAGTGTGCCTGAATGGTGTGCTCCTAAACACTTGCACCTGCACGACCACTGATCCTCTGCGAGTAGACATACCACAGATAGCCAGGTATCCTGCCTTACAGAGAGGGCAAGCCTCCCGTCTCCACGTTCTATGAGGAGACGTGGTCGTCCACCACATCGTCGCCTGCTCATGATTCCACTGTCCTTCAGGCACGTCTCACAGATATCACAACAGTAATATGCCAAGAGCCGACCATCTTCGCCGTTCCTCAGATGCTCGTACCCATGTGCTAGACCATAAGAATCTTCCCTTTGTCAAGGTCTCTTATGACAACGAATTTCCTCATTTGTGGCCTGTATCGTGTTTAGAATGATTCCCCATTCATCTCTGCTCCGCTTATATACCGGCTGGTTATAATTAAAGTGCGCCTACTCACAGAGGTCCTGTGTGGGCTACAACTATTGTATGGCGGCGAAACTTAGTAGATATGCTAATGTGTTAATGCGGAACCGACTTATGCTGGGAAAAAAGTTAGTTCCAGTTTTGGCCACCAGGTGCAAATCCAGCGCTGTAAATGCAAGAAAGATGTATAAAACTATTTTCACGTGCAAAGGATTAGGAACGGGACATGGGGAGAAAAGGTCAAAAAAGTGAGAAAGCCATAATGTAGATTTTATTATTAACTGCCACTTAGACAGTTTTTTCAATAGGAGCACTGAAGAAATCTGAGCGTTGTTATTGGGGAAGGAGACCAAACTGCGAGGTCATCGGTCTCACTGGATTAGGGAAGGCAGTCAGCCGTGCCCTTTCGAAGGAAACATCCCGGCATTTGCCTGGAGCGATTTAGGGAAATCGCGGAAAACCTAAATCAGGATGGCCGGACGCGGGATTGAACCGTCATCCTCCCGAATGCGAGTCTATTGTGCTAACCACTGCGCCACCTCGCTCAGTCAAGCATTGTGTATACTGGCCTTCCGATCAGGTATTCCCAGTAAAAGGCGTTATTTTAGACGTCCCCAGAGCCAATTGTCAGATCAGGTGATCTTGCCCAAGCATCTGGAAAACGTCTAAAGATAACAGGTTCGTGGAAAGTTGTATTAAGCAGACCTTCCACTCGGCGAGCGACATGAGGTGTCGCCCATCTTCCATGAAAACATTCGTTCCTGCACACTTGCGGTCTTTTGATCGATCACTGTACTTATTTTAAAAACACCCTGTATAGCTCCACAAATGCCTTGAAGGTTTCGTCGATCGTCTTAAATCTCCTTTCGTTTACTAAATGTAACCTCAGAGCTCCTACTCGACAGCACTTCTGAAAAGAATGTAATCATCGTCCACTACAAACTCAATGTTACTCTCATTTTTCTATACAGTATTTTAATCATTGACGAGAGTTGTCAGACTGGCCGTAAAATTAGTTTCAATATTTATCTACTGGTGCGTTCTTCGTCAATCTGAACTTTTTTCTGGACAAATTGTTCGGGTACTGCACAAAATTTTGACACGGAACACTGTTTAACAAATAGAAATAAAATAATATAATAACATATAATAATAATAATTTTGTAATAATAATAATTTGTTTGTTTGTTTGGATAAGTAATTGAGAAATTAAAATTTACGCCGTGAATTTATCGAGCTTCGTACGTCCGAAGATGTACGGAACGTATCCAGGGCTCATTATATATTTTTTGTAGACAAAGTCTGATATCTGACGTCAGCTTCAATCATGACAATGGGGTGACTAAAACTACTAAAACAGAGAAAAGCATACGATTAAATAAAACATATATTCATTACAACATATACATTACGATATGAATGACACTTACGTAAAATTCTAGATAAATAATTGCAGATGATTCACAAATGAGAGCGACTTATTAATTCTGCGCCTCTTTGCTGCAAATAAGTATTAATATGGCTATGTGTGGAACCACACAAAATTTACGTCCTACTAGGACAACGAATGATATAAGAGAGTAGATGCCTACTGGCTGCGACAAGAGAGAGGTGTTAATTCCTTTATTTTGCTTTCTCTTGTCTTAAAAAATCGATACATATACTCTAAGTGCAGTAAATTAAATATCGTCTGTGCTCGAATGCAAATGGTTCCTTAAAACTGGATCGCCAATTTTTACCAAGGCAAAATACTTTCATGCTGTTTGATAACTCTTCTGCACGACAATAACTTCGCAAGCGTTCTTCCAATTCGTCGTCTTTTCCTCTGACTCAACAACGGGTTTTCGTGTGCCGTACTTATCAATCTGAACACGCCTTTCCATTCGTTTCCCTGAAATTCTGTTAACCCAGCTTTGCGTTTCATTGTCTCTACAACTTCTACCTCAATTTTACCTCTCACGCTCAGAGCCATTCCTTTTTTGCGAGTTGAAACTGTTTTCAAGGAGCACACAGGACTCTCTTCAGCCTCTCAAGAGTGTGCGCGCCCCTATTTATGCTAAGTTTTTGGGACAAATGCCCAGTTGCACCCTGGCCGAACTGTAGGGTCTCCCTTGCCGTGCAACTGAATAGCTTAATCAGTTCATGTGTCAGAAGAATGAAAGCTCGTAGCACCTCTAATACAACAATGGATAGGAAAGCACTATTGCTTTCAAAGAGACCTTCAGGTTGGTCACACATTTACTTTCACTTACAGCAGACTGTTTTGTATCTTTAGAACTTTCGTATTTTCTTTCTTCGTCAGTACGTTGTTATCTTTCCTATCAGTGGTTGTAGCAGCGTTGAATTCCAGTAACTTTAGTTCCTACTCTGGCTCTTATTAATTCCCCTTTTTTAGTACGATCCGATACTCCTCTACTAAACCCCTCTTAACACTTGAGTGCGCTTCGATTTGAGATTTCGAATTCGTGCAATATAGAATTCTCTAAATAACTTTCACTGTCTATTTTTTTCAATTTCATCTTGAACATCGTGTTTACTGAACTGAAATGTCACTACTTAGCTGTTCTTAATTTTGGTTGACAGTTTGATTCTAGCACCTGCACCTATATCTAGCCGTTATATAGTCCAACTACTTTCGCACAGTGAGTTCTCATTTTTACAGTTATTCTCATGAGATACGGAGTTGGTTGTGCACCCTTGCAGGTGACTATCTTGTCTCTCATTTATCTCCCCTAACCAACATTTACTGAGACTTCTATCTTCTTTTCTTCCTTCATTGTACCACGCCAACTGGCGAGAAATTAGTGGTCAATTTGAATAGTCTTTTGTACGGAGGAACTTGCTGGTTGAAACGTAGTTTATACGATGTTGTTATGTGGTTTTAATTTCCTTGTGATGTAGAGCCGCAGTAACAAGTTGGAGAGTACCTAACGACTTTCCTAAGGAGGTGACTGGGGAAGTATTCGTGACTGAAGCGAATCATAATCACGGGCATTGGCTGCCATCGATCGCACACCCAGTCCACAAATCGCTATCACGTGGTGAAGGGGGACGGGGAGGTGTGGGGAAGGAGTAGTTTGCAGAATATAGCACTGGCGGCCTACGTGCACTTGTGTTTCTTCCCACTCTTCTTACCGCACCTTACACGCCCTCACTTTACGCTAAAATATGTGGTTGGATGCTTTTAAATCGATCACAAGCAAGAACCTGTCGTGTGTTGTGATCGACATAGTAAATGTATCAGTCAGCCAAAACAGGATGACCGCGGTACACCGCAAGAGTGAATGCCGCATAGTGGTGTTATGGGCATGTGATGTGACAAGGAATGTACAATCTTAAGAAAAAAAAATACGAGCCACGAAGGAATTATCCGATTGTGACGGAAATCGAAAGATTAGATATATATGTATGCACAAACAAATGACTGCAAAATGATTCAGAAAAAATGGATAATCTGCTCAGGAGAAAGAGCTTGACAAATTGAGCAAGTCAGTGACTTGTTGGCCCACCTTTAAATCTTTTCAAGCAATTATTCCTCCTGGCCTTGATTGACAGAGTTGTTAGATGTTCTCCTGAGGGATATCGTGCCAAATTTTGCCCGACTGACGCGTTAAATCATCAAAAACCGGAGCTCGTTGCCGGGCTCTGCCCACAATGCTTCGAACTTTCTCCATTGGGGAGAGATCCGCCGACCTTGCTAGCCAAGGAAGGGTTAGGCAGGCACGAAGACAAGCATTGGAAACTCTCGTCGTATGCATTATCTTGCTGAATGTAAGCCCAGCACGGCCTGCCATGAAAGATAACAAAACGGGGCGTAGAATATCGTCTACGTACCGCTGTGTTGTAAGGGCGCCGCGGGTGGCAACCAAACAGCCCCTGCTTTGAAATGAAATGGCACACCTGGACCACCACTCTTGGCTGTTGGGCTGTATGACCGGCGACAGCCACGTTGGTATCGCACCGCTGTCTGGGGCGTCTCCAGACACGTCTCCAGCCTTGAATCTCATTCTCTGGAGTAGAATCGTGTTCCGTGTGACTACCACTTCGAACTGTGCCCCGATGACCAGCGAAGACGTGTCTGGAGACTGTAAGGTGGCGTGATCTCCTGACCTTCATTTCTTACATATTCTGTCCTCACAATCTTATTCTGCAAATCAAGACACTTCATTCAAACCCAAAGTCGATAAGGTAGTCAATTTTGTATGAATTCATGTAAGTGATGTGAAAATCTAATAAGTAAATCGCAAGTGCACGCCGAGGTTGAAAAAGTCGAGGCTGGCGTACACAACATGACGGCCACAGGAATTTTCGTTCTAAAGAGGCAACCAGCCTGCTGGGAGGCCCGTCCCTTCAGAGGGGTGAGTCAACACACACCTACTTCGGCTAGAGCGACCGCCCGGAGAGAGGACAGTTTTTACCAGAACGAAGGGATAACGACCCCCCTGTTTGACTTAAAAGCAAATTCTGCTACATTGTGTGGGTGCGCCCAGAAGACGCATTTTTTGATGGACCAACTGCGTAGTTACAGAGTTCTCACAGGAGGACAGTACACGCCTAATGGAGATGCTACATATTTCCGCATTGGTCGACTTAAACGAAACGTCATTTTCCCATTTAAAAGAGCAATGCTGATTGGCAGAATATTTCTGATGCAAAGAGCCAGAAAAGTGAGGGAAGACAGCGAATGATATACCCTTGCAATTTTTCCAGAAAAAGGGGCCGTTCCGTTGTCGCTCTTGGAGCGGGAACACATAACGAGAGTGAGTGCGCTCGTACATGTACGCAAAGTGCGAGCAACAAGGTCTATCCTCAGTACTTCACTGGGAGAGCACCTCTGTCGTTAGCGAATCAGAGTGACACACTATACTGAGTTGCTCACGATTAAGCGTTGCTCACTGTGTTGGCTGCCAGACTTATTGTGCGGTGTGAACACGGACAGAGTACTAATTAAACGCCTGCGAGCGAATATTGAGTGGCATCACCCTGGACTGGTTACTTGACCGGTGTACCACACCAATACTTAGGCTAGAGGGGATAGGATTCCTTGACTTCATTAAGGTGTAGGGAGAGTTTGATTGGCGAAGGTCAATCCAGATAGAAAGAGATAGTTGTGTTATTTCTCAGCAGCGAGTGACGCAGGCAGCAGTCATTGTAGCTCATGGTATTGTGCGCTACAGTGTGTGCGAGCCCCATCTTTCCTCCCTAACAGTACACTCCATTACATTTCTCATGCGACAGTCTTGACCGTACCTAGAAAAGTTATTCAAGTTGTGTAGGTGCAACTCTCAGCCATTCTGCTGAGTAAACAACGTTCTTAAAAAAAAGAGAGAAAAGAACATTCCCATACTTTGTAAAATAATAGCATTCCTATCCATAAGGGGCAATCTACTGTTCTGAAAAGAACCTGGAAATTTATTAATTTATAAGAAAAAGTTTCACTTGATATCTCTGAATTTTTTTGCAATAAATAATATTTTTCGTTCGTTTAATGTTTTTCTTACACTAACAAGCAACACTCCAGTACCCAAGTATTCCACTAGTTACGTAAGAATATAGAATATTTTTGTGTCTTTTCCTTATAGCGGATGACTCCAGAAGATATTTGTTGCTGAATGTTTTTCAAGCAGTTCTTGCTCGTACATTAGGAGCGTCTGTCTGACTTCTGTAGTAGTGTGAGGTGGAAATTGTTTATGGCAGGAGCCAAAGGGTACTTGTTGGATCAATCCATTACGCAACTTGACAAAATAAAACCCAAACACTCACAAGATGGACTGGACAGCGGTGGGATACCAACCTGAGTGTCGCGCGCTGTTGATTGTCTGGGGTGACATTTCTTTTCATATCAGGATCAATTCGGTTGTCACCTGCGTTCAAATGGCTCTGAGCACTATGGGACTTAACATCTGAGGTCATCAGTCCCCTAGAACTTAGAACTAGTTAAACCTAACTAACCTAAGGACATCGTACACATCCATGCCCGAGGCAGGATTCGAACCTGCGACCGTAGCGGTCGCGCGGTTCCAGACGGAAGTTCACCCTTAAAGCACAGCAGTATATCGACGATATTATACGCCCTCTTTTGTTGCCCTTCATGGCAAACCATCCTAGAACTTGCATTTCAGCCCGCCTGCGCATGGCAAGAGTTTCTACTGTTTGTCTTCGTGCCTGTCAGACCCTACCTTGGCCAGAAAGGTCGCCGTATCTCTCCTCAACTGAGAACGTTCGGAGCATTATAGGCAGGGCCCTCCAATCAGCTCGGCATTTTCATGACCTAACACACCAGTTGGACAGAATTTGGCACGATATACCTCAGGAGGACATCTAACACATCTTTCAGTCAATCCCAAGCCGAATATCTGCTTGCCTGATGACCAGAGGTGGACCAGCGCGTTACTGACTTGCTCAATTTGTGAAGCTTTTTCTCTTAAATAAGTCATCGAGTTTTCCTGAAATTGTAATTTGTTTGTCTGTACATGTACAAATAAACGCCGGCACCACATACTAAGACTGCAGTAATAAGGTAATGTCGCTTTGGAGGAGAAGGCTCGAAGAACTTTTATTCCGAGGCTCCTCCTCCCCAATGGCATTCTGCATAGTGTTTAAAGTATGCTGCACACAAGCAGTAACGTATTGTTCGTCTTATTGTGTACAGACAGAGGTATATTCTCTTCTCTGTTCAAAGCTATAATCAATGAATTTCATATATCAGAAATGTATTAAGTTATTTAAGGAATAATGCATTCAGGTAGCAATGAACTGTATTCTATTTCAACTAACAAGTTACAAACATAAGTGCATTTCTCATGTGAAGCTAAAATTCATGTATTCCATGTATGAAGTGCTCAATCAGCATTTAATCTGTATAATCTATGTAAACATACAATGGCGCAAACCATTTCAGATGAGGATAGCTCGGGGTTGTACCGATACCTTCTCGTGTGAAACGGATGGAAATAGGCCATTACTAACCAACATGCTACATAGACTGTATTACTCATCCAAATATAGCATATCACTTCCCTCTATATATTACAAATTATTCTTAACCACGCTCATTGTGTTACATCTTCTTTTTTTCTTTTTCTTTGACATTTGCATTGTATAAATTATATTCTCATCAACTATGTAGTAACAAATTATATGGAACCATTTTAACAATTGTTAATCATTCAGTTCGCTGTAACGTCAGAGAAATCTTTGTATATTATGTTCTTTATATTATTTTTAAAAAATCATTGACAGCTGTATACCAATAAGACTGTAACAATGAGAAGTCTTTCCTATTAGATTCAGAAGCATACAACCCACCTTACTTTTCAAGGCGGTGGGTTACTCTGTACTGTTAATGAAATAAATAAATAAATGTACATCACATCCACCGATTTCCGTACGATTCGCACAATTTCTTCGTGGTGCGTCTTTTTTTTTATCTTAGAGCAGTGGCTCTCGACCTTCCTTAGACCATTACCCCTGACTGCAATCAGACATTAGCTAGTACCCCGCTCTCCCGCCACCTGTTGCCACCCCCGTCCCCCACCACATCATCACCAACTTAAGCACCTAACTAAATTGTACAATGAAAGACTTTTCTTGGAACACTTACATTTTCAAAATCATCATAGATGAATGATATTTAGTTTGTGTGTCTGTGTGTGTGTGTTTGTGTCTTAGAATTAATGACGGAGGAATTTGTGGTGCATCGCAAGTGCTAACCACAACTCCTTCTCAGAAAGTAAACCTAACTACGCACAGTGAGGGTGTACACTTGTTACAAAACATGCTTCCCTGCGTTACTCCTCTCCATTGAGGCACTTGCTTAACCTGCACAGTGCAACCCCATTTGAAATAAAAGAAATTCAGATGTGCAGACTGTAATTACAGTTCGTAAACCACTTCATTGCTGCACTCCTTACTTCTGAACTGGCATGATTGGACGACTTCAGGCTGTTACTGTTTTGTGTCTAACCACGTCTACAGCTTTCAGAAGACATTCCCTTGAGATATTTGGCATCTGTTGTGTATATGTCTCACTTTTATCAAAAGCTACGTACAGGACAAAGCACAACGAATGTGTGTAGTGGGTGGACTATGTGAGGAACCTGTAACCTCTACCACATTAATGTTACTAATTGAGAAAAAGTGATTATTGATAACTATAACAATATTAGAGTCTTACAGAATTGCGATAATAGTAATGATCTTTTGAAAATAATTTAGTTTCGTGACTGAAACAGAATCTAATCGTTTAGTTGTTACCCCTTAGAAAATTTCATTTTACCCCCCAGGGGATAATTACCTGCAGGCTGGGAACCACAGTCGTAGAATGTATATAAGCAGAGCAGAGATGAATTGGGAATCACTCTAGCAACGACATGGGCCGTAAATGACGAAATCCGCTGACATAACTAACTTTGAAAAGGGACAGATTTATATGCCTCGACCCTGGGCTCGAACATCACGGAAACGGGGAAAATGGTTGGGTGTCCGCTTGCTACTGTCACGAGCATCTACGAAAAGCGGTTGAGGGACTACGTGACAACGGGTTTGACGTCCACACGTCATTGCAGAATGTGGAACCTGGAGGTTTTCCCTTACAGTAAAGCAGAATGTGAGAATGGCATCATCGACGTTGGACTGTGGGTCTATAGAAATGGGTAGCATAGTAGAATGAATCATGTTTGTTGTTCCCACAGGTCATCCAGGCGAATGACTGCTCAAAACATGCAGCAAGGTCGGTGCTGAGAAGTATCTTCATCTGAGCTTACATGGGAGCTGTGGTAGTAACTGAAGGCACCGTGACAGTTACGGTCTGTGTGAAAGTTATTGCAGACCACCTGCATCGGTTCACACTCGATGTCTTCCTTGGTAGAGACGTCCGTCCCAGGAGGTTAACTGTCCATATCACAAGGTAAGTTGAGCGCTACAGCGGTCTGAGGCAGCGGTGGCCGCTGATCATGTGCTAATGTGCTACAGCACACTGTAAATATCGTTCTAATATTACTTCATTTCTGTTCAACTACATACCAGTATACAAAAAACCTAAAGAAAATACACTCCTGGAAATTGAAATAAGAACACCGTGAATTCATTGTCCCAGGAATGGGAAACTTTATTGACACATTCCTGGGGTCAGATACATCACATGATCACACTGACAGAACCACAGGCACATAGACACAGGCAACAGAGCATGCACAATGTCGGCACTAGTACAGTGTATATCCACCTTTCGCAGCAATGCAGGCTGCTATTCTCCCATGGAGACAATCGTAGAGATGCTGGATGTAGTCCTGTGGAACGGCTTGCCATGCCATTTCCACCTGGCGCCTCAGTTGGACCAGCGTTCGTGCTGGACGTGCAGACCGCGTGAGACGACGCTTCATCCAGTCCCAAACATGCTCAATGGGGGACAGATCCGGAGATCTTGCTGGCCAGGGTAGTTGACTTACACCTTCTAGAGCACGTTGGGTGGCACGGGATACATGCGGACGTGCATTGTCCTGTTGGAACAGCAAGTTCCCTTGCCGGTCTAGGAATGGTAGAACGATGGGTTCGATGACGGTTTGGATGTACCGTGCACTATTCAGTGTCCCCTCGACGATCACCAGTGGTGTACGGCCAGTGTAGGAGATCGCTCCCCACACCATGATGCCGGGTGTTGGCCCTGAGGGGACTAATGACCTCAGCAGTTGAGTCCCATAGTGCTCAGAGCCATTTTGTTGGCCCTGTGTGCCTCGGTCGTATGCAGTCCTGATTGTGGCGCTCACCTGCACGGCGCCAAACACGCATACGACCATCATTGGCACCAAGGCAGAAGCGACTCTCATCGCTGAAGACGACACGTCTCCATTCGTCCCTCCATTCACGCCTGTCGCGACACCACTGGAGGCGGGCTGCACGATGTTGGGGCGTGAGCGGAAGACGGCCTAACGGTGTGCGGGACCGTAGCCCAGCTTCATGGAGACGGTTGTGAATGGTCCTCGCCGATACCCCAGGGATATCAGTGATATCAGGGATAACAGTGTCCCTAATTTGCTGGGAAGTGGCGGTGCGGTCCCCTACGGCACTGCGTAGGATCCTACGGTCTTGGCGTGCATCCGTGCGTCGCTGCGGTCCGGTCCCAGGTCGACGGGCACGTGCACCTTCCGCCGACCACTGGCGACAACATCGATGTACTGTGGAGACCTCACGCCCCACGTGTTGAGCAATTCGGCGGTACGTCCACCCGGCCTCCCGCATGCCCACTATACGCCCTCGCTCAAAGTCCGTCAACTGCACATACGGTTCACGTCCACGCTGTCGCGGCATGCTACCAGTGTTAAAGACTGCGATGGAGCTCCGTATGCCACGGCAAACTGGCTGACACTGACGGCGGCGGTGCACAAATGCTGCGCAGCTAGCGCCATTCGACGGCCAACACCGCGGTTCCTAGTGTGTCCGCTGTGCCGTGCGTGTGATCATTGCTTGTACAGCCCTCTCGCAGTGTCCGGAGCAAGTATGGTGGGTCTGACACACCGGTGTCAATGTGTTCTTTTTTCCATTTCCAGGAGTGTATGTTTAATAGCGCTATCTCCGCGATAGCTAGAGACCAGCGTAGTGTGCTGAAATGATGGCCAGCCACACTACGATCAACTCAGAGAAGGGACGCAGCTGTCTGTTTCCGACTGTGCATGCTCTGAAGTGACGTCATCCCTGCCTGCACTAAGGATGCTACGTTCCCTAGCTGTCACTTGTTCCTCGAAGGATCTACTATAATAGGCCCTCTTTAGCAGATCTCCTACAGAACTCGCCTTGTTGCTCGCACAATACTTTACACACACTTTCAAAGAAAAATACTGATCTGGTGTTGTGGGCAACGTAGCACCCTTAGTGAGCATACACAGTCGGAGCATACACAGTCATCAGAGCATACACAGTCGGAAACAGACAGCTGCGTCCCTTCTCTGAGTTGATGGTAGTGTGGCTGGTCACCATTTCAGCACTCGACGCTGGTTTCTAACAATCGCGGAGAGAGCACTATTAAATATATTTTCGTTCGGTTTTTTGTATACCGGTATGTATCTGACAGAAATGAAGTAATATTAGAACGATATTTACAGTGTGCTGTAGCACATTAACACATGATCAGCGCCGGTAAATGCCAAACGACGCCTCGCTTCGTGTAAGGAGCGTCTTTCAACACGATCGAGCCTCTGTTCATAATGCACGGCCTGTGGCGGAGTGGTTACACAACAATAACATCCCTGTAATGTACTGGCCTGCACAGAGTCCTGACCTGAACCATATACAACACCTTTGGGATGTTTTGGAACGCCGACTTCGTGCCAGGCCTCACCGACTGACATCGATACCTCTCCCAGGGCAGCACTCCATGAAGAATGGGCTACCATTCCCCAAGGAACCTTCCAGCACCTGATTGAACGTATGCCTGCGAGAGAAGAAGCTGTCATCAAGTCTAAGGGTGGGCCAATACCATATTGAATTCCAGCATTACCGATGGAGGGCGCCACGAACTTGTAAGTCATCTTCAGCCAGGTGTCCGTATACTTTTGATCACATAGTGTAAATGGATGTATCTTTTAATTGCATTGATTTAAAGCTTCAAGTTTTTACACTGGCAAGGGACTGTAGACTTCTGTAGGTGATATTAATTTCAACTTGGTACGTCTGGCCGTTCCTGAGGATGAGGGCTTAACAGTCGTACAGACAGAGAGACGGACAACAAAGAGTTCCTACAACGATTCCTTTTTTACAGACTGATGCATGGAACCCTATTAAATACTCACTTAAACTTTAAATATGAATCGGGTATGAAAATATCAGAAAATCGAGTAGAAATAAATGGCTTCCCTGCCAAAGCTGAAAAACCCGTACACAAAAACCGGTGCTGTAATCTTCGCTGTAGATTGTTTCAATGTGTGTCACAGAGCGTCAGCCAAGGATCGTTGCAGATATTCAAACTATACTCGATAACAACGATCGCATGCGTTACCCAAAACTTGCAATGCACGGAAATGAAATGTTTCATCGGGGAGCCAGATCCGTACTTGACCCTGTCATCACATTTCGGCGTAGAGCCCACGGTGACTTAGAGTTTTCCGTAGTTTTCCTATACCACAATGTGAAACTCAGCTTGTTTCTGGCCAGCTAAGTTTGGTCACGAACCGCACTCTACATCTACGTACATACTCTGCGAATCTCCGTACGCCGCATGGCGGAGGGTACCCTGTACCATTGCTAATAATTTGCCTCCCTGTTCCACTCACAAACAGAGCGAGGGGAAAACCACTGTCTATTTCTCGTGTCTTATCTTCGTAGTCATTGCGCGAAATCTATGTTGGCGGTAGTAGAATCGATCTGCAGTCAGCTTCAAATTCGGGTTCCCTAAATTTTCTCAGTAGCGTTCCCCGAAAAGAACGTCGCCTTCCCTCCAGGAATTTTCATTTGACTTCCAGAAGCTTCTCTGTAATACTTGTGTCTTGTTCTAACCTAGCTGTAACAAATCTGCCAGAACGTCCCGGAATTGCTTCTACGCTGAAGAGCCAAAGCCAAAGAAACAGGCGCACCTGCCTAATATCGTGCAGGGGTCCCGCGAGCACGCAGAAATGCCTCAATACGTCGTGGCTTGGACTCGACTAGTGTCTGAAGTAATGCTGGAGGTTATTGACACCATGAATCCTGCAGGGCTGTCCACAAATACGCAAGAGTACGAGGGGGTGGAGATCTCTTCTGAACAGCACGTTGCAAGGGAACCCAGATATGCTCAATAATGTTCATGTCTGAGGAGTTTGGTGGCCAGCGGAAGCGTTTAAACTCAGACGAGTGTTCCTGGAGCCACTCTGTACCAAGTCTGGACGTGTGGGGTGTAGCATTGCGCTGCTGGAATTGCCCAAGTCCGTTGGTATGCACAGTGGACATGAATGGATGCTGGTGGTCAGACAGGATACTTACGTACGAGTCACCTGTGAGAGTCATATCTAGACGTATCAGGGGTCCCATATCACTCCAACTGCACAAACCCCACACCATTACAGAGCCTAACCAACTTGAACAGACATGCACTGTCCATAACTTGATGAGGTTGTCTCCATACCCGTACACGTCCATCAGCATGATAGAATTCGAAACCAGACTCGTCCAACCAGGCAATATGTTTCCAGTGATCAACAGTCCAATGTTGGGTGTTGACGGGCCCAGGCGAGGCAAAAAGCTTTGTGTCATGCAGTCAGCAAGGGTACACGAGTGAGGCTTCGGCTCCGAAACCCCATGTCGATGATGATGTTTCGTTGAATGGTTCGCACGCTGACACATGTTGATTGCTCAGCATTGAAATCTGCAGCAGTTTGCGGAAGGGTTGCGCTTCTGTCACGTTGAACGACTCTCTTCAGCCGTCGTTGGTCCTGTTCTTGTAGGATCTTTTTCCAGCTACAGCGATGTCGGAGATTCGATGTTTTACCGGATTCCTGATATTCACGGTACACTCGTGGAACGGTCGCACGGGAAAATCGCCACTTCACCGAACCTCGGAGGTGCTGTGTCCCATCGCTCGTGCGCCGGCTATAACACCACGTTCAAACTCACTTAAATATGGACAACTTTCCATTGTAGTAGCAATAATCGATCTACCAACTGCGCCAGACACTTGTCTACTTTTGGCGTTGCCGACCACAGCGTCGCATTCTACCTGTTTACATACCTCTGTAAGTGAATACGCATGCGTATATCAGTTTCTTTGGCGTCTCAGTGTATATCCTCCTATAATCCGATGTGGTGCGGATGCCAGACACTTGAGCAGTACTCAAGAGTAGGTCGCACTAGTGACTTTTATAGCGTCTCCTTTACATATGGCCGGCTGTTGTGGGCGAGCGGTCCTAGGCGCTTCAGTCTGGAATCGAGCGACCACTCCGATCGCAGGTTCGAATCCTGCCTCGGGCATGGATGTGTGTGATGTCCTTAGGTTAGTTAGGTTTAAGTAGTTCTAGGGGACTGATGACCTCAGATGTTAAGTCCCATAGTGCTCAGAGCCTTTACATATGCCCCACACTTTGCTACAATTCTTCCGATAAACCGATGTCGACCATTGGCCTTCCGTATCACAGTTCTAAAGTGCTCGTTCCATGCCATATCGCTTTCCAACATTATAACCAGATATTTAAACGACGTGACTATGTCAAGAAGAACGCTACTGATGCTGTTTTTGAACAGTACGGGTTTGTTTTCTTACTCACCGCATTAACTTAAATTGTTCTACATTTAGAGCTATCTGCCATTCGTCACACCAACTAGTAATTTTATCTAAGCCATCTTCTACCCTCTTTTAGTCGTTCAACGACAACACCTGCCGGTACGGTACAACATTATCAGCAAACAACTACAGACTGCCGCCCACCCTGTACGCGAGATGATTATGTATATACGATATGACAGCGGTCGTATCACAGTTCCCTGAGGCACTCCTGACGATACGCTAATATCCGATGAACATTCTCCGACGAGGACACTGTACTGGGTTCTATTACTTAAGTTTTCCAGCCACCCACATATCGGGAAACCTATTCCGTATGCTCATACGAGGGTTGGACTTTAATAGTGACAACTATTTACTCACAGCTCGTACAAAATAGATATGTGTTTCAAAGTTTTGCTGATCTTTAAAGTAATCACCAGCATTGTGTATAACCCGTTGCCAGCGATGTGGAAGTCACAGGATAGTGAAGTGTTTCCTTCAGTTTAGAAATCGAGTTAAACTCACGAGGGCTTAAGTCAGGGGAGTTCAGTAGGTGGTATAGTACTTAGCAGCCCCATCAGTCAAACAAATCAGTAACAGCTTGCACTGTACGTGTCTGAGCATTGTCCTGCAAAATGATGGTCAGGTCCTGCAGAAAGTGTCATCACTTCTGCCTCTAAGCTGGTCGTAGGTTGTGTTCCAAAAATGAACAGCACAGAGACAGAAGTGAGGACACTTTCTGCAGGACCTGGCCACCATTTTGCAGGGCAGTGCTCAGACACGATTTGTTTGACAGATTTGTTTAACTGATGGGGCCGCTAAGTACTACATCACCTACTGAACTCCCCTGACTTAAAGCCTCGTGAGTTCAACTCGATTTCTAAACTGAAGAAAACACTTCACGGCATTCGCTTCAGAACTACTACAAATTCGTCAGGCAATATACTGCGCCGCTCGAACTGTCAACACAACTGGCACTGCTAAGAGTATCCTACGACTTGCACATCGCTGGCAACGGGTTATACACAACGCTGGTGACTACTTTGAAGGTCAGTAAAACTTTGAAACACGTATATATTTTGTACGAGCTGTAAATAAATAGTTGCCACTATTAAAGTTCCAACGCTCGTATCTTCGTTAACAGTCTCCAGTGGGGGGCGGCGTCGAACGCTTTCCGGAAATCAAGAATTATGGAATCCACCTGTTGCACCTGATTCATAATTCGCAGTATATCATGTGACAAAAGGTTAGGTTGAGCTTTGCACGAGCTATGCGTTCTAAAGCCGTGCTGATTGGTAGACATAAGCTTTACAATCTCAATAAAATTTATTATATTCGAACTTACAATTAGAATACATTCAACAATTCTGTAACAAACCGATGTTAGGCTGCGGTCACAGTGGCTCAGATATAGGTGTATTCCGCGGATGACAGACCTCTTTTCAAATCAGTACGCGTCCACACTATAGCCGATGCTGGCTCCCGAACGTACAGACTTCGGACGATAATGGGTGAAATTCTTCGGTCAAATCGACCGACGTTCTCGCACACGAAATATGGAGCTTGAGACACTGATAAGTCTAGTCCAAGAAAGAGTGAATTTGTGGCATCCTGAGGATGAAAATATGATAATCGGGATATAGTTTGGAATCTATTGACTGAAACCGCAGGTTTATTCGAAATCTCAAATAGGCAAAATCTTCATTGGAAATTTTCGTCGTAGATTATAACCTCAAAAATTAATTTGTTCAAGTGAAGAGGATGGCGCATCTTATATGCTTACAGCTACCGTACTGGATCTTTTTTGTTGTATGTGGTTGTTAGTTGTCTACAAGTTATTATTACCGTTTATTGGCGTTTTATGCCAGTAGGATAGTGATTCTGTTTATATGACGTGGTTTGCAAATATGGTGTACGGTATGTATTGCCAGTTTTAAGTGCTTCAGGTTTTCAGAGTACCTTACGTTACACTTTATGCTTGTCTTTCACATGTGTGCTAATTGACAACCACTGAAGGCTGATTGACGTACGGCAGCACAATTTTAAATAAATACAGGGAACAGAATGGTTACAAATTGCTTTCCAAGGTCACCAGGAATTATCTCGAGGATGTAGCAGAGCGTTGGTCTTGTCTGGCTATTCCGATGACTGAGGACAGAGTGTATAGTGCTCGCCACGTTCCAGGAAAGCTCATTCACATGCTTTCGGCGTCTCTTTAATACATCTAGATCTACATGGATACTCTGCAAATCACATTCAAGTGCCTGGCAGAGGGTTCGTCGGACCACCTTCACAATTCTCTATTATTCCAATCTCGTATAGCGCGCAGAAAGAATGAACACCTGTATCTTTCCGTACGAGCTCTGATTTCACTTATTTTATCGTAGTGGTCGTTTCTCCCTATGTAGTTCGGTGTCAACAAAATATTTTCGCATTCGGAGGAGAAAGTTGGTGATTGGAATTTTGTGAGAAGATTCCGTCGCAACGAAAAACGACTTTCTTTTAATGATTTCCATCCCAAATCCTGTATCATTTCTGTGACACTCTCTCCCATATTTCGCGATAATACAAAAGGTGCTGCCATTCTTTGAGCCTTTTCGATGTACTCCGTCAGTCCTATCTGGTAAGGATCCCACACCGCGCAGCAGTATTCTAAAAGAGGACGGACAAGCGTTGTGTAGGCAGTCTTCTTAGTAGGTCTGTTACATTTTCTAAATGTCCTGCCAATAAAACGCAGCGTTTGGTTAGCCTTCCCCAGAACATTTTCTATGTGTTCTTTCCAATTTAAGTTGTTCATAATTGTAATACCTAGGTATTTAGTTGAATTTACTTCTTTCAGATCAGACTGATTTATCATGACACCGAAGTTTAACGAGTCCCTTTTAGCACTCATGTGGATGACCTCACACTTTTCGTTATTTAGGGTCAACTGCCACTTTTCGCACCATTCAGATATCTTTTCTAAATCGTTTTGCAGTTTGTTTTGATCTTCTGATGACTTTATTAGTCGATAAACGACAGCGTCATCTGCAAACAATCGAAGACGGCTGCTCAGATTGTCTCCAAAATCGTTTATATAGATAAGGAACAGTAAATGTCCTATAACACTATCTTGGGGAACGCCTGAAATCACTTCTGTTTCACTCGATGACTTTCCATCAATTACAACGAACTGTGACCTCTCTGACAAGAAATCGCAAATCCAGTCACATAACTGAGACGATATTCCATAAGCACGCAATTTCACTACGATCCGCTTGTGTGGTACAGTGTCAAAAGCCTCCTGGAAATCTACAAATACGGAGTCCATTTGAAAGCTATTCCCAATAGCATCCAACACTTCGTGTGAGCTAGTTGTGTTGCACAAGAATGATGTTTTCTAAGTCCCTGTTGACTGTGTGTCAATAAAGCGTTTTGTTTGAGGTAATTCATAATGTTCGATCACAATATATGTTCAAAGATCCTGCTGCGTATCGACGTTAACGATATGGACCTGTAATTTAGTGGATTACTCCTACTAGCTTTCTTGAATACTGGTGTGACCTGTGCAACTTTCCAGTCTTTGGGTACGGATCTTTCGTCGAGCGAACGGTTGTATGTGATTGTTAAATATGGAGTTAATGCATCAGCATACTGGGAAAGGAACCTAATTGGTTTACAGTCTGGACCAGAAGACTTGCTTTTATTAAGTGATGGTTTAAATGCCTCTGAGCGCTATGAGACTTAACATCTAGAACTTAGAAATACTTAAACCTAACTAACCAAGGACATCACACACATCCATGCCCGAAGCAGGATTCGAACCTGCGACCGTAACAGTCGCGCGATTCCGGACTGAAGCGCCTAGAACCGCTCGGCCGCCACGGCCGGCTTTATTAAGTGATTTGAGTTGCTTCACTTCTCCGAGGATATTTATTTCTACGTTACTCATGTTGGCAGCTGTTCTCAATTCGAATTCTGGAATATTTCTTTCGTCTTCTTTTGTGGAGGCATTTCGGAAGGCTGTGTTTAGTAATTCTGTCTTGGCAGCAGAAGCTCTATGCTATGCACCACTCGTATCCGGACACAGACGCATCGTGATATCCACCCCACACTAAGAGGTTAAAATCTAACCTACTTCGTTCATAGAATAGACTCTAACCTGACCTAACCTCCTTTGACCCTGCCAAAAACTGACGAAGGAGCTCGGACGCCCTATGGCCTCGCTGTTGGCCGGTTTTATCTGGCGGCCCCTGGCGACAGTATCTGACGACCGTTGTCGGTGCCACTGAGAAAGCAGCCTTTAGGAATATTGGTCTGTAAGTTTTCGGGTCCGTTCTTTTACCCTCCTTATACGCAGGAAAAGACGTCCTTCCGAATACGATGGGGAAAGAGGCGGTGACCAGCGGCGGTATAACCCTACTGGCCATTTAAGTTGCTGCACGAAGAAGAAATGCAGATAATAAACGGATATTCATTGCACAAATATACACTCCTGGAAATGGAAAAAAGAACACATTGACACCGGTGTGTCAGACCCACCATACTTGCTCCGGACACTGCGAGAGGGCTGTACAAGCAATGATCACACGCACGGCACAGCGGACACACCAACACATTGACACCGGTGTGTCAGACCCACCATACTTGCTCCGGACACTGCGAGAGGGCTGTACAAGCAATGATCACACGCACGGCACAGCGGACACACCAGGACCCGCGGTGTTGGCCGTCGAATGGCGCTAGCTGAGCAGCATTTGTGCACCGCCGCCGTCAGTGTCAGCCAGTTTGCCGTGGCATACGGAGCTCCATCGCAGTCTTTAACACTGGTAGCATGCCGCGACAGCGTGGACGTGAACCGTATGTGCAGTTGACGGACTTTGAGCGAGGGCGTATAGTGGGCATGCGGGAGGCCGGGTGGACGTACCGCCGAAATGCTCAACACGTGGGGCGTGAGGTCTCCACAGTACATCGATGTTGTCGCCAGTGGTCGGCGGAAGGTGCACGTGCCCGTCGACCTGGGACCGGACCGCAGCGACGCACGGATGCACGCCAAGAACGTAGGATCCTACGCAGTGCCGTAGGGGACCGCACCGCCACTTCCCAGCAAATTAGGGACACTGTTGCTCCTGGGGTATCGGCGAGGACCATTCGCAACCGTCTCCATGAAGCTGGGCTACGGTCCCGCACACCGTTAGGCCGTCTTCCGCTCACGCCCCAACATCGTGCAGCCCGCCTCCAGTGGTGTCGCGACAGGCGTGAATGGAGGGACGAATGGAGACGTGTCGTCTTCAGCGATGAGAGTCGCTTCTGCCTTGGTGCCAATGATGGTCGTATGCGTGTTTGGCGCCGTGCAGGTGAGCGCCACAATCAGGACTGCATACGACCGAGGCACACAGGGCCAACATCCGGCATCATGGTGTGGGGAGCGATCTCCTACACTGGCCGTACACCACTGGTGATCGTCGAGGGGACACTGAATAGTGCACGGTACATCCAAACCGTCATCGAACCCATCGTTCTACCATTCCTAGACCGGCAAGGGAACTTGCTGTTCCAACAGGACAATGCACGTCCGCATGTATCCCGTGCCACCCAACGTGCTCTAGAAGGTGTAAGTCAACTACCCTGGCCAGCAAGATCTCCGGATCTGTCCCCCATTGAGCATGTTTGGGACTGGATGAAGCGTCGTCTCACGCGGTCTGCACGTCCAGCACGAACGCTGGTCCAACTGAGGCGCCAGGTGGAAATGGCATGGCAAGCCGTTCCACAGGACTACATCCAGCATCTCTACGATCGTCTCCATGGGAGAATAGCAGCCTGCATTGCTGCGAAAGGTGGATATACACTGTACTGGTGCCGACATTGTGCATGCTCTGTTGCCTGTGTCTATGTGCCTGTGGTTCTGTCAGTGTGATCATGTGATGTATCTGACCCCAGGAATGTGTCAATAAAGTTTCCCCTTCCTGGGACAATGAATTCACGGTGTTCTTATTTCAATTTCCAGGAGTGTATTATCCTGGAACTGACATGTGATTACATTTTCACGCAATTTTGGTGCATAGATCCTGAGAAATCAGTACCCAGAACAACCATCTCTGGCCGTAATAATGGCCTTGATACGCCTGGGCATTGAGTCAAACAGATCTTGGACGGCGTGTACAGGTACAGCAGCCCATGCAGCTTCAACACGATACCACAGTTCATCAAGAGTAGCGACTGCCGTATTGTGACGAGCCAGTTGCTCGGTCACAATTGACCAGACGTTTTCAAATGCTGAGAGATCTGGAGAATGTGCTGGCCACGGCAGCAGTCGAACAGTTTTTGTATCCAGAAAGGCCCGTACAGGACCTGCAACATGCGGCCGTGCATTATCCTCCTGTAATGTAGGGTTTCGCAGGGATCGAATGAAGGGTAGAGCCACGGGTCGTAACACGTTTGAAATGTAACGTCCACTGTTCAAAGTGCCGTCAGTGCGAACAAGAGGTGACCGAGACGTGTAACCAATGGCACCCCATACCATCACGCCGGGTGATACGCCAGTATGGCGATGACGAATACACGCTTCCAATCTGCGCTCACCGCGATGTCGCCAAACGCGGATGCGACCATCATGATGCTGTAAACAGAACCTGGATTCATCCGAAAAAATGAAGTTTTGCCATTCGTGCACCCAGGTTCGTCGTTGAGTGCACCATCGCAGGCGTTCCTGTCTGTGACCGAGCGAGGTGGCGCAGTGGTTAGCACACTGGACTCGCATTCGGAAGGGCGACGGTTCAATCCCGCGTCCGGCCATCCTGATTTAGGTTTTCCGTGATTTCCCTAAATCGCTCCAGGCAAATGCCGGGATGGTTCCTTTGAAAGGGCACGGCCGACTTCCTTCCCCATCCTTCCCTAACCCTATGAGACCGATAACCTCGCTGTTTGGTCTCTTCCCCCAAAGAACCAACAACCAAAAGTTCCTGTCTGTGATGCAGCGTCAAGGGTAACCGCAGCCACGGTCTCCGAGCTGATAGTCCATGCTGCTGCAAACGTCGTCGAACTGTTCGTTCAGATGGTTATTGTCTTGCAAACGTCCACATCTGGTAACTCAGGGATCGAGACGTGGCTCCACGATCCGTTACAGCCATGCGGATAAGATGCCTGTCATCTCGACTGCTAGTGATACGAGGCCGTTGGGATCCAGCACGGCGTTCCGGTATTACCCTCCTGAACCCACGGATTCCATATTCTGCTAAGAGTCATTGGATGTCGACCAACGCGAGTAGCAATGTCGCTATACGATAAACCGCAATCGCGATAGGCTACAATCCGACCTTTATCAAAGTCGGAAACGTGACGGTACGCATTTCTCCTCCTTACATGAGGCATCACAACAACGTTTCTCTAGGCAACGCCGGTCAACTGCTGTTTGTGTATGAGAAATCGGTTGGAAACTTTCCTCACGTCAGCACATTGTAGGTGTCGCCACCGGCGCCAGTCTTGTGTGAATGCTCTGTAAAGCTTATCATTTGCATATCACAGCATCTTCTTCCTGTTGGTTAAATTTCGCGTCTGTAGCACGTAATCTTCGTGGTGAAGCAATTTTAATGGCCAATAGTGTAAATTCCTGTTTGGACGTCTGTCAGAGGGCAATGCAGCAGGCGCTGTCAGACGGGCGTGGCGGCGTTCGACCACGGGCGGCCGTTACAAAGGAGCCGGCGCCGCCGCTGCAGCCTTGGCCCTGTCCTGTCTGCTCACCCGGAATCCAGTGACCCAGAGCTTCGCATCACCGCCACTGACTGGCTCCCATTATCAACAGGGCAGTGGTCGCTACCGTCCGCTTGTACCCGTATCTGCGAACAAGCGTCTGCACTGGGCGGAACGGCTGGCGTCACGACATAACGAGCACAGCCGACGAATGTTCCGTTATTGTTTTTTAGCACTAACAATCTGCACACAGTATCTACTATATATCACTATACTCCGTTCACCATCAGAATAGACCTGACGTAAACGAACAAAAATGCGATGATTGGTCAGCATCCGTAGCTCTCGTTCACTGGTGTTGTTCACCTCTTGGAAGTACGTCCTACTTATGTATTAGATATCTTAGTACTATGTCGCTGTAAATGAAACTTTAAGACGTTCTGACATATTAATAGCCATCAACGTTTTCCTTAATCATATACTACTGGCCATTAAAATTGCTACACCACAAAGATGACGTGCTATAGAAGCGAAATTTAACCGACAAGAAGAAGATACTGTGATATGCACATGATTAGCTTTTCAGA
The DNA here is from genome assembly GCF_023898315.1 of Schistocerca nitens. Taxonomy (NCBI): domain Eukaryota; kingdom Metazoa; phylum Arthropoda; class Insecta; order Orthoptera; family Acrididae; genus Schistocerca; species Schistocerca nitens. Next base: position 57,482,019 of record NC_064617.1, read on the forward strand.
GCATTCACACAAGGTTGGCGCCGGTGGCGACACCTACAACGCGCTGACGTGAGGAAAGTTTCCAACCGATTTCTCATAAACAGCAGTTGACCGGCGTTGCCTGGGGAAACGTTGTTGTGATGCCTCGTGTAAGGAGGAGAAATGCGTACCATCACGTTTCCGACTTTGATAAAGGTCGGATTGTAGCCTAAAGCGATTGGGGTTTATCGTATCGCGACATTTCTACTCGCGTTGGTCGAGATCCAATTACTGTTAGCAGAATATGGAATCGGTGGGTTCAGGAGGGTAATACGGAACACCGTGCTGGATCCCAACGGCCTCGTATTAAAAAAAAAAAAAGGTTCAAATGGCTCTGAGCACTATGGGACTTGACATCTATGGTCATCAGTCCCCTAGGACTTAGAACTACTTAAACCTAACTAACCTAAGGACTTCACACAAATACCCAGTCATCCCGAGGCAGAGAAAAGGCCTCGTATCACTAGCAGTCGAGATGACAGGCATCTTATCCGCATGGCTGTAACGGATCGTGCAGCCACGTCTCGATCCCTGAGTCAACAGATGGTGACGTTTGCAAGACAATAACCATCTGCACGAACAGTTCGGCGACGTTTGCAGCAGCATGGACTATCAGCTCAGAGACCATGGCTGCGGTTACCCTTGACGCTGCATCACAGATAGGAGCGCCTGCAATGGTGTACTCCACGACGAACTTGGGCGCACGAATGGCAAAACGTCATTTTTTCAGATGAATCTAGGTTCTGTTTACAGCATCATGATGGTCGCATCCGTGTTTGGCGACATAGTGGTGAACGCACATTGGAAGCGTGTATTCGTCATCGTCATACCGGCGCATCACCCGGCATGATGGTATGCGGTGCCATTGGTTATGTCTCGGTCACCTCTTGTTCTTACTGACAGCACTTTGAACAGTGGACGATACATTTCAGCTGTGTTACGACCCCTGGCTCTACCCTTCATTCGATCCCTGCGAAACCCTACATTTCAGCACGACTGCATGTTGCAGGTCCTGTACGGGCCTTTCTGGATACAGAAAATGTTCGACTGCTGCCTTGGCCAGCACATTCTCCAGATCTCTCATCAATTGAAAACGTCTGGTCAACGGTGGCCGAGCGATTGGCTCGTCACAATACGTCATTCACTACTCTTGATGAACTGTGGTATCGTGTTGAAGCTGCATGGGCTGCTGTACCTGAACACGCCATCCAAGCTCTGTTTGACTCAATGCCCAGGCGTATCAAGGCCGTTATGATGGACAGAGGTGGTTGTTCTGGGTACTGATTTCTCAGGATCTATGCACACAAATTGCGTGAAAATGTAATCACATGTCTGTTCTAGTATAATATATTTTTTCAGTGAATACCTGCATTTCTTCTTGGTGTAGCAATTTTAATGGCCAGTAGTGTACTTTAGCTACGTAGATCTTATTTAAAATATCGTGTACAGTCAGTGTCTCTGTACGCGCTACTTGTGCTTTGATTGGTCCGCTGTTCATCTGTACCGTGAAAATGGATGATACTGGTTCCTACTTCGTAGTGAAACACGCGCGCAGAACACCGTGAATGGCTAGAAACAAGTGTTTCTAATGTTCTTCGTAACATTACAGAGAAAAATCAGCTTTGACTTTTTCGAGGAACAGTATCTAAAAACCAATCGACTGTGCTGGTAGGCGGTGGGTTGTGTCCCGATATGGTCTACACTTACTCCGGTTTGAATACCTAAATCATTAAAGATGAAATTTATCAAATATATATGTTAATTAACTCATACTTTACCATCATTGTTTCAAGAAAAATCCACGTCTACTAGTTTCTAGTTACATATCACACGCAAAATTCTGATTTTTATTGCAAATGCATACTCTTAATTATCGATATTTTATAAAAGATTGTTAACGTTTTGAAGTTAAGAAAACATTATACAATTAAATTTTTTGGAGAAAAATGAAAAATCAAATACTCTTTGCTTGAATACGCCCATTGCTTTTTAGGACAAATGTGGTCTCACACGAGCCAAATTGGTAAGCGTCGTAGAAATATGGAAAACAATTATTTCCACGGCGTCGAGCACACTATACAAATGATTCATTTTTACAGTTGTCACCTTAACACTGTAATCTGAACTCAACAGAATTGATATGGACCGAAGTTACGGCATCTGTCGCGAGAAATAACAAAACATACCAGCTGCCAAACTTACTGGAACTAATGCATGAAGCTCTGTGACACGTAACTGCGTGAAGCTGGCGAAATGCAGAACAGCACTTCATAAACGAGGAGGAGGAAATGTGGACTCTTTGGTGGCTTGGGATTTTGTTGATGATTGCCTCGTTAAGAGCTTCCAAGCTGCACGTCCCTCATGCAGAAAAATTACCCTTATTAAAGGCAGGAATTTTCATCACTCTCGTTTTTAGTTACAGTACTATACTAGAGAAGTTCGAGAGCATGTTATGTTTTCCAACAGGTCATTTAAGAAGCGTATCGCCTGAGTTTTATCTTTATTCCCCTCTGTTCCAAGGGTATATTGTTCGTCGCTTATTACGTCTTTACTACAACTGTTCACATCACTGCAGGTTAGTTGGGCCAGGGCCAGGTAGCTGCCCTGTGCTGTCCAAGATAAAAGCGCCGGTAAAGCTGTTGTCCCGTATTATCGCTGAGTCGATGTAAGCGCAACGCACAGCATAAAACGTATCCTCATTATTGTACTTGACTATACTAGAGACACTCAACGTGAAACTAAGTCAAATGAGGTTCCAGGAAACGCCGAAGAATACATAGGGTAATGTTTACATGAGGTTTATTCTTATGGTGAACGGAGTATAGACGCAGCGCCGGCTTTAGGGTGGGGCGACTCGGGCGGTCGCCCAGGGCGCCGGGGCCCAAGGGGCGCCACGTACTAAACGCATGTAAAAAAAAAAAAATTACAATTTTCAATCACCCATTTCGCGAAACTAAAATATTATTCAGTCTCATTCAATATACGTCGCTAATCTCACGAATGCGCGATGAATTCGGGGTAGCAGAAGAGAAATCATGCTGAATGCAATCTTCGTATTGTCTGCAACCAACCATGTTTGACGCGGGCTAGCACGGGCTCTACCAAAGCGCCTCTCTTATTTGTTTCAAGAACTGCAACAAGGAAGAGCCCATGCAGCCGCACCATCTCTCGTTTACAACAGAAACTACCGGTCGCTCCAAATAAAAGAAAATACAGACTGTGAAATATACATTACATTATGATTTAATTAATACGAATGTATTTATATCGAATATTTGTGACTTAATGACTCATGTACATTAATTAATAGATCATGCAATGCGTGCACTGCATTCATAGAAAATTCTCCCCTAACTTACTGAAATAATACAGCGCCACACAATGTTAGACTGCATATGTTGGCAGCGCTACGATTTGCACCCGCATGTCAGTAATTGTCAGTAAGAGTCGGAGGTAGCGGTCATGTTTTCGTGGCTGAATAATTGTGAGTGAAACGAGTGACGTGACTGTGTCAACATTTTAATTTTCTGGTAGGTGCGAAAAACATTTTTATCTTTCAGTTCAGGTTTTTTTTCTAGTTACGTCTACTGATAGGTGAATTTCTTTATTTGTTATAAATCGAATATTGTGGTCGCGAAATAGAGCAGTGTCCAAGCAATAATTTGTCAAATTATTAAATCATGCCAGAAGAGAAGGAAATGATTAAAAAAAAGCTTTCTGGTTCAGAAAATCGGAAAAGAAAAGCTGAAAAAGAAAAAGTTCTTGAAGAAACTAAAAAGCACATGAATATTTATAAGTACCTTAAAGGAAATTCTAAGGCAAATACTTCAGATATTGAATCAAAAGTCCATGTATCAGCAAATATTTCTTCAGACTGTGAACAATTATACACAAAAAATATACAATCACCTATTGAAGGTGATCAAATTGACCAGCGCAGTACATCTTTGCATGAATCCTCTGATATTTCTCCAAGTCAAAATCAACACATGACATCTGTGGTCGATGAAAGTATCAACGTTCTTGCAATAAAAGAATACAATGTTTCTGATGTAGGTACGTGGCCAAAAGTACTTAATGCTAGAGATATAGATCGCATTATAATATGTGGACCCTCACAAGTATGTCTAAATAACTTTCCAAAAGATGAAAATGGGCGTCATTTTTCTTCAACTCATTATACAAGAAAACTATCAAACGAAGAAACTATCAGACGACGGTGGCTAGTTTATTCTGTATCAAACGACAGTGTCTTTTGCTTTTGTTGTCGACTGTTTGATTTAAAGTCAACTACTAATTTGACTACCACTGTGGGTTTCAGAAATTGGAAACATTTAAGTGAAGCTCTGAAACTGCATGAAAATAGTCCTAACCACAAAAAAGCATTTACTCAATGGACTGAAGCTGAAATCAGGTTTAAAGCTGGATTAACTATTGACAAGGAAGAACAAAAGCTAATTTCTAAAGAAAGTTTACGATGGAGCAATGTGCTTCAAAGATTGATGCACATTACTTTGTATTTGGCTGAAAATAATATGGCATTCAGAGGGTTATCAGATAAATTATTTACCCCAAATAATGGAAAATTCTTAGGTCTTGTACAGTTATTGGCAAAGTTTGATCCAATCATGGAAGAGCACGTCAGACTGGCATTGAATGGTGATTTGGCTGACCATTATTGCGGCAAAAATATACAAAATGAATTAATAGAACTCATGGCATCACACGTTATGTCTACAATCGTATCCCGCATAAAGGGTTCAAAGTATTATGCAATCATAGCTGACTGTACTCCAGATATAAGCCACAAAGAACAACTTTCGATAACTTTAAGATGCGCCGACATAACAGAGGATGGCGTAAGTGTAAAAGAACATTTCATCTCATTTCTGCAAATAGATGATACAACCGGTGAAGGCCTCACAGAAAGCATTTTAAAAACATTGAGTGATCTTGACCTTAACATTAATGACTGCAGAGGACAGGGCTACGATAACGGCGCAAACATGAAGGGGAAAAATAAAGGCGTCCAGAACAGAATTAAGAAGTTAAATCCACTAGCTTTTTTTGTGCCATGTGGATGCCATAGTTATAATTTGGTTTTGTGTGATGCGGCAAAATCATCAGTAAAATCCGTGACACTGTTCGGAATGTTACAAAAAATGTTTAATCTATTTGCTGGATCGGTAAATAGATGGAAAATTTTGGCCGACCATTTGAAGATATACACCCTGAAAAATGTAAGTGACACACGCTGGGAAGCTCGAATTGATAGCGTCAAAGCGGTTCGTTATCAATTATGCGAAATGCATGACGCTTTGGTTTCCTTGGCCGATGCTACTGAACAAAGCGATGCTGCGGTGTCACACGAAGCGACAACACTAGGAGGACAATTAAAAGACTCCAGCTTCATTGTTTCTCCCGTGACATGGTATGATGTTCTGTTTCAAATTAACGTTGTGAGTAAAGCAAGTCAGTCACCCACAATCAACTTTGTCGAGTTTATGGGAATCCTTGACAAATGTTGCTCTTATTTGGAAACATATAGACAAACAGGTTTCGAACAAGCTATTGTAACAGCAACTGAACTGGCTTCGGATCTTGATACGCAGCCATTATTTAAACCACAAATGCGATTAAGACGTATTAAACGCAGGCCGGGTGAAGAGGCTGTTGATGATCAAATAACTGACCCAAAAAAGAAGTTTAAAGTAGAGTTTTTCAATGCACTGTTGGACACCGTGCACATATCCATGAAAGAAAGATTTGAACAGATGCAAGAATTTTCTGCGACGTGGAGTTTCTTGTTTGACATTAAAAAAAATCAAAATAAAGAAGAACTAATACAATGCTGTTCTAAATTACAAGAAAAGTTAACTGTCAACATGAAGTCAGATATTGATGGAAATTTGCTGTGCGACGAAATTTTAGGCCTGCAACACTATCTCGAAGACAGCCAGGCAACGCCTATTGAAGCCTTAAACTTCATGAAAAAGCATAATCTTCAAGAGTTATATCCCAACATCAGGATAACGTTACGTATTTTGCTAACAATACCAGTGACTGTCGCAAGCGGCGAACGCAGTTTTTCCAAACTGAAGTTGATAAAAACGTACTTGCGGTCTACAATGTCTCAAACAAGACTAACCAGTTTGGCCTCACTGTCCATTGAAAATGAAGTTGCAGAAAACCTGGACTTTACTAATCTGATCAGAGACTTTGCCGACAGAAAAGTGAGAAAAGTAAAATTTTAGTCGTTTATAATTGTTTTTCATTAGGCGTAATATGTTTTGTGTTCAGACGACTGACAGAAAATATAGGTTTATGGCTTACAGTTATATTAAATTCAATAAAAATATGGTACCCAATTCAAAATTAGTGTTTTTTCGTTATACATATTACCTCCTATATATAAAAATCAATTGTTGTGTGTTAGTCTCACCAAAACAAAGAAATGGCTTGACCAATTTGAATAATTTTTGTTTTGTTTTGTTCGCTTTAGTACAGGGGTGCTTCAGAAAAGAAAAGAAATATTTGGGATATACGAGCCTGTTTCAACCACATTTTACACATCTTTTCTTTGCTTGGAACACGCAAAAACAATTTTCTGGAGTTGTTGTAGATATACAGTGCAGTACTACGCAATATTTTTAGACAATTTCCCATAACGTGAATGCCCAAACAATATATCACTGCTATACTGACTGTTACGGCAGCGACAGCAGCATGCTGGACTGACGTCACAGGCTACACAAGACTCACATGGAGCGTCTTAGCGGGCTTTCAGATTATTTGGATTTCATTTCCATTTAAAAAAATAAAATACTCAAATTTACGATGGAAAAAACCATGTTATGATCATAAGATGACGCCATTAACCACTTAAGACGATTTGTAGAAAACAGTCAAATACCGTGTTGCAAAGCACTGCCAGGTTCGCTATTTATACAATAAAGGGCGCCAACTGGACGACTCGCCCGGGGCACCTGGATGGCTAAGGCCGGCCCTGTAGAGACGAGTACCTCGTTGCACAGCCATGGACTCCCAGTTGCAGGTTGCCGATCTAACAGCCTCCAGGGCAACGATTTGAAACTTCTTTATTTAAATGAGTGTGTCTGTACTTAAATTGCTGAATGACTGAGACCCACAATATCCTAGTGCAACGCAATCTGACTACTCAAAAAAAGATAACCTGACTTCAAATAATTAATTCAAAAGAATGGCCCTGACTAAGAAGAAATACTAACAATAACCTATACTTTTGATTAAGGACTTACCTCGCAAAAATCTTCATTACGCGAACTACTGCAATACAGCGAGCGTCAATACTGCCAGCTAAATAAAACTACTAAAGCTACTAAGTACTAATAGGCATGTGGTTAGCAAAAGGAAAGGTTTTGTTGCAAACGAAATAATATATATATATATATATATACCTTAATAATGTGACATCAAGTTCAGACACGAATATAAATCGTCATTGACATGTATCCAAATACCAACGTTTCAGGTGACGTGCCGTTTGTATCGGTAGGGCCTATACCAGTTATCGTGGGTACCTTATCTAGTGTCCCCAAAATCAGTAAGATGCAGCTCTGTATCTGACAGTGATATCTGCGGGGCGTATTCCGAGCACCACACACAGCACATTCACTGAGGTGGTGCCGAAGGCTCCAGGTAGCCTAAGCAGATCTCTTCTCCATCCTCATCTGACATGCTTTGTTGGTGGCCAGGTTCAGTTTGTGTGTCCACGTGCTAGCTTCGAACCTGAGTACTCATTCGAAGAGCACACAATAGTATGCCCATATGACTGGTAGAGGTAGTCTGTACTGTCTTGAATTTAGCCTCACCAATTTTTGTAGTATCTTTTTCTGCTTTGTTTGTTGTTGGGAGCTCCAACGTTTGGCGCATAATGGGGTCCCTTAGCAACCTGGCTGCCAAGGAGGGGAAGGAAGCCAGTCTACACTCTGTGTCCTTACCGGGGGGAGTCATTCCAGATGTGGAAAGGGTGCTTCCGGATGCCATGAAGAGTACAGGTTGCAGCCAACTGCAGCTAGTGGATTATGTCGGTACCAGTGACGTGTGTCGCTTTGGATCGAAGGAGATTCTCTCTGGTTTCGGGCGGTTAGTGGAAATGGTAAAAACTGCCAGTCTTGCTTGTGAAATTAAGGCGCAGCTCACCATCTGCAGCATCGTCGATTTGGTGCAGAGCCGAGTGGAGGGTTCTGCGACAGTGTAGGCTGCGAATTCCTTGACTTGCGCCATCGGGTGGTGGGTTTCCGGGTTCCGCTTAATAGCACTTAATACACACTGGATGCGGCTACACGGGTAGCGGGGGTTGTGCGGAAGGGACTGGGCGGTTTTTTAGATTAGAGGGTCACAGGAAACGACAGAAAGGGCGTCCGTCTAAAAGGGGGCAGATCAAACACAGTAAGGTAGTTGTAGAAACGAAGATATTGTTGTTGTTGTGTTGGAAAAGAACCAGAGCTCCAAGCCCTAATAGAAAGCGCTGAAACTCAAATAGTTAAAGGTACGGAAAGTTGGCTAAAACCGGAAATAAGTTCAGCCAAAATTTTTCAAACGACCTAACAGTGTTCAGAAAGGATACATTAAATATAGTTGATGGCGGAGTATTTATTGCTGTCAGAACTAGTTTACATTGTAGTGAAATTGAAATAGATAGTTCCTACTAAATAGTATGGGTAGAGGTTATACTTCAGAATCGGACTAAACTATTAATTGGATCGTTTTACCGACCCCCCGACTCGGAAGACATAGTTGCTGAATAGTTCAAAGAAAACTTGAGTCTCATTTCAAATAGGTACCCCACTCATACAATTGTAGTCGGTGGTGACTTCAATCTACCCTCGATACGCTGGAAAAATTATACGTTTAAAGCCGGCGGCAGGCATAAAACGTCTCCGAAATTGTACTGAATGCTTTCTCAGAAAATTATTTCGAACAATTAGTTCATGAGCCCACTCGAAGCGCAAATAGTTGCGAAAGCATACTTGAACTGTTGGCAACAAATAATCCTGGACAAATAGGGAGTATCACGACTGTTACAGGGATCAGCGACCACAAGGCAGATGCTGCTAGGCTGAATACCGTAACAGATACAACCATCAAAAAGAAACGCAAAGTACATCTATTTAAAAAAAAGGTGATAAAAATGCGCTAAACGCCTTTTTAAGAGACAGTCTCCACTCCTTCCGATCTGATGACATAAGCGTAGAAAAGATGTGGAATGATTTCAAACAGTTAGTATCGACGGCAATTGAGAGATATATACCACATAAATTAATAAGTGATGGTGAAAGGGTCCTTTAGCCACCTTTCATTAGTCCAGTAGCCCATTTTCACTAGCATTTCTCTTTCTTTTCCTTGTTTATCTTTTCTCATAACTCTCATAGTGGTGTGATTGAATGAATGTGGTTGTGTGTCACGCTGCTAGACGGTGGCGTAGTCTGCTGCAGAAAGTCTGCGATAGTGATACAGATTCAGAAGCAGTTGTACAGAATAGCCAACTCTCGTAGTGCTCAAGTAGGCAAAGAGGTTTGCGCTACCGGTGAGAAATCCACCTGCGTTAGGTTGGTGGCGGAAATGGCATCCTTGGGTTTTCCGGGCCACGCGGAGCGTCGAGGAGGCTGGAGAAGAAAAAGGGAGGCAGTCTGCCGCCGGTACGGGAAGCGTCCACAACTGTGCTCCAGTCGAAGAAGGGTGAGTTAGACTGACTGCGTGGCGCGTTGTTACTTGGCGAGGGAAGAGCTGTTAGCTTTTGGTCTCGCTTTCCAACTCTGGAAGATTGCTTTGCCTTGTCGCAGCGAGGAATGCCAAACTTTGGCAGATTTTTCTTTTAGTAAATTTCTATAGCAGAGTTGGATCCACCGGAAGAGCGCCACACAAAGGTGTCGATAAGAAGTGAGCATTCGCTTCTGTATGAATGTCTGTTTGCCTTCAGCTGTGCCTGTATAAGCTTTCATTTTTCTAAATATTAATAGCTTTGCCTTCTCGTAAATTTGCCTTGCTTTATGTATCTATCGTCCGTGGGGAGCCGACCACGTGGGTTGAACATTAAAGTTTGTTGGGCTACCGTTATCACTAACTGTCCGGTCTCCTGTTTGTTTTAAAGAAGGTTAACTGTTCATGATTGTGTGACGTGATATTGTTCCAACTTGGCCGGCCGAAGTGGCCGAGCGGTTCTGGGCGCTACAGTCTGGAACCGCGCGACCGCTACGGTCGCAGGTTCGAATCCTGCCTCGGGCATGGATGTGTGTGATGTCCTTAGGTTAGTTAGGTTTAAGTAGTTCTAGGGGACTGATGACCTCAGCAGTTAAGTCCCATAGTGCTCAGAGCCATTTGAACCATTTTTTTTTTTTTTTTTTTTTTTGTTGCAACTTGGCCACGATACCTAGAAATTGCGTCTCCACAAACCACGTGGGCACGCGGGTGTACTGCGAAACGTGTACCGTTTCACGAGTTATTGCGATCAGTTATCAGGCAACAGCAGTTGTATGAACGATTCACACCAATGATTTTAGGTGTAGATTATAACGGTGTATGTCTCGATGCTTTTCTTTAATGTTTTAGGAATTAATGTTATCAGAAATTGTGTACATGCCTCACATCCTTATCTTAGGAATAAATGATTTTATCTACAATTTTCTCTTGTTTTCCGAGGTTACGTTTTTGCACCGAAGCCACTCACCTCGTAGCTTTCCCGTTAGCACATCCAACGCGTTTCCTTACGCACACGTCCAGTGATTAGTTTCCCCTTGTATTTTATAACAAATGCTTTAGACTAAATCTTATTTTCAGGTGTGTTGCTGGGAGCTGATCTTATGCAGTGTTCATGCATTTTCTATTGTACGGTCGCAGGTTCGAATCCTGCCTCGGGCATGGATGTTTGTGATGTCCTTAGGTTAGTTAGGTTTAACTAGTTCTAAGTTCTAGGGGACTAATGACCTCAGCAGTTGAGTCCCATAGTGCTCAGAGCCATTTGAACCATTTTTTTCTATTGTATTTTAAATGTATGATTGTCGTGAAGAGTGCACGTGCAATACTATTAATTACATCGTATCCCCTGTGAGCGACATCACAACGTATGCATTTTTGTGAGTTTTTGGTCTGTGATCAAATTTTTTATTTTCCGACTCGACCAAACCGTTGATTAGCTGTATGGGTCGAGTCGGTGGCAACCCTAATCTTCTCACGTTAATTTCACAATCAATAAGCATTTCCATTCCCAATAATAACGTAATAACCCGTAGGAACAGGTTAGTTACAATGGTACTGATCCCCCATGGTACACAAAACGGGCCAGATCGCTGTTGCAGAAGCAACGATAAAAGCATGCCAAATTTAAAAGAACGCAAAATCCCCAAGACTGGCAAGTTTTGCAGAAGTTGGAAATATAGCGCGTACTTCAATGCGAGATGCTTTTAATAATCTTCACAACGAAACACTGTCTCGGAATCTGGCAGAAAACCCAAAGAGATTCTGGTCATACGTAAAGCACACCAGTGGCAAGACGTAATCAATACCTTCGCTGCGCGACAACAACGATGAAGTCACCGACGACAGTGCCACTAAAGCAGAGTTATTAAACACGGTTTTCCGAAACTCCTTCACCAAAGAAGACGAAGTAAATATTCCTGAATTCCAATCAAGAACTGCCAAGATGAGAAACCTGGAAGTAGATATAGTCGGTGTAGCAAAGCAGTTTAAATCACTTAATAAAGGCAAGGCCTCCGGTCTAGATTTATACCAGTCAGGTTCCTTTCAGAGTATGCTGATACAATAGCTCCATATTTAGCAATTATATACAACCGCTCGCTCACAGAAAGTTCGGTACCTAATGATTGGAAAATTGCTCAAGTCACACCAATACCCAAAAAGGGAGGTAGGAGTAATCCGCTTAATTACAGGCCCATATCACTAACGTCGATCTGCAGTAGGGTTTTGGAACATATACTGTGTTCGAATATTATGAATTACACCGAAGAAAACGGTTCATCGACATATAGTCAGCACGGATTCAGAAAACATCGTTCTTGTGAAACACAACTAGCTCTTTACACTCGTGAAGTAATGAGTGCTTTCTTGTCAGAAAGGTCACAGTTCGTAGTAGTAGACGGAAAGTCATCGAGTAAAACATAAGTAATATCCGGCGTTCCCCAAGGAAGTGTTATAGGCCCTCTGTTGTTCCTGATCTATATTAACGATATAGGAGACAATCTGAGTAGCCCTATTAGATTGTTTGCAGATGATGGTGTTATTTACTGTCTTGTAAAGTCATCAGATGACCAAAACGAATTGCAAAATGATTTAGATAAGATATCTGTATGGTGCGAAAAGTGGCAATTGACCCTAAATAAAGAAAACTGTGAAGTTATTCACATTAGTACTAAAAGAAATCCGCTAAATTTCGATTAAACGGTAAGTCCCACAAATCTTAGGGCTGTAAATTCAGCTAAATACTTAGGGATTACAATTACAAATAACCTAAATTGGAACGATCACTTAGATAATGTTGTGGGCAGAGCAAACCAAAGTCTGCGATTGACTGGCAGAACACTTAGAAGGTGCAACAAGTATACTAAAGAGACTTTTTACACCACGCTTTTCCGCCCTATTCTGGAGTATTGCTCCGCGGTGTGGGATCCGCATTAGCTGGGACTGAAGGATGCCATCGATAAAGTTCAAAGAAGGCGACTCGTTTTGTACACAGGGGACATAGTACCACAGACATGATTCGTGAACTGGAATGGCAATCATTAAAATAAAGGCGTTTTTCGTTGCGACGGGATCTTCTCATGAAATTTCAATCACCAGTTTTCTCCTCCGATTGCGAAAAATTCTGTTGGCACCCACCTACATAGGGAGAAATGATCACCACTATAAAAAAGATAAATCAGGGCTCGCACAGAAAAATTAAAGTGCTCGTTTTTCCCTTGCGCCGTTAGAGAGTGGAACGGTAGACAGACAGCTTGAAGGTGGTTCATTGAACCCTCTGCCAGGCACTTTATCGTAAATAGCAGAGTAATCACGTGGATGTAGATGCAAGCGTTCATGGAAATTCAATTTATCATCTATGTATACTCCAAGACGGCGTGTAACAGGTGCTAGTTTGATGTTTGTGTCCCCTATATTAACTGAAGTGTTCCTTTGGAGTGATCCTTTCAGTAATGTGTATGTTGTTTTGTTTTCGGTTATCCTGGGCTTGTTGTTGTGACACCATTCTGTGTAATTGTAGTATTCCACTGGCTTTCTCTTCTAGCTGGGCTCTGTTGTTTGCTGTGACTACAAATAATAGATCATCTGCATAGGCGACAAATCCATCTTAGTTGTCATCCCCATCTAGAAGTTGTAGGACGTGTTTGTTGTTATGTCCCAGAAGATGGGGCTGCAGGCCGATCCTTGAGGACAACCTTTGGAAATTATTTTAATTACTTTCTGCCTGTCTACCGGTCATTCGACTATTCGAACTGGACTAGGAAACTGTTGTACAGTGACTGCGCTACTTCGAGCTGTCCTTACCTGAGAAACACTCAGGGCCACCGTAGGCTATCGAATGCCCCGACAATGTCAATCATTATTGCCATGGCGTATTTCTGTGCTGCAGCGTTAACTATGTGGAGGGCGTGATTGATTGCATCATCTATGGATTTACCGGTTCTGAAGCCGAACTGGTGGCTCATGCATAAGGCATCGTTCAGTAACGTTGTCATGATCTGCGATGCTAGATTTTTCCAGCATTTCCGAGTGGATACCATCTGGTCCAGGTGCGTTTTTTGTCTGAGCTCTGAGATTGCTATCGCAACCTCTTCTTCCTGCACCAAAGGACAGGCGACGGTTGCAGTGCTCTACGGTGTGTGAAGGTGGTCGTCTCTTAGTGTTGTATAATATTGTGTGTGTGTGTGTATCGATGACATCGTCAGGCAGAAGTTTATACAACAAAAACTCCGCTGTATTTCTCTATTCCCTCGTCATCGCGCCGTCATCCTGCCTTAGCGTTCTCAGATCTAGCGGGGTTTTTATCTTTACTGACAGTATTTGGTATGGTTCGACGCATATATTTTGCTCCGTTGTAATAAATCGTTTCCAATATTGTTTACGTGTATTGCATAGGGTGTGCATGCCTATACGCCTCAAGTCTTATGTTTCTGTCTCTATCTAGTATCGCCCTTTTATATAATTTTCGTTTGCGTCTGGCATCTTGTTTGAATCCCGTGAGTTCGTTGGTCCATGATATTGAGCGTTATGCGTTCTTTCCCATCGGTATTGATGTGTTTTGTACATGTTGTGTTACCTTTGTTAGTGTGTGTGCTCTATAATCGATACTTCCAGTGATGTTTTCTAGATCGTGTTGTTGGATAATTTCTGTTAAATTGTTCCAATCGGCTTTGTTGAACAATAAGTTTCTGGTGTGTGTTCTGGTAGATGTGTTCTAAGTGTTTGTTAGTTTGTATGTTACGACACTGTGGTCACTGTTGGTTATACTGCCGTGTATGGTCAAGTTCGTTATGTACGACATTGCTGCATTATTTGCTACCATAAAGTTGATATTATTGCTCTTACCATCGAACCCTGTGTATGTTGGTACAGGTTCCCCTGTGTTCATCATATGTAACTGTATGAAGTTGATGATTATGCATTTTCTGTCATCTGTTCTGTTTCAATTCCAGAGGGTAGACGTTGAATTAATATCAGCACTTACCCCTAATTTTTTGCCTCTGACATACATTGCTATGTCTCTGTTGTGGTCTGTATAAGGTTGTATTTGATGGTGTAAGATGGCAAGAACTATGCCCCTTACATGAAGTCATTAAAGATCACCTAACTCACGTTGAGCGAACAGTAGGGCTGAACAAAAATGATTGACAAGCCACAATGCATCTTGTAGAGGGTATAGTATGGACGTATTGGAATAATTAATGTCAGGTGATGGTTTTAAAGTAATTCACAGGACATGAAAAACTTTGTGGAAATGCGTCAATTTACTGGAGGCTAGTTTATCCCAGAGAAGTATACAGAGTTGACCCCGGGTGCGCGGCTGGGGAGCAGCGAAGGGAAGCGACAATAGGCAGCTTAGGGCGGCTCAAGCATTGAGAAAGCGGTATCGGAGCGCGGCCTCCAGCTGCCTTAAGATGAGTGACAGTTACAAGGTGGTTGACCCCATGCTGGTGTACTGGGAAGCAGACGGAGAACTTGTACGTCTGTTGATAAATGTCCGTCGTCCCGTTTTCAGTGAAACATGTGATAAAGCCGCGCAAAGCTACGATGGAGCGGTCAACAGAGGTCAAAATATGCGTTTTCGTGACTATAGCAACTTCACGCTGAATTCACGGTCTGCAGAGTCTTAAGTAAATCGGGTGAAGAGCGACAGAATGAAATACGCCGGCCTCCGATGGGAACATAGGACCAAGGAATTTGAAGTACTCTCCTGGGAGTCAGAATTCCGGAAAAATTGGTGTTTTGTGCAGATGCTAACCCTGATAGGTGGCCTGGAAGGAGCTAAATAGCAGAAGTTGAGTGGAAGGGAAATTTTGTGGCAATTTGTTCACTTTCCAGAGCAGGCATTAGTCGGCGATGGGAAGCGACGCATAATTAACACGACTTGCACTGCAATTGGCGTAAGTGATTTTGCTGGAGGGGAAACCGAGGCGAAGAGCAGACTGGGAGAAGTGGTCTTCCGTTCCCAGCTTGCCTAGAGTGCGGATGTGGCGTTCTTTACTCAGCTTGCCTGAGAAAGAGTGAGCATCTCTGCTCTGCAGTTTAGGACTTAGCAAATGGAACGATTGAGCTTGGAGATAGGAAGTTTTGGTTCAGCTATGTACTGAGCAAGATAGCTAGGAGTGAATAGACGAGCACAGCCTTGCAGCACCACGAGGTCGGCCAACGTCCGCACAACGACACTACTCCACCATGCTGAATTCGGTGATATTGCGCCCGCTCCGGCTACTGATTAATTTGTTGGATCAAACGGCAAAGTTTCCACGAGGGTTTCATGGGCCGCGTGTTGTAGAATTCTTCTCGCACTTCGCATTATGCCTGGGTCAGTCGATAGAAATTACTTTTGATTTATCGCGCTTTACTCCACGCAAACACAATTTATTACCACTGCCTGTTAGGAGAGTCATGTAATGTGATGATTGAAGGTCGTGAATTAAAATAAATCTGTGCTAATCGACTGCATCTGTTTTCAATCAAGTAGTTGGAATCCCAAGTCTCTTTCTTAATTAATTTTATGTTCAACATTTGCATCTGGTGTTCAATAGCTGAATATAACATCAATGTGCACCCCTTTTTAATTAAAAGGGATCAATTCTGAACCAATTAATGTCAACACTGCCACTGCAGTTCAATCAGGAGTCACCAGGGCCTTATTACTTTCTTTGCGTTACCCGACATTGCGGCGGTTTTGAACTCTCTGTTCATCTGTTAGTTACCTGGGGTGAACACACACCAAAACCAGATAAGTTACGGGTGGGGTGATACATATGGCGACCCTGCCAGAATACGATACTTTGGGATTTGCTAGGAAGTAGTCTTGAAAAAGGAAATTTTTCCACGTGATCCATTGCTTAGCCATTTTAAATTGAAAAAACTGGTAGTATTAGTTACAATAAGTTACATTGTCTTCTTCATGTGCTGTCCTTTCTAATTGACATTTATAGGTGCCTGTGCATTGTATTTGTGATTTGTTGGAGTACTTATGATGTGCAATGCTGTAATCAGCCGATGCTGAGCACACAGAACACAATCATTGGTACTAGCCCTTTTGGGGGAATGCTTCATGAACTATTTGTTGGGTCACTGCTCACAGCCAGTGTATCAATTTGTGTCCTGATATATGTTTTGCGTTACCTAATTATTGAGTGTAAGGGGTACTTGGGTTTTGAGTTTTTGTCTAACATAAAAGTGCAAATGATAACAAGGAGAAAAGCCAAGACAGCGGCAGAATATAATCAGATTGTTACTCAGGAGAACATGGGTGATAGTAAGGAAAGCTGTACCGATGAGCGTGACGAGCGCGACTTGGAACTTCGTGAAACTGGGTCTCACAACTGGTTTAGACCGCTGAATAGCCAGGACGTTGATTCAGGCAGTGATACTGAGGGCTCGGAGGATGCAGGGAGTACAGGATTAATCCATAAGTATGGAAGATCCAGCCTAAGAAGCCAGAGTGTGTTGGAACAGAACGGTGTCCGACCAATATCAAACGATTCATTCACAAGTGATCCAACGGGGGCGCGGAGACGGTACTTGTCTAGATATCGAAGGGTTTCTCAGAACAGAGGGGATGAGTCGCATTTTCAACCACAAAAGAACGAGGATCAAAATGTGGCTACTCTCAAAAATATTACTGACCTGTTGCAACAGATGCAAACGGCGAACTTAGAGCAGAGCGCCAACCTTAATGCCGAAATTAAAAAGGCGAATTCAGAGCTGAAGTATAGGCTCACAGAAGTTCATAGGGAAGTAAAAGAGGAGGTAAAGAATCTCGGCGTCAAAATAGAGAAAGAGATTGCCATCATCAAACGAATGGCAATTGAAGCCAAATTAATTGCGAAATGTGCAAGGAAAATAGCGAGAGAAACTCGGGACTCCATGCAAAGCACGGCCAAATTAGGAAAGGTCATGTTATCAAGGCTACAAAGCCGGATAAAACGTGTCGAAGAAAAGCAACAAGAGCAACCGGACATAGGGCCTAACGAGATGTTGAAAGAGGAGGTGGCGATATTAAAAAGAAATTTAGAGGACGAGGTAAAACGTCTCATTACAGATACATTAGGAAAGGAAAAGGGTCGACTGAACCGTCACTTGCCGAAACACAGATAACCGCTTCATGGTGTGACAAAGTAGACACTATAAGCAACGGGAGCCACGCCTTGATTCACAGCTCTGAGGCAACGACCGAGGAAAACACGGACAGCGCGCAGCTGTCCAGTGAGCACAATTGCTGTCGGCTGATTAGATGTACCGAACAACTGTCGAACATACAGAGGGGGGGGGGGGGGGGGGAGATGACGACAGCGTGTCGGAACGAATTAGTACACGTCCCGAAGTTGATACGAATCGTAAGAACGGGTGAAATGATAACGAGAATGATGACCGGTTTGATTACAAGCATTTTGTATCAGTCCGAAAGTTCCATCACTACAAGGACGAAGGTAATAGCTTGCACCCAAAAACTTTTATGGGACAAATGGGACAATTAGAGTTATCTTTGCCCCCACACTGGCCACTGATGTACCAGCTGGATTTTGTGTGCTCCTATATGGAGGGCGCGACCGCTGAGTACATGAGAAATATAGCGAAGACGAGCGTCTCGTTCGAAGAATTCAAAAATGCCTTCTTGGGCAAGTATTGGTCTAAAGAAACCCAAGAAAGGATCAAACAAGAAATTATGATGTCCAGAGATATGGAAGGGGCAGGGTACCGGAGTCTGGTCAAATTTTTTGAAAATATGACAAAAAGGAACAAGTACCTAGACAACCCATGTAGCGGTGCGGAAATCATCAGATTATGCTACATGAAACTTCCCATCTCGTATCAACAATCACTTGCCGGTCGTTATGGTAGCGATACTGAGGTATTTAAGGGCATTTTGCGTGAACTTGAATTCGCATTCAAGAGGAACAGGCATGGGAGAAACGTCGACAGCGTGAACAAAATAACAACCGTCGCAATAATGGACCCCAGTGGGATAGTAGGCCAGTACCGAACTACAACGGCAACAATCAAGATAACAGTAGTGGCAACTCGAAAAGAAGGTACACGGAAGAAGAGCGACACTCTCCGGTGCAACATAGTAAATCACAAAGGACCTGGGGCGGTAATCAGCAATCGGGAAGGAACAGGAATAATGGTTACCAAAATAACAACCAGGAAGAGGTCGAAGTCCACGCTCCGAAACCTGGTCCATCCCACCTTAACGGGTACGATTACGAATGACTCGACCAGAGCGTGGACGTAGTAAATATAGGCTTAGAATAAGGATTTTTTCTAAAGTGACTTGTTTGTTTGTGTATGTACTGATCTTAGTGGTAGGATGTCTCGTTTATATGTGCCTATATTTTGTATTTTTATTATTAATAATGATATCTCCCCTCTAGACGTTGAGAAAATGAGGTGCACTAGATTATTTTGTATAAACACATGATTAAAGAATGGAAAACAAGTATTTCTGGGCGTACCCTAGAAAAAGATAGATTAGGGACTTTGTAAGTTACAGGAAGGTTCACCATAATTGTATCTCCGTAATTGGAGAACATATTTAACGTGTCCAGTCCCGTAGGTCGTTACGAGTACGCACCGACGCATCTCGTATGCCCCTGAATACGTAAGAGGTGGACAGCTATGCGCAGTTGCGTGAATTAGCGCACCCAGTGCATGTTAAAAAAGAACCAGATGTAAACAGCATTAATACGCCAGAAATACTTGTCGATACCAAGATAGTGTAACAACTGCGAGTGTGAGCAGTGAGCTATATTTTTGTTGTGTCATTGTGACATTCCTAATCCGAAACATTGATAGGCCTTATAAAGCCATTTGTGACAAAAGGAGAAAACGGGAAGAAAATAGAGGAGAGAAGAAGTGTCGCAATAGAACACAATAAAGAACGCTATCCAAACTTCCAACAAAAATCTTAGTAAGACTGACACATGTCTAAGTTTGTTGTGTTTTATACATTTTCGCAGGCACAATAAGAGGGACGTCTGCCACATAGGGAATTCAGAAGAAAAAACAAGATAGAGATAAAAAGTAGTAAATAGTAGATATGTAGTCGGGTTGGCCAACACCGTGTTAGTCGTAGGAATTGGTAGTTAGAAATGGTGGTGGGATCCTGTCCAGATAATCTTGATTCCCTATCCCTTGATTGCGTGTGTGTGTGTGAATGACTGTGAAGCAAGTTGTCTTGTACATTTTTTATGTTTATGTATAAAAAAGTTCTGTTACATTTCTATTTTAATTGATCCTGAAGTTGATTTACAAACAAGTAAAATTATTCCTTTTGTAATGAAACAAGTTCTTTGTCTTCAAAAAAAAAATGTATGGTACTGATGGTTAAACATGAGCACTTTCCATGTACTGAAATTAGTTGTCTTAGTTTGTTAAGGTGGCGTAACTGAGCGAGAGGGAGTTGAAGCTACGACACCTGGCACACCACACACGAGCTGACAAGAAACGAGGACGACAGCAATGAGGGGAGCACACAGCTGACGATGGTGATGGCATGCAGACCACGCCCTGAATCGACGGGGACGGTGGTCAACTCAGCAGCCAAGGAGAGGTGAGATCCAGCACCTCTGTGTACGACAAAGAGGTCGGTCCTGGTCTCTGTACACGGTGCGGATCGGGGGCAGCAGTGAAGAGGTCCAAGAAGGTTTCTATATTTGTTGCTCGTCACGTCAGGTGGAGCGACAGCCCAGCTGACCTTTTGTGCCTAATAACACCAACTTTGAGGATCTGAGCTAAAAATAGGGTCTCGTCTGATCACGGTTCCTCCCTTGCCCTAAAGCGTCTATAGAAGGAGCAATGACCTGTGGCTGAGCTGCGAGAGGTCACCGATCATAGATGCACTGATGGGATCTTGGGCCTGTCGGACAAGATGTCAACAACGAGCTCTTAGGTGAGAGCCATCCTGCCTCAAGAAGATGCGGCTGCCTGTGGCACCATCTCGGTAATCGACATTGCTCTCTTCTCAGCCGTTAGTCGTCCCTCAACTTGCTAGTCAGAATTAATGTCACTTCCGTTCCATGTGTGTGTGAGTGTCAGAGTGGATTCAAAATGAATAACATGCACCTCAAATAACGTAAAGTACTCATTTGTTCTGTTTATGAATTATGTTGTAAGAACGTTATGATTTTACAAATGTGCCATTTGTTAAAACGTCATATATTTGTCATGCCACGTCTCTTTGTGTTAGAATAAGATTTCATACTTATACCTTGTTACAAATACACAACAGTGGTTGCTCAATACGCAATGATTCTTGTTATTTTGGTTGTGTTTTATAGATATGTATATATCAAGAAAGGTACATGTGTGTACACAATCCCAGACACTGGACTGGGCCAGACCTCGTTGAATTGTGTAAAGATGACACTTACAACATGCACAATATTAACGGCCAGAGACAGTTAGACACAAAAAAAACTTTATTTATAAAATGTCAAACGGGCGTTCACATATAATTGAATGAGAGCAACCACTATCAACTTCACAAAATGTTACACGAATATTGTTCATGCATGTTTTTAGTAATTTAATTCGAGTAGGGGTGGATACCTGAGAGTGAATGGACCTTAAGTTATAATTGTGGGTCTTGCCATTCAAATGACAAGCACAGAGGTGCTTAAAAATGTGTATTTGCCCTTTGCGACGTGTGTCCTTGTAATATAATTGTAGTTTTCTTTTGAGTACTCTGACCAATAATTGTCTCAGGAATCAGCAGAGATTAAAGTAAAATTAAGTCATTGAAGGTAGGTACCCTAGGAATGAGTGGGAGTTTGCATCAGAGAGGAGGCAGTGGTAATCAATTGCCCGTAACTAATCATGCAAACGGATTAAAAATACCAGTTATGGAGATATTAATTTTGTACCACAGGTGGTAAGACCATAGGAGTCACCACCTGTACTGCAAAATTGATTTGAAGAGAGGGACTATGTAAGATAGCAAGAACTATGCCCCTTACATGAAGTCATTAAAGATCACCTAACTCACGTTGAGCGAACAGTAGGGCTGAACAAAAATGACTGACAAGGCACAATGCATCTTGTACAGGGTATAGTATGGACGTATTGGAATAATTAATGTCAGGTGATGGTTTTAAAGTAATTCACATGACATGAAAAACTTTGTGGAAATGCGTCAATTTACTGGAGGCTAGTTTATCCCAGAGAAGTATACAGAGTTGACCCCGGGTGCGCGGCTGGGGAGCAGCGAAGGGAAGCGACAATAGGCAGCTTAGGGCGGCTCAAGCACTGAGAAAGCGGTATCGGGGCGCGGCCTCCAGCTGCCTTAAGATGAGTGACAGTTACAAGGTGGTTGACCCCATGCTGGTGTACCGGAAAGCAGACGGAGAACTTGTACGTCTGTTAATAAATGTCCATCGTCCCGTTTTCAGTGAAACATGTGATAAAGCCGCGCAAAGCTACGATGGAGCGGTCAACAGAGGTCAAAATATGCGTGTCCGTGACTATAGCAACTTCACGCTGAATTCATAGTCTGCAGAGTCTTAAGTAAATCAGGTGAAGAGCGACAGAATGAAATACGCCGGCCTCCGATGGGAACATAGGACCAAGGAATTTGAAGTACTCTCCTGGGAGTCAGAATTCCGGAAAAATTGGTGTTTTGTGCAGATGCTAACCCTGATGGGTGGCCTGGGAGGAGCTAAATAGCAGAAATTGAGTGGAAGGGAAATTTTGTGGCAATTTGTTCACTTTCCAGAGCAGGCATTAGTCGGCGATGGGAAGCGACGCATAATTAACACGACTTGCACTGCAATTGGCGTAAGTGATTTTGCTGGAGGGGAAACCGAGGCCAAGAGCGGACTGGGAGAAGTGGTCTTCCGTTCCCAGCTTGCCTAGAGTGCGGATGTGGCGTTCTTGACTCAGCTTGCCTGAGAAAGAGTGAGCATCTCTGCTCTGCAGTTTAGGACTTAGCACATGGAATGAATGAGCTTGGAGATAGGAAGTTTTGGTTCAGCTATGTACTGAGCAAGATAGCTAGGAGTGAGTAGACGAGCACAGCCTTGCAGCACCACAAGGTCAGCCGACGTCCGCACAACGACACCACTCCGCCACGCTGACTTCAGTAATATTGCGCCCGCTCTGGCCACTGATTAATTTGTTGGATTACGTCGGCAAAGTTTCCACAAGGGTTTCATGGGCCGCGTATTGTAGAATTCTTCTCGCACTTCACATTACACCTGGGTCACTCGATAGGAATTAACTTTTGATTTATCGCGCTTTACTCCACGCACACGCAATTTATTACCACTGCCTGTTAGGAGAGTCATGTAATGTGATGATTGAAGGTCGTGAATTAAAATAAATCTGTGCTAATCGACTGCATCTGTTTTCAATCAAGTAGTTGAAATCCCAAGTCTATTTCTTAATTAATTTTGTGTTCAACATTTGCATCTGGTGTTCAATAGCTGAATATAACATCAATGTGCACCCCTTTTTAATTAAAAGGGATCAATTCTGAACTAATTAATGTCAACTCTGCCACCGCAGTTCAATCAGGAGTCACAGGGCCTTATTACTTTCTTCGCGTTATCCGACATTGCGGCAGTTTTGCATTCTCTGTTGATCTGTTAGTCAATTACCTGGGGTGAACACACACCAAAACCAGATAAGTGACGGGAGTGGTGTTACAATCGTTGTATAGGTTACACATGGATGCAATCATCCATGTATGGTCCCCTTTGGCTACCTCTATCGTAGCTAAATATTGATTGCATACCTGTATTATCTCAGTTACGCTATTAGTCCTATTTAAAATTACTATCGCAGCCTTACAGTCATTGCTGTCCGTTGTTATGGTAGGATGTCTTGAGAGACATATTTGTTGCCCATTTATGTTATAAGGTTCTTGTAAACACATGATGTCTGTCTGCAGGTCTTGTGCTATTTTCGGGATTTTCGCGTTAACTGTAGTATTTTGTTTTGTTTTGTGTAGTAATATATTCTTTCTTGTCTGTGTGTTGTAGTAGTTTTACGTGTACACAGCATTTATTGCCTGCCTGTGTGTACTCGAAATATGTCTGTCCACATTCTCTTACATGATCTCTATGTATTTTATCCAGGTCGAATGATTCTGACCTGCACAGACACCTGGAGCATGAGGTCAAGCAGAACTTTGCTGCTGTAGGAATATTCTCTGTCATGATGAGTCTGTATGTCTGCTAATTTAATGAAAATCAGACTGAATCAGCCTAAGCAGCATGCTCTGCGCTGGCGGAAATATATATTTTTCTCTAGTCTATTTAAAAGTAAGTTAAATTCTAAATAATCTTAATTGGATGTAGCTGGTGTCTTATTTGTACTTGTTTCTGTTGCTATTTCTCAGCTTGTGTTAGATAGATTATGGTTTGGCATTGGCCGCTGATTGGGAGACATTTAAAGATCTTTTTTGAGGTAATACGTTTGCACTGCATTTGTTCACACTCTTCATCATTGCTTTTTGCCTTCAGACGTCATCACTGTCGTTGGTGGTGTTTGCTTGTGTGGCGTTCCCGATTGTGATTATTTGTTGATTTGTGTTGGACTGATTGGCACCGTACATATTGTGTCGTCTTTGTTGATGTTGGAGGTGGTGGCTGTTTCCAAGGTGGTGGTTGTTTCCAGACAAACGGTTACATCAAAAATGTCACGTGTCTCCCTCAAATTCGTCATATGATTTAGCTACTTTTAAGTCTAGGTTCGGTAGTAGTTCCGGGTTTTGTATCCGTTTTTTATCTGATTTGTTTTGTCGTATATTGGTTAATGTTCTATGTATCTGTCTATCCCTTCTTTTGCTCAGCGTCGAGTGTGCCTCCCGAGACAAATTTGAGCGGTTTGATGTATAGTTCACATTTACGTGTGTCGTAGTGTTTCCCATGTGCTGTGTGCATCTTGTGTGTGTGTTGCACTTCGGTTGCGTGAAATTGTATGTGTGTGACTTTTTGTTTGTGCAATTTCTTGTGTGCAATATATGTAAGCTCATCTTGCAACTCATATATCAAATGCATAAATGTTAGTTGGAAATTTTGCCTTTTGATTTGGTTTGCCACCTCGTACTGTATGGAGCCGCCGATTGTCACGTTACCTACATACCCAATCGTATTAATATAGCTATCCTGTAACGCCCTTAAGTGTTAAGGGGCGTGAAGAGTTCATTTTCGTCGTAATTCTCCAGGAATCATCGGTAGCTTCTCTACATTGTCGATTGTGATTTGTACTTTTGTGTTTTGGGTCGTTAGCTTTGGACGTTCACGTCTACTGTGTTTGTGTGTGTGAATTTTAGTTGCCATGGTCTATACTGTTCAGGAGTCGATCGAACAGGTGTTTATAGGTTTGACAATCACCCTTTTTGTTTTGTTGCAGACACAGCCTGTGTATTTGCATGGGATGCAGACGCAAGCCTCAGTGGACTTGCACTCAATGTGCTTGTGTTCTTGTTTGCAACACTTGGCAAATGTAACATCGGCCTTTCTGTATGGTTTGGTCTTATATCCAAGGTCACAATACTTACAAAATAAAAATGGCAATAGCAATAATTATCCTAACAATGTTACTTTTTGTATAGCAGTGAGTTGTCTTAGAAAATACGTCATCTCGTGTACAATACGATATCCTTTAGTGAGATAGCCTATCCAGAGTAGTGAGAGATGGTATGTCTACTCAAGACCTACCAGCCACATTTGACATCTCCCATACATCATGGCCTCTCTCCTTGTTTATTTTTTCTCATCGACATACTAGATATAAGAACCGTAGAAGAATCTGCTCATACCCTAAAATTTACCCATGTTTTAATCCTCTATCACACAAAATACAAATATTCCTAATACTTCACAGTTCTAGTTACGATAACATGATGCACCCCCTTTCTACTTCTATTGCACTCAGGTGTGTCGCATGTTGCACACTGAACGGGCCAACGTAAACTGTGAAGAACTTAAGTGTCAATGCATGTCCTTATGGGGTAAGTTGTATAATCTCATAAGAAACTTATGCCTAAAAATGAACAATTTTGTTGATCTTCCGCATCTGTCCTATCACTGAACCGCTCCACAGTCTTCCTGATGTTTTGGAATGTCCATCCTACCACAGCACTGTGCTTCAGCTTACTGGAAGCTGGAAATTATACATTTTCTCGTATCTTTTTTGATAGATGTTGGTAAAAATGTCGTGTGGCTAGGGCCTCCCGTCGGGTAGACCGTTCGCCTGGTGCAGGTCTTTCGATTTGACGCCACTTCGGCGACCTGCGCGTCCATGGGGATGAAATGATGATGATTAGAACAACATAACACCCAGTCCCTGAGCGGAGAAAATCTCCGACCCAGCCGGGAATCGAACCCGGGCCCTTAGGATTGACAGTTTGTCACGCTGACCACTCAGCTACCGGGGGCGGACATAGATGTTGGTTATGCATCGTTAATATATGTGGCAAAAACATCTGCCGATTTGGCAACTCTTTGACTGCTTCCTGAAACAAATGTAAATATGAATCCCAAGACATACAACATCACTGAAAATACAGCCTATGTTGTTTGTCCAGTTCCTACACAACATACCCAGAGGGCTCAATTGCCAGACGGTAAGATGAGATGTAAATCATTTGTATTCCTCTACTGTGGTGTGACTGAAACAAACTTACAAGTAAACTGAGCAACAACAAAACAAAAGAATAACTGTGAATAGTTCTTCGAAGAGGACCAAACAAATCAACAGCAACATGTTCTCTCAATTTCATTGGAAGTAAAGGTGCATGATGTGACACTGTTGGTGGTTATGTCTTTTGATGGGCTTACATGAAGCCAAAATCTGAAGAAACTATTTCCCCACATTCAAAAAATAATACAAATCACAAAGTTTGTGAAAACGGTTCCTCTCGCAAAATGTGTACGCAAGATTAATTTATGGACTAATTTGTCATAAATGCATTTTCCAAGAATATACACTATTTTGAAACTGAACTCTCGCAGAAACAATTACCTTTTGGCAATTAACAATGATTTAAGTTTGCATTCCTCAAAAATTCCCATGTTCAGTGATCTGTATAAAACTTAGGGCTTCAAACTGTGTGACTGAATAATTGTGTTCAATGTGAGCAGCTAGCTTGGAAAGCAACAGTATGACACTTCAATCTACTTCAAATTTTTGGACCTGTTTGCCACCAACACCTGTCTTAGAACTATCTAAGCTCAGACCAAAATCTTTCAGTCCAGATATGACAGAAGAGATGCTCCCAAAAGAACCTCTTTCACACACTCAAAATTCTGCCTCTGCTTGGATATCCCACTCCCATGGAGTTTTCTTCCCCATCAATGCAGTCGTGCCACAGCTGAAATCCTTTTATAAAAATTAATGAAACACAATGATGCTCTAATATGTTTCCTCATCTTAAGAACAGGAAAATCCCTAATACATTCTGTATCTTCCAGATCAGGTACAACCCCTGATTCAGTCACAACATGTCCAAGAAACTACATTTACCTTCTATCAATTTATGATTTTTGTAAATGAACAGTGGCACCATACACTTTGAAAATGCCCAACAACCTATCCTAAATCTCATTATGTTTTTCCCCAACTCTCCTCTTCTGCCATTACATCTTCAACATAGGTACTTAACTGCTTTCTTGAATCTGCTGGAAGAATACTAGTAAAACGTTTAATACATGAAGCCAACATTCATTCATTTTTGTGACAGTACATCTAATGCCAATGTCCATCAGTTTCTTGTTCAATAATTGTATAATTTGCCTAGAATGCAACATCAGTCGAATGCCATCTACCTTCTTAGGCATGACTAACAGCAAATTATAGTATGAATTCACAGCAGGTTCAGTCACCCTTACCGCAGCATTTTGTCAAGCACAACTTCAACTTTTTCCTTATAAATCAGTGGAATAGGATGTGGACTGACAAAGAGTTCCATTTGCAGCGTCTTAGTGGAAAATACTAATTTTTGGTTAGTGGCTTTCAAAAGGAGATATAATTATTGTTATGGACACAATATTTTTGAAAGTGGTGTATCTTACAAATGTTTAAAGGCAGTACACTCTAGTATCAGAGAGTTTAATACTCCACTTATAAATGTGAGAGTAACTGCATGGATTCTTGTTAGTAAGCTTCCACATTACACTAGGCCACAGAAATGATACCTATTCACTTTTGTACTCAGTACATTATATATTGAAAGTAATTGGAGCTGAAGTCTTAAAAAGTATTCTGGTGAAAGTGAAAATAATTTAGTGTGTCTATCCAAGAAAAACAATCTGCGACATTACAATCTGTACCTATGTGTGCATGAAGAATGAATTTCACCACAAAACACAGTTTCAGTACTTCAAAATATTTTCCACAGATCAGTAATGTTATCAATACCTTTCACTTTTACACCAGCATAAACTGAGAATTAATTATTTTACCTTAGGCCTTGAGCCAAGCCATTTTTGATTCTGGACTTTTTCTTACATCAGTTCTATACCTTTTACAGAAAAATATTTGTGATAGTCAGATCTCAGAACTCCTGTGGAATAATATGTAACTAGACTCGTGTGCTTTAGGTTACGCCACTTCATAATAATTACTGAAAATTGAAATTTCAGCGTAATGGCGGACAAGGAGATCAGTGATGTAACTTTCATTTCTGCATCAGCATGTGCTAAAAATGCTGAAAATTCAAAAATGTGCCAAATGGAAATTACATTTCTATAAATGAAAACATGTAACCACATTTACTGCTAAGGCTCTATTTCAGAATAAAACAAATTTAACAGAATAACAGATCTCAGTACAGCAAG
Source organism: Schistocerca nitens (assembly GCF_023898315.1). Lineage (NCBI taxonomy): Eukaryota > Metazoa > Arthropoda > Insecta > Orthoptera > Acrididae > Schistocerca > Schistocerca nitens. Next base: position 57,510,566 of record NC_064617.1, read on the forward strand.
TGGCTATTACTGATATGAACTACATCAGTTCAATAGCAAGAGAGCGATAATCTTATCACACGATTATATATATTAAATGATAGCACCCAGTGATTTCACATAGGCTTCTTCTATACATATCCTTGTCATAGTCTTTAGCAATCATAAACCAAATATTCACTAAATATATACAGGTACACATTTCATCACTGTTCCTAGTATTAGAGAAATATTTCACTTTTAACGGAAATCCACACAGTTTGCAATTTTATATTTAGTTGTCAAAAAGTATCCACGGGGATGCTTATTGCTCCTTGGAATGACCACACATAAATAAAATGTTTGTTGTGGGCACTCCAAAGGCATATCTGATGCACAGTACAACTTAACTGTCACCGTTTGTTATGCCACACAATCCCAAGTCTTTCATGAAAATTAAATATTTGTTATTAAAAGTTTACATTCAGTTTCACAGTTTTTTTACTATCCCCACTACAGGCTGAAATTTGTTAAATCAGTAGCTGAGGCTTAGATTTAATCTCAGCTAACTATGTTGATCAAGATCACAACCAACATTATTAACATTCAACAGATTTATGTCGAAAAAGTATGAATTTTCGCAAGTGCCTTTTGCATGCAGTTAAATGTTTCTGATTTTGACAACATTTTTACAGTCTTCTTTCAACCGGCCCAAAGATGTAAACAACCATACATGAGCAGCGCCTATTAAACGGAGGGGGTCCGACAGCCGATCAGTCATTCCACCAGGAAGGAGGTACACGGCTCGTGTTGTCTGTAGTTCAACCATGCCTAGACGGTCAATACCGCGGTTCGATCGCATCCCTATTGTTATTTTGTGCCAGGAAGGGCTCTCAGCAAGGTAAGTGTCCAGGCGTCTCGGAGTGAACCAAAGCTATGTTGTTCAGACTGGGAGGAGATACAAAGAGACAGGAACTGTCGATGACATGCCTCGCCCAGGCCGCCCAAGGGCTACTACTGCACTGGATGACCGCTACCTACGGATTATGGCTCGGAGGAACGTGACAGCAACGCCACCATATTGAATAACGCTTTTCGTGCAGTCAGAGGACGACGTGTTACGACTCAAACTGTGCACAATAAGCTGCATGATGCGGAACTTCACTCCCGACGTCCATGGCGAGGTCCATTTTCGCAATCACGACACCATACAGATGGGCTCAACAACATGCCGAATTGACCACTCAGGATTGGCATCATGTTCTCTTCACTGATAAGTGTCGCATATGGCTTCAACCAGACAATCGTCGGAGATGTGTTTGGAGGCAACCCTGTCAGGCTGAACGCCTTAGATACGCTGTCCAGCGAGTGCAGCAAGGTGGAGGTTCCCTGTTGTTTTGGGGTGGAATTATGTGGGGCCGATGTACACCGCTGGTGGTCATGGAAGGCGCCGTAATGGGTGTACGATACGTGAATGCCATCGTCCGACCGATAGTGCAACCATATCGGCAGCATATTGCCGAGGCATTCGTCTTCAAGGACGACAATTCGCGCCCCCATCGTGCAGATCTTGTGAATGACTTCCTTCAGGATAAAGACATCGCTCGACTAGAGTGGCCAGCATGTTCTCCAGACATGAACCGTAGCCAACATGACTGGGATAGATTGAAAAGGGCTGTTTATGGGCGATGTGACCCACCAACCACTCTGAGGGATCTACGCCGAACCGCCATTGAGGAGTGGGACAATCTGGACCAACAGTGCCTTGATGAGCTTGTGGATAGTATGCCACGACGAATACAGGCATGCATCGATGCAAGAGGACGTGCTACTGGGCATTAGAGGTACCGGTGTGTACAGCTATCTGGACCACCACCTCTGAAGGTCTCGCTGTATGGCAGTACAACATGCAATGTGTGGTTTTCATGAGCAATAAAAAGGGCGAACATGATATTTATGTTGATCTCTGTTCCAATTTTCTGTACAGGTTCCGGAACTCTCGGAACCAAAGTGATGCAAAACATTTTTTGACGTGTGTGTATACAACGCCATTAAAAGTATTTAAAAATATTAAAAATTTTGCAGATCTTAAAAAGGTAGCGATACAACTTACAATCTGGGCTTCTAGAGAGACATTAAAGTAGCAGTTTGCTCTATATTTACATCCAATATAACGACAATGTACACAAATGATAACACAGTGAAAAATTATTGTAAAATGCAGAAATGTAATTATAAGCGAGCTTACACAAAGTCATTTAGGTAATCTGGGCTTCTACAACGTCATTTAAGTAGCAGAACAAGATATGGTTATGTCCAAGGTAATAACATTCACATAATACCATAATAAAATGAGAATAAAAAACAAAAATTAGAAACTCTTTAATTTTTAAAGATGCGGAGATGTAGTTATCAGCAGGGCATTCATATATCTTTTGGATAGGCAACCGTGCCGCAAAAATGCCTTAGTGAAGACTGTGTGAGCCAAAAATGAATAATTACAGCAATAATGGCAACACAATTACTTCAGCGTGGTAGCGGTAGGTCGACGATGTGATCATTTACTTCAGAGACAACGTCTATCCAATCGCTGTAATTACATTACAGTGTGAATGCTGATGTCGTGGAAGAGCTCTAAAGGTATGTTTCAAAAAATTATTGGCAAATAGTTACAGTTTGCAGAAGCTAAAGAGCTATTCTTATGGTGTTCATTACGTAATGTACCAACACAGAGGCTGGATTAATATTTGACTCAGTTACCAGAACTGGTATACAACTGATTACTTAATACACATTTAGTAATTTCTAAAATCCAAAGACACAATACACAGCCATCAAAAACCTATAAAAATTTACAAATTTCTTTCACACTCTGAAAATCGCAGAGGAAATATTACAAACAGAACAGCTACAAAGTCACTTGAGCAAGGGCGAGCTCTGTGGTTATAGTCTGAGGTAATCCCATGTAATCACATAATAAAATGAAAATAAAAACTTTCAAAACAAACTCAATGTGTATCCTTCACTGGCCACGCCTGCCAGTCTAGCGGCGCCCTGGCTGCAATAATGTGCTTGTTGTGAGTGGCATAAGACAGATGTATGTGGTGAATAACTCCTGTTTTAATTTTGACATACCGATGCATCAGTCTTCTAGTCTGTTACGTACATTCCTAGACTGAGAAGGAGTATTCTTACGGCTATTTTAAGAAATATACAGTAACATATCTGTAAAGGTATGTAGTAATTCCGGTTTTCCTTTTATGTTGTACTGGATACTGTACATTGAAATTGCTTTGTATACTAGGTGCGACAATAAAGTAATGAGACTGATTTTCTTTGCAAGATGTGGTAACCCTGCAGGCTTGCGTAGGCACAATATCTTTTACCTTGGTCTACAAGCTGCTTCTAGTCCAAGCGGCACATTGATGCGACTGCTCAGTCATGAGTTGTGCTGTAATAAGTTGATACGTGTTTGTGTCTCTCGGCATGGAAATGGAACGCATAATATTGCGCAACGGTATGCCATTTCTTTTTGTGTTAAATTGGGTGAAAACGCTTCAGAAGGCTTTTGGAGAGGTTGTATCAAGAGCTCAAGTTTTTTGTTGGCGTAAAATGTTTAGTGAAGGCAGAACGAATGTTGAAGATGAAGACCGCAGTGGACGACCATCAACATCATGGACGGATGTCAACTTGCCCAGGGTGTGTGAACTCGTACGATCTGATCGAAGATTATCTTTGAAAATGATTGCAGAAGAACTGAACATCAATCGAGAAACGGTTCGTCTAATAATAACTGAAGATCTTGGTATGAGAAAGATCTATGCAAAAATGGTCCCCAAAAATAGCTCACCACAACAGCGAGAAACAAGGAAAAATGTGGCAGCCGATCTGTTAGAGCAAACGGAAATCAATCCAGAATTGTTGAGCTGTGTTATCACTGGTGATGAAAGTTGGTTTTTTCAGTACAACCCAGAGACAAAACGCCAAAGTTCGCAATGGTGCTCAAAGGGATCACTCAGACCAAAAAAAGCTCGCATGTAAAAGTCAAAAGTGATATGCATGCGTGTGTGCTTCTTTGATTCCAAGGGAATTGTTCATAAAGAGTGGGTGCCTCCTGGACAAACAGTTAACCAATATTGCTACAAAGAAATTTTAGAAAGACTTCATAAAAGAGTTCTTCGTGTCCGTGCCAACATTGCTGATAATTGGATTCTGCATCACGATAATGCGCCATCCCATACTGCTCTGTCAGTGCAGCAATTTTTAACGTCAAAACAAATTTCAGTACTACCACAGCCACCTTATTCACCAGATATCGCTACGTGCGACTTTTTTCTATTTCCAAGAGTCAAAACGGCGGTCAAGGGACACCATTTTCAAAAAACACAAGATGTCCAAAAAGCTGTGACGAGGTTCTTGGAGGATATTACAGAAGATGAGTTCCAGAAATATTACCATCAGTGGCAGAAGCGCTGCAAAAAGTGTGTGCGATCAGAAGGGAATTACTTTGAAGGAGACAACACTAAACTTGACTAAAACGGTAAACATTTTTTTTTCTTCCCCTTCTTCTTCTCTCCACATCAGTCTCATTACTTTATTGTCGCACGTCGTATAGTTTTCCAGATCTGAAGATGGTAACACTGATTAGCGAAATCGTTGTCGGTTAAATAGGTTATTATTAGCGATCTTGGCAAAGAAGCGTATCTTCTCTAATCTAGTTTACAGTTCTGTTCACGTGTCAATTATATTTGTACAGTTAATACTGGAGAAAATATGGAGTTCTGAAAACAAAGGAATCATTTATAAAAGCTCTGTATTGCCTGTCTGAGATCGGCACTGACGGCTTGCCCATTAAACTGGAGAGGGCTGCAGAGCTTAACAATATTCATCCTTCTTCACTATATTGTAGCGTATGAGATTCGTATTGCTCAATACACTTCTGTTCCTCCAGAGACTGTGGCGAAATAAATACAAAAAATTAAATTTATTGATTTTTTGAAAAGAGGAAAAATTATGGATATGGAACTGTAACTTTCGAATTTTTGACAGGCTTTTTTACGGATTGTATTGACCGGCTTGAATGTGGACAAATTCAGTGCTGCGTGAAATTTGCCTGTAATATAATTCACAATTCTGATTAATTACATTTTTGAATTCTACGTCATTGTTGATTTAATCAGAGTTCTCACCTTGGACGTAGAATTAGTCCTTCTGCCACAATATTAATTCATTAGTTTCCATCGATGTTCTTCTCTTTGTTGACCACGTGTATCTTCCTGAGTCGGCATCGGTTCACTTCACGAAGACGGTGGAAACCAAGGAATACAATGCTACGTCTCTTTAAATAATTCTCGTAAAACTTCGATACTTGTCACTATTTTTTATTCACAAGACAATAAGACTTGCTCTGCTCGTCGCACAAACCATAAATACTAACAAGATGGCTGCCTTTCCGCACACACCAAAAATTACGTCCATCCCCTACAAGGTAACAATCGAAAGTGTCTCTTAACTCCTTCTTGGAGTATGAAAGAAAAGAGAATCCAATATGAACATTACAGAGTTTATATTCTACATCCCTCTCAATTTAATCTTTGGCGCAGCCTTTAAGGTATTGTATGTCTCTGTGTCGGAATGTGTCATTACAAGACCTACAGAAATTTAATTCGCTCCGAATGAATTTTCCACAAGAAAAACTGATGAAAGTAAATTACTAAAATCAGGAAGTGGGCTGGAAGATATATATGAAACTACTATGCAGTACTTCGATGAAATGAGGTTCCTTATTCATCGGGTAACGACAGGGGCCTCGTTGCCGACAATGGCAGAGGAACCTGAAGATGAAGGCGTTATGACAGTCAGCAGAAATGTACATTTTGTGCGTGGAAGTTCTCAGATCACTACAGCTGTCCAGTGAGCACGCACGTTTATTTATCTTGCAGCAGTTGTCACAGTCCACTTATAAGGTCATGTAAGGTTCCAGCCAGCATAATTGTTTTTATTCGTTTGCAATGGTAGTTACAGTAGACAAATACATTGAAAACAGCACTGTATAAGGTTAAACTACACAGTTCATAGAATGAAATTTTCACTCTGCAGCGGAGTGCGCGCTGATACGAAACTTCCTGGTGGATTAAAACTGTGTGCCAGACCATTACTTGAACTCGGGATCTTTGCCTTTGATGGGCAAGTGCTCTACCACTGAGCTACCCAAGCGTCACTATAAATCCATCCGCACAGCTTTACTTCTGCCATCACTTCGTCTCCTAACTTTCAAACTCCACAGAAGCTCGCCTGCGAAACAGGCCGACTAGCGCTCACGAAAGTGGTGAGGGTGCGTCGTGAGTCACGCTTGGGTAGTTCAGTAATAGAGCACTTTCCTGTGAAAGGCGAAGGTCCTGAGTTCGAGGCTCGGTCCGACACACAGTTTTAATCCGTCAGGAAGTTTCGTATATGGTTCACTTCTTCAATTTGTAGATCTTGTGGTTTAAGGTTATATGCTACCATTAAAAATTCGCTGCTGCACTGGAATATTCACAGAAAGCTTCTTGGAATTGTTTCGCCCGTTCTGCATTCTTTCTGCCTGTACTTTCAATGCAAGGAACTCCGCCGTAATGTACGTTAGTTCCACGTCATGCAAACACATGCTTGCTACGGAGGCTGAGTTCCGACTGACGGCAACCCTGGCGTAATTATTGCGCAACAATATTGTGCCGTTCTTGACCTGTCACTTCCGCGCAATGCAACCACAGAATAAAGAGTATACAGAAAGGGAAGTCGTACACATCCACGAACTAAGCGGTATTGTAACCGAGTAAACAGCTGTCTTTAAAGCCAAATGCAAACTGATGCATTTCGTTTATTTTATTTTATCAATATGCATTTTAGTTGCTGGAGTTACCAACAAGTAAACAGTCTGATATATTGTAAAAGTTAAAAGTATATGTTACAGTATATGTATGTTGTTATAACAAAAAGATATTTATGCTGCCCTACAAGTTCAAGGGAAAATTATAATAATACACGAAATTTGCCGGCATGACGACGTTTAATAACCACTCATTTGCAAAAGTTGTAAACATAAAGGTATATATGGAAATCCCACAAAAATGTGCGGCAGAAGAGCTGGTAGCGTGTACACCCAGGAAGATGGGGAGTGTTACAACAACAGTATTACGCAAGAAATAAGAGGTAATATTAAAACCGCCGAATGCTCTCGTCTACAGAACTGCTGGAAGGAACAGAACTAATTATTAAAGCCATAAAAGACATGTTTTATAGGGAAAAAATGAGATATGTTTTGAAATTCTAGAACATTCCTTCTTTGTACCTGCCAAATTACTGGTTGGAGAAAGAATTGTAAGAGTCCAATGTAGATTTAAATTATAAGATAAAAATTAAGGTGGATTTATTAAAACCATACCTAGCAATAATAATGAAAGAGTTGTTTTGTGTGTACGGTATAAATGTATATATAGAAGCTAATAAAGATTTTGTACAATAATATTTGTTTTCAAATTCTCTGCACCCTGCCAAAACCTACAAAGAAAAGACTGCTATTTACGATGATCCGCTTGTATGGGATGTGGGTGGCTGGATGACCTTAAAAAGCAGTTGAAACTAGGTAGTTGAAGGCAATGCAACCCTTGTTTCTTACCTATATGAGAAACACTAAACACGACACACTTAAACCACGAGCCAATCCGTAGTAATAGTAGCTGTCAGAGAGCACTGAAATACCCACACATCCTGTGCACTTATTTCCTAATTTCGACAAGCAGTGCGCCAATACCGACATACGCCACCAGCACCAACACTCAGAGGTCGGAGAGATTTGCTGCCATGACTGCAGAGGCCGTCATGGACGTGCGATTATGCTGGGGTGCACCCCCGACCCCTCACCACCAGACATCCTGGGATAATTGGAGTGACAGGAGTTCGGATGTTATCAATACGTCCAGCACCAACACTTGGCAGTTATCGGTACTGAATCATTCAGGAGAATACATGCAGCACAGGCGATCCTGGAGACAGCCCAATGTACACTGAGTATTAGCACAGTCTAATATAACAGCCACAACACTCCATTTTGTTTTTGTTAACCACAGCGCTAGCAACGCTCCAAGCGGCCAGCAAGTGACAATTCTGAATACGATATCAGATCAGCGCGAGTGCTAACATTTTTATTGATCTGTAACGTAGTTTTTGCAATAAGGAGTGTATGTAGTACCATTAAAAAATCTGCAATAACAAAAAAATGACACCATATTTGTCATTGTTTAGTTTCTTAAGGATCCTGGGAGATAAGAAATAGTATAGTACAGGGCAGTTTAATTACCATTCTCTTGTAACGTACGGACATTTACGCTAGTAAATACTAGGACACATGACCCTTAGCAGAAAGATGTGGCATACCTACCCTACAAAGCAGAGTTTTGTACGCTACACTTTCAGTCAAATCAGTGAATGTGGAACTAGGAAATGTATATGTAATACCTACATTATTTAAAGTGCCAAACATGTACCACAAATGCAGTTTAAGGGAAAACAACACGATTATGACAGTAGATCGTCAAAAGCAATACAAATGATTCCCAATACAGAAGAAACCAATTCCACAATTATTGCTAAATCTGGACCACGGAAGTCAATAATCTTCAACACATTCGGTTTTGAAGCGTAAGTACCTACATTTACAAAAGTATTTGTGCGTTAGAAAGTTAAGTGCAAGAATGGGCGAATCATTAGCCTCCATAACTTTTTTTTCTAGGTGTCAAGGGAAGTACATATGATAATACAACAATCAATGAAAGAAGTATGTTTCTCATACTTGAAATATGTCTTTATATTCTCTTGCTCCTCCCCCCCCCCCCCCCCCCCCATGAACCATGGACCTTGCCGTTGGTGGGGAGGCTTGCGTGCCTCAGCGATACAGATGGCCGTACCGTAGGTGCAACCACAACGGAGGGGTATCTGTTGAGAGGCCAGACAAACATGTGGCTCCTGAAGAGGGGCAGCAGCCTTTTCAGTAGTTGCAGGGGCAACAGTCTGGATGATTGACTGATCTGGCCTTGTAACATTAATCAAAACGGCCTTGCTGTGCTGGTACTGCGAACGGCTGAAAGCAAGGGGAAACTACAACCGTAATTTTTCCCGAGGACATGCAGCTTTACTGTATGATTAAATGATGATGGCGTCCTCTTGGGTAAAATATTCCGGAGGTAAAATAGTCCCCCATTCGGATCTCCGGACGGGGACTACTCAAGAGGGCGTCGTTATCAGGAGAAAGAAAACTGGCGTTCTCCAGATCGGAGCGTGGAATGTCAGATTCCTTAATCGGGCAGGTAGGTTAGAAAATTTAAAAAGGGAAATGGATAGGTTAAAGTTAGATATAGTGGGAATTAGTGAAGTTCGGTGGCAGGAAGAACAAGACTTTTGGTCAGGTGATTACAGGGTTATAAATACAAAATGAAATAGGGGTAATGCAGGAGTAGGTTTAATAATGAATAAAAAAATAGGAGTGCGGGTTAGCTACTACAAACAGCATAGTGAACGCATTATTGTGGCCAAGATAGACACAAAGCCCATGCCAACTACAGTAGTACAAGTTTATATGCCAACTAGCTCTGCAGATGATGAAGAAATTGATGAAATGTATGACGAGATAAAAGAAATTATTCAGGTAGTGAAGGGAGACGAAAATTTAATAGTCATGGGTGACTGGAATTCGTCAGTAGGAAAAGGGAGAGAAGGAAACATAGCAGGTGAATATGGATTGGGGGGAAGAAATGAAAGAGGAAGCCGCCTTGTAGAATTTTGCACAGAGCATAACCTAATCATAGCAAACACTTGGTTCAACAATCATAAAAGAAGGTTGTATACCTGGAAGAATCCTGGAGATACTAAAAGGTATCAGATAGATTATATAATGGTAAGAGATTTAGGAACCAGTTTTTAAATTGTAAGACATTTCCAGGGGCAGATGTGGATTCTGATCACAATCTAGTGGTTATGATCTGCAGATTGAAACTGAAGAAACTGCAAAAAGGTGGGAATTTAAGGATATGGGACGTGGATGAACTGAAAGAACCAGAGGTTGTAGAGAGTTTCAAGGAGAGCATAAGAGAACAATTGACAGGAATGGGGGAAAGAAATACAGTAGAAGAAGAATGGGTAGCTCTGAGGGATGAAGTAGTGAAGGCAGCAGAGGATCAAGTAGGTAAAAAGACGAGGGCTAATAGAAATCCTTGGGTAACAGAAGAAATATTGAATTTAATTGATGAAAGGAGAAAATATAAAATTGCAGTAAATGAAGCAGGCAAAAAGGAATACAAACGTCTCAAAAATGAGATCGACAGGAAGTGCAAAATGGCTAAGCAGGGATGGCTAGAGGACAAATGTAAGGATGTAGAGGCTTGTCTCACTAGGGGTAAGATAGATACTGCCTAAAGGAAAATTAAAGAGACCTTTGGAGAGAAGAGAACCACTTGTATGAATATCAAGAGCTCAGATGGCAACCCAGTTCTAAGCAAAGAAGGGAAGGCAGAAAGGTGGAAGGAGTATATAGAGGGTTTATACAAGGGCGATGTACTTGAGGACAATATTATGGAAATGGAAGAGGATGTAGACGAAGACGAAATGGGAGATAAGATACTGCGTGAAGAGTTTGACAGAGCACTGAAAGACCTGAGTCGGGAGTAGACAACATTCCATTGGAACTACTGACGGCCTTGGGAGAGCCAGTCCTGACAAAACTCTACCATCTGGTGAGCATGATGTATGAGACAGGCGAAATACCCTCAGACTTCAAGAAGAATACAATAATTCTAATCCCAAAGAAAGCAGGTGTTGACAGATGTGAAAATTAGCGAACTATCAGTTTAATAAGTCACAGCTGCAAAATACTGACGCGAATTCATTACAGACGAATGGAAAACCTGGTAGAAGCGGACCTCGGGGAAGATCAGTTTGGATTCCGTAGAAATGTTGGAACACGTGAGGCAATACTAACCTTACGACTTATCTTAGAAGAAAGATTAAGAAAAGGCAAACCTACGTTTCTAGCATTTGTAGACTTAGAGAAGGCTTTTGACAATGTTAACTGGAATACTCTCTTTCAAATTCTGAACGTGGCAGGGGTAAAATACAGGGAGCGAAAGGCTATTTACAATATGTGCAGAAACCAGATGGCAGTTGTAAGAGTCGAGGGGCATGAAAGGGAAGCAGTGGTTGGGAAAGGAGTGAGACAGGGTTGTAGCCTCTCCCCGATGTTATTCAATCTGTATATTGAGCAAGCAGTAAAGGAAACAAAAGAAAAATTCGGAGTAGGCATTAAAATTCATGGAGAAGAAGTAAAAACTTCGAGGTTCGCCGATGACATTGTAATTCTGTCAGAGACAGCAAAGGACTTGGAAGACCAGTTGAACGGAATGGACAGTGTCTTGAAAGGAGGATATAAGATGAACATCAACAAAAGCAAAACGAGGATAATGGAATGTAGGCAAATTAAATCGGGTGATGCTGAGGGAATTAGATTAGGAAATGAGACACTTAAAGTAGTAAAGGAGTTTTGCTATTTAGGGAGTAAAATAACTGATGATGGTCGAAGTAGAGAGGATATAAAATGTAGACTGGCAATGGCAAGGAAATCGTTTCTGAAGAAGAGAAATTTGTTAACATCGAGTATAGATTTAAGTGTCAGGAAGTCGTTTCTGAAAGTATTTGTATGGAGTGTAGCCATGTATGGAAGTGAAACATGGACGATAAATAGTTTAGACAAGGAGAGAATAGAAGCTTTCAAAATGTGGTGCTACAGAAGAATGCTGAAGATAAGGTGGGTAGATCACGTAACTAATGATGAGGTATTGAATAGGATTGGGGAGAAGAGAAGTTTGTGGCACAACTTGACTAGAAGAAGGGATCGGTTGATAGGACATGTTTTGAGGCATCAAGGGATCACAAATTTAGCATTGGAGGGCAGCGTGGAGGGAAAAAATCGTAGAGGGAGACCAAGAGATGAATACACTAAGCAGATTCAGAAGGATGTAGGTTGCAGTAGGTACTGGGAGATGAAGAAGCTTGCACAGGATAGAGTAGCATGGAGAGCTGCATCAAACCAGTCACAGGACTGAAGACCACAACAACAACAACATTCTCTTGCTTTCAGCGGAATTAGCTTCAAATTGGAAACTATTACTTAATGAATAAGTTGTAGCGTATACCATTGAATCAGTCTGACGCGGCAGTTTTTGAATGTATTTCACGATAAATCAAGACTCCCGGTTATTTGTTTCTTGGAAGGATAGATTATCCCCAAGGGATCACAAATCAACCTCCAAAGGGTCATAAACCACTTAGCAGAACATTAGGTTAAAGGGAGGGGGTCATAAATGGATCAGATGTCACAATTTAATTAATTTGCATATTAATTAATTAATTTTAATCTGCCAGGGAGTTTGATATCAGCGCACACTCCGCTGCAGAGTGAAAATCTCATTCTGGAAACATCCTCTAGGCTGTGGCTAAGCCATGTCTCCGCATTATCCTTTCTTTCAGGAGTGCTAGTTCTGCAAGATTCGCAGGAGCGCTTCTGTTAAGTTTGGAAGGTAGGAGACGAGGTACTGGCGGAAGTAAAGCTGTGAGAACGGGTCGTGAGTCGTGCTTGGGTAGTTCAGTCGGTAGAGCACTTGCCGGCGAATGGCAAAGTCCCGAGTTCGAGTCTCGGTCCGGCACACAGTTTTAATCTGCCAGGAAGTTTCAATTTGCATATCTATTTGATATCAAAAGTGCACCAGAACTGGGGCCAAGAAATTGGATGTCCATACCTCATCACAGAACATAGGAATGGGAGGCTTGCCCATTCTCTAAAGCAGGATAGGTGGTGATCTGTGGCAGATCTGACGGCAGAATTCAGTGCTAGAGCTGGTACAGGCCCATGTGTCTAGGAGCACACTATTCAGCACAATGTTGAACTTGGTACTGTGCGGCAGACGACCTCTACGTGTTCCCATGTCGACCCAACAACATCGTCAGTTAGGATTACTGTGGGCAAGATCTTCGAGAATGGACCACAGATCAATGTAATCATGTCGCCTGATCGGATGAATCCCGTTTATTGTTAAACCAGGTCGAAGGTCACGTCGGTAAGCTGTCATTCAGGCGAACAGCTACTAGAAACATGCAGCGCACCACAGACACAGGCCGGTGGGAGCAGTTTTAGGTTACGTGGGCTTCAGCGGTACCTGCGATTGTAATCGAAGGCACCATGACAGCCGTGAACTGTGTGAACATTATTAGGGACCATGTGTAACCCCTTAAGCTTGATGTCTTCCTCAACTGTGATGGCACTTTCCAACAGGATAACTGTCGGTGCCACAAGGCCACGATAGCGCTGCAGTGGTTTGAGGAGGATAAGAATGCAGCTTATCTGAATCCAACGAAACCCAACAGATGTGTGGACAAGCAACGCAAATGAAGGCATATTGATGTTGGCTTGTCATTTTGTAATGAACGAAAAACTAGTTTCATCCATATTAAAAGAGACAAAAATTGCTGGTCTTCACGACGCAGATTCCATGGCACATGTCAGTATTTTTTTAAAATTTTTCCTTCTTTAATTTGTCAATTCCATGCTGAGTTTCGGTTCATTCTTGTGATCGGTACAAGTCGAGTCGGTATAGCTTGTAAATTTTTTCTTTTGGCTTCACCTCTCCCTTTTCCCGGCACTCCCACCACCCCATTTGTCGATTGTGTTACAACTTTGTAACGATAAGTCTTACAAATGGCTTAATTTATTTTCTTACTCATTACTACAAATTATCAGGACATTTGAACGTGACCGAACGAGGTGGCGCAGTGGCTAGCACACTGGACTCGCATTCGGGAGGAAGACGGTTCAATCCCGCGTCCGGCCGTCCTGATTTAGGTTTTCCGTGATTTCCCTAAATCGCTCTAGACAAATGCCGGGATGATTCCTTTGAAAGGGCTCGGCCAAATTCCTTCCCCATCCTTCCCTAATCTGATGCGACCGATGACCTCGCTGTCTGGTCTCCTCCCCCAAACAACCCAACCCCCCAACCCATTTCAACGTGGATGTCTCTATAATGCCCTTTCTCAAAACACTGTCACTTCCGCAATTCATTTGTAGCGGACCGCCCACAGTTTACACCTGAGAGATGCGTTCCAAGTTTGTATCATAACATACTAACAAGTGAGAAACGAAAATGAACCCCAACACCGCCTGAATCAAAATTTATACAGCATAGCAAAATCAGCTGTCGTCGCGTTACAAAACTGTGTTTCTGTCTTCCGACCGGACTACATAAACAACGTTCTTTGCTGTTGGATTTATACGGAAGCGCTTCCCATTGTGTTGGCGAATCGGAACAGAATTAAAACTTTTGGTGCTTATAAAACGGCGTCAATATTAATGTATATTTTTTTGCCAAAAAATGCTTATCACAGCAAGTTGTAAATACAGACCGTATTAACCGAGTCGGAGCTTCCCAATAGTAAAGGAAAACTCTCGACCATTGTGCAGTGGAAGGTGTTGTATCGCAGATACAGTGAAGCCAACGAAACGCTGTCTACTGTATCAGGATCTGTCAAAGAGAACTTTTACGAGCTATTCACTTTATGTTGACTGTGTTTTAAGATCACTAGTGCTGGTAGCAGATGTAGCACTACAGTAGAGTTCAAATGGTTCAAATGGCTCTGAGCTTATGGGACAATTGTTTTATATCGTCAGTTCAACTGATAAAAAACATAGTGATTGTCGAAGCAATCCCTGGTCTCTTCAGTGCGCTTTCACTAAATCTTATGAAACTAACTTTTCAAATGAGACATTGAAAAAAAAGGAATTTTTTGAGAATATTATGCAAAATTACGGACATATTGACAGTTGATTTTAACATTACATTTTTTTTCAGGTGATGAATCAAACACTTACAAAACCTTAAGCGAAATCTTAAGGATTCGACATTCACCCTGTTTTCCCCACTGCATCAACTTAAAAGTACAAGATTGTTTCAAAGTAGAAACATTTTCCGAAATTTTGTTGAACACCAAGGCTATTGTGACTTTCTTTCATAACTTTACACTAGCCAGTGACAATCTGCGCAATGCGCTCAAAAAAGAGCAAACAAAAAAGAAATTAAACTGACACAACACGAGCCGACTCCATCGAACAGCACATACTACATACTCAAAAGAATTTTGGAAGCACGAAGTGAGCTTGCGATTGCGAACAATGAAAGTTCTAAAGCACTGTCTTGCCTCACAGCAGAAAATTACTTACCTAATTCAAGAGGTAATGGGTCTTCTTGAACCTTTTGAAGTAGTAACAACAACAATCTCTTTTGAAGTAGCAACAAAAACAATTTCACGGGACTCATATGTCACTGCTTCCGTAATTATAACTCTTATTTCTGCAAAGTTGTCAGACTTGGAAAGCACCTTAAAAGCAAGTGAAGCACGAAGTGTTCTGGAGTCCTTGATTAAATTCGTCAATGAAAAATTAAAACGATTTAATACACAGACTGTTAATATGCTTGCTACATTATTAGATCCTAGGTTTAAAAAAATTGGTTTCAGGACATTTCCAGAGGCAGACAACGCTGCACAATTAGTTCAGAAAGAGTATACTGCTATTATCGCATCAACACCAAGAACAATACCTGAAACAGAAGCCTCCATGAGCAGTGCTAATACGTCTACCGGTTTGAAATGATCTAATTTTTTTACCATATCAGCAGCAGCGTAACGCCGGCGTCGTTACATCTACCAGCGACTCTGTAACTGATCTACGTCAACATTTTGAAAAACCTGTAATAGACAAGCTTGCTTGTGTATTAGAATATTGAGCAAAATCTGATAGTATGTTGCGTGTAATGGCCACTAAATATCTGTGCTGAAATTACAATGCAATCCAAACCTGTAGCTACTTACAGGCATTAATAAATATCAAGGGGGAGAGTTGAAAATGTGTGCCCCGAACGAGGCTCGAACGCGGGATCTCCTGCTTACATGGCAGACGCTCTATCCGACTTTTTTTTGTGATCTCATTTTTTTTCCATGTTGTTCGCTGAATTTGTTCGGGGCGGACGTCCGATGACACCGCTTCAGGTTGTTCGTTGATCCATTCACTCAGTGTTTTTTTATTTATTTATTTATTTTTATTACAGAGGGTACCTAACCCTCTGACCGAACTCGCTGAGCTGCCGTGCCAGTTGAGCCATCGGGGACACAGAGGATATTCCGACTGCAGGGACTTATCTCTGGCACGCTTCCCGTGAGACCCACATTTCCAACTTACTGTTCACACGCTACATTTGTAGTGCCCCTGCCCACTACACTCATTACTCGCGGCAGTCAACCTACCGATTCCCGTAAGAGGTTGAGCAATATGTGTGCATGCGAAAGACCAGATACCACCGTCATATAGACAAGGCTTACCGGCCAATGATGGTCTCCAGTGTGGATGCACACACATTGCTCAAACTCTCACGGGAATCGGTAGATTGGCGAGTGTAGTGGGCAAGGGCACTACAAATGTAGCGTGTGGACAATAAGCTGGAAAAGTGGGTCTCACGGGGAGTGTGCCAGAGATAAGTCCCTGCAGTCGCACTATCTCTGTGCCCTCGATGGCTCAGTCGGATAGAGCGTCTGTCATCTAAGCAAGAGGTGCCTAGTTCGAGTCTTGGCCGGGGAACACATTTTCAACTGTTCCCGTTGATATTTATCAATCCCTGTAAGCAGCTAAAGGTCTGGATTTCATTGTAATTTCATTCTTCGAGAGCTGCAAGATCATCAATGGTATCTGTGCTTTCGGACATGTCGGAAAGACCAGGTACAATCTTCATATATTCATATAAACATTTGTGCTGTCGGGAGAATCTAGATGCCGCAGAGAGGGTTTTCTCCAAGGCAGGAGAAATAATTAACGAAAAACGAAACAGACCAAAGGAGATTAATTTGAACACCTTACTTTTTATAAAACAAAATTTGCATATCTTGTAATGTTGTATTTTTAACAATTAAAAAATTCATAGGAAGTTATTTTTCAGTTGAAATACCTGCACAGAACAATCGATAGTTACTTTATTTATTTAGTCATCCGTAGAATACTACACATCTTCTGCATGTCGTCAAATGTTTGTACAATCTTTCTTATTAAAATAAGCACATCTCTTACAGTATTTATAGCTTCTATACTTAGAAATGTATGATGAGATAAAAGAAATAACCACACAGTTAAGGGAGACGAAAATTTAATAGTCATGGGGGACTGGAATTCGACAGTAGGAAAAGAAGAGAAGGAAAAGTAGTAGGTGAATATGGAATCGGGGTAAGCATTGAAAGAGGAAGCCGCCTGGTAGAATTTTGTACAGAACATAACTTAATCATAGCTAACACTTGGTTTAAGAAGCATGAAGGAAGGTTGTATACGTGGAAGAGGTCTGGAGACACTGGAAGGTTTTAGATAGATTATATAATGGTAAGACAGAGATTTAGAAACCAGGTTTTAAATTGCAAGACATTTCCAGGGGCACATGTGGACTCTGACCACAATCTATTGGTTATGAACTGTAGATTAAAACTAAAATAAAATGTCGTTTGGGATTAGCCGAGCGGTTTAAGTCGCTGCAGTCATGGACTGTGCGGCTGGTCCCGGCGGAGGTTCGAGTCCTCCCTCGGGCATGTGTGTGTGTTTGTCCTTAGGATAATTTAGGTTAAGTAGTGTGTAAGCTTAGGGAATTATGACCTTAGCAGTAAAAGTCCCATAAGATTTCACACACATTTGAACATTTTTAAAATGTCGTTTGGCGAGAGTCCCCCAGTGGGTAGTCCCCATCGCCTGGTGCAAGTCTTTTCAAACGGCACCACTTCGGCGACTTGCGCGTCGATGAGGATGAAATGAAGATAATGATGACGACACAAACACGCAGTCTCCGTCCAGAGAAAAATCTCCAACCCAGCCGGGAATCGAACCCGGGCCCCCCAACATGTCAAGCCGGCGCTCTATCCACTTTTTTTTTTTTTTTTTTTTTTTAATCTAATGAACCGCTGCAGGAGCAGGACGACGGATAGGGCAGGGGTCGACACCCGAAGCCTGGCCATCCCGCCGCCACGCCCAAGCAACGTGTTCCAGTTCGAGGATCGAAGGATCAGGAAGAGGATGTAGTGGGTTGGTCGATGTTGTTTTATTTATTTATTTCTTTAATTTTTATAACATTTTTTTGTATTATAGATTTATTTTTGTTTCATTACATAGAAAGATCCTACAACTGCCGTAGCCGAGCGTCCGAGTCGTCTTCTCGTCTGTTGGGAGGGGTTTCCCCCTATTCCGTCCGTAGAGGATCAATATGCTCCTGGATTCTTCTTCATTTTCAGCGTCTCATACCCGGAACGCCCCAGTGAGCAGGAGGATCCGCAAATAATGAACCTAAATAATTTGCGAAACGAGTTCTGTACTTCGGGTGGCGGCTAAAAGCTGCATGTGTCGTCATCAATAGGGACCAGAAGTCGAGTGTGCCTTTGGGAGCATCGCAATATATGTAGTAAACGGCCATGCCTTTTAGCCAGTTAACGGCGTTCGTTCTGGTTGATGGAAAGTATACGACGTCGGGGCGCAATACGTCATCAGGGGAGATAGACTCCGGCGATCGCCGCAAGAGTAATGCCAGCGTGCGCTGCGTCAGTAGCCAGCACTCGCTGGTCGCGGCACACGTCAGACGGTGTGCATCCGAGTCAGCGACTGAGCATGTCGGACACAAGGGGTCGTCCGTCAGATGTATGGAATGTAACCTCTGACGAGTAGCGAACTTCCCATTGACAACCACGTACCACAATGAACGCACCGTCGTAGGTAGAAAAGGCGTGTGTACCGCTCGCCACACCGTGTTCCAGGCAACTTCAGGATGTCTGTGGGTGACCGTATTTACAGGTTGCCGCTGTTGATAGAGGCGATAATAGTCTTTTGTGCTGGGCTTCCGTGTCGTCGGAAGTTCTGACCGTAAGTAGCTGAAGTCAATAAAGAACTCTCTGATGTGGGTGAGTGCCGGTGAAATGTGTCCTACAGAAACCGGGGGATGCAGAGAGTGTGGTGCCACTTCCGCTATCAGGGTGCCCGTCAGAGTGGCGTGGGCAGAGGTCCACGTGCGACGCATAGTGTTGAGATAAAGCGATCGCGCACGGTTATACACGTGAATTAAACCGATACCGCCCGCCCGCTGCGGCAGTGTCAGGGTGGCGTATCGGACTTTAAAAACCAGACCGGTGCTTACGAAATGTCCATATGCTGCTTGAAATCTGTCGGCCATCGTAGCTGTCAAGGGAAGGATATGCGCAAAATAGTTCAGTTTTGAGACAAGATAGGTGTTGACATAACGAGTTCTGAGGAGCATATCCAAGCGACGCAGTTTGTTGTCCTGCAGCAGAGCACGAGTCTGGTGTAGGAGCCGGCGGTACGTAGCCGCCGCCGTGCGGCGGACATTGCTATAGAATTGCACTCCTAAACACATGAGTACGGGCACCTTGTCTAAGGGCACCGCCGCTGTGTGGGAAAGCCCCCCTCCGACATCCATGTATTTTGTCTTCTTCACGTTGATGACGCTCCCAGCGACCGCCCCGTACTGGCGTAGCCACTGTAGCGCCATATGCATTTCATCCTCTGATCTGGCCAGGAACACCACGTCATCGGCGAATGCACCACAACAAAAGGTCACGTCCCGCAAGGAGATACCAGTTAATCGCCGCCGTAGACCATGTAAAGCTGGTTCAAGCGCTGCAGCAAATAATATGCCCGACAGGGGGCACCCTTGTCGCACTGACCGTCCAACAACAATATGACCAGACTGATAACCGTTTACCATCATGCGGGAGCGCGCTCCGTGGACCAGTCGAAGGACCACCTGTGCAGACTCCGGAGAGAGGCCCATGTGTTGCAAAACTGCGCGTAAGAAGCCGTGGTCAACGCGGTCGAATGCGTGGTCAAAATCTACGGCGACAAGGGCGCCTCGTATTTTGCAGGCCGCCGTCAAAGCAATTACGTCGCGGTATGCTCCTAACGCCGTATGAATATTGCTGACACCACCTAAACATGTCTGATCGGTGTGGATGGCTTTCCCGATAGCGGTGTGGAGACGCGCGCGGAGGATACGGGCGAAGATCTTGTAGTCGTTGTTGAGGAGTGTGAGTGGGCGAAAATCCTGCCACCTACAACCACCATTCGGTTTCGGAACTGGGATCAAGATGCCTTCTGTGAATTCTGTGGGGACAGTGAAATCAGGGCGGATCAGGTCTTGAAACATTTGGAGCCACTTGTCACCCATAAGGTGGTAAAAAGTGCGGTAGAATTCCAGGGGTAAACCGTCCGGTCCAGGCGACTTGTTCGGTGCTCCACGTGCCAAGGCGGATGTCAGCTCGTCGGGTGTAATGGGCAACAGCAGACTATCATCGGGTGCCACGTCCCGACGGGCGGGAAAATCGTGCAACAGCTCGTCATAATCACGTACATTTCGCGGATCTTCCATGTACAAGGTCCCATAGTGTCTGGCGGACGTGTTCGCGATGTCCGTTTGTGTCACTGCGCGCCCGCCGTCCTCTGTGTTTACCGCCGTAATGAGCTGACGTTTGCGGTGGCGCCTCTCGCGCACAATGTGATACACTGACGCTGTTTCGTTGGGGATACAGTCTTGCACTCGCGCACGGATGCGGACACCGTCTAGCTGCTCTGTCTTGATGCGAAGTAGACGAGCTTTG
Source organism: Schistocerca nitens (assembly GCF_023898315.1). NCBI lineage: Eukaryota > Metazoa > Arthropoda > Insecta > Orthoptera > Acrididae > Schistocerca > Schistocerca nitens. The sequence goes on from NC_064617.1 coordinate 57,531,284, forward strand.
ATGCGTTGTACGGACATCTGACGTTCGGGAGACGGCGGTTGCGTCGCCAGCTCACGTAACGCTGTATAGTAAAATTCCGATGTTGCCCTTTGCCAGTTCGATCTGTCACGCCCGTAGGCCATCAAGGTCTTTCGGAGGGCAGGTTTGACACATCCCAGCCACCACAGCAACGTGGAAGCATACATAGGCAGGCACCTGATACATCGACGCCACGTGTCAGTAACTGCTCGCCGACACGCTTCCTCGCGAAGGAGGGAGACGTTCAGCGTCCACGGGCCCCTGCTGCGTCTTGTGAGTTGTCGGGGAAAGGTGACAGTGCAGATGTACGCGAGATGGTCCGTGAAGGCCGTCGGCCAGAGTTCTGCATCATGGGTTGCTGTGCTGAGGGCACGCGAGACGTATATCCGGTCCAGACGACTGGCAGAATGGCTGGTAAAGTGCGTATATCCACTCTGGGTCCCATGATGTAAGAGCCATGTGTCGTGGAGCGCGAGGTCACGTATCAATGCTTGTAGAGCCGGGCATGGGACGTAATGCGGTATCTGGTCCTCGGGCCGCAGAACACTGTTAAAATCGCCGCCCACTATGTAATGGTCCATATTTCCTTGCAAAAGTGGGGCTACCTCCTCCGAATAGAAGACATTCCTGTCACCACGGTGCGAATTACCGGAGGGAGCGTAGACGTTAATGAGGCGGACTGCGCCAAGTGTGAGTGCGATGCCTCGCCCGTTCGGCAAGTACGTCGCGTCCGTCGCGTCTATGCCATCTCGGAGAAGGATGGCCGTTCCTCCTGCGCCATCAGCTACGGGTAGGCTGTACGTGGTGTAGCCATATAGGTCTAAACACAGCTCGGGACGGACCTCCTGGAGAAGGGCAATGTCCAAGTCTGCCGCTCTGATCATGTCGTGTAACATGCGGGTCTTGACAGTGGAGTGGACACCATTTACATTGACTGTTCCCACACGGTATGACTGAGACATATCAAGTGGCGGAGGCAGTGTGTCCGTGCAATCCCACAGTGATCTCACACACCACACACCACACAGCCATCCATCTGCATGCTGTGCATTACTGTGCCGTAGGAGTCCCTGACTGGCAGAGCCCTCCGGGCTCAATGTCAGCCATGGGCTCTGGTGGAGATATCGATGTTTGCTGTGCATCATCTGCCTCCATATCGTCTGCCCAATCACCAAGAAACGATCGTGATGTCATTGGGGGTTGGTCGCTTTCACACGAGCCCACATTTTGGGAGTCGACGCAGTGCGCCTCGTTTTCTGGGCCACCAGATTTAGGAGAGTGTTCCTTGTCTTTAGGCACCTTCTGGTGAATGATGCCACTGGAGTCCGTTGCAATTGTGTTCGAGTCAACGAAGTCGATGTCTTCCGCCGGCTTCACATCCCTGTCCTGTTCTTCAGCTGACAATCGCCTCTTCTTGTGTCGCTTGGGTGATTTTTGCTTTCGGGTCCGAGATTCGACATCCGCTGCAGGGCGGGGCTCGACACAGTCTCGGTCGCTAGGAACCCCTGTGTCTGATCCCGACAGTGACGGTGGCTGGGTGCCCACGACGCTGCGGTGGGCAGAGGCTGTAGGAACCTCTGCACCGTGGGGCTGCGACGTCTTCGACGGCGCTGACTCTCCAACGGAGCTGGCAGCGGCTTGAGGAGGTAGCAGGTTTTGGTCATCCATCACATCATGTCATGCCGCCTCCACATATGTTAGCGAGAGAGAGGTCATAGTGGATCGTTGGGGAAGTTCATTGCGGGGCACCTGAACGAGGCGGCGCTGCAGACACTCAGTTCTAACATGGCCCTCCTGGCCGCAGCCCGAGCAGGTCCTCGGTTGTCCATCATATATAACAATTGCGCGGCAGCCACCAACGAAAACATATGATGGAACGTGCTTCTTAAGTTCTATGCGCACTTGTCGTACCCCGTTAAGGACAGGGTACGTTTCGAATGTGTTCCATTTCTCCTCTGTGTGGCTCAAAACTGTGCCGTATGGCCGCAGCGCATCAACGACTAGGTTGGCAGGAACTTCGAACGGTAGTTCAAAGATGCGCACGGTACGCACCCCCAAACCAGCATGGTCAACTCCTACCACGCTCACGTTACCGTCTGCGTGACAGAAGCGAAAGCCGTTTGCAGATCGTTGGAGTAATCTGTCGCAGGCCGCTTCGTCGATCAGTTTGAGGTACACTGTGCTGGTTACAATAGATAGATGAATTCCTATCAGTTCTTGTGGTTCGATGTGCATGATGTCTCGTAGAAACCGTTCAATTTCATGGGCCTTCGGTCTCGTGTACGATGTGTTGAACGTTAGTTTGATTGTAGCTTTTCGATATGAGAACGCCATGTTGGGTCGGTACAGGTACTATACGGCAATACAACGACGCGACCGCGCGCTAGCGGGTAAACAACAACACCTGCGTAGCACTGCCCGGCGCTCCGAACCCGTCCGCACGGTAACACGGCTGAAAGCCGACGTCCACTCAGCTACAGTGGCAGATTAAAACTCAAGAACCCGCAAAAAGGTGGGAATTGAAGGAGTTGAGACCTGGATAAACTGAAAGAACCAGAGGTTGTAGAGAGTTTCAGAGTGAGCATTGGGGAACGATTGAAAAGAATGGGGGAAAGAAATACTGTAGAAGCAGAATGGGTAGCTTTGAGAGATGAAATAATGAAGGCAGCAGAGGGTCACGTAGGTAAAAAGTCGAGGGATAGTAGAAATCCTTGGGTAACAGAAGAAATATCGAATTTAATTCATGAAAGGGGAAAATATAAAAACGCAATTAATGAAGCAGGCAAAAAGGATTACAAACGTCTCAAAAATGAGATCGACAGGAAGTGCAAAATGGCTAAGCAGGGATGGCTAGAGGACAAATATAAGGATATAGAGGCTTATCTCACAAGGGGTAAGATAAATACTGCCTACAGGAAAATTAAAGAGACCTTTGGAGAAAAAGAGAGCCACTTCTATGAATATCAAGAGCTCAGATGGAAAACCAGTTCTAAGCAAAGAAGGAATACGTAGAGGGTCTATACAAGGACGATGTACTTGAGGGCAATATCATGGAAATGGAAGAGGACGTAGATGAAGATGAAATGTGAGATATGATACTGCGTGAAGAATTCGACAGAACACTGAAAGACCTAAGCCGAAACAAGGCCCCGGGAGTAAACAACATTCCATTAGAACTACTGATAGCCATCCGGTGAGCAAAATTTATGAAACAGGAGAACTACCCTCAGACGTCAAGAAGAATATAGTAATTCCAATCCCACAGAAAGCAAGTGTTGACAGGTGTGTAAATTACCGAACTATCAGTTTAACAAGTTACGGCTGCAAAATACTAACACAAATTCTTTACAGACGAATGGAAAAACTGGTAGAAACCAACCTCAGGGAAGATCAGTGTGGATTCTGTAGAAATGTTGGAAGACGTGACGCAATACTGACCCTACAACTTATCTTACAAGATAAATCAAGGAAAGGCAAACCTACGTTTCTAGCATTTGTAGACTTCGAGAAACCTGAAGGTGCCACGGGTCAAATACAGGGAGCGAACGGCTATTTACAGTTTGTACAGAAACGAGATAGCAGTTGAGGGGCATGAGAGGGAAGTAGTGGTTGGAAAGGGAGTGAGACAGGTTTGTAGCCTATCCCCAATGTTATTCTATCTGTATATTGAGCAAGCAGTAAAGGAAACAAAAGAAAAATTTGGAGTAGGAATTAAAATCCACGGAGAAGATATAAAAACGTTGAAGTTTGACGATGACACTGTAATTCTGTCAGAGAGAGCAAAGGACCTAGAAGACCAGTTGAACGAAATGTACAGAATCTTGAAAGTAGGAAGTAAGATGAACATCGACAAAAGCAAAACCAGGTTAATGGAATGTAGTCGCATTAAATCAGGTGATGCTGAGGGAATTAGATTAGGAAATGAGACATAAAGCAGTAGATGAGTTTTGTTATTTGCGCAGCAAAATAACTGATGATAGTCGAAGTAAAGAGGATATAATAAAATGTAGACTGTCAATGGCAAGGAAAGCGTTTCTGAAGAAGAGAAATTTGTTAACATCGAGTATTGATTTAAGTGTGAGGAAGTCGTTTCTGAAAGTATTTGTATGGAGTGTAGCCATGTACGGAAGTGAAACATGGACGATAAATAGTTTGGACAAGAAGAGAATAGAAGCTTTCGAAATGTGGTGCTACAGAAGAATGCTGAAGATTAGATGGGTAGATCACATAATTAATGAGGAGGTACTGAATAGGATTGGGGAGAAGAGAAGTTTGTGGCACAGCTTGACTAGAAGAAGGGATTAGTTGGTAGGACATGTTCTGAGGCATCAAGGGATCACCAATTTAGTATTGGAGGGCAGCGTGGAGGGTAAAAATCGTAGAGGGAGACCAAGAGATCAATACACTAAGCAGATTCAGAAGGATGTATGTTGCAGTAGGTACTGGGAGATGAAGAAGCTTGAACAGGATAGAGTAGCATGGAGAGCTGCACCAAACCAGTCTCTGGACTGAAGACCACTACTACTACTACACTTAGTTCTACGTTTATAATCATATCACAAAACTGTTACATAGCACACTGTTAATGAACACTGAGTTAAAATCCATAATTATTTTCAATTTACAGTGTAGTAGCTATTATTTAGTAAATATTTTTTAGGCTTGTCAGGATCATTTGCATTTTTTATTCCTTGTGACAGTCTATTGTACAATTTTATTCCATAGTGTAGTACACCATTTTGAGTTTTTGACTTTCTTCTGTTTAGGTGCAAACACTGTCTGTATTTGGTTCCATGGTCGTGTATTGTGCTGTTTATAGTGTACAGATTAAGATGTTTTCTTTTATACATTAGGTTGTGATAGATGTGTTCACACGGAACTGTCAGAATTTCTAGCTTTGTTAATAAATCTTTACAGTGTGCCCCGCCGGCCAGAGTGGCCGCGCGGTTCTAGGCGCTTCAGTCTGGAACGGCGCGACCGCTGCGGTAGCAGGTTCGAATCCTGCCTCGGGCATGGATGTGTGTGATGTCCTTAGGTTAGTTAGGTTTAAGTAGTTCTAAGTTCTAGGGGACTGATGACCTCAGATGTTAAGTCCCATAGTGCTCAGAGCCATTTGAACAGTGTACCCTCTTACAACTACACTACTGGCCATTAAAATTGCTACACCACGAAGATGACGTGCTACAGACGCGAAATTTAACCGACAGGAAGAAGATGCTGTGATATGGAAATGATTAGCTTTTCAGAGCATTCACACAAGGTTGGCGCCGGTGGCGACACCTACAACGTGCTGACATGAGGAAAGATTCCAACCGATTTCTCATACACAAACAGCAGTTGACCGGCGTTGCCTAGAGAAACGTTGTTGTGATGCCTCGTGTAAGGAGGAGAAATGCGTACCATCACGTTTCCGACTCTGATGAAGGTCGGATTGTAGCCTATCGCGATTGCGATTTATCGTATCGCGACATTGCTGCTCGAGTTGGTTGAGATCCAATGACTGTTAGCAGAATATGGAATCGGCGGGTTCAGGAGGGTAATACGGAACACCGTGCTGGATCCCAATGGCCTCGTATCACTAGCAGTCGAGATGACAGGCATCTTATCTACATGGCTGTAACGTATCGTGCAGCCACGTCTCGATCCCTGAGTCAACAGATGCGGCGTTTGCAAGACAGCAACCATCTGCACGAACAGTTCGACGACGTTGGCAGCAGCATGGACTATCAGCTCGGAGACCATGGCTGCGGTTACCCTTGACGCTGCATCACAGACAGGAGCCCCTGCGATGGTGTACTCAACGACGAACCTGGGTGCACGAATGGCAAAACGTCATTTTTTCGGATGAATCCAGGTCCTGTTTACAGCATCATGATGGTCGCATCAGTGTTTGGCGACATTTGCGGTGAACGCACATTGGAAGCGTGATGGCATGTGGTGCCATTGGTTACACGTCTCGGTCACCTCTTGTTCCCTGCTAAACCCTACATTTCAGCAGGATAATGCACGACCGCATGTCGCAGGACCTGTACGGGCCTTTCTGGATACAGAAAAATGTTCGACTGCTGCCCTGGCCAGCACATTCCCCAGATCTCTCACCAATTGAAAACTTCTGGTCAATGGTGGCCGAGCAACTGGCTCGTCACAATACGCCAGTCGCTACTCTTGATGAACTGTGGTATCGTGGTGAAGCTGCGTGGTTTGCTGTACCTGTACACGGCGTCCAAGCTCTATTTGACTCAATGCCCAGGCGTACTAAGGCCGTTATTAGGGCCAGAGGTGGTTGTTCTGGGTACTGATTTCTCAGGATCTATGCACCTAAATTGCGTCAAAATGAAATCACATGTCAGTTCTAGTATAATATATTTTTCCAAACGAATACCCGTTTATCATCTGCATTTCTTCTTGGTGTAGCCGGCCGCTGGTGGCCGAGCGGTTCTGGCGCTACAGTCTGGAACCGCGCGACCGCTACGGTCGCAGGTTCGAATCCTGCCTCGGGCATGGATGTGTGTGTTGTCCTTAGGTTAGTTAGGTTTAAGTAGTTCTAAGTTCTAGGGGACTTATGACCTCAGCAGTTGAGTCCCATAGTGCTCAGAGCCATTTGAACCATTTTTCTTGGTGTAGCAATTTTAATGGCCAGTAGTGTATTTGTTACTATTCGTACAGCTCTTTCTTTATCTTGAAAATAGACTGTATGTTCTGTGATGTAACAAAATAAAAGTGATGTTGTTATTCAATGGAAAAGTTGGAATTTGAGATTTCGCTTACTGTTTTATCAATCACAATTGGCGTAAGAATCATGGATTGACGATTGTCATAAAATATTGCATTATGAAATGTGAATAGTCTTTAATTGCAGTTTCGCGTGGCTTGAAGCAGTCACAGCTAGCGTGCTATTGATTAAGAAATTGCATTATCGTCTTTCTAATTACTTCATTATCGTAGATACGATCAACCCGGTCGTGAAGTTATTGTTATGACAAAACACTTTCCTAAGGGACCAGAAAGTTCTTAAGGGCGCAAAAACAACTGTAACATCACACAAGGGGAAATTCAATATTAAAGCTCATGCAAGAAGACGATAAAACAGTTTTCTTTTTGTCAATCCAACACGCACATTGGACTGCTGATCTTGGTGTCTGTAATCTTAGCAAAATGCATAGTTAAAATTAAAATAATGATAGGAATGAGCACTGCTAAATGATCCAATATTTCCAGAACAAATATTTATTATAACTAAAACACATATCGTACCTTAAGCTTAGTACTACAATGACAGTAGATTTGTATGTCCGTTTCATGTCCATTGAGCGCTCTTTTATATAGATAGCCATTGTCCTCTTGAGTCGTTCGTGCGTCGTCACGATAAGTTATAACAGTTCTTTTCACGTTTTTATTTATTTAGTAAAAAATTAGATCAGACTGCCCTAAACCTGCGTCCATCTTACTTAAGAAAAACAGTACAAGTCTTTAGCGCTCAAGGCTTAATTTGTTCTCCAGCGAACAAAATAGTGAAGGATCGCGTATCTATCCGTATTCTTCTGTTTATGTTGCCGCCCAAAGACGACGAATTACTTTATTTAGGATATTCCACCATCGCTATGCGACGCGTTATGATACATTAATCATTCTTTATAAACAAGTATTTGCCTTCTGGCTGAAAGTTTTAACTACTTGCTGTTTTAATGAAGCCAAAAATAGCGAATATCACAGTTCCCATCACTTACTATCCAAAACATTATCCCATAACTGGGAACAATTAAAAAAAAATACTACTACCGATAATATTGTATGTGTCAGCTATCCATATTTATGTTTCAGTAACACTACTTGTGCGTGGTGCGCTTCGAACGAGAGGAGGAGGAGGGGGGGGGGGGGTAAAGCAAACTCTGCCTCCAATAGGCAACACAAACCTCTGGTTTCGAGCTTCCACGAAACAACAATGTGCCCGACTGATGTAGTGATCAGTTAAATACCATCGAAACTGAGATTGCTATTAGAATTGAAATGTCATATAACCACCTCGCCTCGCCTCGTCGCTCATTTTCGAAACAATCGCGGTCAAAATTGTGAAACAATACACACCACAGCAACAGCACAGCGACAGCGCAGTCAACACCGGCGAATTGTGAGCCGTACTGCTGGCATCGAGTATATGCAAACCACTACGGTGCGAAATCTCCCGACAGCTGCCGAGTGCTAGCGATCAGAACTATACTTCGTTCGTCATAAGATTAAACCTGATGTAAACAAAGAAAAAAGCGACGGTTGTTGAGCAGCCGTAGCAAACGTAAAATGGTAGGTGTTGTTACACTCTTGGAAGTAGCTTCTACTTATGGATTAGACATCTTATGACTTTGTTAGTGTAAATGAAACTTTTAAGATATTCTAATGAATTAACAGCCATCAATTTTTTTCTTACTAATACTTCAGGAATAGTTTCTATTTCAAAAATCTAGTAAAGTCGCAGTCTGTAAACGGCTGTTGTGCATTGATTGTTGCATTGTTAATACGTACCGTGAAAATGACTGCTTCCTGACCTGCTCCGTAGTGGAACACTCGCTTGAAACTTCGTTAAAAAGTGGCGAGAAACCGGTTGTTCGTAATGTTTTCCAAATGATTATGGGGAAACTTGACTTTGAAGCTTTCCGATGTACTGTTTACTAAAGTTAAGGCGAATAGGAAAAGAGATGCCTCGTAGACGCATGGACAAAAATTTTCACACCGAGTACACCGTACAAACGCTGTTTGTTTACCCACCGTATCGCTGCAATCTGAACCCAAGTGAGCTGATCTGGAGCCAAGTTAAGAGATTTATCGCGAGAAATAGCAAGACATTTAAGCTGCCAGGTGAACTGAAAACTAGTGCACCAAGCTTCGTCACACGTAACTGCCGAACGCTGGCGGGATACAAAACTTCACATCTTAAAAGAGGAGGAGAAAATACGGCCCTTGGATGGCTTCGTGGAATCTGTTGTTGATCGCCTCATCAAAATCAGGCCCGGGTATAGGGGGAGGAGGGGGGGGGGGGGGGGGCAAATCGGTGTATAATCTGCCCAGGGCGGCAATTTCAGGGAGCACCAAATTCATGTTCTTGAAGAAAAAAACCTTGTTTCGCAAAACACCTAGCATCCAGCGCACGTGGTCCATTGATTATTCATAGGATTTTGAAACGTATCCCAGTTGATTTGTGTACATTTTTAAACTCATTCTAAGTTGATTTCTGAACGAATTGTAAGTTGATTTTTAAGTGTTTGCGTAGTGCACGTGATGTGTCTGCCAGGAGTATCCCCGTCGCATCTAGAAATAAAAAAGACAACAGGGGATGGATGGGGCTATACGTGCTGAGCCGAATAAACCCGAACGGGTGAATGCCAATCGCCGTTTATGTGGCTGATTGGATGTGCGGATGATCAGCGTTGTTATAATTATTAGCGAAATCCATTGGAAATAAATGAATAACAGGTGGAAATAAATGAATAACAGGTAAGAAAGATTACGTATTATCTTCTCTGTGTATCCAATTTTGACACAAATTTTTTTCCAGGTCACTATACTACCACTTGTACACTCCCCACACCGTTAGCGGCCGCTGTTAAGTTCTATTCTCGGAAAAGTTCGGGAAACACGTTTTACGAACACGTAACCGGAGAATAAACGCGGGATAACTGAACCTGTTAGCGTCACTGAAGTTAACCGGAGAAAAAGTTTTGACAATGGTTGGAATAGTTACAGAATTAGTGATGACAAGGTTGTTTGTCAGAACGAGGAAGGAGAAAAAACGGGGACGTCACAGAAGTTATACTGAAGAGTATGACGATACCAAATTTATATAAAAATTTCGTGCTACTACTTTTCTATTTCATGCTTGAGAAACTGCAACGTATGAATGAAACGTGAAACTTTTTCGTAGCATAAAACATTTTTGCTTATAGGAAGCCTAGTAGGCATTTGCTATTGGTACTTTGTGAATTATGTTCTGTCGTGTTATTTATGTAAATGAAGTATATAAAAATGACCACTTGTGCCAAAACAGTCTAGCTTATTTGGCATATGTTACAATTGCTGCAATATTAGAAGCGCCTATTTCGTTTTATCTACCAGACAGTGACAAAACAGACGTAATTAAATCGAGGAACCACACCAATCTCTTCGTGTTAACAGTTTTTCCAGTATTAGACAACGACATTTTGATTTCTCATGTAGCAAAACATTTACGAACTTTTATAAGGTAAAAGATTCTTTCGCAGAAAGTGAAGCACGGTGTGATAAAGCTGTAGCAAGATTAGAGAGAAAAAATCCTGAGACCTCAGGGTTGAAGAAATATGTACCGTCTTGCTTTTCTTTTGACTTCACTGGTTTTACGTTTCCTATATTTAATTTTATGTCACACTAAACAGAGGTATTAGCTAATACGCAATAAAGAGTGCAAATTTTCGTTCTGATTCTTCCAGCCACAAATAATTCCACCCAGTATTAATTGTGAGTACTTTTTAAGGGGTATAGGATGCCAACCCAGCCGACTGGGAGCAGGAGTGGCACCACAGGGCATTTTAATTTCCACTGTTCTGAATATAGGGTCAACGGCTTCCATTACAAAATATACGCGTTTGAATTCCACAGAGTGAAATAAAGTGACGTGCGATAAAAGAATGCTGTGTGAAGAGGCGTGGCACTGCACTTTGACACGTGTAAGACCGAATAACATGTCTCACATTTCCTTGAAGATATATGTTTTATATATCAAACTATTCAGAAAGATATGCCATACAAATTAACCATGTTTTTGAAAAATCATTTTTTTTAGATTTTTTACGTCCTGTCTCAAACGTTCGAGGAAGGGGGGGGGGGGGCACTATCAAGTTTTTGCCCCGGTTCGGAAATGTAGATCCGGTGCTGTCAACGTAGCAGACGACAGTCCCAATACTGAAATGTATTCCTCGTATTCGGAAATGGAAGGAGCTGAGAAATTGCCAGACGAATCTTTGTGAGTAATACATTCAGTGGCTTTATTATCTGACTACATGGAGAAATCCGTAACGTGTGGCTTTACATCACACATAGGTCACGCAGAAATATTACCTTGTGTTTAAGTTAGTATCGCAATTAAAAACAAGATTGATGACAATCCCTGTGTTAGCTAAGAACGAGAGCGTGTTATGATTTCCGTCAGGCTTTCTAACAAACATATTGCTGGAGTTTTGCCGTATATTATTCGTCTCTTTAGGTTTTAACTGCATCTGATCACAACACCGCATGCTAGTTGGACCAGCTGGCTGGACAGTGTTGTCCACGTTAAATGCGCAGGTGAAACTGGTGCCCCGTGTTGTCGCTGACGCACAGCACAAAACGTAACCTTCTTGTCGTACGTGACTGTACTTGATACAGCTTCACTTCTGCTCCACGTGAAACGAAACCCAATGAGATTCTAGCAAATGAGGGGGAATACGTGGTATAATGTTTACATCACGTGCGCGATGTCTGCTAGAAAAGAATCCGACCTTCGGCCGGGAAAAGAGAAGTGGCTTACCTGGAACGTTTGACACCTAATAACCCTCAAAGTAGTTCCCTTTAGCCTCCACACTATTCTCCTAGCGGTGCCGCCATTGTTGGAAGCATACCGAAAAAGCCTCTTTCGGAGTGAAGTTTAGCTCGGCTGTCGATGCTGCCATAATGTCCTCTCGTGTCTGAGAGCGCATTCCTTTCAATGGCCTCTTGAGTACGGGGAACAGCCAGAAGTCGCAGGTGCAGTGGGGAGGAGGGGGGGGGGGCTTATAAGGAGAGTAAGGAGCCTGGTGAAGCACAGGAATCTGGTTTTTTTGCCAAAAGAGTCTGCATCAAGTGCGAGGAATGTGCTGAAGCATTGTCATGATGGAGGTGCCAATTTCCTGTTGACAGAAAATCCGATATTTTGCACCGTACAGCATCATGTAGACGGCGAAACACATAGCTATAGTAATCTTTGGTGACATTTGACTCTGTGGTGTGTACTCATGATGTACCATACTGCAGGAGACAGAGAATGCCTTCAGCACCACTTTGACGTTGCTGCGCACTTGGCGGGCCTTCTTTGGTCTTGGTGATCTGTACACCCACAACTTGTCATCAGTGATTACCATGTTCATGAAGCTGGGGTCACTGTTTGTGGAGCCCGGCATGTCCTGTGAGACTTCAACGATAAGTTACTCTTGCTCTGCCGTCAGTAGCTTTGGCACGAATTTCGCCAACACTCTCTTCATGGCCAAATCTTTGGTCACAATAGAATGTGTCGAAAAAGTGCTGATGGCCACCTCTTCTGGAGTTTCTCTAATAGTCGCACAATGGTCCCACATCACCACAGCATCAACTTTGGCAATGATCTGGTCATTTCAGTATGTAATGGCTGACCGAAGTGTGGCTCGTTCTCCTACAATGTACAGCCATCTTTAAGCTGGTTGTACCACTCCTTAATCTGTGTGACGCGCATATCATCATCATCGAAAGCCATCTGAATCTTCCAAATGGTTTCCATCTGACCGTCACTTAGTTGCTGGCAAAATTTAATGCGGTAAGACTGCTTCAGTCATTCTATCATTTTCCTTACAATGAAAAACTGAAGTGAGCACTACACACTACCTCACTCAGCTGCTGTTTGCCAGATAGTGACGTTATCAACACGTGGAAAAAAGCCACGCACACGCACAAAGGTTCAAGATTGGCTCATGCAAATGCACTACATTCAAATAAAAAAAAAAGATCTGATACTTTTCTAACAGTTCTCATACTCTTATAATGAACGCAGTGTATAGAGTAAATCCACCAAGTTATATTTTCACTTTGTTAAAAATGAGTATAGCTAAACATAGGAAAACATACCACTTCCATGGTGAGTAGGAACAATGACATTTTGTTACAATGCCTATAGACAGGTGTCTATGTTTGATACGTAATGCTACTTTAGCCATACCTTTATCAATTTATAGTAACAGCAGTTGATTTTTGAAACTTGTGTGCAAAAAATCTTTCATCAAACATAGGTATTATTCCATGTATCCGAAGTAGTGATAAACCATACAAAACCAATTGATGATGGCACAGTAGTTAAGGAGTGCTTTCTACCCCACAGTGAGTTCTTGTCCGTATTTAAAAACAAGTCACATTTTATTAGCTATCAATGCCATGCCTCTGTCAAGACCTACTATAACAAGAAAAGTGCAATTAATGGAAGAAAATATAAAAGGTCAACTGAGAATATATTTGCAATCCTGCTTGTGATTCTCATTGTAGTTAAACGAAGCAGTACATGTAGTCAATTCATCTCAAGTTATGATTTTTTAAAGACTGAAATTTTCTGATTCCAGTGTAAAAGAAGACTTACTTACAATTTTGACATTGAGAATATTTTTACAGTGCAGTCAAATCCTTCAGTTCCAAATATGATTCGCCAGTTTAGAAACTTGTGCCCATAACTACTGATGGGGTGCCTTGCATCGTAGGAAAATACAAAGGATTTGCTACCTTCTATGTGAATGATGAATTTTTACCACCTTTTCTTAAGGGGAGTCGGGTGGTTCTGTCTCGGCCATGTTAAATTATATGACTTTAGGAACATTTCTCTCCCTAACCAATTGACATATTATCATGATTTTTTTTTGTTGTGTTCCTTATACCTTTATCTTCATTTGAAACTGATAAGTCTTAAAAATAAAAAAAACTTAAATTTAAAAAATATTTTTTAAAGTAGCCATAAAAACTGCACTTTTTTACTTTAATTAAATTTATACCATAGTTCTTTAAAAGATATTCATATTTCCTCAGTTTAAATCAATAGCTAACAAATAAGGAACAACTTTTTTTTTTTAAATCATGTTGATAACATTAATAGTAGGCAAGAAATATGTTCCTAACCATTGAAAAACTCACTGTCAGGGAAATGCAAATAAAGATAAGACTATTAAACAATGATTTTATTCTTACTTTAGTACATTCCAGCCTCATATGAAGGTCTATCTGGATCTTCTAGTTCTTCAAACTAGTCCTCAATCTTTCTTCTTGCTTGCTGTGTGGCCTGGCGACACTTTTTCTCAATTTCTGTGACAGCTTTGCCCACTTTTTTAACCCAAAGTTCGTTGTCCTTTTTCAAAAACTTGACACAGTTCTTGCCTGGAGATATGCCTAATGACTCAAAATTTTACACTTTGCTAAATTTTCTTCATTGAACCTTGTAATAGCTTTGTACACTCCCAACTAAAATGTAGTCATCAAAATAAAAGTTGCTTTTGGTAGCCGCGACCATACAAGTCTGACGGATTTTGCATTCCACCATGTAGGCACTCACGAAACAGGTCAGGAAGGGCCAATCCTCTAAATATGGGTTTTATTTGTTCCATGACAGTGGAAGGAAGGTGACTGTCGCCATAAGGCTCATTTTTCTCTTGCTCTTTTCGGAAATTGCACCAGCTTGTTTCACCTTTGGGGCATAGCCTGTATCCAGATGTGTCTTCGTTGGTAGCCGTCAAATGAAAAAAATTCTGCCCAGATCGCTGCCTTCATGTCCTTTAGAGTTTTTGTAGCATTCCTTCTTAAAGCTAGGCCATAATATAGTTGTATTTGATTTATAGCCTCACCAGTAAGGCGGCCATGACCCCTGATGGTTTTGCCGTTGGGAAGTTTGGTTTACACAAGTTTCTGTTTCAATTTCCTGAGGCCCATCCGCTTCTGGACATGACCGTAACATTCCTATTTCTCAATTGAGAAGTTGGGACCGTATGGTTTGGCCTCACAAACCTTAGGGTAAGAAGCACTGTCCCCATCTCCTAAATAAAACTTGTACCGCACTCCGTATTTCGGCAGCAATTCTTGGAACATTTCCACAACTCCTTTTACCTCCATTCCTCCACTTACTACAGAGTAGTTAGCTAGGCAATCAGCATCATGATTGTTGGTCATTCTATTTTTGCATCTGCAATACTTGGATAAAAACCGAGCGAGGTGGCGCAGTGGTTAGCACACTGGACTCGCATTCGGGAGGACGACGGTTCAATCCCGTCTCCGGCCATCCTGATTTAGGTTTTCCGTGATTTCCCTAAATCGTTTCAGGCAAATTCCGGGATGGTTCCTTTGAAAGGGCACGGCCGATTTCCTTCCCAATCCTTCCCTAACCCAAGCTTGCGCTCCGTCTCTAATGACCTCGTTGTCGACGGGACGTTAAACACTAACTACCACCACCACTTGGATAAAATTTTAACATCAATTACCGTGCCTGTTTTTTCTGCTATTGCAGTTACAATTCCATTGAGTGAAGTGTGCAGCAGCCTTCATACTCTCTTCATAGACGTCTTCTGCAGCATCTCGAAGTATCTTAGTGTAATATTTGAAAGCTGGCGGAGTCGGCAAGTTCATTACACCGCAGAAAGTTTTCGACACTTGTTCACCTTTCCCAATACATCGAAATGCGTAGGCTAATAGAACATTCACTTCTGATTCACTACTAATTCAGTAGTGGACACTTCAAAAGAACAGTCACTGCACTTTATTACTATCGGTACTTGTAAGCCTAGCCTGGTTCCAGTAGAGACGGTAAGGGATCTTTTAAATTTTACTCACACCGCAATTTGGCTAACTACGCTACCTAAACTGTTGATATTAACAATATCATAGCAACCTTCTTCTTTTCCACATATCTCATATGTAGCCAAGTTACAGGTAAGCTTCTTAGAAGAAGACCTTGTTTTAGAACCACAAGCAGCTTCAGTACTAGTATTATGCCTAGGCTCACCTTCACAATGAATTTCCACTTCAGATTCACCAAGATGCAAAAACTATTTTTGGTTACATCTCCCCCCACTGAACTCACATTTTCTTTTCTTGTTTTATATTCATGGCATTTTTACATAATATAAACTTATTTGCTGAGATCTAAACACTGAAATACAAATATCATAAACAAACTTCACTTTTAATCACCACAAACAAAGAACTGAAAACAACAAATTAACTGGAAGCTGTTTTCATCATTGTTGCCAACAGTATTTCATCAGTGTTACCAACTAAACTTTCAAACAGCTGTATAATAACAAGTAGTCATTAGCGAGTAAAAAGAAGTGTGTGTTGCAGGGTTTTAATAAAACGCTTGTAAAACAGAAACCACTCAACATAGATTAATAAATTTGGTCTCAATTTCAACCCAAATATATGCGTAACGAAAAAGGTGCAAAAAATAAAAATCAAAAATTTTGAACCAAACGACCATCCAACTCCCCTTAAGTGTCATTATATAGCCCATCAGCATGTGTTTTATGGACATACTTTGAAAATGCCACATGTTAAAGGAAAATATCACAAAAATTGTGAATTTAGTTAGCTCACAATCACTACAGAGAAGAAACTTCAGAGTTTTATTAGAAGAACTGGATAGCCATTGTGGAGACCTGCTTATGCTTACTGATGTTCAACGGCTGAATAAATATATAGTTCTAAACAGATTCAGGGAACTTCTGCCACCAATAAAATCTTTTGTGTCTGAAAGAGAGAAAGATTACTCAAGACCGTACAGTTTGAGCTGGTTGTTGGATTTTGCATTTGTTACTAATGTGGTAGTCGTCGCGTGGCTAGGGCCTCCCGTCAGGTATTTTGATTTGATGCCATTTCGGTGACTTGCGCATTGCTGAGGATGAAATGATGATGATTAGGACAACACAACACCCAGTCCCTGAGCGGAGAAAATCACCGAACCAGCCGGGAATCGAACTCGGGCCCTTAGGATTGACATTCTGTCGCACTGACCACTCAGCTATCGGGGGGCAGACAATGTGACAGTTAAACTAAATGAGTTAATCAAAGAACTTCAAGGAAAAATCAGATTGTCATAACTGTTATGTCTTGTATAAAGTGTTTCAACCAGAAACTTGATCTTTGGGTAGCACACATCCCTCAAATATAGTCAGAACTGTCAGTTCAATAAATGTCATTGGACCAAGAAACTGCAAAGAAGTAAACGGCCAACGTGACAGCACTGAAGACAGAGTTTGAAAACGAATTTCCAGGTTTCAAGGCAGTGAAACCTGTTCTAACTTTTGCAATTCAACATTACCAGAAAGTGAGTGAGACTTTACCTGAAGAGAAATACTTAAGTTTGAAAACAACATTTCCTTAAAGTCAGACTACAATGAAGATTGCTTTGAAATCAGTGAGTGTAAAAAAGTGAAAGTGGTATCATACGTTTTATAGGTTTCTGGATGAAGTTACCTATGTAAGGCAATGTTTTCAAAGATAAACACAGCGAAATCTAACTGTAGAAGTAGACTGACTGGTCCTGATCTCAGGCTGTGTAAGGATGAGCCTGACAAATTACTCACCAGAATACAACAAATTGCAATGGTGTGCACAGCCCAGTATTCCACTACATATTTATCAACATACATGTTGCTGGAGGGCCTATATTTTTTTCCATGTGTATAATATCTGGAAAACTGAGTAGTGGGCTACATCTTTTGATGGAGAGAACACGACCTTTTAAGTACTCACTTTATCAAAAAAGTCCCAGGACAGGTTTTTTTATTTCTGAGTGTGCAATGCTAAAAAGGGACAAATGTTGTTTTTATGTTACCTGCTACGTGTGCGTCCTGGAAATGACCTTCATCATGTTTCTGCACAAACTCACTAGGTGGCAAGACAATCCTTAGTCACACACTGTTTGGGTTCTTGATTCATTAGTTATGGTGACACAATGGGTGCTGATTGTGAGCAAAGAATGGACAATAAGTTCTGCGTTAAGCTTGGGAAAACCTTTTGTGATACATGGACAATGTTAAGTAAGCATATGCAGGCGAGGAACTTTCATGAAGTAACGTTTTCGAGTGGTACAAAAGGATTTATGAAGGCAGAGATTCACTGCAAGATGATCCCAGAGATGGTCACTTGTCTACAGCACATACTGATGCAAATGTGGAGCGTGTTAGACAGTTTTTGCAAGAAGACCATCATGTAACTGTGCATAACTTAATTTGAATCATGATGTGTGTCATAAGATTTTATGCGAAGATTTAGGGAAATGGAAACTTGTCCTTCACATGCTAACAATTGAACAGAAAGAAGAATGTGTGCTGAACTACTGGGTAGAGCCAGAAGTGATCCTACATTGCCATGGATGAAAGTTGGTACTACCAGTATGACCATCACACAAAGCATCAAAGTGCTGAATGGTGGAGTCCTGGATTACCAGTTTCGAAAAAGGTAAAATGACAACCTTCAATAACAAAGACAATATTGATAGCATTCTTTGATAATAAAGGATTAGTTTACCATGTGTATGTTCCTCCAGGTCAAACAGTGAACCAAACTTTTTACATCAAACCCTTGAAATGTTGGCAACTAGCAATTCGATGTCACTGCCCGGATTTGTGGCATTCTCAGGACTGGTTCTTACTGCATGACAATACAAGGCCCCATTCTGCTTGCTTTATCTCATTCTGAGTATCTGGTCAGACATTCCGCTATTGTCATCCCACATCCGCCATATTCGCCCAGCCCCTTGCCTTGGGATATTTTCTTGTTTCTGTGAGTAAAAAGGCAACTGAAAGGAAAGCTTCTTCAAGTTATTGCAGACATCAAACAGCCTGTGACAAATGAGCTTACAAGTATCACAGTTGATAATTTCCCTGCTTGCTCCCAAGACTTCCAGAAACATTGACAACTACACAGTTGATAGACAGATAGACAGGGACTATGATAGAAGCTAGGATCATTACGCAGTAAGTGCAATTTTTTATTTACATTTGCTGTTACAAGATAACTTCTGTAGTATTTGTGATTTACATGATGTCAGAGTCTCAAAACATACACCTCATTGTCATGGTGACTTTAATGTGATTGGTTTTGCTGTACATTGAAGTTATGAATTAGTGTTTCATTTTTTAATTTTAAGTAGCGCCATTCTGCCGCATTGTGATCTCTGCCATCTTTAGAGCCAGCTGCTTCATCCATGTTCTGTCCAAGCAGCTAACCACGTTCCCCTAACGTGGGGAAAACCATCTACTGGAATTGCTGAACCCATGGTGAAAATATCAATAAATCATACTTATCTCCAAAGTATGTTGAAATAACAAAAATCTATCTTGATGACTAACCATTTGGGTCACATCAATAGGTTATTCATCAAAACAATCTGCACTCAAATACAGAAACTCCAAGAATAAAACTCTACCTATATTAAAAAGTGACAGCAGATACATTCATATAAAGAGCATAATTTACCATATGTCAAACCAATTTTATTCGTATTCTGAAATTTAATATGGGTGGACTATTACATCTCACTGTAATAACCAAAATCTGCCATGTGAATTATCTTCAAAATGTGTTGACATAGTAAACATCTATCTTGATAACAAACCATTTGAGTCACATCAATAAGTTATTATAAAACAATCTGCACACGAATACAGAAATTTGAGGACTAACAGTTTACCTACATTAAAAAATGACAAAAGACCCCCCATGTAAAAAGCATAACTTTACCAATGTCAATCCAATTTTATGCATACCTTGGATATTAATACAGATGGACTATTTCAGTGCACTGTAAGAATAAAAATGTGCAAATTAGATTATCTGACCAGTGGTATGGTATTAAAACAGAATGCAGGAACGAAATCCTATTATACATGTAATATGACACATTACACAAAAGTAAGGTGGAAGAAAATCCAAAAAACTTGAAAGTATAAAAATCTTACCACAAATTCAAGTATCACACTGCTATCAATTTACTAGTGTTTATAAGGATCATTCTACAAGGATGATCACTTATGTCCAAAACCGGTAGTACTAATAAAATCCAATTAATGCAGTTGAGTGTTATGAGTTTTTTGAAAAAAATAATTTTGTGTTGTTTGTGATGCACTTGTGATCCCCACTCTGCTCCATTATTTCAGGAATAAAGCAATTTCAGACAAAACTTTATTTAACATTTTACTGTTATTTTGATGCATACATTACATGAGGTGTGTACAGTTACTTTTGAATCACCCTTATACTCATCACATTTTCTGTGCACCCGGTAGTGATGACCATCAGAAAGAAGATATGGCGTTTGTTTTGTTCTTCTAATTATTTCCATTACCAACATTGTAGAACTCAATTAGCTTATGAATCTACATGGAAATGAAGGCTGTCAGCGATCGTACCCAAGATACAGTGGCAACACAGCTGCTGGCAAATGATTGGCATAAATCAGCTGTGGGGGAGACTCAGGTTGGAAATACCACAGTCCAAAACCAGTTGGCCAGAAATGTCACGGTACCTGCTACACCTACAACAAGGTTGGACACACTATGGTTGGGAAGAACAAGTAGATGAATCATGGAGCAGTATCTGTCATTCAAGCTCAGTTCGACTTGATGCCACTCAGTTTACAGCCATTGGTGCTGCCAAGTGGTAGTCCCTTGTACTAAATTTTGCAAATCACAAATAATTTGACTGTGCATTCTTCCCACTATCCTTTATCATGAACAATAAGTAAATTCTATCATTTTCTAATGTTGCTTGTGAATTTTCTAAAACAATGTAACTCTAAATAGTTCGATGTGCTCTACCATCGAAGCTACTTTGAAGTGTAACAAAAAAAATCTTGACCTAATTTCTGATTGATTTATTCTGGTTTGATATAAAGTGAAGTAAAGGGTAACACTCTTGACAAACACTATTTTTATTTTATGTGCTTCAAATACAAACAATTACATAAACAATATGATGTAAGCTTCGTATAACATCTAACTGCACTTCCGTACAATATGTTATAACTAGATGTGTCAAGTACACAATTTGTACTGTTAGATACATCATAAATACAAGCTCTTCATAGAACAAGTAAATGCTTTTATTTTGTAAGTCTAGATTGCAGCATAATAAACTTTCTTATATCGAATAAGGAGAGCTACGCGTCAGGATGGAGTCAAGTGGGGGCAGTAATGAACTGAACTGATATGTACTTCCTGCACAAACTAAGTTGACATTCAGCACGTTGCCTGATGGGAATGACCATATATGGGAAATGCCTTTACAGTCGCTCCCATCAGCCACTGCGCCGAGTGTGGACTTAGTTTGTGGGGGCAGTATGTCAGTCATGACATAGCACAGCGAGCATCATGCTTTCATTGCTGATGTGGTATTAACAATGGCTGGAACCTGACAGCAACACCGGATGCTTTTTATGACCACTCTGAGTTTGGTCGCCGGGATGTGCTTTTGAGATAAGAAAACAGTTTAGACTTGAACTTCACATAAAACAGTTGATGCACTGAAGGACATCTGGCTTGCCGACCTGCCACCAACACAGAACAGGAATCTATGGCTGCCGTGAGAGCTTGAACTGAGCATCCCCACAGGTCTCGATACAAAAATACGCGGCAGTCATGTAGTTATCGGACTGAAGTGTGCGAGATAATTCTTCACCGAGAACAGAAAGTACATCCCTATGAAGTTGCAATCACACAAGTACTGAGTCACACAAGTACTGAGCAGTCCTCAAAGTTGTGCAAGATCGAGACATTCTTCGGAACATTAATCCAAATAATACATTCCTTTTCTTGGATGTCATTCATTTTCATTGCCCATGTGCAATCAACAAACCAAACACTACCCTGGAAACAGCACAGTCTTTCAGTATTTTTTCCACTCAAATGTATACAACAATTTCAAGAAACAAGTTGCTGAAGATGAAGCTGAAGGAACCGCACACATGCCTCATGGTTCCATTCGAATCCTCTAAGAATTTTTACCCACACATGTGTTGTCACATGGTAATATGCGGTGGTCTCCATGGCTTGCACAGTACATGATTTCTCCGTCTGGGGCTACATTAATTGAAACGGATTTTGGCATCAATATAAAAATCTGGAAGATCTCGATGAGGCAATGAGCAAAGGTAAGTATTGCCATACTGACCAAAACGTCTCACTGTATTAATGAAAATTACACAAGTAACTATTCTTTTCACTGTGTTATGTGTATGTCACTTGCATTCCAATTTTTTTGTAGTATATTATTTGCTTTAGTTTTTATTTATTTCCTACATCAGGTAGTTCAGTATGTCACACCCTGTTCAGTTTTCTAATTCTGTTTCCAGTGGTGTGTACTTCACAAACTGGTGTCGGTTACTGCAGGCAATAAATATGCCAGCGCAGTAAAATATAGAGCAAAGAAGGAATATAAACAGAAGGTACGTCATATGCTGCAACATATCTGCAAAGAGAGAAAAAAATGTGTAAAATTTTCATCTTAAATAAAATAATATAGTACAACATGTACCAAAGTATCTCCAGTTAGTAAAATAAACTATGTTTCCAACTAAATGTCTACTCGAATAGATTACCAGACACATGAAAAAAACATTTATTGAAACAAATGAGACAAAATTCTGAAAATTAATATGTAAATAATTGCTCCTTCAAACCGAATGGAAATATTTTATAATTATTTATCTGTTATATCTTCACATAAAATTCATGACACTAAGGTCAGTAGATTACAAGAGTACTCTTATGTTGTCTTAATAACTAACTGAAACTGAAATTTGTTTTGTATCCATCTATTAAGCAGTGCAGCGCCATAGCATAATTCTTATAAAACTGAGGTGAGAGTTCGGGTTGGTTACACCAAACAACACCCATTTAGCAGTAGTTCATTTATTCACCTAAACACATGCAAGGCTCACAAAGAACTGGACATGGCGGAAGAAGCCAAAGATAATGCATAGCTTAGTCAAATGGATGCATATCAATGTTGGAGTCAATTTCATTGGCGCCACATAGCGCCCCCCCCCCTCCCCCCTCCCCCCTCCCGCAGTATGGAGTACTCTAGAGAGGCCGGGCGGGGGGGGGGGGGGGCTGCGGGAGCCAGACCACGGTCAGCTCAACAGCATCGTCCGGCAGCTGTGTGGGTAGATGTCGTGAAGGAAGGTTCAGCCACCGAACCTGGAAGTCGTTGAAGCGAGCCACGTGTCGTACTGGGCATGCTGGTCATGCGGCGACAGGTAGGCCGGCGGTTTGTGGGTGGAACGATGACGACGATGTCTCTGGTGGGCATGGCGAACACACGAAGCATGTCCAGGTCGGCGTCGGGTGGGAGGGAAGCACATTTCCCCAGGTGGCAGGGAATGGCGGAGGTTGTGTCATGAGCACTGGATGAAGAGAAACACCTCGAGCCAGGGCACGTTCAAGATGAGGAGGGGGGGGGGGGGGGCGTGAGAACCTTGACAGGCCGAGGCAGGCGATGGTGGAGAGGTCGAAGGGACCGGCGAAGGGCCCGCCGGCGAGGGCGTGATCGTAGGTAAGCTCGACGTGGGGAGCATGTGGTCACTGGACGGAGTGCGTGAGACCGGAGTAGAGGGCGAGGTCGGAGGAGAGATTGACGATTGGAGCTGGCAGTCACTTGATCGAATGTGTAAGTCCAATGTGGAGGGAGTGGTCAGAGCGTCGTGAGCCACGACGGTGAGTGGCATGGTCGTGGCCTGAAGGGGGGTAGAAGAAGGCTCAACATGAGCAGGCTTAAGTCTGTTGAGAGAGACTGTAACAGCTGAATCTTTCATCTGGATGTCATAGGTGTTGGCTGAGCGCCGGAGAACTCGGTACGGGCCGGTATGTGGAGGTTGGAAGGGAGCACAGACAAAGTCATCTCGGAGCATGACGTACTCGCAACTGTCCAGAGATTTCGGGACGTGAACCTTAGGGCAGGAATGGCTGGCAGGCGGAGGGATATGGAGGTTGATGAAGTGGCGTCTGACACAGGACACGAAGGAAGGCAAGTCAGACTGAGGGAGAGAAGCGGAAGGGCTCACAAGTTCGCCAGGGAGAACAATGTTCTGGCCGTATACGAACTCAGCTATTGTGCCTTTGAGGTCTTCCTTATGGATCGCACGAATGCCGAGTAGCACAATGGGAAGGGCCTCCATCCATAGAGAGTCGTGGCATTGAAGAGCCACCTTGAAAGTGTGGTGCCAGCACTCGATGAGCCCATTACTTTGCGGGTGATATGCTGTGGTATGGATGCGCCGTATGCCGCAAATGTTACAAATCTCGTTGAACAGGGCCGACTCAAATTGTCTGCCCTGGTCAGTCATGATGATAGCTGGACATCCGAAACGCGATACCCATGACTCAACAAAAGCTCGAGCAACAGTTTCTGCCATAATATTGGGGAGTGAGACAACCCAGCAAGTTGTTCGGTTGATAGACAAGAGAACATAACGAAAGCCGTTAGAGGGGGAGAGAGGGCCGACAATGTCAATATGAATATCCTGGAAACGCCCAGGAGAGATCGAAGAGGCGCCGAGGGGGGGTGAAGTGTGCTTGTGTACTTTGCAGCGTTGGCACACGACACAGGAGTGTGCTCATTGCTGGCAGTCCTTGTTGACATTTCTCCACTACGAGGCGGGCGGACGCACAAACACCGGGGTGGGCTAAATTATGCAATGCATTGAAGACAGCTTTACGTACCGTGGTTGGGAAGAGGGGGCGTAACGTGCCCATACTGTCGTCGCACCAGATCTCACCAGGGAAGGTGGTGCGGACGAAGTGTAGTGAAGAGGTAGAGTCTGAAATCAGGTTTTGTGTTTCCTCGTCAGTGGGTTGGAGGTTAGGCAGTTCAGAGAGGTCTAACAGCGAATGGATGGCATCGACATGCGAAAGGAAATCAGCAACTATATTGTCAGCACCCTTTATGTGTTTGACATCAGTGGTGAACTGAGATATGAAGTCCATGTATCTGAAGCGGCGAGGAGGCGGATCAGCTGGCGGGTTTGTAATGGCCGCAGCCAGGGGTTTGTGGTCCGTTAAAACATAGAAAGGGTGTCGTTCAACGTCAGTCTTAAAATGCTTGAGCGCTTCGTAGACCGCGAGCAACTCCCTGTCAAACACGGAATATTTCCGTTGTGCATTGGTGAGCTTGTGCGAGAAGAACTGCAGAGGCGAAGTTTGGCCTTCGATTGTCTGGCTAAGGACAGCACCGATAGCAGTATCGCTCACATCTGTGGTGATGAAAAGCTGCACATTGGGATGGGGATGCACGATGGTGCAGGCCTCGGCAAGAAGATTTTTGAGGGCAGTGAAAGATTCAGTCATAGAAAGGGTCCATAGAACGGGCGCCAGATCCAGAGGTGTTGATGCCTGCCAAGGCATCAGTCAGTGGAGCCTGAACCTCTGCAGCCCGAGGTAGATGTCGGCGATAATAATTATCCATCCCCAGAAAGCGCCGGAGCTCTTTGAATGACGAAGGTCTGGGTAGGTTTAGTATTGTTTGTACTTTCTCAGGGGGTGGTGAAATGCCGTCGGCAGAGTCCTCAAAACCAAGAAAAGTGACAGTGGGTTGATGTAGCCGCAATTTGTCCTGGTTGGTCTCGATGCCTGCTGCCGCGAGAGTGTTCATAACAGTTTGCACATGTCGAATGTTGTCCTCGACGGAGGAGCTGAATGCAAGAATGTCATCAAGATATGCAAAGCAGAATTTTAGGCCGAATAGCACTTCGTTGATGAATCATTGCCAGGTCTGGGTTGCGTTTTTCAGACCGAAGGGCACTAATCGAAACTGAAATAACCCGATCAGGGTGGTGATTGCTGTCTTCTCAATGTCTTCAGGTGCCATGGGGATCTGGTGGTAGGCCCGTTTGCAATCAATGACAGAGAACGTGGTCGCACCTGCAAGGGAACTGGTAAAGTCGGCAATGTTGGGTAGGGGGTAGGTGTCCATAATTGTTTGTGCGTTTAGTCGACGGTAGTCTCCGCACATGCGCCAGGACCCGTTTTCTTTGGTGTCATATGTATGGGTGTAGACCAGCTACTGGCAGAGGGTTCAATGACGACGGAGCTTAGTAGTTCAGAAATCTGATTTTTAAGGTCGGAAAGGCGCTCGGGACAAAGTCGACGTGGTTTACTGGAATTCGGGGGACCTGGCGTGAGGCGTGAACCGTGCCGTTGGTGACAACGGAAATGTTGCCAGTGGCACGGGAGGCGATTTGTTTACAATGTGTTGCAGGTGGGGCAGGCGAGGCATGGTCGTGGTGTTTGGAGCCACTTGGCAGATCCGACAGGAGCTGAAGCGGCAAAGTGTCCCAGGAGTCAATGTAACAAGATGGCTGCCGGCCTGAAGCAGTGGCACCGTGGTCGGGTGAGCTCGGTAGAGCTCGTGAGCCGTTAGTGAGTCCATTGTCTGAGGGCGCGGCCTGTGGCAGCACAGTCGCGGGCGAAACGCTAGGCGTGAGTGCACTGTTTGTGTTGTCAGTGGCAGTCGCACAGCGCCACGCAAGAGCCGAAGTTGCATAGTTTGAGGTGCAGTCCGTGAGGGGCGAGGTAGGAGCCGTCAGTTCGGGAACACGTGATGCTCGTCGCGCATGCGCACTTGTGTCCGGCTGAGTGTCAAACGCTGCCATGTTAGGAGGATGTGGCCCTGCGGAACTGTCAGTACAAGTTATGGCAGTCTTGATAGCACAGTTGTGACGGGTAGCGGGAGGTAAACACACGGAGGCTCGATAGCTGGGACTGCAAGCAGATTCGGCGCACTTACTGACCTTCCTTTGTCCTTGCTGTAGTGTCTGTAATTCCTTTGCTGCATCGGAGAGCTGGAGCTGAGTTTCGTGGAGCCGGAGGGAGAGCTCAAAGTTTTCCTTGCATAGGTGAGCGACATGTTGAAGCTTGACAAGGCACTTGTGTGTTGTTTCTTGTAACGTCGTCGACAGAGACAAGCATGTACGGATGAGATGAGCCCGGACTGATGTGTCATGGAGGGGTTTGCTTGACGGAGCACAGGGGAAGTGAGTCTTGGACGGATGATGAAACTCGGTGTTTTGCACTAGGTCCGGTGAAAGTTTGTTGTGTCACAAGAAGTCAATGCCTAGTATAGGTTCATCAATTTCGCTCACTAAAAAAGTCCACTGGAGTTTGCAGTTTGCAGAGAGTGAGACGACGTGGGAAGTTGAACCCGAGCATTGTAGTTTAGTTGAATTTACGGCTTGCAGTGAAGTATGATGAGGGTGGATGTTCGATGACGCTAAGGATGTAGGCAGCAGCGAAACATCGGCGCCTGTGTCCACTAGGGAAAGGTATCCCGACGAAATGTCTTTAATGTAAAGTCGTCCGCAATTATCCGGTCATTCCTGGACAGAATGGAGCACTGGGGGGTGCCTGCCATGTTGTGCGCAGGAGGCGGCACGCGGACCTACCTGCAATTGGCGTTTGGGAAGTAGCAGGGCGGTCTGCACTTCCGTGCCGCCTCACCAAACCATGTGTGGAAGTAACAGTACGGGTAGTGTGGTTGCAATTCCTGTGGAACGTTCGTTGCCAGTGGCAGTGGCCAAGGTTCGGTGGCCACAGCAGGCTTGGTTGCAGGAGGGGGCGTGACCGGGGGCGGAGCTGGTGACGTCCCATTTGCTTGTTTACTGCTTCCCGGAGCAAGCGGAACGGTCGGCACAGTGCATCCCCGGCCACCTGAAACTTCTCAGGTAGGCAGTGGCTGGCGAAATAGAGCAGTGATGCATCATTTAGTTTGTCAGCAATTGTCATTCTTTGCTCGACAGGTTCAGGACACCTCTGAGCCAGAGCAAAGCGGATGTGAGGAGATAGTTTATCTGACCAGATGGTGAGGAGAGCTGCGTCAGAGAGTAGATCGGCGCTGACCAGGGCACGTAGTCATCTCCAGAGCTGGGAAGGTTTGTCGTTGCCTTGTTGCTCGACGTGGAGCACTTGCCATATTGCTGCCTCAGTTGAGCGTGCAAGCCGACGCAGAACTGTCTTTTTGGCTAGAGTGTACCGGGTAGATGAGTCTGGGGCGTCGGCCAGGTCAGCAGTCAAGTCCTCCTGGTCATGCAGGTGGGTGATGAGGCACAGAAACCTCATTGACTCGTCAAGTTTGTAATGGTCGAACACTTCGTCCACAATTCTGAACCAGGTTGTGGCTCTGTCGGGACTAAATGGCGGCAGCATCGGTAAGCGTTGTAGAATGTTCAGAAGAACAGGTTGAGTTGAGTTCGTTGGGGCACTGCCTGAATCGAGCTGTTGTTGCTGTAGTATTCCAGGAGAGTGTGCCTCCAGGGAATTTGGCAACAACGGCTGTTCGGGTGACAGCATGAAGGTGACACATTGTGGCTGAGCGTGATCCGTCACGACGCGAAAGGCCGACGCGGGTGAGACACTGTAATGTGTCGATTGCAGTTGCGGAAGCT
Source organism: Schistocerca nitens (assembly GCF_023898315.1). Lineage (NCBI taxonomy): Eukaryota > Metazoa > Arthropoda > Insecta > Orthoptera > Acrididae > Schistocerca > Schistocerca nitens. The sequence goes on from NC_064617.1 coordinate 57,559,491, forward strand.
CAACACATTGCAGGTGTGTTTGGATTGACGCAGCGCGGAAGACCAAAGCGGATGAGGCACCGAGATGTGCCAAGAATGGTAGCGGAAGCTCGACTGGAGCTGGAGGGGGGGCGACAGGTGAGAAAAAGTTCAAAGTTTGAGAATGCGGAATGCTCGACATATGATCAGAGCTGGGGCCACCTGTGTTGCAGGGAGGCTGCTGAGGTGCGGGCTGTCCAGAAGCACAGTGTGGGAAATGAGTCGGAATGTGTGAATGTTCACTGTTCATAGTCACTCCACTCAAAACGGTGTGCGGGTAAGGTGAATGTCATGGTACAAAACACTGAGGCATAGCAGGGGGACGGAGGTGGAGGTCAGGCACAGATAACAAGTTATTGTTCCTGTTGCAGGCCGAGGTATCGATGTAGGAAGGCATGTGCTGATGCTGAACCGAGGCAGGCGTGGGCGTGGTCAGATGCTAAGGAGGTTGACCTATGAATGAAAAAGTTCTGGCCACGTGGCAGGTATCCGCATGGTACTGCACAGACTGTGGCTTGGCAAATCGTTGTCCTGGCAGTGGTAGGTTGTCCAACGAAGCATTTGCAGAAATCAGCATTGGTCCCGCACTGCACAGAGAGCCATAAGAGGTAACTGCACAGTCCATGAGGGAGGGCACATGTTGTGGGAACAAAGGCGTTTGATAGCCGGAGTCATGTACACTCCTAACCTCACTTATTGCTGCAGGCTCGAAAAAGTCCGGCGTAATCGTCGAGTAAGAGGCATCGTGTTGCAGTCCTGGCAGGTGTACATCGCCCGCAACACCATGCATGTCGATCACAGAATCCGGCATTAGGCGCTGGGCCGAAGTCATTGTTCGAATGCTGTGTCCATGTAATACACGTGAAAATAACCGACGCAAAGGTCACAGACACAGTAAAATAGCGAAAACAGAAGACGTTACAACTCGGGGTCACCAGTGAGGGTAGAGTTCGGGTTGGTTACACCAAACAACACCCATTTAGCAGTAGTTCATTTATTCACCTAAACACATGTAAGGCTCACAAAGAACTGGACATGGCAGAAGAAGCCAAAGATAATGCTTAGCTTAGTTCAAAGATGGATGCATATTGATGTTGGTGTCGATTTCATCGGTGCCACAGAACATTTCTTTGGTTCCAGCATTCATCTGCTAACTGTGTATTTTCCTGTCTTCTGGCCTCTACAGAGCATTTTTTTCACTCTCCTACTATGGAAACCTTCCATATTTAATACCTTTTTCACAAGCGCTTCTCTGTCAGTTGTCTCTTCATCTTTTACATACTTTTTAAAAATTTGTTTTCACTTTATGGAAGCAACTTGCTGTTGACTTTCTATCCCACAGATATTTCAGTATCTTTTTCATTAATCTATTGTCCTTTTTTTTTATTCTTTCATTCAATATAAATGTCCAAAACCCGTCTTTTCTTTCATTACTTCTGTGTGTTATCTAACTTTCAATAACTTTCATCGTTACTTCGTAATTTCCAATCTTCCACAGTTTTTCGTGGGCCTAATATTTACTAACTATTCACTTTTCTAGTACTTCTAATTGATTTAATTTATAGTTTAATGTTAGAAATTCATTTGCATATAGACATTCAGGCTTCACTAGTCTACTGTAATGTAATGCCTATTTTTGGCATTTTTGACAGGTATTTTTTATACTGAAAGTCTGTAGCTATACCATATAACCTTCCCATTTTATGTCTCTTTTTCTGTAAAGCATCTTTTTTCCAAACCATTTTCTTGATTTATTTCCTGAAGGTATTTAAGTTTTTTATCTTTCTCTATCTTGCCCAAATCTGTTTTCGGAAATTTCAGTGCATTTTTTAATGTTTGTTAAGTTTTTTTTAGTCGAATTTTTAAGTCAGTCATACTGGCTATTTCTTCCAAAATATTAATTTGTATTACAGCAGATGCCAAAATTTCAGAAAGTGTAGTAAAACTCTGGTCCCGAGCACCACGGGTTTCAAATCCGTGCCAGACGGCATGGACCTTGATTACCACTAGAAGTCCCTGCAACTGTCGCGCCATAAGTCATGGCAGTACGCACTCCAAGCCCGCGTATAATGTGAGGGCGCCACAGTGCAGCACACGGTCGCAGCGGCCAGTAGCGACGTACCCTATCATGTATTTAAGCACCTGCCTCTCACTCAGTGAGGCAGTCTGATATTCGCATGAGTCTCTGATATCTCGCCTACAGACAGCATGTTACTTTGCTTATTTCCATGTACGTTGTTGATTTCGTGAGGTTTTCGCTTGTGACCCCATTGCTTCTTGCATGTTGTTCTTAGTGTCTTGCCTGGTCGTCAGTCATTGTTCATGTCCGTTCGTTCCCATTCGTCCATTTTGTTTGTTCGCGGGCTGCTCCCATTTGGTCCCGCCATGCTTTCGTTCATGGCCAACCCCAACAAAAACCATCTCCAAATGCGAGACTGTTTATTCCATTATCTTTGTCTCCTCTTCCCATGCTTGTAAGTGAAATCTTATGTTCATTCAGTTTTTATTTAATATTGCTCCCATAAATTTTACTTTCGATGATTTTCAATGATATCTGTGGAGATACAGTTAACTGTAGTAAAACAACATCCTAACAATAAGTTCTTCAATTCGATCTTAAATGCCACTACACTACCCTTATGACACTTAATATCCTTTGGAAAAATGTTGAAAACATTTGTGCCCAAGTATCTAACTCTTGCATTAATGACTTTGAAAAGCTTGTTTTTGGTTCCAGTAGTATAATTACATTGTCAGAAAGAAGTAGCAGCACGAAGAAGGAGTTGTACAAAGCAAACAAGAGTTGGTAGGTGCATTTCTACATCTGAAAGATGACACTATTCAAATTTCGTGCCAGTCTCATGAGAGTGGCCCTATAGTCGGGGCCGTCTAAGACACTGGTTTTCAGACTGTGAGGCGCACGCCTTCCAAGGGGCCCGTGGTGATGTACTAAAGGGCATACGGTTGGGGCAAGCGGTGCCAATGCATTACAGTATTAAAAAAAGTAGCTATTTAATCGAGACAGATGTGTTGGTACCTACGATGAACTGTCTACTGAGTACACAGTATTTCCTGAGTACTCTGAGATAAATATTCATCTTAGATCATCAAACTGAATGAAGCACAGTAGCTGACCGTAGCCAATGCGACCAGTATTCATGCATACAAGTACGATAGACATGAGAAAACTTGACCAATTGTTGCACATCAGCCCAATACTGAACACTTTGTGCCAACTGTCTTCTGTATAGGATTTCTCACAGCTTCAACAATATAGTAATTGTTGCCAGTAATGGCACCCGCATTTTAGTTGGATTCAGTTGTTCAGTCAATATCAATCAAACAAACAGTTTAGTCGTGTGTGCCTTTGATGTGAAAGTGGACTCAGGCGCTGTAGGAAAGGCACTTAAGAAAGCGTTCACCACAGAAAATATAGGAATTGGCTTTAAGGTTATTGGAATTTATCCAGTAGATGAGAATAGTTTTGGTGACTTTGAATTCCTGCTTGAAAGCATTACCAACAGACCTTATGATTCCGATGAACCAAAGAAAAATGAAGAAATTGTCCATGCTGCTGTCTCTCACAAGAGAACACAGATGACAGAAGATAATCATACATCTCCAGAAATGTTGCATTCATATACCAAAGCAGAACCGTGGAAGAAAACCCGTGGATGAAGAACTGGAAAAACTAGAATGCTAAGGGATACACCAGAGAGAAATGAAACTGAAAACAAGAAAAAACAGAAGAAGAAGAATGAAGCCTCAGTCAGATGTTGTCTGGAATTTCTAGACCCATACTCAGAAGAAGAAAATTGTGAAATAAATTTGAATGACACAAGTGATGATGATCTGGAAACATTAAGAGCACAGTCCCTCAAGAAAGAAATTGATTATGATGATTTTAAAAATGGAACAGAACTGAAAGATGGAGATTATGCTGTGACCTGTCTCGCTCAAAAAAAGAACATTTCATACTAGTACTGAAGCTTTCTAAAGCTTCCTCTGTTGGAACATCCCAGAGGCAATGTTCACAGTTGTATTTCTCCTGTTGATTTCACCACAATGTATGATGTAAAGTGATGCAGAAAGTGTGGTATTATGTATTCTACTACATACTAATAAAATATGTGGTGTTGATTTAACAGAAAACCGTATACGTGTGTACCTGCGCAATTAAGAGATCTCACATTCCACTCTCTGATCCCTATAACACCAGTTTTGTTTCTCATGATAATGACGTCCTCCTGAGTAATCTCCGCCCAGAGATCTGAATGGGGCATTCTTATACCTCCGGAATATTTTACCCAAGAGGATGCCATCATCATTTAACAATACAGTAAAGCTGCATGTCCTCAGGAAAAATTATGACTGTAGTTTCCCCTTGCTTTCAGCCATTTACAGACCAGCACAACAATGTTGTTTTGACTGATGTTACAAGACCAGTGCAGTCAATCATCCAGACTGTTGCCCCTCTTCAGGAACCACACGTTTGTCTGGCCTCTGCAACAGCTACCCCTCCATTGTGGTAGCACCTATGGTACAGCTGTCTGCATCGCTGAGGCATGCAAGTCTACCCCCCCCCCCACCCCCCCCCCACCCCCCCCAATGGAAAGGTTCATGGTTCATGGAGGGGAACATAAAAGTTATAACAACATGTACATGGGTAAAGGGTCACGGATGGCAAGGAAAAGTATGACTGAAATAGAAAGTGAGGCAAGCAATTTATGACATTTAAAAATAATAAATAGCTATTATAAAATGAGAAATCCAGAATAATAAAAATATTTGCATGGACGCTGTTTACTGTCTTTTCTTCATGTACAATGATGAAGCAGTGAGGCAACAACAGCAAAAACTGAAACTAAAAATGATGCCATTATTGAGATTTGAGAATAATGCCAAAGTTCTGGATGAAATCTAGAAATACAGTATCTCACAGAAAAATGAAAAAGAGCAGCCTACAAGTATATGCAGTGTGTTGCTACAAAAAATGTTAATAATGAGATGAACATATAAAATTAAATTATGAACTGTTACATAGAAAAGCTGAGAAGGCAAGACAGGTGCTGTGTGAAGAGAGATTTTGTTTGTAAAAATCTTCAAACGACCAAGATAAGCTCAAATTATCATCAAAATTACAGACAAGGCCAAGAATTATAATATTACATGAAGACTGAGTAATATATTGATGATTTTTTGTTGAGATAAAAAGTAGGCATGAGAAAGAAAGAAATGTTGATCAGTATGATCACAGAATAATGTTTCTGCAGTTAATTGTTTGGGTGCTTGTCAACAATTAACACAAGATTTTAATCATTCATAACAACAACCTTCAGCACTACTTGCAATTTGTCTATTTTCTCTCTGAATATAGAGCTCAATGAAAAAAATAATGTTACTCACATTGAACCATCTCCTTTGTATCTGTAATAACATTTACTGTTATTTCTTGTACTTTATTTTTATCAGCAAAACATGTGTAACGACCACTGTCATTCTCAGCTGCTTCTGATATATACAGTGTTCCATATGAATCAATTGCAATATGAGGATTTTCATTTTCAAGGTCTGTTTCTTCATTTATCTCTTGAGCAATCTCTTTATTATCCTTTTTCCACATAACGGCAGTGCTGGCATTCACCCTACAACCAATTCAGTATCCTGGTTTTACATCATCATCATAATTCCTCAGAACACACTTATGGCAAAAAATATGAATTTTTCAGAGATCATTTCTAGTACTTTTGCATTCTTATGACACAACATAATAGAAACCAGTAATTCTGTTTGTGAACAAAACATGAAAATTGACTATTTCTTATTTATCTGTATTCCTATGATTCATGAAGGCTGAGTTAAGAAAAAAAAGCTTTTAAATGACAACAGTGTGTCTATGTCCATAGCTCAGGAATAAGCATGTCTCAGACATGTGATGACCATATTATACAGTACAATAGCACCTGCAGGATGTACAGGAAAACTGCTTAGGGGAAATGATCTTGATCACTATGAGTATCAAAAAATGACAACGCCCTTCACATGTTCACTTGCTTTCGTCAACAGTATGTATTCAAAGTGCATGAATGATAATGAATATGCTAGTTGATGACACTGTACTGGATTGTCATGCCTGATCCAAAAATGTGAACATTGGTAGTTTTCCTGCTTTATAAAATAAGATAAGCAGCAATTCTTGGTGTAACGGGCAATGAAAAACAATGCTACACACGGTACGCTGTTCAATGACTCTGGAACAGACGTGTTACATTGGTGCATTTTTGAATCGACAACATAATCCGTTATGATACCAATGGATGAAAAACACACGTCTGACCATTGAAATAATTTCCTTATCAGATGAACCACATTCCCTCTAACTATTCTCTAGGACAGGGCTTCCCAACGTTTCTAGGGGGTCCGTGGCCACATTTCACCAAATAGTGTAAAATAATGAGTAAAATTATTGAATAAAAATGTGAAAATCAAATTCATCACTATTTTTTTTCATGTGAAAAACATGTACTTTTATTTCAGGTCATATTCCCAAGCAGCCTTTGCGGTTCCTAAGTGAGAACACATACACAGTTTAGTGCCGGAGAATGCGGCTTCTCTGATTGACTGTTACGCAACAATACGGGGGTCGTTTGTGCGCCGGCTCACGGCGCTATATGCGCTGAAACCTTTTACTTGCTTTGTCAGTGCCCTACCTATTTCATAAGTCGAATTTTGACCAGTTTATTACCTCTAACATGGATTGGTGGCTGAAGTCAGGATCATTGAAGAAGGGTGCATTTTCTCCATCGCCTGCACAACAAGGGAAGTTTCCAGTTGAAATGAATGCGGAGGGAGAATGACCAAAGGAAGAAAAATCACAAGAAGCTCCACACCCGGATTTATTATGTGAAAATGCTGCAAGTATTCCATTGGTTGCAATATCCTGTAGAAGTGGAATAACCAAGAAGCGTAAGTACAGCAAAAGCTATTTAGAAATGGGCTTTATAGAGACAAAGGAGGGTAAAGCTCAGTGTGTAATTTGTGTGCGAGTCCTTCTGAACAGTTCAATGGTTCCAGTTAAATTGCACCATCATTTTGAAGGTGCTCACCCGGATTTCCAGGCTAAAGACATCGATTTTTTCAAAAGGAAGAGTGCTGAAATAGCTGCTTCTCATCATTGCATGAAAACTCATGCAAAAACAATTAATGAAAATTCATTAAAAGCTTCTTTCTTGGTTAGTTATCAAGTGGCAAAAACAGGCAAAGCTCGTACCGTTGCAGAAAATCTCATAAAGCTGTGTGTTAATGATATTGTTTCTTGCATGTTAGACGAAAAGGCAGTAAAGCTTGTATCTTCAGTGCCATTATCAAACAATACTGTCAAGAGACGCATTGTTGACATGTCAAATGATGTGAAAGACACTCTTGTTTCTCGCATCCAACACAATTCATTTTCTCTGCAGATAGATGAATCCACTGATGTTGCAGGATTAGCAATTTTATTGGCTGTTGTCTGTTATGAATATTCTGGATGTTTTGAGGAGGACCTCTTATTGTGCAGACTACTACCTGCCAACACAACAGGTGCTGAAATATTCCATCTATTGGATGATTTTTTAAGAACTAACGAAGTTTCATGGTCTAATTGCATAGATGTGTGCACGGATGGTGCAAAAGCTATGACGGGTCCTACAGTCAGAGCAATAACGAAAATAAAAGAAAACACCACGTATTGCAGCAGTAGTCATTGTACACTCCACAGATACGCTTTAGCTATGAAACAAATGCATGTTTCGTTCAAGAAAGTTTTAGACGAATCCGTTCAAATCATTAACTACATAAAATCAAGGCTGTTGAAGACAAGATTTTTCACAATACTGTGTGAAGATCAGGGAAGCCTTCATCGTTCCCTGCTTCTCCACACAGAAGTGAGGTGGCTCTGCACTCTCTCAGTTGTACGTATTAAGATTGGAAGTCTTAGTTTTCCTTTTGGAGCATAACACCAAATTAGCAGACCTTATTAATGATGAAAATTGGCAGTATATACTTGCCTATTTGTCAGATATTTTCTACAAAATGAACGAAATGAATATTTCACTCCAAGGGCAAAGTGAAACAAAGGCCACTGCTATCAACCAAGTTCAAGCATTCAAGAGGAAAATCAATTTTTGAGCAGAGAGGGTTGAGGAGGGGGAGGTCGAGTGTTTTCCTCTTCTCAAGGAATTTTTGAAAAACAAAACATTGGCGCTTGGAAAGAATTTGTTTCATCAAATACTGGAAAATCTCCGAAGCTTGATGTCATTGTTGGAGCATTATTTCCCAACAGCTGAAGATGAAAAGCTGCAGAAATACGAATGGGTGGTCAACCCATTCACTGTATCCAAAAAGCCGAACATTCTATCATCAAATGAATATGAGTTGTTGATAGAAATTGCCACAGACCCTACCTTGAAATCAAGTTTTGACATTGACAGTTACTCACACTTTTGGATCCATTTGGATAACAAGAAATACTACCCCCTTGTTGAAAAGGCAAAACACATACTTCTTCCATTTGCCATAACATACATGTGTGAATCTGGATTCTTGATCTATGCTGCCCACAAAACTAATTACTGAAGCTGTCTAGATGCGGAACCAGACATCCATCTCCAGTTGTCAAGAACTGAAACCAACTTTTCAAAATTGTGTCAGCAGAAGCACCCTCAACCATTACATCAGGATTCCATTATTATTCCTACAGACTCATCTATAGTGAAGAAGAAAGCATTTTTCTCCGAAGATGCTCAGTGGGCATACCTGAACTATAACTCTGTAGGAATTTTGTTTCTGTCTTCTATGATTTACAAAATAAGCATTAATTGAATTCTGTTGGCATTGACATTTTTGTTATGAAAATTAAAATGATCTCTACAGCTAATTTCTTTTCTTTATAATATATTCCATTCTCTCAGTTAAAAATATGGCCTGCCATTTACTTCAATTACAGTTACTTGCTATTACTCTGACACTATATTGTGGCAATTGGCTGCGAGCATAAACAAATGAGGACTTTTCATGTGCCACCTTGTAAAAGGTAAACCTCCTCTGCCAGAATTGTTTCCTTTGAGAAAAAAAGTCTTACGTTCTGTGAAATGCTTTGTCTTCTTATATACAAATAAGAGAGTTTGTTTGTTTGTTTTCCTAATTTGTTTACAGTCAAGGTTGACTACCACGATATAGTGTCCAAGTAGTAGTTGAAGTTGTCAGCTGTGGCTAAACTGTTGCCACGCCGCCTGCCAGTTGCCAGCTACCAACAGACAGTACACTGTTGCAACGCCACCTGCTAGCTGCCATTCAGTAGATACGCAAAGACGTAAAAATAACTAGACTTTCCGAGCTGTTTACATGGGCACAAAAATCGATTGTGGAACTGGAAAATGGCTTTATAAAAGCAAATTTTCAGAATAGATTTTGAAGTGTTTACCTGACCAACCAAAAGCAGAACTGGGACATCAGCTTACAAAATTTGGTTTTGGAAATGCATGTAAACTGGGAGAATGTATTCCCACACATTGCAGAACAGATGTCACAATAGTCCTTTAAAGGCAATTCCTTGGCCTCTTTTCTTTCGTGATGTGTTTGTATCCCGAATCATGGGTCTGCCTCTTTTCTTCACAGCCGTGGAATGGCCGCGCAGTCTAAGGCACCATGTCGTGGATTGTGCGGCCGCTCCCGCTGGAGGTTCGAGTCCTCCCTCAGGCATATGTGTGTGTGTGTGTGTGTGTGTGTGTGTGTGTGTGTGTGTGTTGTCCTTAGTGGAAGTTAAACTTAGGTTAATAGTATGTAAGACTAGGGACTGATGACCTCAGCTGTTAAGTCCCATAGACATTACATACATTTGAACATTTTTCTTTGGATTTCACGAAAAACCACACACACACACGACTGTTACGAAATGTGCATGCTCCTTACACAACAGTAGCCAAACAGTGGAAGTGAACAGACCACAAGCGGCAGCTTGTCAACAGCGAACAGTTTGGACATAACATTGATTGCTCTTGGAGGAAGGCAGCTCCAGTGTGTGAAATGTCAATTACCAAGTAATTTTAATCAGGGTATAGTGTGTTGAACAAAGGGAGTAAATCCACTAGTAACTGTCTGGATACAGTGGAAATTCAAATTGGATCGTTAATTTCAAGTTGTTTTCATTCATCTCTAAACCAAAGACTATTGATAATTAGGGGGGGGGGGTGTCCTTGGGAACATGGCATTTGCATTAAGAAGCTTTCAGTTCCCATAGGTTTCGCTCTGAAATTTAAAGTTACTGTGCTCTTGACTGACTAGGGGCCGCCATGGATTTTCGACTGAAGAAGGGGTCCGCCAGCTGAAAAGGTTGGGAAGCCCTACTCTAGGAGAATGCTTGCTCAGCACATGAAGTGTCAGATATTCACAAGTCAATGGTGACACTGTTGTTTATGAAACATTTAGATGGTTCTTCCTAGAACCACTGATTGCTCCAGAAGGCATCATGAAAGTGACTATCTACTTCCTTATCACAAATGATCATTCAGTGGTTAATGTCTTTTCCAATGGTGACACTGTTGTCTATGAAACATTTAGATGGTACTTCCTAGAACCACTGATTGCTCCAGAAGGCATCATGAAAGTGACTGTCTACTTCCTTATCACAAATGATCATTCAGTGGTTAATGTCTTTTCCAATGGTGACACTGTTGTCTATGAAACATTTAGATGGTACTTCCTAGAACCACTGATTGCTCCAGAAGGCATCATGAAAGTGACTGTCTACTTCCTTATCACAAATGATCATTCAGTGGTTAATGTCTTTTCCTTCACACTTGGCTTTTTCATTTGATGAACAGAGTACAGAATTCCAATTGACATCTTTATATATATCAACTGTATCAAACAAACACTAAAAGGGGTTATTTTAGCCATACAGATCTATTACTAATTTACTTCAATAAAATAAGAGATTAATAACATTATTGTGTATACAATTTAGATATTCACACAAGCACTGAAAATTTTGAACTGAAGGTGATGGAATAACTTCATGACACGTATTACAATATTTTTATCTAACTCAAATTTTGCTTCTCTAATGATATTAATTAGTTGTTCCATATCAAATAGCAAAATTACCTTAATGTTAATTATTTTCTTTTTAGATTTAATTCATGAATATGAAGTGCAGGAAATATTGTTGTTGTTGTTGTCTTCAGTCCTGAGACTAGTTTGATGCAGCTCTCCATGCTACTCTATCCTGTGCAAGCTTCTTCACTTCCCAGTACTTGCTGCAACATATATCCTTCTGAATCTGCTTAGTGTATTCATCTCTTGGTCTCCCTCTACGACTTTTACCCACCACACTGCCCTCCAATGCTAAATTTGTGATCCTTTGATGCCTCAGAACATGTCCTACCAACCGGTCCCTTCTTCTAGTCAAGTTGTTTCACAAACTCCTCTTCTCCCCAATTCTATTCAATACCTCCTCATTAGTTACGTGATCTACCCATCTAATCTTCAGCATTCTTCTGTTGCACCACATTTCAAAAGCTTCTATTCTCTTCTTGTCCAAACTATTTATCGTCCATGTTTCACTTCCATACATGGCTACACTCCATACAAATACTTTCAGAAACGACTTCCTGACACTTAAATCTATACTCGATGTTAACAAATTTCTCTTCTTCAGAAACGCTTTCCTTGCCATTGCCAGTCTACATTTTATATCCTCTCTACTTCGGCCATCATCAGTTATTTTGCTCCCCAAATAGCAAAACTCCTTTACTACTTTAAGTGTCTCATTTCCTAATCTAATTCCCATAGCATAACCCAACTTAATTCGACTACATTCCATTATCCACGTTTTGCTTTTGTTGATGTTTATCTTATATCCTCCTTTCAAGACACTGTCCATTCCGTTCAACTGCTCTTCCAAGTCCTTTGCTGTCTCTGACAGAATTACAATGTCATCGGCGAACCTCAACATTTTTATTTCTTCTCCATGGATTTTAATACCTACTCCGAATTTTTCTTTTGTTTCCTTTACTGCTTGCTCAATATACAGATTGAATAACATCGGGGACAGGCTACAACCCTGTCTCACTCCCTTCCCAACCGCTGCTTCCCTTTCATGCCCCTCGACTCTTATAACTGCCATCTGGTTTCTGTACAAATTGTAAATAGCCTTTCGCTCCCTGTATTTTACCCCTACCATCTTCAGAATTTGAAAGAGAGTATTCCAGTCAACATTGTCAAAAGCTTTCTCTAAGTCTACAAATGCTACAAACGTAGGTTTGCCTATCCTCAATCTAGTTTCTAAGATAAGTCATAGGGTCAGTATTGCCTCACGTGTTCCAATATTTCTACGGAATCCAAACTGATCTTCCCCTAGGTCGGCTTCTACTAGTTTCTGCATTCGTCTGTAAAGAATTCGCGTTAGTATTTTGCAGCCGTGAATTATTAAACTGAGAGTTCGGTAATTTTCACATCTGTGAACACCTGCTTTCTTTGTGATTGGAATTATTATATTCTTCTTGAAGTCTGAGGGTATTTCACCTGTCTCATACATCTTTCTCACCAGATGGTAGAGTTTTGTCAGGACTGGCTCTCCCAAGGCTGTCAGTAGTTCCAATGGAATGTTGTCTACTCCCGGGGCTTTGTTTCGACTCAGGTCTTTCAGTGCTCTGTCAAACTCTTCACGCAGTATCGTATCTCCCATTTCATCTTCTTCTACGTCCTCTTCAATTTCCATAATATTGTACTCAAGTACATTGCCCTTGTATAGACCCTCTATATACTCCTTCCACCTTTCTGCTTTCCCTTCTTTGCTTAGAACTGGGTTTCCATCTGAGCTCTTGATATTCATACAAGTGGCTCTCTTTTCTCCAAAGGTCTCTTTAGTTTTCCTGTAGGCAGTATCTATCTTACCCCTAGTGAGATAAGCCTCTACATCCTTACATTTGTCCTCTAGCCATCCCTGCTTAGCCATTTTGCACTTCCCGTCAATCTCATTTTTGAGACTTTTGTATTCCTTTTTGCCTGCTTCATTTACTGCGTTTTTATATTTTCTCCTTTCATCCATTGAATTCAATATTTCTTCTGTTACCCAAGGATTTCTACTAGCCCTTGTCTTTTTACCTACTTGATCCTCTGCCGCCTTCACTACTTCATCCCTCAGAGCTACCCATTCTTCTTCTACTGTATTTCTTTCCCCCATTCCTGTCAATTGTTCTCTTATGCTCTCCCTGAAACTCTGTGCAACCTCTGATTTAGTCAGTTTATCCAGGTCCCATCTCCTTAAATTCCCACCTTTTTGCAGTTTCTTCAATTTTATTCTACAGGAAATATTACAGAACAGCATATAAAAATCATAGCAACAAGTACTTGAACCAGCTATGTATTAAACTTAAATAAGAAAAGAAAACATTAAAAAACTGTCTCAAAATATTTTTCCACAGTCAAGATCACAAGCTGATGACCGATACCTACAAATATTGACTCATAGGCACTCAAAGCTAAATTTAACAGAACTACAACCTGTCTTCTGGGAGGCAAACTTGCACAGCTGTGTCAACTCAGATAGTATGCAACCATCTCCACATGATCAGTTCAGCTTCTAGGCATCCATTACAAAGAGTAGTACAAGCCCCCATGACAATGGTGGCTTGGGGAACACCTGGAATGAGACCTGGATCAATGGCATTGGGTTCTTGTCTCCAGTGAGTGCAGAATTTGTCTGACACTTGATGTCATCATAGAAGAGAATGGATGTGGCTGGGACCAATGTATCTCTCAGGCATGCAGTCCCACAGGTTTGTCTAGGAAGTGGGTCAGTCATATTTTGGGCTGGTATCATATATGGATGTCAACACACATTTCATAACCACTAAGAGTAATTTGAAATCTATGGAGTACTGGGACATCATCCTCTAACCTACTGTCCAGCCTTACACTGAAAAATTCAGTATGGTTCATCTTTCAAGACAATAACGCACAAGCACAACACAACTAACCTCATGAATACCTCATTCCAAATGGCAGGAGTCAATGAAACAGAATGTTGTTTCATCTGCTAATCCGAACCAATCAAGCATGCTTGTTACCAGACGAAATTTGTAGTGTGTAACTGCACGAACCCTCCTAACACAGTGAATGATCTAAGGAGGGCCAACAAAAGTTCAAATGGCTCTGAGCACTATGGGACTCAACAGCTGAGGTCATTAGTCCCCTAGAACTTAGAACTAGTTAAACCTAACTAACCTAAGGACATCACAAACATCCATGCCCGAGGCAGGATTCGAACCTGCGACCGTAGCGGTCTTGCGGTTCCAGACTGCAGCGCCTTTAACCGCATGGCCACTTCGGCCGGAGGGCCAACAGAATAGGTTCAAGCAGAATAGGATCAAGAAGAATAGGATCAAGCAGTGATGCCAAGGAAAATCTATGCATGTTACAATGCATGGGATAGAGCAACATAATATTTAATGTTAGCCAGCAGTAGATTTTTTTTCACAGATCTACACTTCCAAACAGACTACCTTTATTTTGTTTATCACTTAGTTTTCATTTCACAGTATAGATAATTCTTTAGTGTCAAAAGGCTCATTCTTTCATTCTCTGCTCCTCTGGAATCTAAGACCATACACATAGCCTACTGAAGTCCATTTTCAATAGTTGGAAAAACAATGGCCTGTATAACTATGCAGTCATGTGTACATATAGGGGTTGGGGGACGGGGTCTGAACTGCTTGTGCAAGAGGATTTGCTGCTGTTCAATAAAATTGTTTCTTTATACTCTTTTCAATACATTAAAAATATATAGTGAATACACTTGCTCTGGATATCAATGAAAGACTTACCCTGGGCAAGGAAGAGAAATGTATGCACCCTCTTTCAAGACAACCCGCCTTTTCCTCCGATTTCGTGCAGTAGAATGTTCCATTTCTTCACCAGTATCCTCTACAGCCAAGACAGATGCAAATACTTGTATAAGTAACTACTGCATTAAATTTAGTATAAAACATTATAATAAGTCGGAAGTGTTCATGCAAAAAAATATGAATTGGGCAAATGTATTTTTGATAATACTTCATAAATCAATGTTTTCATTTATATATGAGTGGTGGTTCATGGAATTTTTATGGAGAATTCACCCAAGGATGGACTACAACATTATACATACCAATATAAAATGACTGAAATCAGTTAACATAGAAATGCTAAATGGAAATACACTTACGCTGCATACTTGCACAAAAAAATCCATCTTCCTATCTTTTAAGTGCAGATAAACTGCCAATGAAACATTAACTGAAGTCTTTGACATTATATACAAAGTCTTTCTCTAGGGAGACTACTGTTAGTACTATCTGCCTCTCTTGATTCACAGTAATTGAGCTATTAAGCTACTAATGGCAGATAAACAGCAGCTATATAAAACTTCCTGGCACATTAAAACTGTGTGCGGACCGAGACTCAAACTCGGGACCTTTGCCTTTCGCGGCAAGTGCTCTACCAACTGAGCTACCCAAGCATGACTCACGCCCCGTCCTCACAGCTTTACTTCTGCCAGTACCTCGTCTCCTACCAAGCTCTCCAGCTTCTGTAAAGTTTGGAAGGTAGGAGACGAGGTGCTGGCGGAAGTAAAGCTGTGAGGATGGGGTGTGAGTCGTGCTTGGGTAGCTCAGTTGGTAGAGCACTTGCCCACGAAAGGCAAAGGTCCCGAGTTCGAGTCTCGGTCTGGCACACAGTTTTAATCTGCCAGGAAGTTTCATATCAGCGCACACTCCGCTGCAGAGTGAAAATCTCATTCCAGCAGCTATATAGTAACACTGAGGAAACTTTTTTTCCAAATTAGCAGCCTCCCTACTAATTCAGTCGATTAAATTTAGATGGCATAAGCATGAAAAGCACTACACAGTAAAGTGACAGTTTGTTGTTGATACTGTATATACACGGACGAAAAAAATGTCTACATTGTTTTAGAGGTTTCCAATGCACTCAAGATTTATTGTTGCAACAGTGCTTGTGGAGTACATGAAATGATTACATTTACAGATCAATAACAATCTGAGGCATCAGGTATCAATCCATTCTGAAACACCTGTATTAGTACTAGTGTAGCCTCCATGGGCGGCAATGCAGGCGCTGACTTTGGTAACCAATTGATTGTACAGATGGTGAATACTGTCATGGGATATGTTATGCGATGCCTACTTAACCTGTTCATGCAGTTCTGTAAGAGTCATTGGCTGATCAGTCTCACAAGTCACTCCTTGTCCCATCACATCCCACGCATGCTTGATTGGAGGCAAGTCCAAAGATCATGCTGGCCAAAGAAGTTGCTGCACATCTTGCAGAGCACATTGAGTTTCACAGGCAGTGTGTGGGTGAATATTATCCCGTTGAAATAACACATCACCTTCCTGTTGCAAGAACAGTAAAAGAACAGGTCTAACAACATTCTGCATGTACCAAGTGCTGGTTAGCATCTGCTCCAGAAACACCAAAGGTGAATGAGAGTTGTAGCTAATCGCACCCCAGACCAGAAGGCTCCACGAGACAATGCTCACCAAGTCTACATCATACGTGCACATGACTATCACTTGCAAGCAGGTAGAATCTGCTTTCATCACTGAAGACCACAGCACACCATTCCAAGTGATCCTCTGATGGCACCAGTTCGAGCCATTTACCTTCATGCTGTAGCATAGTGGAAGATGGGCTAGAGATGTGTGTGCCCATAGTCACACTGCAAATAACTGGTTTGTGACAGTTAGTGTTGACACATCTTGGATCACAAGCCTTCTTACCTGTGTTGTGGTAGCTGTACAATCTGCTACTGCTGCCCTTACAGTACAACAGTCCTGGTGGGTGTCTGTGATGCTTGGACATCCATAACTTTGTCTAACGGGTGGCCATCATGTCTAACTTGTGTGGCACTTCTCCAAAAGGACCACACTGCCACTAGGAAGGCCAGAATTTGACTCATTTCATACCTGCTCATTTGGCTGTAGGAAGCACGAGTGCATCCCTGTGACATGATTGCCTGCTTGCTTCACAAGTTTGCAGCACACTGAGCCTTCTGGCCGTGAGCATTCCCTATTAAAGGATAGATACAGATGGCATTCTGGTAGCTATGCCATTATGCTATCTGGTGGTGGACGGTGTTGAAACCATTACCAGTACATCTATTATCCCAGAGGATATGCTGTCATCAGATCAAAATCGACGTCATCTTTCCGGGTGCACTAATTTTTTTTCCTGGCAGTGTATATGCCTTGTATAGAAGTTTGTTGTATTTTCATCTCTGATCTGTTCTGTTAACATATCGCCTAATAAATAGTGTTAAGTAATCTGTCTTCCTGGCAATATGGTATACATGAATTTCATGGGCAGCGCTCACCTGGCAGCAGCACATGACATCACTGAAAAGCTGATGCAACGAACACAACTTGCTGATGTTAATGCAGAAAATGCAGTGAATCTGGAATTGGAACACTGAGCAGACAGTGACTGGCAATATAGATATGGACACTGACTAATCAATCTCATAGAGAATCTGTGCAGTCAGAAATGGCAGTCAAAAATTAGAAAATTGTCACATGGAAGAATACCAAATCCCAAATATTTTAATGTAGATTTGCTTATTTTGGTAGTATTCCTGAACGACTTCCATATAGAGAATCAAAGAGTGGTGATGATTGCAAAAAGTGAAAGGAAGCCTTAAATGATGAACATAAGTTATATGTGAAGATGAAACTTAGGCTCCATCTGATTTACCATCAGGCAGAAAGACTATCAATTTGAAATGAGTAGTCACCATCAAAGAAATGTCAAATGGTCAAACTGAACATTAAAAGGCTCATTCTGTAGTAAAATGTTATTCCCAGATACTAGTAGTGGACTTTGATGAAACATTCTCTCCCGTTGTTCCTCATTCTTCATATTGTTGCCTGTTACCTTTAGCAGCTGAATTTGATTTTCATACTGAACATATTGATGCCTGAACTGCATGCATACTGGTGATCTCAATGAATTAGTTTACATTTGTCAATCTGAAGACCTTGAGAAGAAGGCAGAGGAAATGAAGGTTTGCATTGAGAAGGCAATTCATGGTCTAAAACAGGTATTACACATCTGGTATGAGAAGTTATAATTGGAAAAGTTAATAAATCAATTTAAGATGAGAGATCTTCACAAACTCAGTTGGCATCTTGGCATGAGAATAAAAAAAAAACATAAAACTAAGGACAATTAGCATTCATAAAAGTAAATATGCAGTAAACATACTCAAGAGAATCAATGTGGAAGTTCGTTGCACATCAACTTGAACCTGATTTGAAGTGGCAAAAATGTGAAGAAAACTTGGCAGATGAGGAAGAGCTTGTATTACATTGCATTCTTCATCAGCAAGCTGTTGGGTCACTCATATATTTGGCTCAAAAAAGGCTTGTAGTGATTAGAGAATTTCTGTGTAAATTCCAAGTAAGTCATCTCATGAAGAAGTGGAAGATGGTTTGGGGGAATAAGCCAATATAAACCACATCCACACTCACACTTTAAGTCATTACAACACATTAGAGGCTCACAACCAAACATTCCATGTGCTGTGGAAGTCATAAGAAGATTCAACTCCAGTTATATCAGAAATTCCACTGGGAAGCAGTCAAATGAATTATGAGATACATCAAAGGCACAGTCAATGTAGGACTAGCTTTCAAAAGAAGTGGAAAACTGAAACTAAAGGCTTCTGTGATGGTGTGTGATAAGATTTTAGTCAACAGCTCTCAACAACCAACTATATTTTCAAGTTAATTCATTGAATTCGAAATGGCAACAAACAGTTGCTCTGTCAACTGCAAATACATGACCCTACCAACAGCAAGAACCAATATACTATTGAGAATTGCTCCATGAATTGTGTGTTAAGCTCATAGTCCAGTCAATGAAGGAAACTTAGGGGAAAAATTTGTATAATTGCAAATTTTTGTACAGTGGTAGAAGGGAGTGCCATGAAAAACATACTAGAAATCCTGACCAGTGGGGTGTGAGTGTGGCAGTGAGGGCGTGTTTAAAGGTTACTTTTCCATGTCTTTCTAGAATAACACAAAACTTTGGCTTCTAGCAGAAATGCTTCCTAGCACATAATTAAATGACATTACATTTCCTACAAAAATGGTCCTATTCATTTTTTTTCTCTAGCACTAACAATTTCTATGTTACAACAGATAGAAAACTTGCAGATTTTTAAAAATAGTGTTTTAACTGTATGAAACTAATCTTTATTGTTAAATGAAGTGAGTTAAGAATAAATATTAAATATTAAATTTTTTATGCCATATATAAGTGTAGTAGAGCTGCATTAAGGCATATACTGTATTCTGGGAATGTAACTGGGTGAAAAGGGTGGGATGGGGAGAGGGGTGGGGGGGGGAGGGGTAGATGTACAAGCACGGGGGTAAGAAGTTGCCAGATTGTGATCATGCACTTCCTTCCCTTTGTAGATCTACAAATTGTGTCTAATTTATCAGACACAGTTCCCGCATTTTCATCAGTGTCTACAGTAGAGTTCCGCAGCATGTGCCAATAGTCCGTTTATCTGGGTAGTTTAGTTTTCCACAGTCTTTAGTATGGATAGGGACTGTGACAGTTGTGTGCAGATCCCCGCTGAGTTGGTGTCACTTTGCTCTCAGCTCCAGGCTGTGGTGGCTTTGGTTACACAGCTTGAGGCTGCAGTGGATGGACACCACTGTTGTGGGCTGGCTGTGGGCATCCAACAGACGTCCAGCAAGTCCAAGTCCTCCAATTGGTCCATACTGGTGGGCAGCCCAGTTACTGCTCACACTGAGGTTGACCCCTCAACTGTGATCGAGTGGGAGGAGGTCGCCCCGGGGCATAGTAGGTAGCGAAAGACTTCCCAGGGGGCCGCATGTAAGGCCTCCCCGGTTAGTCAGACAAACAGGTTCCAGGTGCTGTCTGTGGCTGACACTGTCGCTGAGACAGATGCCATCACCTGTCCTGTTTCAGAGGAAACCTCTCAGCCTGCAAGATCCGGACAATCACAGAGGGTGGGATTATTGATAGTTGGGAGCTCTAATGTTAGACAGGTTATGGGGCCCCTTAGGGATATGGCTGCCAAGAAGGGGAAGGAAGCCAATGAGCACTCCATGTGCATACCGGGTGGAGGTCCTCCCAGATGCCATGAGGAGCACAGGGCGCAGCCAACTGCAGGTGGTGGCCCACGTCGGTACTAATGATGTGTGTCACTTTGGATCAGAAGAGATTTGGTTTCGAGTGGCTAACAGAAGTGGTAAAGGCTGCTAGTCTTGCTTGGGAGATAAAAACAGAGCTGTCCATTTGCAGCATAGTAGACAGTACCAATTGCAGACCTCTGGTACAGAGCCAAGTGGAGGGTCTGAATCAGAGGCTCAGACAGTTCTGCGGCAATGTAGGCTCCAGATTCCTAAACTTGCACTAAAGGGTGGTTGGGTATCAGGTTCCACTGAATAGGTCAGGAGTCCACAATATGCAGGAGGTGGCTACATGGGTAGCTGGGGCTGCATGGTGTGGACTGGGTGGCTTTTTGGGTTAGAGGGTCTCAGGAAAACACAAAAAGGGTGCAGGCCGAACACAGGATGAACATCGATACAAGAACCATCAGTATAACAGTTGTAAATTGTCGTAGCTGTGTTGGGAAAGTACCAGAGCTCCAAGTGCTAATAGAAAGCACTGGTGCTCAAATTGTTACAGGCACTGAAAGCTGTCTAAAACCAGAGGTAAGCTCAGCCAAAATTATTGTGAAGAACCTAATTGTGTTCCGAAAGGATAGGCTAAACATGGTTGGTGGTGGTGCATTTGTTGCTGTTAGAAGTAGTTTATCTTGTCGTAAAATTGAAGTAGATAGTTCCTGTGAGTTAGTATGGGCAGAGGTCATTGCTGGCAACCAGAATAAAATAATAATTGGATCCTTTTACCGACCCTATTCAGATGACACAATTTCTGAAAGGTTCAAAGAAAACTTGACTTTGATTTCAAACACATACCCGACTCATACGATTACAGTTGGTGGTGACTTTAAATATATGTTGCTGAAAATAGATGTTTAATTTTGGAGATATGCATGAAACATCATCTGAAATTGTGCTAAACACATTCTCTGGATATTATTTTGAGCAGTTAGTTCATGAGCCCAAGCGAATAGTAAACCATTGTGAAAACACACTGGACTTCTTAGCAACAAATAATCCTGAGTTAATAACAAGCATCAAAATGGATACAAGGATTAGTGAACACAGGGTTGTCATAGCGAGACTGAATATCGTAACCCCCAAATACTCCAAAAATAAACAAAAAATATGAATGTTCAAAAAAGCAGATAATAATTCACTTGCCTTCCTGAGAGACAATCTCCACTGCTTCCAAATTAACAATGTAAGTGTAGACCAGATGTGGCTTTAATTCAAAGAAATAGTATTGTCAGCAGTTGAGAGATTTATACCAGATAAATTAACAATCGATGGAGCTGATGCTCCTTGGTACAAAAAACAGGTCAGAACACTGTTGCAAACAACAAAACAAACTTGCCAAATTCAAACAGATGCAAAATTCCCAAGATTGGAGACCTTTTACAGAAGCCAAAAATTTAGCACGAACTTCGATGTGAGATGCTTATAATAGTTTCCACAATGAAACGTTGTCTCAAAACCTGGCAGAAAATCCAAAGAGATTCTGGTTGTATGTGAAGTATGCTAGCAGCAAGACACAATCAATGCCTTCTCTGCATGATAGCAATGGAGATACTATCAAAGACAGTGTTGCCAAAGCAGAGTAACTTAACACAGCCTTCTGAAATGCCTTCACAAAATAAGACAAAGTAAACATTCCAGAATTTGAATCAAGAACAGCTGCCAACATAAATAACATAGAAATAAATATCCTCAGAGTAGTGAAGCAACTTAAATCACCTTAATAAAAGCATGTCTCCTGGCCCAGACTTTACACCAATTAGGTTCCTTTCAGAGTATGCCGATGCAATAGCTCCATACTTAACAATCATTTGCTCGATGAAAGATCCGTACCCAAAGACTGGAAAGTTGCACAGGTCATACCACTATTCAAGAAAGGTAGTAGGAGTAATCCACTAAATTACAGGCCCATATCATTAACATCAATATGCAGCAGGATTTAGGAACATATATTGTGTTCAAACATTATGAATTACCCTGAAGAAAACGGTTCACTGACGCACAGTCAACATGGATTTAGAAAACATTGTTCTTGTGAAAAACAACTAGCTCTTTACTCACATGAAGTGTTGAGTTCTATTGACAAGGGATTTCAGATTGATTCCATATTTCTGGATTTCGAGGAGGCTTTTGGCGTTGTACCACTCAAGAGGCTTGTAGTGAAATTGCGTGCTTATGGAATATCATCTCAGTTATGTGACTGGATTTGTGATTTCCTGTCAAAGAGGTCATAGTTCATAGTAACTGATGGAAAGTCATTGAGTGAAACAAAAGTGATTTCTGGTGTTTCCCAACGTAGTGTAATAGGCCCTTTGCTGTTAATTATCTATATAAACGATTTGGGAGACAATCTGAGCCGCAGTCTTAGGTTGTCTGCAGATGACGCTGTCGTTTATTGACTAATAAAGTCATTAGAAGATCAAAACAAGTTGTAAAATGATTTAGAAAAGATATCTGTATGGTGTAAAAATTGGCAATTGACCCTAAATAATGAAAAGCATGAGGTCATCCACATGAGTGCTAAAAGAAATCTGTTAAGCTTCTGTTACATGATAAATCAGTCAAATCTAAAGGCCATAAATTCAACTAAATACTTAGGAATTACAATTACGAACAACTTAAATTGGAAGGAACACATAAAAAATGTTGTGGGGAAGGCTAACCAAAGACAGTTTTATTGGTAGGACACTTAGAAAATGTAACAGATCTACTAAGAGACTGCCTACACTATGCTTGTCCGTCCTCTTTTAGAATACTGCTGCATGGTGTGGGACACTTACCAGATAGGATTGATGGAGTACATCAAAAAAGTTCAAAGAAGAGCAGTCACTGAAATGATACACAATTTGGCGTGGACACCATTAAAACAAAAGCTTTTTTTGATGTGGCGGAATCTTCTCACAAAATTCGAATCACCAACTTTCTCCTCCGAATGTGAAAATATTTTGTTGTGACTGACCTAAATAGGGAGAAACGATCACCACGATAAAATAAGGGAAATCAGAGCTCGTACGGAAAGATACAGGTGTTTGTTCTTCCTGCTTGCTATATGAGATTAGAATAATAGAGAATTGTGGAGGCGGTTCGATGAACCCTCTGCCAGGCACTTAAATGTGATTTGCAGGGTATACACGTAGATAAAAGTAGTTCCCCACTCTCTCTACCACACTACATTACAAGAAGCAAGTACAGGGTGTTTCACAAGTTATACCAGCCATTTCTGCAGCTCCCCTTGTGAATCACTGGCGAAAAAGTGGGCAGAGCTGTCAGGGGTCTATTTATTTTCCACAAAGATCATTAACATTATGTGAAATACAAATACAAATTACTGGTAATATTAGCGCAAGAAACACATATGGACAGAATGTACATAGA
The DNA here is from genome assembly GCF_023898315.1 of Schistocerca nitens. Classification (NCBI taxonomy): domain Eukaryota; kingdom Metazoa; phylum Arthropoda; class Insecta; order Orthoptera; family Acrididae; genus Schistocerca; species Schistocerca nitens. The sequence goes on from NC_064617.1 coordinate 57,583,139, forward strand.
TATCTGTACACTGTTTTATAATGGTAGTGGGGAAACTGATTCTTTGTCATTCTGTAAGGCAGTTGCAGTGTTCTTCTGGAAAATGCAACTTCCCCCACCGTGAGTGCTGCTCACTCTTCAGTCTGCAGGCAGACTATACCTCCTCAGCATTTCCTGTCCAGTTCTCTTGCATGAGCAGACAAAATAACTTCACCATGTTTGTGTTTATATAATGCATTATTTTCAGTGTATTAAGAGAGGATGTATTTGCAGTTGTGAAGTGAGATATTATGTAAAAAGTCTCAACGGCTGCAGCTGTAAACTGTCTACCATACTTAGCCCCTCTCCCAAGTGTAGCACACTGTGTGTATGTATTTGACAACGTTGATTTCATTGTCTACACTATCGATAGCTGAAATACTTTTCACAGCTTCAGAGATATCAAACTCATCATCCCAGCATCAGCTGTTCTGACATCTGAAGTGGCCCATGGCTTAAATTTGCTCCCTCTGCAACAGGTCACCAAGGTGTTATGGAACTTCCGATATTTCAACATAACTCAAGCAATGCATTACGGCAGATTATTGTTCTAGACTTTAATATGATCAGCTCACTCTATAAGTGCCAGCAATTTTGGAATGGAAGATATTAATGCAATTTACTTGTAACTCAACTAATGGTGAGAGAAGTGTAATACTTGTTCATCATGTCTACAACACAGTTTACAATGCACTGTCAATGATAGCAGTAATGTGTCACATTTATCAATCCAATCCCTTTCCCACCAACATTACACAGGCCACTAACAACCCATGTTTACAAATTATACACTTTTCAGCCATTTTACATAAAACATCAGCTGAAACTGCAAATAAGGTCTCAGTTAACAAATTGTAAATAACACTGTTATGTAAATACAAGCTCAGTGAAGTTATTTTGTCTTCTTACATGAGGGAAACAGAGAGGAAGTGCTGAGGGGTATAGAGTGTCTGTAGACCAAGAAACGAGCAGGGCCCATGGTGGGGGAGGTGTCTTGCTTAGAAAAACACTACAACTGCCACACAGGATGACTAAGAATCAGTTTTCCCATCTAGCAGCGTAGAACAATGCGCAGAGAGTTATATCAATACCGTGAATATGCGTTTCTGGATTTATTATTAGTAGTAACTCATATCTGTATTCCATACAATGTTAATGCACTTTCTGGAAAATAAACAGCCCTCGGGCATGTATGCACACTGTATCACCAGTGATTCACAAGATGCACTGTGGAAGAAATGGTGTAACTTTGTGAAATACTATGTAGTTGCTTCTTGTTACACAGGGGGTAGAAACATTGGGGACTTGACTGCTTGCTCTTCAGTTTGCAGACCTGGGAAACAGGGAAGTGCATCACCTCAATCTGCCAAACTGCCTTCCCTCATGCTTCTGCTCTCCACCCCAAATCCTCTGTCCCCTGTTACACCCACAGAATACAGTTTATCCCTGGATATAGCTCTACTGAACTTAGATGTGGTACACCCATTTAATATTTATTATTAACACACTTCATTTAATAGCAGACATTAATTTCATACAATTAAAATACTATTTTTAATATATGTGATATTTTCGTGCCCTCCAGCACAGAAACTATTAGTCATAGTGTACATCACATACACGGTGGCAACAGGGGGGGGGGGGGAGGGGGGGGGGAGTGGCACCCTCCCAGCTCTCTGGAAAAGGAAAAAAATTATTGTGTAGCCTCCCCCCAAACACAGTGCAGTCAGGTATTTTTCTTCCAAGAAAATGATTTAAAAGTCAGTATTATGCAGTTTTATAACAGAATCAGAACTGAAGTATTATTATGGTTAGTTAAAAGTCGCCATTCACCTTTGAAATTATTAAAGATACTCCACACTTCCACATCTTGACCCCCCCCCCCAACACACACACACACACACACACACACACACACACACACACACACACACACACACTCAAAGTATCATATGGGTGCTCTTTTCCTAGAGAGAAAATGAATATCTGCTGTTTTTGTACGAAATTTAATGTAGCTTTGTTTTGTACATGGAAACATTTTTGCTATAAGCTGCAGTTTTCGAGTTATTCAAGAAAAACCTAAAAATGTGACCTTTAAACATTATAACACCCCCTCACTCGCGCACCCCACTGGTCAGGATTTTTAATATTTTGTTCATGGCAGTCCCCCCTACCACTGTACAAAAATTTGTGACTATGCAACTTTTTTTACTTATTCAAACTGTTTCGGTATTCATTGGCTGAACTAACAGTGAAAAACTGGTGAGTGTGTCCTATGTTAATGGAGGTGTCATTGCACTGAGTCACAATGGTTTGCATCGTGCTAAAAAAAGCACATCAACATAAGCCATCACTATATTCATGAGTTAATTACTGTGGGAAAGTTGAACATCAAGTTGGTCAGTACTGACAAGTTAAAAGCTAGTTTTTTGATAAAGCCACTGCCAAAGGTTAGGCAGCTGTGGTGTTGCCAAGCCATGGGAGTTTCAGAATTTACAAACTAACATCTCGAGGACCTGTAGGGGTGTTTGGAACAATTACATTTTTTCTTTTGCTGGTGCCTTGTATAGTATTTTGTTGTTTTTTCATCTTTGTTCTGTTTTGCAAATATATAATATAATAAACATGTTCAGTAATCTGTGTTCCTGGCAGTACTGTGTAAATGAATGTCATTCATTAAAGTCACCTTCGTAATCTCTGACTGTAAAGTCACCTTCGTAATCTCTGACTGGTGCCAGTATTCAATAAGCGGAATGTGCACTTATCTGAAACTTGCTGGCAGATTGAAACTGTATGTTGGACTGGGACTCGAGTCTGGTACCTATGCCTCTCACAGGCAGGTGTTCTACTGACTGAGTCATCCAAGCACGAATCATGGCCCACCCTCACAAATTTACTTCCACCAGTACTTCACCTCCCTTTCCAACTTCGCAGAAGTTCTTCTGTGCATACCCGATGGGCCTAGGACTCCTAGAGGGAAGGATATCACAGAAACATGGCTTAGCCACAGCCTCAAGGATTGTTTCTGGAATGAATTTTCACTCTGCAATGCAGTGTGCACTGAGTTAATATTTCTTGACAGATTAAAACAGTGTGCTGGTATGGCTTACTAAAAAAATAAAAAAATAAAATAAATAAATAAAATAAAAAAAAGCCAGCAGTCTGAACTTTATGTCAACACAATGGGTGAGGCTTCTAAGGGCATAGGTGAGAGATGCTTCTAAGAGCATAGGGCACAGCACCTTTATGTCAACACAATGGGTGAGGCTTCTAAGGGCATCGGTGAGAGATGCTTCTAAGAGCATAGGGCACACCATGCTGAACTGAGCTTCTTGATTATATTCTTTGCAAGTTGATTCCACTGTTACTTTATCTAGCTGGGCCTAAAGAAATTTTGCACTCTGTTCTTCATTCAGTATATGACTATTAATGCTAGCTTCTGGTGCCAAGTGGTCATTATTGTTTGTTTGAAGTTAGTCTTTGAGAGATTAAGGCTTAAAATATTGTGAACTGTTACATATAATAGACAACAGTGTTCACTAGCTTTCAAGCTCTGGCCCTTTTCAGTTGCCTGGGCTGATGGGTGTGGAAAGGGGATAGGGAAAGATGCATGAGGCAAGTTGGTAGCAGGGTGGTGCAAGACAGGAGCAGGAAAGACAGATGGCTCTGTAGCGGGCGGCACAAGGTGAAACAAGTCCTGAGGCAGTAGAGCATATAAGAAATATAGAGTGAGGGAAAGGAGGGGTGAAAAGAGAGGGAAATGGAGAGAGGGGGGGGGGGAGGCACGGATGAGAGAGAGAAGGGGAGAGAAATAGAAAGAGGGAAGGGGAGCAGGAGAAAGAGAAAGGAGGGGGACAGAGAGAGAGAAGGGAGAGGGAGAGAGAGAGAGAGAGAGAGAGAGAGAGAGAGAGAGAGACAGATAGAGAGAGAGGGAGGGAGGGAGAAGTGCTGCCTGACTTAACTGTAAACCCGTCACACATGTTTATCTATGATCACAACGTATGATCATGCATTTTTACTTGCATTGATCATATTTATTTACAAGAGTGCTTGCTACTTCTTTCTTCTATAAAAACATTTTATGATCTTTCTTCTGACTTCTGCATATCTCAAAGAAATGGAAAACCCAGAATGGAATAATGACAGTATTATGAAAAGGATAATTTCTACTCACCATACAGTCTGCTGAGTCACAGATAGGCACAAGAAAAAGACGTCAAACAGTCAAACAAAGCTTTCAGCCAAACAGGTCTTCATCAGAAATAACACACACACACACACACACACACACACATATGCAAACACAACTAACACTCACATTACCACACACTCAATATGGCGTAGGAAGCCAGAGTCTGTGATCATGTATGTGTGAGTTGCATTTTTGTGTGTGTGTGTGTGTGTGTGTTTTCTAATTCTGATGAAGGCCCAGCTTTCTTTGACAGTCTTTTTGTTGTGGCTATCATTATTCCTATATAGCTCACTGTATATAATATACCATTTACTTCCATTATATCACTTCAGCTATAAGTTCTCATCATTTTATTTTTAACCTTTTTAAACTATTTTTTCAGTCACTCCTTTTATTTCCAGGCTATCCAACCATGAATCCCTGCTTAGTCTACCTCTGCCAGTTATGAAAACTTTCTTATGCCCTATCAAAACTCAATACACATCTTCTTTCTGAAATCTTGCCTAGCACATGACATTCCATCTAATGCATTTACCATTAAAATAGGCATCCCAGGCTGTCACTCACCCTACTGCAGGAACCTTTATTTTTTCGGGTTCCTTCCATCTGTCATCCTCACCGGTCTGGTCCTTTGTAATCAAACAGTGAAAGCTCAAACCATGCTTAACAGCCTCTGCTCCTTTTGCAAAATCCTTTTACTCTGATTACAACTTCTTGAGTAGTATCACTGCAACAGAAACACGCATTTAAACAGCTGGAACAGCATTTCCAGTGTCATCTGAGGTAGCTGTCCCAGTTACTTCTGTCTTATGCCTGCATTCAATTGACTCTAGGCAATAAACAGCCTATCACTATGATCCAACGACCCCTCCCCCAATCAACCCCTCCTAACTTATCAACCACACCTTTCTGACTTATTCTGCCTCCCACATCCCCAAGTACTTCTTCCACCCTCCATAAAACACATGGCACCGGAACACCCATCCTTTAATAGAGAAGTCTGACTCCTACAGAAGACTCGGTACTTTCTAAAGGCCCCACCTTTTGTACAAAACTATGTTCAACCATGCTAGGATTGTACAGGACACTTTTTCCTTTGCTCATTCTCTGGAACGGAAACATTTCTTCACCATGCACCTCACTGACAACAGCCAATCAATATCCTACACAACCTTGCTTAAAACAGTCCACCCTCCCTCCAACCATGATCCTCCTCCTCTTTTGACTAGTCATTCCCTGATAATCTTCCAAGAATCCCTCATTTCTAACCTGGCCTCACTTTCCTCTCCTAACTCACTCCCTAGTAAGCCTAACATCACTCCTATGGAACACACTGCTAACCAATATCCAGAAACCAATTCAAATGTTATCATTCTTCCCATAGACAAAGGCTCCACCATGATGGTCTTGAATCATAGTGACTTTGTGGCTGAGGATCCCTGCCAACTTTCCAACATCTCTGCATACAAACTTTACAACCATGATCCCATCTCAGAAGTCCAATATGACCTCCAGCACTTCCTCAAGGCCATAGGCCCATTGCAGAACCTGACACCTGAATCCATCTCCCTGTTCACATCAGCTGCTCCTCCCCACACTCCTATCTCTTACCTACTCCAAAAACTCAAGACCCGCAGGTCTTCCTACTAGTCATTCTGTTGTGGCTGGTTACAATGCCCTCACAGAATGAACCACTGCCTTTGTTAACTAACACCTCCAAACTATTGTCCATAAACTCCCATCCTACATTCAAGATACCACTCAGTTCCTTCACTGCCTTTTCACAGCTCCTGCCTTGCTATCACCAGACTCCTTGTAGGTCACTGTCGATGTGATGTCCTTGTACATCAACATCCCCCATGTCCATGATCCTGTGTTCATGGGATATTTCCTTTCCCAGCATCCTTGTGATATCAAACCCACAACCTCTTTCCTAATCCTCCTGGCAAACCACATCCTGACCCACAATTATTTCACTTTTGAAAGCCAGATATACATGCAAATCCTTGGTACTATCATGGGTACTTGCATGGCACCGTCATAAGCCACCTTATTTTTGGGCCATCTGGAGGAACGCTTCCTATTTAGTAAACAACTAAAACCCCTTGTCTGGTTCAGATTCATTGATGACATTTTTGTGATCTGAACTCACAGCAGGGACAACCTTTACTCTTTCCTCCATAGCTCAAAGCCTATTTCTAAATCTGGTCCTTCTTAAGTCAACAAGCCACTTTCCTAGATGTTGATCTCCACCTCTCTTAGATGGGTCCATAAATAGATTTGTTCATATCAAGTGTGCCACCCACCAACAATATCTCCACTTTGACATCTATCACCAATTTCATGTCAAAAAGTCTCTTCTCCACATTTTTCCCATCCCTGGATGTTGCATCTGCAGTGGAAATCAGGAGCTGTTGAAATATAGTGATAACCTTACCAGAGCTTTTATTGACAGACAATATCCTATCAAGTTCATTGATAAACAGATCACCCACGTCACCTACTCCTCTGACACTTTGAGAAGGCTTTGTATCACAATCAGTTTTTCATTGTGAATATTCCCAATCTTATATCTGCAGCTTGAGAGTTAACATGTTTATACTGATACATAGTCAACTGTAGCCTTCAGTTCTAACAATCAGCACACAAATGTGTGTACACTGTCAGCGCCTCTCCAGGCCTGTTCAACTGATAAGTTGCTGTGTTATGTATTCATGTATATGTAATTGTGTATTGACATTAACTTGATTTGTAAATTGGTTTCCTATAATTTTGCTGTGCCCCTTTCTCTTTTCTTTTAAACAGATCATCTGATGATGACTTAGTAATAAGTAAAAACCACTAATAATACCCTTTCACACACTTGGGACTGAAATACACAATTGAAAATAAAATGACGAAGTGGTCGTCACTGCATTTTCCTAAGACACTAGCCTACTCTGTGTGATCCAAGTATTTTATGGAGTCAGCAAGTAGTGGTAAATACTCTTATTTCTATTTGTAGGTAGACAATTTTGTGTCATTCTCTGAGTATGCCAGCAGTTAACTGAAGACAAAAAAAAATTAATTTTGCACTGGAATGAGATTTTCACTCTGTGGCGGAGTGTGTGTTGATATGAAATTTCCTGGCAGATTAAAACTGTGTGCTGGACTGAGACTCGAACTTGGGACCTTTGCCTTTCGTGGGCAAGTGCTCTATCAACTGAGCTACCCAAGCACGACACACACCCCATTCTCACAGTTTTACTTCTGCCAGTACCTCGTCTCCTACCTTCCAAACTTTACAGAAGCTCTTCTGCAAACCTTGCAGAACTAGCACTCCTGAAAGAAAGGAGTGCTAGTTCTGCAAGGTCGCAAGAGAGCTTCTATAAAGTTTGGATGGTAGGAGACGAGGTACTAATTTTGCACTGTGTACAGACAGCATTGTTTTTGTATTTTGATTCATTAAAATGTCTCTTCATTGTTTGACTTGCCTTTGATACATAACTCCAGGCATATTTCCACATTCACAAACTCTGGTATAATGCTAGTTGCATTAGCTATGAATGGGAGGTATGACATCAACATCACAGATCGGCAGGAGATCTCCCGTACCTTGTACAGCAATTTCCAAATCACTGTTTCATTTGTGTTACCATTAGGTGCTTCCTGTAAATTATAATCAGACATATAGCAGCACTTACCCCAAGAGACTTTTGTAAAGATTGCTTCAAAGAGCTCAATATTATGGCAGTCCCTTGCCTCTACATGTACAGTTGCCTTCCCAGGGTTAAAGAGAATTTAAATAATTTTAACCTTAGGATGCCCATATATGACTACAACACAAGAAATGGGCAATCAATTGATAGGCTACAGTAGGTAGCTAGGGTTCAAAACAGCCACAAATATGTAGCCTACAGATTCTTCAACAGACTTCCAAAAGCTGCCCATTCTGTCCCCTGTAGTACATTTAGGATTGTTCTAGCACAGTGGTTATGAAGAAAGGATATTACACAGTAAAAGAGTGTGAGGAATCAGATTTAAGTGTCATAAGGTTTTGACTACTGTCATACTAACTTCTAATAAATCACTGGTTAAAAGGTTACTCCGTATATAATTTTTACATTATATGTAACAATGTGTCACTGATGAAAATATCATGAAAGTTTTATGTACCTCATGTCTCTTAGCTTCATATGTAAATATTTTCACCGACAACATGTAAAATGTTCAAAGGTGATAAATTCTAATTTCTCAACTGGAGTGTAGCACAGCATCACACTTTAAACCTGATTACACGACAGAATAAAACTGTATGGCACATAGCAGTTTCCCCCACTAACTTCACCAAAATAGCTTAGCAAAAAGATGTTTGAAGAATTGTATTAATTTACCTCTGTTGTTGTATACTACGCAACATCACAAAGTGTTTGAATGAAAGAGGGTTCCAAATTGGATGCAAAAGAATGATAGAAAAGACTGACATCTGTTAAACTCTATAAAGGGAGTAGCTAGTCTATTTTTCATGACAGAATTAAAAACAAAGCAAAATTATTTAAAAGGGAGGCAACAAAATAACTATGAAGAATTTAGCATATGAATATATACCCACTACAAAGAGAAAATGCAGAAAGATGTTAAATATGTTGGTCCCATCCAGAATCAGTTTTACGGCAAGTTGACTATTTCTACTCATTCAGTTACCACTCTTGTCATGCTCCATGGTTCCACCACAAAGGTAAATCTTTGCAGATGTAAAATGAGTCTAATAATTTGAGGACAGAGGGAAGCAGCTTTCAAATGCTACACTAAACACTTATTAGCTTGAACTGGAAGCAGCTTTCAAATGCTACACTAAACACTAATTAGCTTGAATTATGTGGAAATGCTATTGTTTTAAAAAGTAAACTGCTTTTTAATTACATAATTATGGAAATGTATGTAGCCACCTAATAGAGCAATTAAAGATAGCAACTTCTCTTATAATATCAAGAAGTTTCTTAAGAAACAGTGATTCTCTATCATAAGCACAAACTACAGACTAAGAGAGCAAACATTAATAAAAAAGAAAAACTACATGTCTGTCTGAACCACAATACTTGAAGCCTTCAATAGCTACCATGACATCCTACTGGTGGACTTTTCACATCCTCTAAGAAGTTCTAACCACACACTAAAAATGTAGGTGGCAAAAAAATTAAGAGTCCAGACACTTGTTGACAATAAATGGAGTATAAGAGACAATGGCAAAACAGAATCCAGAATGTTAATTGCTGCCTTCACGTGTTACTCCAAAATATGAAAAATAGGGATATTTGTCACCAATTAACATTAAAACACCTACACAGAAGAAATCTTTCTTAGAAACTATTGTGAAACAGTAATAGAAAAAAATGGTACAACTGAATGCCAGCAAATGTAATTGCTGCAATTCATAGACCTGCAAAAGAGATATATTGGTGACCAAAAATATTACACATATTTAAGCATTAAGAACACATATTTAAGCATTAAGAACAGGAGTTCATGTGGTGTATCATATAACGAAGGTGAAGACAAGATGAACATTTTCCTGTTGCCACTTGGTAGGTGTCATTTATTTCTGTTGTAATTTGACTGAATAACATTTAAACTGTTCAAAACACAAGGAACTGTAAACACAGTTCTTGGAACTGCAAATACAGCAACTCACATGTAACATATTATTATGCAAAAGAACACATGAAAATTAAGATAATTTTCTGAAACACATTGAGCTTTAAAAACTGTGACTGATAACAGTAATTGTTTTTATCTTAAACTCAAAACTCACAAAAGGAGCACACTAGTATCCAACATGGAAGATGTGTGTTTGAGATGAGAACTGCAAGATTTGTTTCCATTCTAGTTTTAGTTTTAAACACTAACCATAATTTTATTTTATTTTTGTAACTGTTTTGATTCTATCGTGGCTGTGCCCTCTTGTAATGTTTTGTGGTTCCTGACTGGATGAGGAAAGAGTGGCCAGTTTCCTCTCGCTACAACACAAAATGCACACATGATTAAAATGCACTTTATTACAGAAACCAATTGAGTACTTAATTTCAGTGATGTCCAATCTGAAGTTGTGTGGTTAACAGCAATCAAGTAACATGTACTAATTCTTGAATCTTGTCCGTGACCATATCACAACTGTATACAATTGACTAACATTCCCTCACAGCTAGCTAAGGTGCGAGGTGATGACTATCACTGTAGAAGACTGGAGTGCAGTGTGACATATTGAGGTGCAATGTGAACTGAGTCCCAATGCGACATACTGAGGTACTGAGATGAGAGACTGAGGCACCTTGGTTGGCGGCAGTGGCTTATATGTACGCTGCCCAAGGGGCATTATCAGTGCAAGTCTGGGGGCGTATCTTGGTTTTCTTTTGTCAAATGTGCATTTAATTCAGAGCCTGTTATACAATTTTTCCTAGTGCTGTCCAGTGTGCTGGTGAAGGAATAGCCAGCACAGTTTCAACAGTGTCTTTATCAGCTTTATGTACACATAGAGAAGACAGCACCTCATAACATTCTTGCACACTCCTTTATAATACTTGACTTTGTAATGCATGTATGTTAGTGACTTACAGAAACTGCACACAACACATAGAACTGATGGCTTGCTAAGCAGATACAATTGGTATCATGTTCACTTTCATATTTATCATGTTTGATTGTTTCAGATCAAACTTCGCATGTAATTTATTTGTTTTAACACACCAGCACCTGAAAAATTTGAAATTTGAATGAATCCAGTAATCATTATGAAGACAAGTGTGACAATAGACAACAGTAAAAATATAAGAACAAAACTATCACTTTCACATTTTTTGTCTCTCTACTTCTTGTTACCAACAGTTGGCCACTCTGAAGTACAGGATTCACTTATTGACCTCTTGTCAATCAAAGACATTAAAGCAGTGGGCATTTACAACCTTCATGATAGGGTAAACTTTGTCAGGTCACCATTTATTCATATCTACGTAACTCCAACTTCTCTTGATTTGTTTTTAGTGGGTTGTGTTTCCCACTGATTGCCCTCTGCTCTCAAAACATGGTTGTACCATGTTACTTATTATTCCACATATCAACAGTAGTTGTTGCAGCTGCCTCCTACTTTCTGTTATGATTGTATCTGAAAAGGTCATACTTTGTAAACCCCAAACCAATACAGATTTCCAGTCACTACAAGCAAAAGAATTTTTTGTGTTGTTTTCTGGGAGGGAAGCATTGCTCAAACAGTCAATAAATATAACAACATAACAAGCAACCAACTGCATAAAAGAAATTTTATTTCTTTGCTCCGGCACTTGCTGCCCTTCTTCAGAAGGCTATATCCATCACATTATTCTTGAGTGTCAACAACAAGATGCATACAGCAAAATGCCAGGGTCATGTGGTTCACACTGACTGAATTTTGTACAGAAACTATGGACAACATGACCATGGCATATTGCTGTATGCATCTTATTGTTGACTGTTGCAAATAATACAATAGATATAACCTTCTGAAAAATGGCACTAAGTGCCCAAAACTGATAAAGAAATTCATTTTTTTATGCAGCTGGCTGCTTATTATTTCACTATATATGACTATAGTTGCTGAGGGTGGAAAAAATTCTGAACAATCAATCACTGATAAATTTTATCCTTGAAATGACAGGCCATTCTTGGTCACACAGTATTCCAGCAAACTGTTACTAATTCAGCATTACCAAACTAACTAGCAGCCATGTAACCATAAAGATCTTTGTCATTTGAAACGCATGCTTTTAGAATGTTTTGTGCAATGATTGTGGGTGTTAGTGTCAGTCTGCAATCACATCACAGGAGCTGTGTAATCTTTATGTTATGCTTAAACCTGTTCTGAACGTTTCACAAGCCATTTTATTATGAATGAAGCTTATTAAAGCCTACGCGCACGCACAGCTGCATATATTATTGACAAGATGACTAATTTATCTATGTGACCATCTTCAGATCTTACATCATCAATAAGCGATCTATTATAGAATGAGCACAAAACTGACTTAATGACAAAGCAATGTCATGCTCCTACTTCATACATTTAGGGAAACTTGAGCTTTACCTCTCATCCACAATAAAATTGATCAATTATTCACTTATGACTGTATTATGCTAGCACAGGATAAAACAAATAACCTTGGATAAACAACAGTAAATAACAACAGTCATTGTGTCAACTGCAGCAAAAATACTTTTTATAGTCTATTGTGGTTTCACTCAATTATTGCAGCAAAGTGTATTGGTGGTTTTGCTACATCAGCCCAACCCTTTTTCGAAACCAGGTCCACCTGGTATGTGAGGGAACTTGCACTTGATCTGCCTGCTGGTCTTCAACAAAATGTCTGGTGCAGGAAAGGATATTCCCTGTTCTGAAATCTTCTACCAGTGCCAAGGGATTGGGCTGCTCCCTGGAGTGCAATGTTGAGGGTGGAGAAGGGAGCATACCTTCGTCAGTGTATGCAGGCCTGAGTCACTCTATTGAGACTGTCTCCTCTTTACCGTCCTTTTCAATCTTCAGAGTGTGCCTCCCCCTTGTGATTACTCTGTATGGTCCTGAGTACATTTAAATGAAGGGAGGATGCACAGTATCACTCCTGAGCCACACATGGGACATATTAGGATTCTATGAACAAACACCCACCATTCTCCATCTGACAGGACTGGTAGCCTGAATGGTCCTGCTGAGACCAAGTTGTTGTGCATACTGGCTGCATAGCCCCTGAACGACCAGTTGTGTGGATGCTGGCAAGATCAGTTCTCATGACACCCTCAGTTGCTCACCATAAGTCAATTGTGCTAGTGAGTATCAAATGTTCTCCTTCGCTATTATTCTCAACCCACACAGAAACAGTGCTAATGCTTCTGACCATGATGATCAACTGCACATTAGGGCTGTTTTGACCATATTGTGAAATCACTCTACCATTAAATTGCTGGCTGCATGGTAGCTTATAGTGCAGATGTGATTGCAGCTGCCCAGTAGGAGAAGTTCATTGAAAAGTTCGCTTTCAAATTGTTTCCTGTGATCTGGGGTTATGTGTCACAGAATGCCAAACCTGGAGAACCAAGTCTGCAGCAACACCCTCACAACTGTTTTGGCAGATGTATCTTGTATCACGATGACCTCTGGCCACCCGGTAAAATACTTGATGATTGTTAGCAAATAACATTGTCCCACAGAATTTGGTAGTGGCCCCAGAATGTCCAAATGTATATGCATAAATCTAGCCAATGGCACTGGGAAGTGAGCAACAGACATGAAGATATGCCTGCAGATTTTATTACACTGGCATGTCAAGCATCTATGCACCCATGTTGACAATCTTTCTGCACTCCCGACCATAAGATTTTGGCAGAGACTAACTTGGCTGTCACTTAAGGCTCCTGGGTGTGGGGCTAAATTATACAGAGTGACAAAAACTTCATGATGGTATTGCTCTGGTATGTAGGGTTCCTGGTTCCTCTCTTGCTACATCACACCAAAAATTGTCCACCCCTGGTAGCTGAGCAGTCAGCGCAACAGAATGTCAATCCTAAGGGCCCGGGTTCGATTCCCAGCTAGGTCATAGATTTTCTCCACTCAGGGGCTGGGTGTTGTGTAGTCCTTATCATCATCATTTCATCCCCATTGGCGCCAGTCGCCTAAGTGGCATCAAATTGAAAGACTTGCATCCGGCAAATGGTCTATCCGACAGGAGGCCCTAGTCACACAACATTTACATTTTTATTTTACCAAATACCTAGTGGCTTGTGGTCAGTAAGAACTGCAAAATGTCTCCCTTCAACCAACAGGTAGAAATTTTTAATTGCAAAATAAAATAAAAGCAACTCCTGATCCTTTACACTCTACTTTTGTTGTTGTCGAGTCAGATTCTTAGAGAAAAAGGCAAGCAGCTGCCAGTTGTCCTCGACTTTCTGTTGCAGAGCTGCTCCCACAGCTGTTCGGCTTGCATGTACCATGAGCACCATGGGGAACACAATCTTGGGTGTCCCAGCAACATTGGCTATGATAGATGTTTCTTTATGTCCTGGAAAGCTGCTTCGGTGTGATATGATGATATTTGGTCTGTGGGGCACTCAACTGTGTGGTTATCGGCGCCTGTAGAAATTCCCAATCTTTACACAGCCCCATCTGGCAACTTTCGTGAATAATGATGAAATGATACAGACAACAAGAACACCCAGTCCCTGAGTGGAGAAAATCCTCAACCTGGCCAGGAATTGAACACGGGATCCCACGATTCAGAGGCAGAAACACTAGCCACTAGACCACGAACTGGGGGCAGCTGCTTCGGTATCCAGAGTCCATGCTATCTTATGATTCCCTGCAGTATTCTCACTGATGTGTAATGCTGTGAGTGACCCTTGGATGCCAGCTAGGTGAGGCAGGGGATGTTGATAATAATTCAGCATATCTAAGAATCTCCAAAGGCCTTGTAAGTTTTGGGAAGGAGCATCTGTCATACTGCTTCAACACACTTGGGCAATGGTGACAGGCCTCCTGGTGAGACCAAGTATCCCAAGAATTTAACCTCAGGTTTTCCCAATGCATACTTTTGATATGTTAATAATTATGCTTATTCTCATACGCAGCTGAAAAGCTGGCACAGGCATATGGCATGCTGTTCTACTGAAGCATAATACATGAGACTGTCATCCACGTAGCAAAAAATGAATGGTAATTTTCTTTCTAAGCACTCCATGCATGAGCCAACAGTATTCCTGAGGCCAAATGGCATAAAATGTTACTCGTACAAGCTGAATGTTGTGGTAACTGCTGTTTCTTTTTATGTTAGTTGCTGTGCGAATATGCCTTAGCACAATGTATCACACTGAATATTTTGGTACTGCTAGTGGTGCTGTTAAAATCCATTACATTGAGTGCAGTGTAGAGGTCTGGAATTGTGCATCAGTTAAGCACCCTATAATCTCTACATATCCTCCAGGAAAAATCCTTTTTATGAACCATGTGGACTGAGAAGAATCACTGATTACCCAATCTAGTCACAATACCTGCTTTCAGCAGCTGGTCAAACTCTGCTTGTTCCCAAGTAGTTTCTCAGGGGGAATGCAACAGGTTGACCCCATGTCAGGGATGTGATGCTGAGTCTAGTGTGGGCATTGCCTGTTGGCACTGCAGGAGAGTGCAGGAAAGTCTAGCAGTAGATTATGAGGAAGTGGCTCCTCAGGTAACACTATGAAAGTGCCAACAGCACACAAATCTTTATGACTCTCAATGTTCTTCTTGCCTGATGCACCTGTGTGTGCTTCATGTTCTGGGTATGCAAATGAATCAATATACTCTGGCACAGATAATGCGATAGAGATGCCGGAGGTCTCCGTACGGAAAGGCGCAGACACATTGCACTGCATTTGACCAGATGCAGAAGATGTGGTAGGCAATATCCTTTCTGCAGGTACTGGTACTAATCAGCATTTGACCAGGTTGGGTATAAGTCAGTAATGACATAATAGGTCCACTCTGCAATCACGAAAATCCATGTCGAGTGAAAGTTTGAATCTAGGTGTAATACTAAGTGGTTTTCACTGTAGGTAATTATTCTGGAGTCATTGGCCACAATAAGAACATGTCACAATTTTGGCATCAGTGTTTCATCAGTACCACTTGGACGGACACCAATTTCTGAACCTGTATCAGTAAGAAATTCTGTCTGGTGACTGGTCCTGTATGAAGAATCAGTGTGATTGGTTGACTGCTGTCAGTGTGGTGTTTGCATATCTTCTTACTGTACCCTGGTCAAGGCACTTGTGCTGTTGCTGACAAATGTTAGCACCCCTCAACGAATGTCTCTGAAATTTAAGTAATTGCAGGGTTGAATGCATTGACAGACTAAGTTGCCGAAACACCTATGGTAGCAGCACCATCATTCCAGCAAGTCTTGTTGGCTGGCACTTTTCCCCTTTTCCCAACTGTGACTTCAGACCTGCTGTAGGTTTGTGGCTGCCTGTAGGTGTGCTAGCTGCTTCATGATGCATTCATCCGATGCATGCTGTCGATGAGAAGTATTTGTGCGATTTATAGGACCAGTGACATGATCTTCTACTTCGTTGCCTGTTTGTGCATCCTTGTTCTGACTGTTGCTGTTTTTTGCACTCACAGACCTCACTTAAGTTGTTTGCAATGTGTCTGCCTTCTTTTCAAATTCTTGTAATGGCATGTCTGTTTGTGCTGCAACATTGTGGATGGTGGCTGAAAGTTTTTGAAGCCATAATACACATAAGGACTGTTCAAGTAGAAGTTCTGGGGCTGCAATACGTAGAGCTTTGAGCACTTGTGATGGAATTTTTTTGCCCATGTTTTCCTCTGCAAAAATTTTTTGTAGTTGCCATTTTAGTGTTGGCTATGCTTACACTCACGTTGGACATACTGAACAGTGCTCCTTGCTGGATGGCTGCAGTGTTTTCATGGCAGAGTTGGTAGTCACCTACCATGCTCTTGAGCATTCCCCTCCTTCATCACTGCAGTGACTCCTTAAGCAGCCTACAAGCTCTCGGCCGGTGCTTCCCTTGACATGCTTTGGTAATGACTAACCAGGAGTCTGTTTATATCCTTGGCAACAGTGGACATTCAGTGATCTTCATTTGGACTTGGGGACATGCTGGAATACTGGGCAAAAAAACTTGCTGACACCATGGCCAAACAGGATACTGGTAAACCAACTCTGGAGATTGGCCTGCCACGATCTGGGATACTGAATGGCACACCCCCAGTACACCAAGCAAGCTATGTGTTATCAAGGAGACAAGAAATGTGTGGCAGTCATCCATGCAAGCCACTAACAGGGACTCTGCTGTCCTTTGCCTGCTCCACATTGACCATACTTGGCTAACACATGGTCACCTCCTCTGTTGTGAGGACCCACCTCGGTGTTACTGTGACTCCCATATGACTTTCATCCACATCTTGTTGGAGCACCCAATATTAGCTGCTCTGCAGTGGACTTTTATCCTACCCAGCACTCTGCCAACGGTGTTGGGTAACAATGCCTCATCGGCTGATTTAGTTTTATGTTTTATTCATGAGGTGGGTTTTTATCATACACTCTAAGGGTTGGTGTCTGGTCTCCTCTCCCAGACCTTCATCCTCCCTCCATTCTACCTCTTCATCACTCTTTCTTTGCATTTCGTTTGCCTTGTTGTTTGCATTTTCCCTATGTGTGTTCACCTTGCCTTGTCTTTTAGGCTGGAGATTTTAGTGTGTTGCAGTGGCTGGCTCATACCTTTTTCTTGTGATCAGCCAGTCCAGGCCATCTCCTTTTGGTTCGCTTCTTTCATTTTCTCTTTCAGTGTGGTTCCCCATTAGTTTTACCACCTTTTACTTTCCCTAACTCCTTTTGGGAATTGTTTTATCTTGAGATTTGTTTGCATGAGGAAAAAGGGACTGATAGCCCTGTAGTTTGGTCCCTTTATACCACCAACCAACCAGATGTGAAAGTGCAATAAGTCTACCAATGTTATCGTACACTGTTGAAATCTGCATCCGGTGTGCATGAACCAGAGCTGTGGCTGCATTGGCCAGAGCATAGAGAGCTTAACATTTCCATATTTTGTGCATGTACTCCCGTCTTGTATACTTACATCTATCATGCCCTTCTGCAGCAAATTAAAAGTCATGGATGGTGATCCTGGGTCTAGTGGTAAACCTTGTCCCATTCTGATTCCAGTTTCCGGTGCTTGTGTCAATGAATCCATTATTTCCAATGATATATTCCACTACTGTGCTTTGCTTTCCTTTTCCTTTTGGGGGATACCACTATGGGAACTCAAGGTTTACCTCTTGTCCATAATAAATACTTCTATTGCTCAGTTATTCACCAATAACTTTATTATGCTCAGACAGTATAAAATAACTGACTGCAGAAAAACAACTATAAATAACAATAGTCATTATGCAGACTGTGGCTGCTAAATCTACGGAGCAAGAACCAACTTGTTTTTCCAACTTTTTTATTGAGGAACTACAATAAACCACCAACAGTAACACACTCTTCAAAACCAAAAAGCAATACGGATCCCTTCTGTGGATCAAGCAAATAACAACTAATTCCTATAGTCAGAGTTCCCTTTGACTCTATACATGTACAACTGTCCCACATCGAAGTCAGCTGTTAGCAGCTGGTAGATAGCCTAACACGACGGAAGTGATGTCTCACCATCGCTGCAGAAGAGAGGATGGTCGAGGTGGCACACCGCTGGACTGGCCGATCTTCTCTGCTCTCAGAAAGTCAAGAACTGCCTGCTGAATGGCCAGCTGCTGGATTATCTAGCCCCAGGTGGAGGGGTATTTCCAGGACTATTTGTGCACACGTTATCACCAACAAATAGTTCGCTGGTTGTCCTGCCCCCTTCCTCTGCTGCTGGTTGATACCCTCTGATGGACGTTGGCCGTCTTGCTTGTAAACCCTCTTGCAGCGGATTTGGCAACCCACATCGTTGGTCTGTGTGCGGAGTTGTCACTGCAGTAGGCATCTGTGGTGACTGCAGCGGGGGCAAAGATGCTTTTTATAATCTGTGATGGTTTTGCTCACTTATTGTGTCACCATGTATTCCTTCCAGATGACCAAAGATGATTGTTAGTTAGATGCTTGTAGTCATTTGTTTATCCATAGAACAGTTACAAAATTATATAAGACATGTATTCTTAATTGAAAAAAGGATACAATTTTTTTCAGTAATTAACTTATTCATGCAGGCAATAGTATTATCTTTTAGAGCATTCATTTGTATCATGTCAGTGTCCACACCACACACACACACACACACACGTTCTCTCACTCATGCACTCACTCGCTCACTCGCTCACTCACTCACTCACTCTCTCTCTCTCTCTCTCTCTCAGCTGGCATCAGGACCTTAAGGATATTTCTGCCATCTGTCAGTCAACTGAATTCTTTGTGTTACTCCCACAGCCAATCTGAAAAAGCTGAGTCTGACCCTACCCACAATAAAAAAGATGTCAAATTCAAGAAAATGGAAAGAGGTCGTATTATCACAGACACTGGGCATATGATTTTAGAGTGTAATTCATTAAACTACGAGAGTTCTTCATTATTAAATAATGTTCCCAACTCTCTGTTGTATACACTGAAACTAGTAATCTGGTATATGACTACAAACTAACTGTAATTAATACATCAATTATTGTTGAATTTTTGTGGATTACATTGGTCTCCTGATTGAATAAAGCTAAATAAAGAATCATTTTGAAAGAAATGTATCTTTGCATCTTTATCATCGTTATCTCTTTTTCACATATCCAGTTATGTCCTCAGAAAGAATACCATTACTGAAATGAAGCAACAAGGGTGAAAATGAACAGAGTGAGAACTTTCCTATATAATGAAAACTTGAGTACTAAAGTACACCAACAAATGGTGGTTCTCCATCACCCTCCAGAGGATTCCAGTGCTCTTTACGTGTTTAGTTCACAGCACTTAAAACATTCTTCAACATAATAACAGCTTGACAGATTGGGTCATTTAATCAAGGTAGACTTTGTCACCCAAGTTTCAGAACCATGCAATAACAACCAACAGTAAGCTTTTACCATTTGTTGGTGTACTTCCACTTGCCATGTAGCCAACAAGAATTTTCACTCCATGAATTTAGATCATCAAATAATTTTTAGGAGTTGCTAATGGACTGATTTTCAATTTTCTTTTGAATTTGTAGGGAATCCCAATTCATTGCTTTATGTTAAAAGGCAGTTTGTTGAATAACTCCAATCCTACTCCTTTAAGGAGACAAAATCTACATGAAAGTCATTTGTGTGCCTTCTAGTGTGATTGTGGAAATTGCAGTTCTGCTTAAGTTAACTTTTGCTGTCAGAAAAAAATTTAAAAATGGAAAATTAAAGGGTAGATACACTGGTATTGGAAAGTAAATGTAAGAATTACAAAGTCTTTAAAGAGATTTCGGCAGTTATCTACTTGGTACAACATTCTTAGTGTTTGGATACAAAGTGAAGAGAACAGTAAACAACATAAATCCTTGACAAACATCTAAACAGAAAGTTTGCCACTGTCTAAACAAAATTTTGACAGTTTGTCTCTCACACAGGCTACAGATTATATTTATATTTTTGAATCAATATTGCTTGTACTGCACTTTGTAGCTACAAGATGTAATTTTTTTCAACTAAAATAAGACGACAAGGATGTGAAATAATAATATTTCGATCAATATTTTGAAACCAAACTAGTGACGATGAGAAAATTTATAACCAATAGTTAGATAAGAATAACAAAACACGTTTAGCAAGAAAATTAGAATTCACAGTCTAAAGGGAATTGTTTAATGAATATGTTAACACATTTGATGCCTGTCATAATAAATACTTGCCAATTTAAAAAATTACCTTTGTGTGTAAGAACAGTGTGCGGTCATTTCTCACTAGGAGTCTTACTCGACAACTGGCAGTTTTGTTTCTCTCTCCTGATGAGTTGTGACAGTTGTAGCATGGACCCCAATCACTCCATTCCAGCTGCACCTGCAGCTCCAATTTTTCATTGTTTTTTGACACTCTTTCAGTCTCCAGATAGGATTCGAGAAGACTGTTCACTGGTGCCACATAAGTCTCTTGAAATGAAACAAGGGATGAAATATTCCCAGTTACTCGTGACACATTTCTTTCAAATTCCACTGCAAATAAAAAAAGATAAGCTCACAGAGAGAAAAAAGTTTTATATTACCAGTTTAATGCAGGGTAGTTGATCACAGATGTTACACAAGTAAAATGATACTTTAAACCCCTGAAATAATAATTATTTTACAGATTATGTTAGGTAACATTGAAATCTTTTATTAATCAAAAGATAACATGTACATGAAGCATACTATCCTATGTGAGAACCGGGACAGGTAATCATGTTGCTACAAATGTTAATACATGTGTGCAGCTATCGAAGTATTGAAGCACTGTGCTGAGAAAATTATTTGAGAATTTGTCATAAAACCTGTTGGAGCAATTGAATGAGCTTCCGTTGACAGCGCCAAGCACGATCCAATGTTCACAGGTTAGTACTGTTACACAGTGAAAGACATTTTATATAAAAATATTAACATATATCATATATCTCCATACAGATATATTTTTAAAGTGTTCAATAAAGATGTCCAAGTTGCGCTGAGTTTGTTGTTGAACTGGGTGCTCTTAGTGGGGCCCTTTGCCGTTTTATTCATAAGCATGTCAGTCACAGTACTCCCTCCTCCCATTCCCTCCCGCCATTACCACATCCCGTAATCACCCCACAGAAAGGTGCAAAACAGGAGGGCTGAAAAAATATAAACCACCTATCTTTCGATCACGTTCAGATTTTGTTAAATGATTTTGAACAGCCCGTAGTACCTCCACCCTGTACACCACAGCAAAATTTGTGGTTGTGCTACACTCTGAAGGAGTGTGGTCAAGTTCATTGGCGTTGTTGCATGCCGACAATGTCCTGAGAAAAGGGCTGAATTGTCCAGGGTTGTCAGCAGTGTCAGAGGTTGCCAAGAATGTCATCCTGTTGTTCATTGTACTGCAAGCTGTTGTTTTTGATTGCAAAATGTGTGGGTATCAACGCCCCAATGGGAGGAGTGGTTTCATTGATGCCATTTGTCACTCACTGTGGCTTTTTGTGTTGATTCTGAGTGGTGATGTGTCTGAATGGGACTCACACTTTTGCACCATCACAGAGGAAAGTTGTGGGCACCTTTGAGCCAAGTATCAAACTTCTGAGTCACAATGGGAGGCACTTTATTTTGTACAGCGTTTATTACATCTATTTCACAAATGCAGTAAAGTTCTGGAATCAGAATTCATAAATCCTATAGAATTATATGACTTTTGATGACATTAAAAGAAGATACTGAGTCATGTACCAGTAACAACAATTATCTGCGATTTTCCACTCCCCTGCATCGCATTAACTATTAGTCCTATAGTTTAAGTTTGTACTGGGGCACGTTGTCATGTTATCGACGGAAAGTTGGCCAGTTCCGAGCAGGACTCTCGTACTGAGGGTTCCGTACAAACTTAATTACCTGTATAGACGGTTAATCCACTCTGGGAATCGAGGATATGGATGGTTTTTAGCTCTTATCAACACATACTGCCAGGATCCCAGGGATTCCAAGACTTTCGACAGTGCTTTAATTTCAAGTTTAAAAGTGGATAACAAATGACGAAAGAAGTATTCTCCTAGTGTGATATAATTACAAATTAACGATTTGCTGGTTTTTCACATTACCTGTACTGTGACTCCATTCTTTTTGCTAAATTTCAAGATTCTACGTCAAGGGGAAGTATCCCACAGGTTTTGATGAGTGAATTTGCGAGTATCAAAATATGTGGCCGTATCTTTTGATTACATTTACTTAGAAATTTAAAATTTCTGCATCATCAAAGGACTATAGATCTCAGTATGTGACATACATTTCAACTTGATATGTCTACCCATTCCAGAAAAAAAGCGGTTTCAGTGACGGACGGACTGACAGCCAGTCTGATAAGAAACGACAAAAATTTTTTTTCCTATCGTACAATCGCAAATTAACCATTTTCAGCTTTTCCCTTTGGCTGCAATGTGAAACCGTGTTTCTCGGCAAATCTCGTGATTCTAGGCCAATGGAAGAACGTAGTAGGTTTCGATGAGTGTGTTTGAGACTTTAAAAATATGTGACATAAATGGCTGTATCTTCTGATTGCACTGACTTACAAGATTCGCATTTCTCAGTCGCCAAAGGAACGTGGACCGTAATATGTGACATAAATTTCAACTTGGTACATGTCCCCGTTCTTGAGAAAAACGTTTTCTGAACAGACGTACGGACAGATAGATATGTGAACAACCAAGTGATCCTATAAGCGTTCCGTTATTAACCACTGAGGAATGGAACCCTAAAAAATCGTAAGAACAGTCACCTTCCAAGGCCCATCAGTCAGGAAAAATGTTCAAATATGTTTGAAATCTTATGGGACTTAACTGCTAAGGTCATCAGTCCCTAAGCTTACACACTATTTAAGCTAAATTATCCTAAGGACAAACACAAATACCCATGCCCGAGGGAGGACTCGAACCTCCGCCGGGACCAGCCGCACAGTCCGTGACTGCACCGCCTTGGACCGCTTTTTTTTTTTTTTTTTACAAAACCTTTACTAAAAAAACAATGTTACACATTCCAAATACACACTAAGTTATACATACATGAAGTTATTTAAACAAAACGGTTTGATCATTTCAATTGCACTGACGTTAAGGAAAGACAACAGAAGATTGTGTTACTGACTAAATCACCAGAAAGAATTAAATTAAACATAAATACTTGAGAATGTCGGAAAGGAGATATATAACAAAGTTGGCTAGCCTTCCAACTACACTTTCTGGACATTAATTGAATCTAAGTATTTGAAGTGATCAGATCTATATAATCAGTCTTTCACTGCAAAAATGAACAGGGCAATGTGCCAGCCATTGAATATTACATTTATCAGATAGAATCTTATGGTTTTAACCAATCGGTAAGGACATTTCCATAAAAACTGTCTATTTCCAAATTTCTAGTATAAGCCAATAATGCACCTTTAATGTTTTGTGTTTGGCACTATTAGACACACAATCTCAATGTCACATAAGTTCTGTACATTAGCTTATAAATTTCAAAAAACTACTCTCTGAAGTAGAAAAAGCACACATCATAAATATACTGTAAAATCTTAAATAGTATCCTTAAGGTAACTACAATGCATCACTGTCAACACAGTCTTCTCTTTTATATTAACCAATGCCCATTCTTTCAAATACAATTTTTAACATATTACCGAACTTTTTCTTGTGATTCGAATAGCTTCTAATTTTGTGGAACTCACACACCATGTGTACCTTGAACTCTATGATGCTATCGGATCCTAATTTGTTAAGGACGTAGTTAACAAAATTTCCCAGCAACCAGTACACAGCGTTATTTTTTGCTTCTGGGAAATAGCGTGCTTCAGGCCTGTGTATCAATGACAGCGATATATACTCAGGGGATGTTCTTGAAATCAGAGCTATTTGCTCCCGGATCCACTTCCAACTATTCCATGTGACCACTGCAAGTATATCTATGAATTACTGTATCAACTAAATGGCATTGTTGACATAAATTTGTTTCACAGAGTCCGATTGCGTGCAGTCTTTCATTGGTGCTAACTATGTTGTTAACTGTCTTGTACCATGACGTTTTTATATTAGACGTGAGCACATTAGAACTAATGTTTTTCCAAATCTCAGTCCACTCAATGTTTGGAAACTGTCGTTCTACTTTGTTTCTTCCTTCGCTTTTCTTTCGTTCCTGCATTATGCCTCTCGATGTTAAGTGTCGGGACTGCCTGAGTTCGACACTGACATAACTAAACTCAACATAGAAAATCCTCACGTGCTGTAAGCGACTGTTGATATTCTGCACGTCAATCGGGGGAAGCAGGCTTGGAGGTTTAATGATCTCGAAAAGTTGGCTGGTTATGCTTTCTCGCGAGTCTCTTATTAAATTAACTTGCCTTTTGATAAAAAGAGCAGAGGCTTTATCCGTTATATCAGTTAATCCTAGTCCCCCATTTTTAGGATCTAAAGTGGCTACTTTAGCAGGTACTCTGAACACTTCACCTCTCCACAAAAAGCTGGTGATTTTGGACATTATTCTCCTCGCTATCATTCTCGGTATTGGAAACAGCTGGGCAGTATAATAAGCCTTAGCAAGGATGCATGAGTTGACATACTGTGTTCTTTGAACTTGGTTCATATATCGAGTTAAATTCTCTACAATGGCTCCTTGCACTTTATCTGCTGCATCTTTCCAATTTAAAGCCGTCATTTTCATAGGGCATGCTGTCAGGGTGATCCCAAGTGTTTTATGTTGTGGGACTAATTTTGCCCACTCGACGTTGATATTATCAAAACCTCTGAGATTTAACATCTTACTTTTTTTCCGTTTGCATTGGCTCCAGACGCTCTACAGTACGAATCAATCACTGTTGCTAGCGTGGTTACCTCGTCATTATTCCTTATAATGACCCCTATATCGTCAGCATAGGCTCTTATAACTGTTTTGTTTCCTGATAATGTTAAGCCTTTTAATGTAGCAAGGACATGTCGGAGGAAAGGTTCCAGCGAAATTGCGAAGAGCGACATGGACAGAGGACTTCCTTGAGGAACACCTCGTTGTATTTGCATCGGCCTGGATTGTTGACAATTCACCGCTATTTTAGCATTTATTCCAGTTGCTATGTTCTTAATCAACTGTATAACCCTATCGTTGAAACCCATTTTCTTCAATGTCTGTAGAAGATATTCATGGTTTACTACATCGAACGCCTTATAAAAATCTAAAAACAATAAAGCACACTTTATGTTTGTTACAGAAGTTATTGCAATGATATCCCTGAATTCCGCTAGATTTTGAAAAATGGTTCTGCCTTGAGCACAGTTCTGATGTTGACTAATAATTTTATCTGTAAGGCATGAAATTCTCTTGTTTATTATTCTAGCTATTAATTTATAATCAGAATTCAGCAGTGAAATTGGACGAAAATTATTTAAATCTTTGTTTCCATTATTTTTTGGCACCAGAACAATTTTACTCTCCTTAAACTGAGCCGGAATCATTTTACCCTGAATAACCTCATTTACAATGTCCGTGATTTTCGCACCTACTATTGGCCAGTAACGGATGTAAAACTCTGCTGGCAGACCATCCGGTCCTGGGGATTTTTTTGGTGGTGAGGCGCACAGAGTCTCATACACGTCTTCTTCACTGACAACCTCGAGTGAATTTTCGTTGTCATCTTCTGTCAGCTGTGGGGCTAGGATGTCAAGGAATTCTTCCAAGGAAGCATCACTTCTTTGATGTACAGAATATAGCTCGCAATAATAGCGATAAATCTCGTCCATGATATACTGCTGGGTTCTGAGAATAGTACCGTATTTTGTTCGAATTTCTTCAATAAAAGTCCTTCTCCCGTTTTTCGTATGCTTCACTAAATGATATAAGGAAGTAGTTTCATCTGCTGACACCGAATTTGACTTCGATTTTATTTTCAACCCTTCAATTTGACTTCTCTTGATATTAAGTAACTTGGCTTTGACTTTTTTGATGTCTGCTATCCGAAGTGAGGAACCTGCTGAGACTTGATCATATAGATCTCTCAAAACGGAATAGTAATATTCTATAGTGCATTTCATTTCCCTTGCGCTCTGGGCACTGTATTGAATAAGAACTTTCCTCAACTTTGGCTTTGCCATTTTAACCCACCAGTCAATAGCAGTGGCATATCTACTACGGGCTCGCAGGCATATTGCCCATGTTTCTTTAATCAGATCTTCTAAATCATGATTTACTAACAAGGAAGTGTTCAAATTCCACTGATTCTTAAATCGGCGAACCGGCTGTCCTGTTAGATTTATGCAAGCTAAGACACTTGAATGGTCTGAAAAGTACGTAGGAATGGTTTCTACCTTTGTCACGGAAGTTACAAGACTTTTAGAAATATATAGTCTATCAATCCTGCTACGTGATGTTGCCGTGACATAAGTGAACTCAACAGTGGAGGGGTATTTGATTTCCCATATATCCTTTAATTCTAAACCAGTAACTAATTGTTTTAGTTCACTTGAGAAATTAAAATTAGGTAACTGATCTTTTCGATTTAAAACACAATTAAAATCACCTCCAAGTAATAACTGTCTTGGCGATTTCCTTAACAGGTATATCAAGTCATCTTTGAAGAAACGTGCCCTGTCAGCTCGATGAGAACTTCCTGAAGGGGCGTACAAGTTGATGATAGTCACATCATAGATATTTAGTCCTATTCCCCTTACGAATTCCAGTCGTTCCACCTCGCTTACTGTAATCCCTTCCCTTACCAAAATAGCTGTTCCAACACTTGTTTCGGGAGACACATTTATGTAACTGACAAAGCCGGGAATTACCAAATCCGAAATTAGAACTTCTTGTAACAGGGCAATATCAGTCGCGGATTCGTACAAAAATTCCTTAAGGGCCGATAATTTCAAACCGGTCGTGATTTTATTTATGTTTATAGTGGTGACAGAATAAGATTGCGTCATTGTGCTGTCACTATGTAGTTGTTTTGTTGAACTAATTTAGTTTAGTGTGGTTCAGGGTTCAGTTAAGCTGTAACAGTTTTCTCGGAAGGCTGAACATGGAATAACACTTCAATCAGTTTATTAGTTACTGTCCCGTTTTTTTCTACTTCTGATGTTTTCTCTTGTAGCGCAAGCGGACTGATTTCCTGGTAAACTTTCTGATTTTTCCTCCAGTGATTCGTGTACGACCGTTTCGGACGGAACATTCTTTGGGCTTGGATCGCCCCTACCGGATTTTTCCCTTCGCTTGGTTACGAGCTACATTCTCATTTGGTTGCGTCGGTATTTTACATCGCGGCTTATCTGGAGCAGCGGCAGACGCTTTAGCAATTTCGGTTGCCGGCGCCTGCCCTGAGGTGTTGACCGTGATTTCAGTTAGGCCACCACTTCCCCGTTCTTTATTAATTTCACTCACTTTCTGATCGAGGGAAACAAATGGAGACTGCAGTTTTGCAACCTCTCCCTGAATTTGTTTATTAACAGATAGATTCTGATCTTTGCAATCGACTACTGCACCTGTTGTTTCTTGCAAATGTGTATTATCTTTCTGTTCATTAGTTTCCATTCGCATTTTGCCTTCAGGTTCCTCTGCCTACTCATCGCACTGTTTTTGCTTCCGAAGTGAGGGAGTGGGACAAGACAGCTCGTCCTCTGAATAACTATCAGTTATATCCAGAGGTCGTTTTTTCGGTTGCGTTTCAGTTTCACGAGTAGTGGCAACAGGGTTTCCTTTTGTTGTTAACGGGGGAAATTGACTGTTATCGTGAAGGGAGACATCAGCTTGGTCCGCTGCGTTCACATCCTCAACCAGTTGTTCCGGGCTATTCTTTGGTAACAGATCATTTAAGGTAAGCTTCTGACACTGTATCAAATTACTTTTAAGAACAACAGTTCGCCGCGGACATTCCTGTCTGAAGTGGCCGGTTTCGTTACATATATGACATGTTGCTTCCTGACCTGCATAAACAATTTGTGCCTTATACCCACAAACAGTTATGTGAGACGGAATATTCGTCTTAACGTCCATCTCTACACAGCGGACCCCGTTAAAACACTGCAGCTTAAAGCGAGGCGACCATCTTTCATTTGCAATTGATTTAACGTCTCCGTAGTTTGAAAGAGCTTCCTTAATCTTATCATTTTCAATTTCAATGGGAAGATTCAAGACACGAACGGTTTTGTAATGAATGTCCGCTCTATAGATGGAAACCTTACTTTTATAACCATTTCTATGCACAAAATCTACTTCATAGCCCCACTTTCGTAACACTTTATCAACAGTCGAAGCACTGATTAACTTGACAAAAACACAGTATTTTTCCTGATCCAGTTGCCAGGTATGAACGGTTTCAGAATTTAGACCAATTACCTGTGTAATCCAGTCATCTATTTCCAGGGATGTCGGCTGAACAGGACGGGATTCCTTGTCAAAAGCAAATACCAGAGTATTCTTCCTGAGGTTTGTAGCCATGGTTAATCCAGCGAAGCAATTTCGGTTAAACAACCGAAATTCCAAGTAACAGCAGCAAAACCAGAAAGAGCGATCAGACCACAAGGAACAGGAACGAGCACGGAGATTAACGGACGGACGGCGCTCGGCGGAGCACAAGTACAGCGCAACAGTTAACAGCGGCCACTCGCGAGCGCGGCTGAAACGGAACTGCTCGGCTAATCCCGCGCGGCCCATCGGTCAGGATTTTTAGTATGTTGTTAATGACACTCCCTGCTACCACTGTACAAATACTTGTGACAACATGAATTATTTCCCTTTCTTTTGCTCTGTGAATGGACTAATTTCTCCGCGGCTCTACTCTAGGAAAATACTTCTTTTGTCATTCGTTGTCCACTTTTAAACTTGAAATTAAAGCATTGTCGAGAGTCTTGGAATCCCTGGGATCCTGGCAGTATGTGTCGATAAGAGCTAAAAGTCGTCCATATCCTCGATTCCCAGAGTGGATTAACTGTCTATATAGGTAATTAATTATTAATACAAATTTGAAACATTACCGCCCGAGGGCTTTAATATCGCAAAATACTTTCCCACTGGGTGCCTTAATTATGTAACTAATGTTCCCCGTAAATTTCATGTTTCTTGAACCACACTGCACAAAAATTGAAAGTCGATTTCACCTCGTTAGGAACATGTCACACAAAAACTATTCCTTCCATGTCTCTAGGACGAACAGTCTGAAGTGGGCGCTGATTCTTAAATTGTACCACTTTGCATCCCCTGAAACTACACTACTACCGGTTTTAGCCCCTTAAGTGATGTGTGACCAGGGCCTCCAGTCGGGTAGACCGTTCGCCGGGTGCAAGTCTTTCGATTTGACACCACTTTGGCGGCTTGCGCGTCGATGGGGATGAAATTATGATGATTAGGACAACACAACACCCAGCCCTGGGCGGAGAAAATCTCCGACCCAGCCGGGAATCGAACACGGGCCCTTAGGAATGAGAGTTTGTCGCACTGACCACTCAGCTAGCGGGGGCGGACCCCGTAAGTGATGAATCTCGCAAAATCCTTTCTCAGGAGGCGTTTATGATTAATAATAATTATTCTCGCTACATTTCAGGTTGCTAGAGACAATGGTTTTACTCTGGGTATCGACTGAGTGAGAAAGTTTGAACCCACCTTTTACCCCCTTAGGGATTGAATTCTGAAAAATCCATTTTAGCAGGCGCTACTTCACAAAATGAAAACTCCATAGGACTTCATGTTCCTAGAATTAATGGCTGAAGTTGCACTTTGTTATGACAGTCAGTCAGTCCTCCTTTTATACAGTGTCTCTCTTCTAAGAATCGTCTGGCGTATTTTCTCTCGTGTTTTAGGAGATTTTTGCAATTTCGTTTCTGCGTTGGGTAGCTGGAACCAACCTAAAGAAAAAAAGGGTTCAAATGGCTCTGAGCACTATGGGACTTAACATCTGAGGTCACCAGTCCCGTAGAACTTAGAACTACTTAAACCTAACTAACTTATGGACATCATACACATCCATGCCCGAGGCAGGACTCGAACCTGCGACCGTAGCGGTCGCGCGGTTCCAAACTGAAGCGCCTAGAACCTCTCGTCCACTGCGGCTGGCAACCTAAAGAGAAAATGCTCATAAAGTCTTTCATGTGGCAGCCATTGTCGACAGAAAGCGTCGGTTTGTATCCCGTTACAAGCATAATGATTTTTAAAGCGGGATTATGCGTGCCCGTTCAATAGAGCGGTCACTGATTAGTGAAGTGCGATATTTGTTTTATCCATATCTATTAACAGGGATAGTAAAATAAGAACAACCAGTTTTGTTTGTTTTGTTTTGTTTTAGGGCCCAAAACAACCAGGGTCATACGTGCCCATGTCAGAACTGTAGAACAAGAAGACAAAAAAAAAGCATTTAAAAAAGACTACACGTTAAGCCCAATCGACGGGAGGAAAGACAGCTAAAAACAGGGACTTGGAGAAGGGTCCGTAAAATACGTCATAGAGAAACGCAGGTCCTGAACTAAAGACTAAATGTCTTTCGCCATATTACTACGACGGATAAAAAGTAAAACATGGTCGTCAGCCCGCGCGTCATTCCCTAAAACGGCCGATAACTCAGACGGCAAACATAAATGAGAACGTAAGTAGTTAAAAAAGGACATTCCGTCAGGAAATAGTTGGGGGAATGAGCACAAAGTGATGGGGGATCACCACTTAACAAAAGGCGATGACAAAAAAGACGGTGCCCAATATGCAACCTAGCTAAAATGATCTCCTCACGGCGAGAGGGCCGAAAGAAGGTCGTCCTACCCACTGAGAGAGAGACTTAATTCCCCGGAGCTTGTTTCCATGAAGGAAGGGCCAGTGCTGATGCCAAAGTGACACCAGCTGCTGACAGAAGGATATACAGAGATCATAGGAGGGAACCAGTGTTCGATTTGTGCGTTTACCAGTGGGGGGGGGGGGATGTCTTAGGGGGTTAGTATAATTATATATGTTACTAGCTTGGACCGTGGCGTTACCCATGGTTAAACAGTTATTTATAAATAGATGTTAATGCCGAAACTCACTATTCACGCGTAAGCACTATCAGAAAAGCCATCCCTTGTTATATCTTTAAAAGTACATTATAGGTAAAGCTTATTTACAAAATCATCTACATACAGATATACGAGGGGAATTCAAAAAGTAAAGGCACATTTGTGAAAAGCTGTACTTATTCTGATGATAGACAACTGAAACATGCGTTATTTTTCTACATAACCTCCCTGGACTTCAATGCAGTTTTCCCGACGTTTTACGAGTTTTTTTACTTCATCAGAAAATACGTTTATGGTTGCATCTGTAACCAATTTTGCACCGCAACAATGACGTCTTCATCAAATGGTTCAAATGGCTCTGAGCACTATGGGACTCAACTTTTCAGGTTATTAGTCCCCTAGAACTTAGAACTACTTAAACCTAACTAACCTAAGGACATCACACACATCCATGCCCGAGGTAGGATTCGAACCTGCGACCGTAGCAGTCGCACGGTTCCGGACTGCGCGCCTAGAACCGCGAGACCACCGCGGCCGGCACGTCTTCATCACTTTCAAATCTTCTTCCCTGTAGTGCTTCCGTTAAGGGTCCAAACATATGAAAATCGCTTGGAGCCAGGTCTGGACTGTGTGGTGGATGTTCCAGCACCTCGAATCTCAACTCCTTTATTGCGTCGGCTGTCCGTTTGGCAGAATGTGGGCGAGCGTTATCTTGCTGCAGGATGACACCTCTTCGCAGTTTTCCACGACGTTTGGATCTGATGGCAGGTTTTAGTTTCGTACGCAACACGACACATCCACCATACAATACAGACCTGGCTCTAAAGTCTCGTTTACGCTGCGGCATGCAACGTAAATGTGGCGTGCGTCGTCTTGTCGTTTAGTTCTAAATGTTTTGAAATGCTTACCTACTACATAACACTTTTTCAAAATTAATAAGCATACATATTAATAGTATTAATAGTAAGACTGTATTAAAAACTTTCAGTGTTCGGCTCCACAAATTTAAATTATATGTGAAGTTTTACTCCAGTGCGTGGGAAATAAACATCCCAGGTTGGGATGCATAAACTAAAACCAGAGGAGGGGATGGTCTGATGCAGAGGGGGGGAAATCCCCCCCTGCAAATCGCACACTGGAAGGAACGGAAGAGCTAGCGGGCCGAGGTACAAGGGCTGCAGCCTCGGTCGCAGCGTCAGGGGCCTTGTTTTCCGTCAGACCACGTGACCAGGAACCAATATCCCAGCAGCAGCCAACAACACCATCCAGGCCCGCGCTGAAATGCTGAATGCTTCCGCCAAGCACGCAGCGCCACGGAGTCGCCGCTGGATTGCTCTGTACTCTTCACGTTTTCCCGCCCCTTTTAACACATATCGATAAAACGATATCGAATGAGACTATTTTGACAGCGCTCTATCGAATGGGTATGCAAAATCCGGTTTAAAAATAATTTTATTTGTAATGAGAAACAAACCAGTGCTTTCTGTTGAGGCTGGACATCGATGTGCAGTACCCAGTTTTCCACTAAAGCACTGGGCGAGTTCATTCGTTTGTTCTAAAGGGAACGCAAACACTGCCACTATTCGGCCGGTCGGCGATGACAGACTTGCAGCGCACGCCCTGGAATCTTTCTTAAACGATTTTACTGAAACTACTGGGTAAAAAAAATCATTTTTGATTTACTTGTAGCTTTGTATGTGAGGTTCATTACGATGTGCCCGTCATTTCGTTAATGGTCATATTTATTTTGATGTTTACGCGGAAGTCAGACACTACGCGAAATTCCAAAAAGTTTGCAATGAAAAATATAGGTCGCTATGACTTTGCGTTTGGTGCATATTACATAATATGTTGCTGCGTATGAAATTTAGCTAACATATTGAATTTTTCTTCAGACTTGGATGCAGGTCTCTTATCTGTCACCAATCTCGAGAAAATTGATCTGACGTAGCGCTCTCATTTGCGATCGCACCGCGCCAGCATTAAAGCCAGAATGAACTATCCACAACATTTCTCATATTTCATAAACGTCTTGAGATGCGATTTTGGCAAATGATAGCTGTACGGTTATTATGCAGAACTTCATTGTCTACTGTGTTATTCCACTAACTACAGACTATTTCGATGAAAGAACGTTAACTTTTAACGGCCATCGATAGCTAGTGAAAGAGGAAATGCAATGGGTTTTGTAACAACATAAGTGAAGACATTGCATATTTATTTTGTACCAAATATGTTCTTTTTATAAGATACTGACCTTACTTTTCCTCGGTTCCTCACTTATTAAAATAAAACTAAAAAACAACTAAACTCCGCCCGAACAGGCCACGAAGACCCAACGTTACCGACCAGCCGCCGTGTCATCCTCAACCACTCGCATCACTGGATGCGGATGTGGAAGGGCGTGTGGTCAGCACACCGCTTTCCCGGCCGTATGTCAGTTTCCGAGACCGGAGCTGCTACTTCTGAAACAAGTAGCTCCTCAGTTTGCCTCACAAGGGCTGAGTGCATCCCGATTGCCAATAGCGCTCGCTGGACCGGATGGCGCCCAACAGCACTTAACTTCGGTGATCTGACAGGAACCGGTATCACCACAGCGGCAAGGCCGTTGGCCTCACTTAATAAACTACTATTTCACAATTCTCTCACAATTGTGTGTGCACAACATGTTAGTGAGATGACACTGTGTAAACTTGTGTTTTGGTAAAAGAAATAAATTTTGACATTGTGTGGTAATGGTATTCACGACCCCAGAAACTACCGCACCACAATTGATAAAGCCGCAATCAAAACACTCGTGGCACAGCAGCTGTAAGGGTTGTCAGTACGAACTATACCGAGGTCTGCCAGGGACCACAGCTGCCAACGCATGGGTATCACGTGCGCGGACAGTGATTGCCGATGCCTCGTTAAATACCGGAGCACTGAGCTACGGTGGACAGTTCTCTTCAGTGCACCGAGTACTGCACAGGCTCCAGCTACCGCCGAGTCTACGAGCTGCAGTGTTCGTCCGTTGTCTCCGAGACTCAGGCTCCGCACACGTCGTAGGCCACCTCTGCACTCTCCACAGGCATCACTAAGAGGCACAATGACAGGACTTTTAGATGACTTGTAATAATTTCAAACGTCTAGTTGCACTGGACAATATTTTATTACTAATTGTTGGGAATCTTTCTAATTGAAAATAGCCTAAGCCATTCTCCTGCATTCCCAACGCATGGTAACAAGAGAAATGTGTAGGTTTCACTCAGAATTCGCCATTCATGACACTTCTCTGAAAGTCGCAAATGGTTAACAAAGCAGGCGAAAATAAATCGCTGCATTTTCGGAGGAATTCGTTTTCGATACTAACCAAAGCAGAGGTAACAGTAGATCATTTTGAATGGCTTCCATGCAAAGGGCTCTGCTTACTGTTTACAAAAAATGTGGTGGTGGTTTCAGTTTAGAACAGCACGTCCCCTCCAGCACTCAGAATTTTCCCTACAGCGCCTGTCCACCACTGCCGCTCTCCCCACACCTGCCCTGCTGCCTGCGCGGCTACCGGCCATGGTATTCTTCGTGGACTCTATCATTTGGGCTGAGTTCAGCTATACAATATAAGAATGAATTCGCAAATATGTGGCAAAACACCAAAGAAAAAGCACCTAACGACTCTGACGAGAGACAACATCTTTATGCCTCTTTGTGAAGACCTCCATTTCTGTAAAAATGGTGCAGTACTATATGTAGTGCACTGTAGCTGTAAGTTGTTAACATCTGGTTGACAGAAAAGCTAAGAAAATTTTCTTGCTGCTGTAAATTTTTAATCTGAATATTGTTTCAAAACATATACTGAAGTTCTTTTCCAAATGGGCGGTGAATGTAGTGCATTGTTTAACAATTGATCCAAATCAGAAAAGATAGGTTGTCATACATTGACTCAAACATTTCAAATTTAGTCGCGAATCTTTTAGTTGGGTCAGCATATATGAATAAAGAGGGGTGCCAGGGGGGGGGGGGGGGGGGATTAGTGCCAGCAGGAATGAAAGTCTGCAGGTTGCCAATGAAAATATTTGTTATTTCAGCAACATAAGGACGAACGCTGTGACAGATAAACATGCATTAACACTAATTCCTCCCTAATCTTATGTATTGTTCACCACTAACAAGTCAGATAAACCGGTGATGCCAACGAATCAAAAAATCGTGAAGATATCTGTCAACCAGTCAATTTCAGTTTTGTCTCATTAATGCGGAATAAAATACAACCAAGGTGTCATTCTTATCATCGTTTATGGGTGGCATTTTTCTGCAGGTATAAAGCCAATTTCCCATACATAAACTCGCCTGTCACGAGTCGTCGTTTTGTTTAAACACACATGTCCAAATTGCTCTCTGGCGGCTGGGCAATGAAACATTCGAATATATTAACAGCAGTAAGGTGCTAGTGATGATACTGGAGTTTATTAATGACCAAAGCAAAATTCTTACTGAAAGTTCTCGACATAGATCGTAGGATAAACATTCCACTTTGCTGAGAACTGAAGGAATAGGAATATTTCCTCGAAAAAATATACATACAGAAACAAACACATCACACAATATTTAAAAACCATTATATAGCCCCTTTTTATTTTATCTTTTCTATCTTGTTTTCTTTCTCAGTGACAAGTAACATCTAAAACTAGTTGTCTTCTTCCTTTTTAAACAATATTCGTCTATTTACTATCTTACAAGGTGTGTGAGAAAAGAAATGAGACTGCCTTTTATCCAACAAAGTATTTATTATTTTCAAATAACAGTATTGTCCCATTCAAAACAGTTCCCTTTGACAGCTATATTCTGGCGGAGTCATTCTACCCAGTCTTGGTAGAAAAAATAGGTAGATTATCGTACAGTGACTCAAACATCTCGAATTTAGTCGCCAATCCTTCAAATGGCAGGCCCTTCAATGTGACGGTCACATTCTTTTGAATTCTACCAGAGTCCGAAAATGACGTCCTGTTAAGACATTTTGATGCAGCATCCACTTGTCTGCAATTCCCGGTTTCACTCGATTCATTCTTTTCCCGAGCCTCTTGAGGACATCTTTGTTAAACGTCGGTCTGATCGCACAAGAGCACGAACACGTTCGACGTGTTTATCGGGTTTTGACATTGAAGATCTCCCTTATCAAAGTTCATCTTGAACGTGTTCTCGGCCCTCCAAAAATAATTTATTTGTGCCAGCCACAAACTGCTGCTCTTGATAAGGAATGTTCCCCATAGGCCTGTTTCAGTTTCTGAGAAGTCACACTCGCAGATTCCCCAAGATTAACATAAAACTTGATGGCATAACGGTGCTCTCAATTTCACTGTTACATGTTCGTGACACACAACAAAAACACAACTTCACTGATGCCTCTCTCAAAAATCACGTGATGGCTGTACAAAGTTAAAACTCGTACTCAGTAACTGGAAGGTTACACGAGGCCAACAACACAGCGTTGCCATATCGCTCGCTCTGTTGTCAGTCTACTTTCCTCACACACCTCGTATTTATACACAATGTAAGCTTTTTCTTTGTTCTCGTATTACAAAACCTCAATAACAATTCGCTTCTGGGTATTTGGTTTCTCTTGTGCGGAACACTCATAGAAAAGTCCTTGTGCAACCTTCTCAGTGTCTCGTAAATACAAAGCTAACAGCAAAATAAAAATGAAAAATATAGAAAAGCACACAGTGCTCTGCTATAGCGTGAATAGGGCTGGCGAGAATTGTTTATAACTTGCCGATGTTAGCAGACGACGACAAAGTCCACAGTTTAAGCGCACGCAGAGTCTGCACCTCTGCACCATTCTCAGGATTGTAGAACTCTACGTTCTGCACACTCAGTCTATCGTTTACGTCACTGACCCATTCTCGGAGTGGTTGGCAGCTGATGTAAGTATTGGCGTGTGACGCGCACCCACCACGAATAGTAAATTGTGACGAAAAGTCGCTCTTGGAAAACACAGCAACTATCTCAGCGTTATATTTATTGAAATAGTATTTTTATGACATGTCTTTACGCCGATAGTAACCCAGCATAACTATGTCAAAACTTCATCGCTTATTCTGACGGCCAGAAGTTTTTATCTGGACACACAGTATTGTACAGAATTTATGAACTCAGGAAAATAACAGAAGCGGTCGAGGTGAAAACAGGTGGCTCGGGTGATTTTCTGAAGGCAGACTGTGGTTTCTGAATGGACGTCTAACTTTCTAGCGCCTGTACGTTTCTCCACGAAAGCTGAGGTTCCACCTGTCGTCAGGGTTCCAGACAAGATACTGTTCAAACTCTTGACAACCTGAGGAGTATGTCCGTTATTCAGGATCATCATGTGAGACGAATGCAGCGCTTTTTGAGGAGTCGATAACAGTTGATGCTCAGTACATTGCGTTTTCTTTACGTTCTACAATCTACATTCTGTAGACTCACGGGAAAAAGTTTTCATACACAGTTGTTCACGTACAACAAATTCATTTACTGTAACTAATGATCACAACCACAGATGTCATTTGGTAAACTAACAGTATGATGCTGCCTCCATAACCTGTACATACAAAGCGAGTAGCTACTACAAAAAAATATATAAAAAATCTGTACTATCTGGCTTCACTCAGTGGGGAAAAAGTATTTACATATAGAAAGAAAATTACAAAAATGGTTCAAATGGCTCTGCGCACTATGGGGCTTAACATCTGAGGTCATCAGTCCCCTAGAACTTAGAAATACTTAAACCTAACTAATCTAAGGACATCACACACATCCATGCCGGAGGCAGGATTCGAACCTGCTGCGACCGTATCGGTCGCATGGTTCCAGACTGAAGCGCCTAGAACCGCTCGGCCACAACGGCCGGCAAGAAAATTACAATTTATGTAAATATAACATCAATGTCAATACTTTGTAGGCATTCCTCTTCTATTTCTCATTTTTGTTAACCTCTTTGGCACGGAATGAACCAGTTTTTTGATAGTCTCTGAGATATATTCTGCCATTCTTGTTGCAGACATTGCTTCACAGCAGTCTTACCTCGTATTTCATGTTTCTTGATCATTCTTTCAAGCGTACTCTGAAGAAGTTCAAATGGATTAAGATCTGCATTCTGTGGTGGAAAACTTGAGAACATGGAGAGTGTGGTACAATAGCCACACATGAACAATTTTTGCTGTATGTGTAGGTTCATTGTATATGTAGGTTCAAAATAGTAAGCAGTGCCTAAACCCAAGCTATCTACTTTATTTTTGCAGATTTTCCTTCAGGATATTTAGATAATAAATCTATCCATGTTACCTTCAACAAAAACGAGCTGCCCAACACCAGATGTAGCCACACATCCTCATACCATAATTCCTCCACCATCGTGCTTTACTGTGTGTTGAATGCGTTCGAGACCAAGCTCAGTATTTGGCCGTCTCCGCACAAAAATTCTGTCATCGTTTACAAATATGTTAAACATACTTACATCTGTGAACAGTACCTTACCCCAGAGATGTGTTCTTGCTTGTATGCTCTGAAGCAACAGTTTCTCGTTCTTTCTGCTGATGTATGATGTCCTTCTATGTAGCTCTGTAACCTGCA
The DNA here is from genome assembly GCF_023898315.1 of Schistocerca nitens. Lineage (NCBI taxonomy): Eukaryota > Metazoa > Arthropoda > Insecta > Orthoptera > Acrididae > Schistocerca > Schistocerca nitens. The sequence continues at coordinate 57,622,115 of NC_064617.1, forward strand.
CTATTTAAAATACGATGAACAGCCCTTGGTGTGATTTCTTCCCAAAGCGATCATTAGCATGTGCAGACAATGAAGATGCCATCGATTTTGAATTTTCTTGTCCGCCTTCATTAACAGATTTAGTTGTCTTCTCGTTAGCTGCTGTGGCTGGCCTCTTCGTTCGCTATTAATGATAATATTTCTTTCTCGAAACCGGCATATTATGGGCTGCACAGTTGCCCGGCTTCTTCCAATAACATCAGCTATTTCTGAAAATTATTTTTCCTTTTCATATTGGGAAGCAGCCATTTGCCTTTCCTCTACAGTTCTTTTCTTCCATTTGAAGCCCATCTTGCTGTTGCACAACATTACCTGCGTATCAGAGCTAACATGCAAGAGGCGCAGCTTGCCACTGAACTCATTCCTTGCTGCAAGCGGTTTGTTAGTTTTTTTTCATTTCTAGTAGTGTATGAATAGTTTTTTCCCTACAATGTGAAGCCATATGAAGCTGATACGGTGGCCGCTAGATGTGCAGTCGACTGGGGAAGCGTTGGGATAGCGGCTGTGATGGCGAGTCGCTCAGAGCGCTGCAGGGGAAATGCTGAGTACTGGAGGGGAAGTGCCGTTCTGAACAACTGAAGCCTACGCTCACATTTTGTGTAAATATGAAACGGGCCCCATTTGTCCACACTTCCATGGTGGCCATTCAAAAAGATATATTGTCATCTCGCTTTCGCTTGTTAACAATTTGTAACTTAACATAGAAGCGCCACGAGTGGCGAACTTGGAGTTAAGACCTACACATTTCTCTGGTTGTCATGTCAAAATTTGCTTCTTTTGCCAAAAGACAGCGGAGTTTACAGAGTCTCACATCACTAGCATGCTCCGCAGGCACAGTTGCGAGAGTATTCTCAAACAATGATTTATTAAGTGAGGAACAGGGAAACTAAAGTCAGTAGGTTATGAAAAAGTGCATCCTTGGTACAAAAAAACGTGTAACGTCTTCACAAATGTGTTCCAAAACCCATAGCATTTCTCGTTTCAGCAGCTATCGATGGCCCTTAAAAATTAAATTCTTTCACAGAAAAAGTCTGTAGTTAGTGGAATAACACGCCAGGTAAAGAAGTTCTACGTAATAATAATATGGTAAAACATTCTCCTCATTTGTCAAAATCTCATTCCGATATCTGAAACCATTTACGACATATGAGGAATGTTGTGGATATTTCCATCGACTTTTATCACTGGAGCGGCGCGATCGCAAAGGATCAATTTTCTCGAGGTTGGTGACAGATACATACCTCCACTCAAGCCTTAAGAAAAATTCAATATGTAAACTGAAATGAAATGTGTGACGAGGGCCTCCCGTCGGGTAGACCGTTCGCCTGGTGCAAGTCTTTCGATTTGACGCCACTTCGGCGACTTGCGCGTCGATGGGGATTAAATGATGATGATTAGGACAACACAACACCCAGTCCCTATCTCCGACCCAGCCGGGAATCGAACACGGGCCCTTTGGATTGACAGTCTGTCGCGCTGACCCCTTTTTTTTTCATTTTGTTCGTTTTTGTTCGTTGCGTCTGCTCGGGGCGGACGTCATAAGACATCCGTTAAGTTCGTTGATGATCGATTAACTCAGTTTTTTTATTACAGAGGGCACGTAACCCTCTGACCGAAGTCCCCTCAGCTACCGGGGGCGGACTATGTAAACTGAATTTCATACGCAACAACATATTATGTAATATCCATCAAACGCAAAATGGTGGCAACCTCTACTTTTTATTGCACACTTTTCCGAATTTCACACAGTGTTTTACTTTCACGTAAATATCACAATAACTATGACCATTAATGAAATGATGGGCACATGATAACGAACCTGACATATAAAGCCTTAAGTAAAGCAGAAATGCTATTTTTTACCGAATAGTTTCTGTAAAATAATTTGTGAAAGATTGCAGGGTGTGAGCCTCAGTTCTGTCATCGCTGACCAGCCGAAAGCAACGCCACCTAGGTGGCGTTGGCTGTATCCGCCTGGTATCCGCCAGCACGAGAGACCACCTACATCAAGCCAGGGTGCACGGGAAAGATTTGTACCCGGATTAGCTTTCAGTAGGGTTGAAGCGTTTCTTCTTGCCTAATGTCATGATTCTAGGCCAACGTAATTTTCTACACGTCTTGATGAGTGAGTTTCTGAGAGTCAAAATCATAGAGTAAATATCTCTGGAGTGAGCACGCAGAACAGATTTTGTGTTGTCAACATACATTGCCCGCCTGGTCACGTGATCTCGGGAAGTAGTGTGTTTGTTCGTATAGCGCCCTGAATATTTAGAATGTCACTACATCCCTAGTACAGACGGATTCTTTTCGTACGTGTCGTGGATTATTTATATATGTTGCGAAGACATTTTAACAGTATCCATTTGATACCGGGAATAAACCAGCTACGTAACTTTTAAGGGCAAGTGATATTACATTCAGCTTCTTTGCGATAGGTGTCATAGTTCAGATGCACTCGATTTTTGGTAGTTTTTGGTATGATACCGCACTTTACAGTATTACAGAGCCTGAAGTACATTTTTGCAGTGATAGTCCTGCAAAACGACTTCACAGTACGTTAGTACTTTCGCAAGTGTCCGACAAACACCGAATTTACCACACATTAGCGATTATATCCCTGCTAATTCGTCCTTTTTCCTTGTATTTCTGCGTATTTATTTTCTCGTTTTTGCGACCTAAAGCACAATTTTTCTTACTGGTGGCACTTTGAGGTATTTATTTAACACATTTTAAGCATTTGCTCCCAGTTCATTAAATAAATAGTAGACGGAGTAATCTATATACATAATTGACAAGTCACTGATAAATGCATGGAGGATAGTATTTACTGAAACAACTAACCATTCCCTTTCTGTTCCACTAGCAAATTTACGAGAGGAAGCGATTGTTTGTAAGCTTTTGTACGAGCCGTAATATCTATTATATAGTCATAAAATCGTAGAAAAATAGGTCTACAGAATCAAGTCTTAATTATAATGCGTTTCGAAATTTTTAAACGTATACAGTGTCTCTTACTAAAATGAAAACTATAATTAGAGCTATATGGAATGTACCCATGAAAAGTTACTATCCCTCCTTTCACATATTTTTCTTCCCATCCGTAGCAACAACATAATTCACCATCGCTATTAACACTATCAACAAACGGTGAAACACAACAAAAACTCTTGGTATTATAAACTTCAAACGCTGCAGAAAGCACACAGGCACAGCGAAGTCCCGAGATCACGTGACAATCCTGGTTTAATGTTGACAACATGCGCAGAACGCAATGCTCACTCCAGAGATATTTACTCTATGGTCAAAATGTGTGATACAAATGGCAGTATCTTTTGGTTGTACCGACTTGGAAGCTTACTTTTATTACATCGCCAAAGAACCATAAAACCCAGTATATTATATTAATTTCAGCTTAATACGTCTAACCGTTACTGAGAAAACGGTGTTTAACCGGCGGACAGACAGACAGTCGTAAAACAAATAGCAAGAAATATTTTTTCGTGTTATAATACTTTTCAGATTTTTTTCCTCTACTTATACCGTGAAACCGCGCGTTTGCCAAATTTGATGATTCTAGGTCAACGCGAAGCGCCCGACACAATGATGAGTGAGTTCTCGATTATGAAAATATGTGACATAAATGACCGTATCTTTTGATTGCTTTGACTTAGAAGCTTACATTTGTTACAACGCCAAGAGGCTATACATTTCAACTTGATATCCTGAGAAAAGGGTTTTTTGCAGTCGCACAGAAAGACAGGCAGACGGACAACAAACTTATAAAATCACATCTTTTTCAAGATTTCCCCTTGTGTAATAACGGAGTCCATAAGGACTCCGTTATTATCGATTGAGGTACGAAACTCTAAAATTCCAGGGCCCATCGAGGATTCAACACCGAATGTCTGGAAATCTGATCTGACACCCGTCTAGTCTCACGGAAGGAAACTGAGTGTATCCTTTTCAAAAAGCATCCGTTAAGTGATTTGGGCGAACCACGGAAAACACTAAATATGTATTACCGAACGATGACTTCAGCCTCGATCTTCCGGATTTCGAGTCCATAGTCTTAACCGCTGATCCACCTTACTCAGAGGAAAAAATTCAATATGTGTACTACAGCTTCGCACAAGGATACCACACAGCCACTCTGACTTGTCCAAGACATCTGCTGTCACATTACTTTTAAAGTTGACAGAAGGATACACACTAGTCATGTCTCTTGCTGCTAGCTGTCAACCGATTTTGTATCTAGGAACGTCCCTTGGAGTCTCAAGTTTCTTGCCTACTCCGATAAATGTATCAGTTTTCACTCTGTACTCAGATTTGCATCAAGATTTTAGTTAATGTCAATCACAAATTACCTTCAGTTTTGAAATCAAATCTGATTCTTTAAAAGTGGTTTAGATTCAGGTATTTGTGTAAGCAGTTGAGCCCCTAGTTTGAAGCAGGAAGCAGAAAGCCCTCTGGGTCGTCTACACAAGGGGAAATCTTGAAAAAGATGTGATTTTCTGAATATTGTAGCTCAAGGAATAAGAGTTGTGATCCCATGAAAAGCTTACCATGTTTTAATAGATCTTTTGGGAACAATTTTATGTACGAACCACAGCTTTTTGCCTAACACTTTTTTCTGAATTGGTGCAAGATATAGACGGGCCAACATGTTGTCAAGGTTGTTCCGACTCCCCCGCAGAAGTTTCACGTCCTCCATAAAGTCCCGATCTCTCCCCATGCGATTTCCATAGTTTTGGAGCGCTGAAGAAACACATTCGTGGCCATCGATCTGCTTCGGATGAAGAGGTACATGCCTGGGTACAGTCATGGTTCTGTAGGCAGCTACAAATATTTTTGCCGTGAAAGCATTGACCATCTTGTCTCACAGTGGGATAAATATATTAGCAATCATGGCAGTTATTGAGATAGTAAACAGTTTAATTCCTTTTTACCATATGTCTCGTTTGCGTTTGACTGTCCCTAAAGATATGCTGGGGAGAACCAACCACTATAAAACTGTTACGCCTGGCATGCGAGATTTTCAAGACAACCGGTGTACACTCAGATTTCAAGCAAAATGTAATAGAGAAATTCCAAGTCCAAAGATGCTGAAAAGAGTAAATATTACAGAAGTGTCAGTTTAATAAGCCATGCTTGCAAACATGAAATACGTATAAAAGAATGGAACGACTAGTCGAAGTCGACTTACACAAATGTCAGACACTCAGATCGGTACCAAACGCTGTATGCCGACAGAGTATCGACCAAACCACCGATTTAGTACCTGTTATGTGCTGTCGTCCAGTAGAACATGCGTGAACGGTAATTAAAAGTATCACCAGAGCTACGGAGCACAGGAAAAGCCTATCTGTGAGTGATCGTATAGTAGATCTCGCATGAGTGAAATTGCAGAGCATTCAAATCCCACTGCTGACAATTTTTTTAATTGTATACGCATGAAAGTGTTATATGCGAAAACATTTTCTTGACACGCAAAAGGACTTTTCGGAGTTCGTAGCAATTTTCTTTTGGCTGTCCACTTTCGCTTCGTTAGTTGAACGTTATGTACCTATTACTCATCTTATTATATTGTTTCTCATTAATTATTATTATTACCATTACTTCCGCGCGTGTGATGCAATTCCTATTACTCATCTTATTATTTTGTTTCTCATTAATTATTATTATTACCATTACTTCCGCACGTGTGATGCAATTGTTTATTTTTCTATTCTGATTGTATATTCTGTGAAACTACGAATGTACTCTATAGTTTTACTAATTTTAAAGATATGAAGCGAAAGCAGACCGCCAAGACAACATTGCTGCAAACTCCAAGCAGTTATTTTACGTGTCATAAACACTTTCACGTATAATTTGAACAAGGAACGCTTTGTATGAAGATGTAACGCTCTTCCAGCTTTCCCACGCATGTAACATATGTTACTTACAGTTATGCTTTTGACGTACTCCGTAGTTCTGGTGTTACTTTTAATTAACGTTTACGCTCGTTCTACTAGACGGTAGCACATAGTACGAACTAAATCGGTGTTTTGGTTCATACTCTGGCGACATACAACGTTTGGTATCGATCTCAGTGTCTGACACTGGAGAAATGCAGGAACACGCGAGGAAGCACTGTCCTTAGACTTATTTTGGAAGATAGACTGGAAAAAGGCGAACGCACATGTAAAGCATTTGTTGATTTACAAAAAGCGTTTGTCTACGATGATGCACTTTTTGCAAATTCTGAAGTTTACGTACAACTTGTACAAGAAACAGAGTAGTCTTAGGAGTCGAAGGACGCGAAAGAGGGAGCCATTGAGAAAGCAATGTTAAAACATTGTGCACGTTTGATTGCCTCCAGTCAGCAGGACCCGCTGAAGATTGTTACAAGTGACCTAGCGCAAATACAGAATGATTTAAAAAAAAAGAAAGAACAGATTTCAATTATTTCTTACAGACAGAAAGATCCCTGTTTATTGAATCGACAGCTTCAACAATTCGATTTCTCAGCCTTTGAAGAGCAGCTGCCATACGCAGAAAAAACACAGTGTCTTTTAAGTGTCCTCACAGGAAAAAAAAAAATACCGCAACGTGTGAGGTCTGGTGATTTGGGAGGCCAAAAGCAATGAACAAGCTCTTGTAGCCCATGTCTTCCAGTCCAACGTTGTGGGATGGTGTTGTTACGATAACGACGCACCTCAACGTGAAAGTGAGGCACGGCGTCATCATGCATAAAAATGAAATCATTGGAATCTTCGTCAAGTTGAGGAAACAACCAATTTTGTAGCATTTCCGGGCACGACACTCCTGTCACAGTTTCCTCCGCAAAAAGGAAAGGTCCATAAACTTTGTGAATACAAACGTAACAAAACACATGTATGAAGATGTAACGCAAAAGGAAAGGTCCATAAACTTTGTGAATACAAACGTAACAAAACACATGATTCAGGTCAACGACGACGCCAGAACTTTCGGACACCGAAATTCTTACATTATGGCGGTTTACTTTACCCGAAAGATGAAAAGCTGAATAGGCCGAAAAGATGAGTCGTTCGGAAAATGTATCCTCTACCATATTCTGCAGAGCTGAAATACAAAATTCCTACCATCTGTTGTGATCCCCGGGACGTAATTGCTGCATTAACAGCAATTTGTAAGACCTCATATAGAGGCGTCGTTCAGGACACGCCATAACGTTGTTTGACCTGTCCCATCTTGTGGACTTCCGAGATCTACATGTGAACGCATCTCGGACTCGCTCGGCATTTTCATCAGTCCTGCATACTAGTACACAAAAAGAATATATTAAATGAGATATCACAACTTGCTGCGGCAGGCTTTTTCAGGAATCAGGAACCTCCCCGCTTAAGGTATTTCGCGTAGCACTGTTCCATCATAGTTTGAGCATACGCGTCCACTGTACATTTCCAGCGCGGTACAGCTGCGTGCGATGAATCATGAACTGCTGCTCTTGCCTTTGCATACGCAACAAACTCCCGAGAATTTTGTATGCTAGTGATAAATCTGTATGTGCAGAGGCGGCTTCTTGTTCCATCGACGGCGGAACGCAGGTTGCACTTGAACTTCGCGTAAATGTCAAGGCACAAATGATTTCTTTTGTGGTGTAGCGCCTTGTTGCTACAGAACAAACAACAGTGCAGCTGTGTTGAAACTTTGCACCTTCCTCTGTCCAGTGACATGAGCAATTCGTTTCTATTATTTATAGTTTGTCTGTGATAAACAATTGAAATCTGATCTTTCTTTTTGAAATCACCCTATATTGTGAGCTCTAAACGATTACTCCAGAGGCAGTTCAAAACAAATGGACCTGACTATGAAACGAAACAAATCCAAATTATCTTGATCGATTTATGTGTCATTAACCAATGCTCTAGTCAGTTTTGTAATATTGTGGGTCAAACCCATGCTTTCTTTTGACAGCCCCTGCCCCATCGATACGGTTCATCCGTTGGCTTGCCCGCAGCTTCATTAGACTTTATATCGTCTCGTAACCATGAATGTTTTTCCACCCAACATCTACCAAGCGATTATTTCTAACTTACCGATGTGACGCAGTGACAATGATATTGGGCGAGTCCCCGTCTCGTAATCCACACTTGGGTTTTCTGTAGTCTCCCAATATCACAACGGGTGAATAGCACCAAACTCACCATGCTTGTCCACTGAGAATTTGCGTTCCATACCCACTGTAGACACGTTTTCTTATCACGGCTGTAGAGTTATATACTTAGGCTTTCAGTCTACTATCTCCTTTCTTTTTTGTGTTACACAATGGCGTAGCTTTAAACGTCATTCCCGCCTGCATACTAGTACACAAAAAGAATACATTAAATGAGATATCACAATTTGCTGTGGCAGGCTTTTTGAGGAACCAGGAACCTCCCCGTTTAAGGTATTTTGCGTAGCACTGTTCCATTATAGTTGGAGCATGCGTGTCCACTGTACATTTACAGCGCGGTACCGCTGCGTGCGATGAATCATGAACTGCTGCATACCGTTAGCTTCTAGTGCTGGTCACGGATTGCTTTACCCAGAGGCCAATCACTCGCACCATTTCAGACGAAGCCTCCGAATAGCTCCCGTTGAACAGAGAGTGAGGGAATTTCAAATAGCCAGCCTCCGTGGTTCCTTTTATACTAGCTGACAAACCGGCATTACCCGGGTATTCATACTCCCAATTTCCTGTTAGAAACAAAAAAGGAAAAAAAATGAACTGTGTATGTAGCGAAGCATCGAAAAAAATTCATTTCCATGTATTCGTGAAAACACCTGGAAATTATGAAACAGTCATACGAAGAAACCACTGAAAATGTACAAACGTATACGTACAATATCCAAATTAAGAAACATGATCCCAGACAGTTGCCGCACGCTGGGCGCACCTGGTTCGCGCGTCTACACCTCGGTTTTGTAAACGTCTCTATGGCAACGCGTCTTCGTAGTTCTATTGACGGCTACTAAAATGGTTCAAATGCTTCTGAGCACTATGGGACTTAACTTCTGAGGTCATCAGTCCCCTAGAACTTAGAACTACTTAAACCTAACTAACCTAAGGACATCACACACATCCATGCCCGAGGCAGGATTCGAACCTGCGACCGTAACGGTCGCGCGGTTCCAGACTGTAGCGCCTAGAACCGCTCCGCCACTTCGGCCAGCGACGGCTACTGTTTTAGCCTGCAGCCATTTGCGCTTCGCAGTTGAAAGCAGTCAAACGCGCTGCCACGTCTCAGTGATTTCCTTAATTTCACTCGGCTACAAGAAAAAATACATGCATTAAAACTTCATGGATGAAGCGGCAATTTTCACGCATCTCAGCGTTTATGACGTCAGATCTCTAGAACTATGAGGCGTACAATAATGTATTTGTACAGGTACATTCAGCGGCATATGTGCATACTGTCTGCGAAATTTGTAGTGAATAGAATTATTAGCAAAGGAGTAATAAATTTAAACGTCAAGCATGATGCCGCAGTTTTTCAAGCGTCTCAGTGCTTATGACGCCTTATCTCTTGATCTGTCATAAAGCGATATAATTTTGTAGGTACATTCAGTGGCATATGTGGGTACCGTCTGCAAAATGTGTTGAGTATAGACTTAAACGTCATGTACAATGCGACAGGTTTTCACGCATCTCATTGTTCATGACGTCATATCTCCTGAGCTATGTGTGGTACCACGATATATTTTGTAGCTGCATTTAGCTGCATATGTGGATTCTATGTGTGAAACTTGTTACGTGTAGGGTTAGTGGCACGAAAGTAACAATTTAAACGTCATGCCTCATGCGACAGTTTTTCACGCAACTCATTGCTTATGACGGCATATCTTCAAAATTATGTCAAGTTACGTGGTTGTTACGCCCACATCGAGTGTCGCCTGACAGTAAAGAAAATGTGTACCAAATTTGGTTGAAATCGCTTCGGTGGTTTAGGAGGAGATGTGGAACATACACGCATACATACATACCTTTTTATAATATTTATGGATTTATTCTAACCGTAGTTTCTACATGTTCAGTATTCATGTTGTCAACAGTGTTTTCAAAATATTTTTTGTTGCCTTCGGTTTTTTATTGACGCAGAGGCTCTAGGGGAAACAGATGACTATGTATGTATGAAATTTTTTCCTCAAAATAGATTGTTCTTTCATTTTGTTGCCACCATTGCTGTTCCACAAACCCGTTTGAAAATTTAATTCGGCGCCCCTCTGTGTTCCCATGCCAAGTCCGCTGATTTCACGGCAGACACATTTCACTTCCAGCCGTAAATCTTCAGAAGTGAAATATTTGTACTGTTCTTCGTTCCAACAATTAGGAAAATTTTAAGCTTCACAAGTTTCATCGCTTTCACCATAGTTAGTCACACGCACTGAACACAGATTTTCAATAATACGTGCGCTGTTTTAAGTTCTCAATATATTGCTTTCTGCTTACAGTTCCACCCGTCTCTCTTCAGCCAATTTATCAAACTCATGACGGCATCATAAGGACGGAATATAAAAGTAAAGCTGCTTAGGGAAAACAGACGTTACCTTGCGCTCAGTGAACTTCATGATTGTTCATTGCAATAAAATTTATGTTTTTGGGATAAATTGGATTCCAGAGAAATGTAGGAATATGCGAGATAATACTGGCCGTACGTCTTATAGAAGATAGGTTAAGGAAAGGCAAACCTACTTTTCTAGAATCTGTAGGCTTAGAGAAAGCTTTTGACAATGTCGACTGGAATACTCTCTTTCAAATTCTGAAGCTGGGAGGGATCAAATTCAGGGCGCGAAACGCTATTTACAGTTTGTGCAGAAACCAGATGGCAGTTACAAGAGTCGAGGGGCACGGAAGGGGCCCTGATATAGGGAGAGGTGGTCCAGCTTTTTGGGTTGTTTCCCTTTTTGTAATGTCCAGGTGAACATCACAAATCGCGGTGACTTCACGGTAATTACTGTCTTTGGATAAAAGTGTCATTGCTGTTCATCTCACTGCGTATTTCTTTCAGTTACCTTTTGTATTGTACTGTAGCAAAATGGTTCAAATGGCTCTGAGCACTATGGGACTCAACTGCTGAGGTCATTAGTCCCCTAGAACTTAGAACTAGTTAAACCTAACTAACCTAAGGACATCACAAACATCCATGCCCGAGGCAGGATTCGAACCTGCGACCGTACTGGTCTTGCGGCTCCAGACTGCAGCGCCTTTAACCGCACGGCCACTTCGGCCGGCTACTGTAGCAGCTCTTCCTATGTACGGTGTAATTTTCCTCGAGCTTTGTTACTTGGCACTGAGACACGCGAAAGCTACTTTGGTCCTTACGCTTTGCAGACCAATGTATATTGATTATCAAATTTAAATGTTGCTCAACAAATATTAAATCCTAATTTTTAATAAAACAACATTTTTCATTTTTCATTACTAATTGTGTGAAAATGTGAGTAGTAAATTAAATTTTGGTAAATAAATGAGAAACATCAAATAGAAAATAAAATACTTTTTTTTATTGCTTGAGATTATGAATAAACCCCAACATCATATTTAAAAAAAGTGTTATTGATGCAGTTACTTATGAGGTTGACCACACAAACTGCATTCCAGCTTTGTACTTTCGTGCCGGCCGGTCTAGCGGTTCTAGGCGCTCAGTCCGGAACCGCGCGACTGCTACGATCGCAGGTTCGAATCCTGCCTCGGGCATGGATGTGTGTGATGTCCTTAGGTTAGTTAGGTTTAACTAGTTCTAAGTTCTAGGGGACTAATGACCTCGTAAGTTGAGTCCCATAGTGCTCAGAGCCATTTGAACATTTTTTTGTACTTTCGTATTACTGATACACAATTTTTTAATTTTACATAAGTCATTTCGTATTTGTACAATAAATTTTAAATTATTATGAATACTTGCATTTTTAGGTGATTAGTAATTAGATATAAAATATTATGAAAAGGGTATATTGCTACTCAGCATAAGGCGGAGACGCTGTGTCGCAGGTAGGCACAACATCAAGACTGTCAAACAAGTAAGCTTTCTGGCTGCCAGTCAGAGAGTGTGCTCATGTGTGTGTGTACTGCATTTGCATTGTGCGTATGTGTGTGTGTGTGTGTGTGTGTGTGTGTGTGTATTTTGTCAAATTCCGATGAAGGCCTTTTCGGCCAAAAGCTTACTAGACTTTTTGTTGTGGCTTTCTCTGACCCAGCGCCTCCGCTATATGGTCAGTACTAATCTAACCTTTTCCTAATATTGCCCAGGATTTTCCATTGTTAAATATAAAATATGTTATTTTTATCACGAACTTTCACATGAATACTTGCTGGTTAACATTTTAAATTGAGAATAAATATACATTGAAGAGCTGAAGAAACTGGCACACCTACCTAATATCATGTAGGGCCCCCGAGAGCACGCAAAAAAAATGGTTCAAATGGCTCTGAGCACTATGGGACTTCACATCTGAGATCATCAGTCCCCTAGAACTCAGAACTACTTAAACCTAACTAATCTAAGGACATCACACACATCCATGCCCGAGGCCGGATTCGAACCTGCGACCGTAGCAGTCGCGCGGTTCCGGACTGCAGCGCCTAAACCGCTCGGCCATCGCTGCTTGCTGCGAGCACGCAGAAGTGCGGCAACACGCCATGGCATGGAATCTATTAATGTTTAAAGTAGTGCTAGAGTGAATTGACACCATGAATCTTGCAAGGCTGTCCATAAATCCATAAGAGTACGAGATCTCTTCTGAACAGCACATTGCAAGGCATCCCAGATATGCTCAATAATGCTCATGTCTGCGGAGTTTGGTGGCCAGCGGAAGTGTTTAAACTCAGAATAGTGTTCCTGGAACCACTCTGTAGCAATTTTGAGGGTGTGTAGCATTGTCCAGCTGAAACTGTCCACGTCCTTCGGAATGCAGAATGGACATGAATAGATGCAGGTGATCAGACACGGTGCTTACGTATGTGTCACTTGTCAGAGTCGTATCTAGACGTATCAGGGGTCCCATATCACTCCAAGTGCACACGCCCCATACCATTACAGAGCCTCCACCAACTTAAACAGTCCCCTGCTGACATGCAGGGTCCATGGGTTCATGACGTTGTCTCCATACTAGTACACGCCCATCCGCTTGTAACAATTTGAAACGAGACTCGTCCGACCAGGCAACATGTTTCCAGTCATCAACAGTCTAATGTCGCTGTTGACGGACGCAGACGAGGCGTAAAGGTTTGTGTCGTGCAGCCATCAAGGGTAAACGAGTGGGCCTTGGGCTCCGAAAGCCCATATCGATTATGATTCGTTGAATGGTTGGCACGCTGACAGTTGTTAACGGCTCAGCATTGAAATCTGCAGCAATTTACGGAAGGGTTGGACTTCTGTCACGTTGAACGATTCTCTTCAATCGTCGTTGGTCTCGTCCTTGCAGGATCTTTTTCCGACGGAAGCGATGTCGGAGATGTGATGTTTTACCGGATTCCTGATATTCACGGTACACTCCTGAAGTGGTCGTTCGGAAAAATTCCCACTTCATCGCTACCTGGGAGATGCTGTGTCCCATCGGTCCTGCATCGACTATAACACCACGTCCAAACTCACTTAAATCTTGATAACCTGTCATTGTAGCAGCAGTAACCGATGTAACAACTGCACCAAACACTTTTTGTCTTATATAAGCGACCGCAGCGCTGTATTCTGCCTGTTTACATATCTCTGTATATGAATACGCGTGCCTATATCAGCTTCTTTGGCGCTTCAAAGTAGAACGGAAACAAAATTTAAACAAAGTTGCACTTAGCGAGAAACAAACAAACAATCTCTCGATTACAAGACTAGTATGGTTCGTAACTACAGGTCTCTCTTTTACAACAATAGACAAAAAAATTTTTGTGCTTGAATGAGTTCGAGAACCCTCAATGTCGATCGATGTTTTTGAGTGTCGTACTGCCTTACGAAATTGGTTTCTAACGTTTAATGCTATTGAGTATGAGCTAGTCGGTAAGCCACCCTAGATAGATTTGTTGGAAGGGTTCTGGGAAAATACAGAGCATCTTTGATGGAAATCGCATACATACAAAACGATAGTGCAATCAGTTCTATAGTACTGTTCTAGCTGTTGGGACCCGGGGAGCTGGGGTTGTGTTGCTAACAGAAAGTCGAGTGCAGAGTGTGAGTGAGTGGTCCAGTTCATACTGTCAGAGATAGAGTGGCATCTGCATAAGATTTACGAGTTACAAGTGTCGTCAGAGCTGCGATCGGTGGCCAGGTGTAAACGCACGCGCTGTGAGGAAGCGCAGACGCCTCGTCAGCAGGTCATGACGTCGCTCCCGCAGGTCAGTGCCACGGCCGCGTGCTGTGCTGGCAGCAGCGGAGGGGCGAGCAGGGCGCCTTCCGCAAGGCAGTGCGGCTTTCCCCTCACCGCTCTCAGTGGCAGCCTATCGCACGCTCGGTTGAGACTGCCGACTGTGGTCCAGGATATCGCTTGTCGTGGAGAGCAGGGTCCGGACTGACCGAGGCGGCAGCAGACGCTCACGAGTCAGACCCGAGTCTGAGCAGACGCGCCACGGCGTGTCGGGTTGGAGATGGCAGCGTTCAGATCATCTGCGATGGCCTGTAGTGTACACACCAGTCTCCTGACCCAGTAGGCAGCAACGCGACACCACAGCTGTGGTGTGCACCAGGCCGGCTGCATCTCTGTTCTGAAGTCAGCAAGCAGGTAGCAGGCTGGCCATCACCGATCAGCTTGTCGTGGTTTCACTGAAACTCAATAGACTGCCAGTCTCTCTGGTTCTAGCAACACGGACAGAAACGCAGCACGACAGTACGTGTTGTTGAGCTCCGAAAACCTCACTATTTAAATGCCGAGCCCGCGCCTATGTCGTGGTGGCGCTGGATGCTTCGCAACGTGTTCCCAAGCTGGCCACGAGGTTGGCAAGAAGTTCGTGTGGTAGGGCGTTCCATTCCTCCACAGCGCGGTTGGAAATTGCTGGTGATAATTATTCTGGATCTTTCTGCCAGTGTTTGATTTCGCAATGGTGCTCGGGCGGCGAAATTACGTAGTGTTACCTCACAGAGCCTTGTTATATACCACAGCAGTGTTTGAGTTTCTGTCTGTCTCACTCTGACGTCTTGTGGCAATCCTCACGCCCTGACGTCCGTTACACTGGCGGCAACACTTGATGACATTCCAGATGGCACACTGCCAGCATCTTTGGAATGGATGTTACAAGAATAAGACGCTAATCAAACCTTCACAGTGCTGGTATCTCATCCAAAGATAACAGAGGCAACGACAATAACAGACCAAGTGCTACACAATCTGAAGAAATAAAGGAGCAAATCGACGCTCACATACGCTCTTTTCCCTACTGTGATCGGCATTACGGTTCACGAGCGAAGCAGAGATACTTTAGTTCTGAATTGAATGTAATGCAAACGCATATATTGTTTCTGGAAAAATATTAGCGCGAAACGTGCTTTCAAGTAAAAAGTGGCACTGATCTGAAGCGTGAAAAATGAGTACAGCGAAGTATAAATATTACCAGCGGTGTTATCAGGAACATCTCAATTAGATATTTCGTACACCAAAACCAAATGTATGTGGTTTTGGGGAGGAACATCGTGTCAAGATAAGCACTGAAAAAACTGTTGTACTCACAAAACGTTTGCAAGATGCTCCCAAACTTCATAAAACAAAAGCTAAGGAATTTAAAACTGCAATGAAAGAGACAACGGAGTACCTTCAGACAAATAAAAATGCAAAGGCAATATCTTTTGACTTTCAGCAGAACATTCCTTTTTTATGTATTGTACTAAAGACAGTTGTGGCTGCATAATTTTGCGGTTATAAATTTGAGAAATGGTAAAAGTGTGGTATTTCCATGGCAAGGAACGAGTGAATGAAGTTCTTTCGTGTTTAAATATCTATATGAAGAAATATCTTCCTGAAGACTGCAAAGAGTTATTTTTATGTTCAGATGGTTGCATTGGCCAGAATTATAATATTCCCATGATGAAATATTTTTTTCAGTCAGTATACGTGCACAGATTTCAGAAAGTTATCAGATGTTCCCAGGGAGAGGTCATCCGTCCTTGCATTGCGACCAGCATTTTGCTGCCACTGAAAAGATGATGAGAAGAGTGGAGACAAGGGAAACGTATGAAGGATGGACATAATTAATCAATAAAAATTTTTCCATATACTGTTTACTAATGGATGACATTACTGGTTTGCAAATATGATTTAAAGAGCATTTCAAATCCAGTATAACAAAAAACAAAGAGAGGTTTTGTGTTATGAGGTACAAGCTATTTAAGTTTGATAGTCACCACGTTAATAAAGTTGATGTTGAAATAACAATGAGTGGGATAACGCAACAGCAGTTCCGCATCTTGAAGCCTAATATGAATCCCATAATCCCTGACTGGAAAGCTTACACTGAACCTACCAGAATTCAGCAAAAGAAACGATTTTAAATCTCTGTTGAAATTCTTGCATCCAGATACCGTAAGTTTATTATGTGACTTGTTGGAACTAATGAACTATGTGATGAAGATGGAGGTTTTGGTGATCTCACAGAAAGACCATCGTAATGTTTCCTGGATGCAGAACGTAGCATGAGAAAAATGCTTTTATCAAAATGTTTGCTCATAAAAGATTATTAGTTGACATAGTTTATTCTCAAAATGTTTGGAGTACTTGATATTCAGATCAAATATTACTAGCATTATGAGATTCATTCTCATGTTTTGTAATGAGGTACAATGTTCTGATAAATATACATTAGTTTGAACAAGAATGTTTATTCTGAACAATCACGAGTGATCTCAAAAACATTCAAAATGCACCAACTTTGTACACCTCTCAATGATCAGGGCTAACTCGATACTCCAGGAAACTAATATCGTGATACAGTACTATACTAGTACTAATATTTCGAAACTGAAAATTTAATGTTATGTATGTACAGGGTGGCGCAGATGGATCGGGTGGTTTTGAAGTGGACTGTACGTCTGGAGGGGGGGAGCCAGGTGTTCGGCGACTTCGTCCTGTGGTGGGGGGGGGACGGGAAGTTTCAGTTGCAGGCTGGCAGTCAGTCGCGATGGCTACGTGGTCCGTTGAGCATCGTGTTTTCGCAGTGGAAGAGTTCATACGCAATAACGAGTCAATTGTTGCTGTGTTAGGTTAGTGTGTTAGGTTAGTGTTGTTGTAACGTCTCGTCGACAACGAGGTCATTAGAGACGGAGCGCAAGCTCGGGTTAGGGAAGGATGGGGAAGGAAATCGGCCGTGCCCTTTCAACGGAACCATCCCGGCATTTGCCTGAAACGATTTAGGGAAATCACGGAAAACCTAAATCAGGATGGCTGGAGACGGGATTGAACCGTCGTCCTCCCGAATGCGAGTCCAGTGTGCTAACCACTGCGCCACCTCGCTCGGTAATTGTTGCTGTGACGCGTGCCTTTCGCCGGCGTTTCAACATCCCACCTCGCGGTAGTGTTCCTAAGCGAGATACGATATTGAGTTGGGTGCATAATTTCCGCACTACTGGTTCATGTGCTCCAAAATGGACGCCTAGACCGCCAACAATAACAACGCCTGAGAACGTGGAGCGTGTGAGACGCGATGTCACTGCGAGCCCACGTCGATCAACGAGACGTCGTGCTCAAGCTCTTGGAATGTCACGTCGGAGCCTTCAAAGGATTCTTAACGAAGAACTGAAATTCCACCCCTATAAAATCCTGTTGGTACAGAAGATTCTCCCAACAGACCATCTTCAAAGGCTTCAGTTTAGCCAACAGATGTTGGAGTTATTGGAAGATGTAAACCTGATTATCATGATGTCTGACGAGGCTCACTTTCACATTAACGGATACGTAAACAAGCAAAATTGCCGTTACTGGGCCGACACTAACCCAAGAGATCTACACCAACGGCCTCTCCATAGTGACAAAGTGACGGTTTGGTGTGGGGTTTCTAAGGTAGGGATAATTGGTCCTTACTTTTTTGAAAATGAAAGGGAGCAGGCGGTTACTGTTAATTCGCAGCGTTATGTGAACATGATTGAAGATTTTCTTCTCCCACAACTTGAAGAGAACAATTACGACATGGGCAATATGTGGTTCCAACAAGACGGGGCAACTGCACATACCGCTAGGATATCAATGCAAGCTGTACGCGCTCTGTTCCCTGGCCGTTTGATTTCCCGTAATGGAGATGTCCATTGGCCCCCTCGCTCGCCGGACCTCACGGTATGTGACTTTTTCTTATGGGGCTATTTAAAAGCAAGGGTCTACATGAACAAACCCCGGACCATTCAGGAGCTGAAGGCAGCAATTCACACCGAAATCACATCAATTCCTGGTGATGTGCTTGAGCGGGCAATGCGGAACGTTAAGGACCGACTCCAAGAATGCGTCGCTCGAGAAGGAGGGCATTTGATGGATGTAATTTTTAAAAACTAACATTACTATTTTTTTGTTAATAAACTTCCATTGTAACTACACCTTTTGCACTTTATTTCAATCCAATACCTTTACAATTGACAGTTTGACAAGTATTTTAAAACCACCCGATCCATCTGCGCCACCCTGTATTTAATTCTCTATTTTATAAAGATTTTTAATATTGCACTAAATGCCATTATTACGGCTAGAGTGTCTTTAGAAAGGTGCAAACGTCGATCGTCTGACTGGATTACTGAACCTCGGATATCCAATTCATCCAAAACATCTCGGTGGGCATGGAGAACAGCCAAGTTGTTCAATCGCTCCTGTCCCATTGTTGATCGGAGATATGACTTCAGACGTCCAAGGGCGCTAAATGACCGATCTGCTGTTGTTGTGACTACTTGGAGAAGCTTAATGCACTTCATTACTTCACATAACATTTCCAACTGCAGGCTCTTACGTAATGTACTTTCTTACATCACGCATGTTCTTTTAAGACCTGTTGCTTTTTATTAGCGATATCGGCTAACATATTCAAAGCGTAAGCGCAGGGTCTCAATGTCCAGGTCATTTTTGAAAAAACTCAGTTGATTTTTCTAAATCTGTTTCACCTCTGTTTACTAAGAGCAAGCACTCTTGTTCAAGTGCAATGACCTGTGTGAGTACAGTTGTACAGTTGAATCAAACCGCTCAGTAATGCAAAATTGCACCGTTTCACAAAATTCAATGTAAATAGCTTTGTAGTATTCCTTCTGGGTTTTGAAAGAGTGCGGTACGCTAGCTTCGTTGTTTTAATTCTTCTTTGGTATATTTCGATTCCGAGGAAGCGAAAGATCATCAACTTGTGTAGGTTTTTCTTTTAAACACAATGCCCAAAAGTGTTCAAAACTATCACGCCTTCCATTCAATATACAAATCAAGCCCTCATACATTTTTTCCAGATCAGCAACACTTAGATGAGGGCATTGAATTTTTTCATTGACATCCTCTACTGGGTTCATTGCATGGCAATAAAGAAGTAAAAAGAAATAAGTCTTGAATTGTAACATTGACTCAAGCTAGCCTGCATCGTAACACTATCATGAATCACACCACTCGTTTTCAGTTAATCTGCTTACTACCGTAAAAATTGTTTTAACTCTGTAAATAGGCTGTTTATGTTTTCTTATTGGCAACGTTACGTAGCGCTCTGTATGAAAATCACTGGCTGTGCTGTGTGCAGTCTGTGGCTGGGTGGCATTGTTGTAATATTCGCCATTGTAGTGTTGGGCAGTTGGCTGTTAACAGCGCGTAGCGTTGCGCAGTTGGAGGTGAGCCGCCAGCAGTGGAGGATGTGGGGAGAGAGATGGCGGAGTTTTGAAATTTGTAAGACTGGTTGTCATGGACTGCTATATATATTATGACTTTTGAACACTAGTAAGGTAAATATATTGTTTGTTCTCTATCAAAATCTTTCATTTGCTAACTATGCATATCAGTAGTTAGTGCCTTCGGTAGTTTGAATCTTTTATTTAGCTGGCAGTAGTGGCGCTCGCTGTATTGCTGTAGCTTGAGTAACGAAGATTTTTGTGAGATAAGTGATTTGTGAAAGGTATAGGTTAATGTTAGTCAGGGCCATTCTTTTGTAGGGATTTTTGAAAGTCAGATTGCGTTGCGCTAAAAATATTGTGTGTCAGTTTAAACACAGTCATGTATAATTGTTTTAAGGGGATGTTTCATATGTCGACCGTTAGCCGAGGATACCTCACTGAAATATTCTTATTTTTTCTTGTAGTTTGTGTAATTAGTGTAGATTTTGTTTATTGCTAGCGCGTAATAGTAGAGAGAATCTCCTTTGTAGTTGCAGTCTTTCATTGTTGTACAGTAAAACAGGTGTGGCACGCATGTAAATTTGCACCAAGTATTTCGCAGCTGCGCTTGCAATTAACTAGATATTATTTTCAGTGCTATGTTAATGTGTTCTCTTATTGTTGCTCCTCAAATTATGTTTTTCTGTGTTGTCGTGTGAAATATTGTGACAATAATGGGCTGTGAAAAACGTAATACTAGGCTCCAAAGTAAACTGAGAAATGACAGTGAAGACGAAGGCAGTGTGTTAGCGCCACCATGTAATGAATTAACTAATATTCAAAGTAGTAATTTGGTAACTGTGCATAGGGAAATGGAGCGGGCATCAAATAATGGTGTAGACAGTGAAACAGGTAGTGAACAGGGAAGCATTATCGATCGATCGGTCGGCAACAGCTCGCCTCAGGAATCGGGAATGACAGAACACAATATTGCAAATACTGTAGACTCAGGTTTTGGGTTCTCGCCGTTTTCTCAAATGAGTCAAGACACATTTTCCGCTTGTCAAAATGTGAATGTTGCCGGTGCAAATTCACTGCCGAAAAGCACTGAGGAACATGTTTCAGACACCAGTGCATTGTTATTACAATTAATGCAACAAATGGGACAAAAGCTTCAAAAGTTAGACACAATGGAACAAAATCTTCAAAAGTTAGACATAATGGAACAATACCAGAGACAAACACAGCAACAGTTAGACACAATGGAACAAAATCTTCGGAAGTTAGACACCACACTTGAACAAACACGTGAAGATTTAACTACTGAGTTACATAACATTGAATCGAAATGTCAAAAAGTCTGTAATGACGTAAAAACACACATTTGTGAGCATTTCCAACCTATTTTTTCGCGTCATGAAAATGCATTACAGAATCACGAAGCAGCCATAAAAGAATTGCAAACTATTGTTCATGAAAATCACGACACCTTGCAAGCTAAAATTGCCTCAGTTGCATCTACCGATTCGGTTACGCAACTTGCAAAAACTCAGGAAAACTTAAAGGACACAGTAGATACGATTTTAACACAAATGGACACTCTGAAACTTGGTTCAGAAAAACACACACAGGAAATAATTTCACTAACGGATAAAGTAGCCGAACTTTCAGATCAGTTCACTAACTTATCTACAAAGGTAGATGATGATCTGAATGACACAAGACCTGTAGCCTTCACGGACACTGAAGAGTATGAACAAATTAGAAAATTCAAACAAAGTCAAAATCAAATCAATACACAGTACAAAAGAGAAATCCGGGAAGTACAAGATCAGTTGGCACAAGTAATACAAGAATTACATATTTCAGAGGACACTCGAGCTCCAGTACGGGAAGAGGGACATAGAAATACGGAACAACCACAAAATAATAACACAGGACACTTCGGAAATTATGAAAGAAATTGGCAAGGCGCATTGGATTCTGAGATGGAACCGCCGAAACGAAGTAACAATGAGCGATGTGCGACTCGCCGACACGATAATTTTGACTATAAGCTGTTCATTACTACACGTAACTTCAAAAAATTTAAGAATTCTGACAAACGACATTCATCCACAAGCATGGCTTCATCAATTCTCTCATTGTTTTCCTCCCAACTGGTCATTGGAGCACAGGTTAG
Source organism: Schistocerca nitens (assembly GCF_023898315.1). NCBI lineage: Eukaryota > Metazoa > Arthropoda > Insecta > Orthoptera > Acrididae > Schistocerca > Schistocerca nitens. The sequence continues at coordinate 57,644,072 of NC_064617.1, forward strand.
AATTTATGTGTGGCTACTTGGACAATGAACCAGCTGTAAGAATGCGATCGGTCATTCACGATTGTCACAGTGAAGGAGAATTTTATCATGCCTTCCTCTCAGTGTATTGGTCTCAAGCTACACAAGACCGAGTAAAACATAGCATCATAATGATGAAACGTTTCGAACAATCTGAATTTTCCAGTCTTATGAAATATTTTGAAGACATGTTGCATAAGAATCAGTATCTTTCAAACCCATACAGCCCCTCAGAACTCATCCGCATTTGCTTAATCAAATTGCCTGAACATTTACGACATATTATTTTAGCAGGACGTTGCAAAGACGACATTGAAGCTTTTTAGGGACTGTTACAAGAACTGGAAATTGACACTGACAATCGCGGAACGCGAAAACAGGAGCACAAGAATTACAGGTCACATCAGTCACAATTCCGCGATGACAGAAATAATACACGAAAAGGCTATTCTTACAACGTAAATCGTGACCAAAACAGACACCACCCATATGACAACCGTTGGCACAGTAGTAATAATTACAGGGAAAGATCACCTCTAAGCGGTAATGATTATCACAAAGACAATCAGAGAATCAGACAATATGGGAACCAAAATAATTATTATCAAGGGAGACAGAATAACTTTAGACGCAACAGTTCAGCGTGCAGTTACGATTCAGGGAGAAATTCTCCACCACGTGACCGACAAGAAAGAAACTGTGGAATCTACCGACATGACGACAGACTATGTAATCATAACGACAGACCTGAATTTTATCAGAACTGGCGGGATTCAAACAGAGCAGGGCACTCTCGACAAGATGAATTTGTAGAAGTTAGGTCTCCTAATCCTAATAACGACGCGCGCCAACAAAGAGACAGACAATGACTCGCACAGCAGGCAGCCGCGTGCGCCAGCTGGCTCAGAGAAAAATAACATAGATGCTAACCTTGAGAAAAATTCCAGTATTCTTTATCGACATATAGCACACGATGATTCCGTTGAAGCTGGAGCTCTGCATAGTAGTAAGAGTAAAGGCTTGCACCACATTTCACATGTAAAACCGTTTATTGAAAGATAATCTGCTTTTTAACTTTGTCTTTGCCATATAACTTTTCACCTTACATTACTAGTATGCTTTGTCATACTTAGAATCTGTTAACATGCAACGTTGTTTGAAGTTAAATATCCAGTCAAGAACCAAGAGAACTTATTTAAACAGAAATTACGAATGTATTGTTATTGTGAACAGACGACACAGTGTTATTGTGTGTGTACATTCTTGCTTGTTAGTTGCACAATTACGTAACGACTATAAGGCTCACATATTTAGAACATTTACCAGTACTGCTAATGAGATTTTAATGCAACACTTTGGTTCACTTGAAAATACATTCTGGATTTGAAGTACATTCTGTGAGATTAAAGATGACTTAGCATTTGCTTTCTTTGACAGCTACATGATTATATCACGACGCTACTAATATGTGACACAATTTACAATATTGCTTTTGCGCTGTATCTGTTTTATATCTGCAGTTTTTCTGAATTCTTCTGGAAAGGAAAACATGTTTTAGTAGTAACTTTTGTGGTATAGCTACAATGAGACAGCCTTTTTCGTAGCACAACAATACGTTACATTATAGGACTTTCTTGATCACGGTAAGGTACGTAATAACTACAGTATCTATAAGCAAAGCATTTCACTTTCGTTTATGATGAGGTCAGTACATTGACTTCAGCAGAACTTTGCTTACAGAGGACGATAACTACGACAGTTCCACAGAATTATCTTACAGCAAGACGCACATTTAGCGCTACAGGACACGCATTTGAGTGATTAATTTTGTACTTAAAAAATTTATTTTTAAAGATATTTGAAGTACAAAGAAAGTTTTCTGTGATACATTTCATTCCATTGCTGTAATCTGTAACACCTGAGGGTATAATTACATTAATCCTCAGGGGGGGAACACGCCTACTTTGTGTACCATGTGTTTGGCAAGCACAAGGAGCCCTAGCTAATATGGTATTTGCTTATACAACTTTACACATCGGTACCATATTTCTGTAACAGAATTACACAGCTATCTGATTATTTAACAGAGAAATAAACATTTTTTTTTACTACGTCAGTGACAGATGTTTATGCAATTACACAGTTGGATAACTTCACACTTATGAAATTGTATTTTGTCTGTACTTTGTGAACTCTTCATATTTTTTCAGAACCGTTGTGATACTATGAGAGCTTAGAATGATGAGCAAATACGACATGCTCAAACTTGTGGAGCTCTTAATTTATGATATTTACTAAAATGCCTAATGAAATGATGAGAAACATTTTACATCTATTGTCTTTCTAGTTTAGAGATTGCTGATTTTGTTTAATATCTGGGTTAGGTTAGTGTTGTTTTAACGTCTCGTCGACAACGAGGTCATTAGAGACGGAGCGCAAGCTCGGGTTAGGGAAGGATGGGGAAGGAAATCGGCCGTGCCCTTTCAAAGGAACCATCCCGGCATTTGCCTGAAACGATTTAGGGAAATCACGGAAAACCTAAATCAGGATGGCTGGAGACGGGATTGAACCGTCGTCCTCCCGAATGCGAGTCCAGTGTGCTAACCACTGCGCCACCTCGCTCGGTTTAATATCTGGTTTCCAGCTCTGTTGCAGCATTGGTTTTATAAAATAAAATTAAATGTATTTGCTAATGTGAACACTTTCTGTCAACAGATCTATTAAATAATTACTTTATGATCCACATTCTTCGAAAAAGGAGCTCTTGGAATGGAAAGAACAATAAGAAGGGACTAATAACAGTAACTGCATATATAATTTTCTTTTCAAGTACTTGGTAATTTTTTGTAGAATTAGTTTTTGTGGTGCACCACTTTAATGACATAGATATTAAGATGTGAACAGACATTTCCCTTATCTGCGTTGTTGTCTTTAGTGTACTATTTTTTCTGCTTGAGCTATGTCATGTTTAGATATAAGTTATTGCATTTGCTGCTGCTGTTTACCAGGCATAGTGCTACTAAATTTCACTTTACAATACTCTGTTAAGCCAGTTTCACTATGAATTTATTTTTCTTGTTTGCTGCGCATTGCCTTATATTAGTTGTAATATTGCATTTGCTTTGCTAATTTATGCCGCTTGCTTTGCCATTTGTATTTTTTATCATTGCTGTTTGTGTTAATTGTTTTGTGCTGCTGCATTGCCTCGTTCCTTAGTTTAGCATCTGAGCTCAGTAGATTTAAGTTAGCTTAAGAGGGGGTAGACTATATAAGAGAATGAGTTGCGATGAACTGGAAGAAATATATTGAGAAGTTATACGAAAAAAGTACAGAAAGCAGGTATAAATAGGACTTTTTGGGAATAATGATGAACGAAGGGAGATCTCCAAGAAAAAAAAGGTTTGCAAAATACTGCAGTACCAAATGTTACACTGAAAACAAACCCTGTCCTTTCCCACTGCGTTATTTTGCTATGTGTTTATGTACCCTTGTGTATTTGTCTTTTTCCTGTCTTTATGTGTTTAGCTAATAAGATTATGTTGTAAATTTTTTCAAATGCTATGTTATTTACTTTGTAAAGATGTTTAGACATTATTTATTCTGTTTTGTTTTAATGTTCATGTGTGAAGTTGATGTTTCGAAAGTTATTCTGATCTTTTATGTATGTACTCATGTCATAATTCCTGTAACACTGATGTATATCTTATTTCGATTCTTTTGTAAAGCTTGTACTACAAATGTTACCTGTATTGTTATGTTCTTTAATGATGTATTTTGTACCTTTGGTATTGTATTCTCATGTTATAGTATTGTAATTGACACCAGTTCATCAAATTAAGTAACTTCTGAGCATTCATTTCACTGCACACGTTTCTGTTGGTCATAGTATATGGACAATATGTGAGAAGTAGGGACTGTTAGTGTTTGCACGTGTGTTAATAATTCATCAAGGGACTGGATAACAGCATTGCTGGTTCTAAGGACAATTCCAAAAACTTTGTGAGTGCACAAGTGGTGGTTATGGACTTGCTATATTATCCGAAAGACTCTTCAATGGTGATTGTGCACCTGCACAGTCACAACAGATGGCTGCTGGCCATCTCTACAAGGACTACAGTGGGTCTGCATCTTTGATGACCCACCGCTACCATTATTTCTACAAGGACTACAGTGGGTCTACACCTTTGCTGACTCACCAGTACCATTATTTCTACAAGGACTGCCAGTGGGTCTGCACCTCTGGTGGCCCACCAATACCATTATCTCTACAAGGACTATAGTGGGTCTGCATCTTTGATGGCCCACCAATACCGTTATCTCTAACAAGACTAGTGGGTCTACTCTGTGATGACCTACCTACCAGTATTCTTCAAAACTTCGACTGACTTTGCGGTGGGTTTGCTCTGTTGTGGCCCATTACCTGTCTGCATATCAAGAGTCAGCACTGTCTTTCTGTTGGAAGGACAACACTACTTCTTCAAGACTGCATTGAAATCCACTACTTCCATGTGCATTGTCTTTTACTGCTCGGACTTTGAGGAAAAAAAACTGCAATTTTACTGTGATGAATGATCAGGACTGTCTTTATGGACTGTGAGAAAATTTTAGCTTTTGACCAACATTGTATCAATAAGTGTGTGCATTTGATTTCTTTGTTATTGTAATTATGAAAATTTTTTTCAAATCTGTGTTGGCCACTGCCCAAAACAATTTCTAAAATTTTTTGTGGGGAGCATGGGGGCTATGTAAGTAGGCTGTTTATGTTTTCTTATTGGCAACGTTACATAGCGCTCTGTATGAAAATCACTGGCTGTGCTGTGTGCAGTCTGTGGCTGGGTGGCATTGTTGTAATATTCGACATTGTAGTGTTGGGCAGTTTAGCTTTTGACCAACATTGTATCAATAAGTGTGTGCATTTGATTTCTTTGTTATTGTAATTATGAAAATTTTTTTCAAATCTGTGTTGGCCACTGCCCAAAACAATTTCTAAAATTTTTTGTGGGGAGCATGGGGGCTATGTAAGTAGGCTGTTTATGTTTTCTTATTGGCAACGTTACATAGCGCTCTGTATGAAAATCACTGCCTGTGCTGTGTGCAGTCTGTGGCTGGGTGGCATTGTTGTAATATTCGACATTGTAGTGTTGGGCAGTTGGCTTTTATCAGCGCGTAGCGTTGCGCAGTTGGAGGTGAGCTGCCAGCAGTGGTGGATGTGGGGAGAGAGATGGCGGAGTTTTGAAATTTGTAAGACTGGTTGTCATGAACTGCTATATATATTATGACTTTTGAACACTAGTAAGGTAAATACATTGTTTGTTCTCTATCAAAATCTTTCATTTGCTAACTATGCATATCAGTAGTTAGTGCCTTCGGTAGTTTGAATCTTTTATTTAGCTGGCAGTAGTGGCGCTCGCTGTATTGCTGTAGCTTGAGTAACGAAGATTTTTGTGAGGTAAGTGATTTGTGAAAGGTATAGGTTAATGTTAGTCAGGGCCATTCTTTTGTAGGGATTTTTGATAGTCAGATTGCGTTGCGCTAAAAATATTGTGTGTCAGTTTAAACACAGTCATGTACAATTGTTCAAAGGGGACGTTTCAACTCATTACTGAATGTATTATAAAGGTAACTATCGTCAAACAAGGAAAATAAAAAAATTCCACCATAATTTTGTGATTTTACAAAGCATAATATAACTAATAATTTTCTTAAATTATTGGTGGGGCTCCGCCCCCCCCCCCCCAAAAAAAACGAATTTTTGAGGAGGCTCAGGCCCCATGGAGTCGGCTCCTGTGCGTGTATTCCTATACATCCACGTCTGAAACTGCGAATTATGGATAAAATTCGAGTCATACCTTTAAACCAGTGAGGATGGTATCAATGCCTAAACTTTTACTTCGATGATGTAATCTTAACAGTTTGCTATCTTTTCACCTCTTTATGGACATTACGTTACAGTTGCATCTATAGAGAGACAGATATGTCTCCGCTGTAATCCTTAACTATCTGTAAGTTTTCGTGAATTTCGCAACAATTTTCTGTTGGTGTAATCAATATAGATAGCGCGCTGCAGACATTGTGTCAGCCATTCACTTTGCACCAAATTCTAATTCTATCGAAATTTTGTGAGTAAACAAACCTCGAAAACCAAGCATTTACCCACATCAATCTTCATATCCTCAGGTTAGCGTCGTTGCCTTGTATTGTAAAATGGAAGCTGTGGCTTTGAGTTCCGACGGTAGAAACAGTATGGGTTTTAAATATATTATTGCAGAATGTATCCTTTAGATTGAAAGAAAATGGTATTATGTATAATATTTACATTTTTTACTTATTTACAGGAGCAAAGCTGCCGCTAGATGGTCAATAATATTGTGCAATACGATTGGAGCTCGCCTCTGACTGCGCAATAATACTGCACAATATTATTCTACAGTATCACTGATGCGCGGAGTATTCCAAAGCATGGCCAATAAAGACGCAGCGACGCTGATAATTGGTTTGTTGTGTTACAAAACGAAAAAGGATAGATGTAAAACTGGTAAAAGAAATGTGGAAGAGTCATTCACGAAAACTTGTTGAGAGAACTGAGACTGACTGAGAAAGAAGATTATCGTAATTTTTACGTGTTGATGGTCCAATATTTGATGCGCTTCTGGAAATGGTTGGCCCCATGATCAAAAAGCAACAGACTGCAATGAGAGACGCAATTCCACTAAGTCAGCGATTATCTGTTACACTGTGATACCTTGCTACTGGCAGTTCATTCCGAGAGCTAAAATTCACAAATACAATTTCACTTCCAAATATGGGAGTCATAGTTATGGAGACGTATCATGCAATAATAGATGCATCAAAGAATTACATGGGTAAGTAACTTAAACAAACAAACGTATGCATATAGTGTTTATTTTAGCTGAAGACATCGAAGTATCTCGAAAACTACACATCGAATCAAAAAAGCTATAATTCTAATTTGTTTGTCTCTGAGGGGGCATCCAATGATACCACACTCGATCCCCAGTGCCTCCCCATGCACTAGTATCGGGAGCGAACTTTTATATTTTCAGTAGGAATATCCATTTTTGTTGCAGATCACGATTCTACGGCAAAGTCTACATACGTTTTGTCTGAAGTATTTTTCTTCGTTTCGCTGCAGATGGCGCTGTAATCGGAGGAATAGAAATCGGTGCATAATCGTAATTTACGACATGCTACTCAATGCCCCTTGAATATCCAATGGCACGGCGGATCACCTCCATGCTGCGAGAGTAGGGCAGACCAGTATTTCGTAACTTCTCACTGGAAACCCCATTTCGATAAGTTGTATTCCTCCGACATATCGAACAGGGACCTACTCAAAGTGTCACTGTGGCCGTGGCTCATTGTGAACGCTACTCCACTTTTCCAATAAGAGAAATTGTTAAAGCATAGTACCGCCAAATTCAATACGCTTGATGATCCGCTTTTCAAATGACCGTACACTTGACAGAAGCATATTACGCGGGAATGTCAGCACCGGAGTTTCTGATGCGGTCGACCATGTCTTCACGGCCTGTTGCCCCTTGCTGGTACACCTTATCTTTTAAATATCCCCACAGGAAGAAATCTGGCGACGTCAAATCCGGCGACCTAGCGGGGCAATTAATAGGGCCATCGCGCCGAACCACCGACCACTGTAATCACGGTCTAATACCTTCAACTGTGTAACGCGCTGGGCAACCCTGTCTTACATGTTACAGTTGCCTGGTGCACCAGAAGAATGGAAAGAAACTGCACTGAATTTGATCTACGACTGAATTTTCCGCATGTCTCGGCGCTTTAGACGGCAAACATGTCGCCATCAAGAAAACACCTGGCTCTGCATCACGTTTCTACAACTGTAAACACTTTTTCATTATAATAATGCTGGGATTTATCAATGCCGTAAAATAGTCCCCCATTGGGATCTCCGGGCGGGGACTACTCAAGAGGACGTCGTTATCAGGAGAAAGAAAACTGGCGTTCTATGGATCGGAGCATGGAATGTCAGATCCCTTAATCGGGCAGGTAGGTTAGAAAATTTAAAAAGGGAAATGGATAGGTTAAAGTTAGATATAGTGGGAATTAGTGAAGTTCGGTGGCAGGAGGAACAAGACTTTTGGCCAGGTGAATGAGGGTTATAAATACAAAATCAAATAGGGGTAATGCAGGAGTAGGTTTAAAAATGAATAAAAAATAGGTGTACGGGTTGTTGTTGTGGTCTTCAGTCCTGAGACTGGTTTGATGCAGCTCTCCATGCTAATCTATCCTGTGCAAGCTCCATCTCCCAGTACCTACTGTAACCTACATCCTTCTGAATCTGCTTACAAGGGAACCTCCCCATCGCACCCCCCTCAGATTTAGTTATAAGTTGGCACAGTGGATAGGCCTTGAAAAACTGAACACAGATTAATCGAGAAAACAGGAAGAAGTTGTGTGAAACTATGAAAAAAATTAATAAAATACACAAACTGAGTAGTCCACGTGTAACATATGCAACATCAATGATCTTGTGAAATCAGGAGCGCCGTGGTCTCGTGGTTAGCGTGAGTAGCTGCGGAGAGAGAGGTCCTTGGTTCAAGTCTTTCCTCGACTGAAAATTTTACTTTCTTTATTTTCGCAAAGTTATGATCTGTCTGTTCTTTCATTGACGTCTCTGTTCACTGTAATAAGTTTAGTGTCTGTGTTTTGCGACCGCACCGCAAAACCGTGCGATTAGTAGACGAAAGGACGTGCCTCTCCAATGGGAACCGAAAACATTTGATCGCAAGGTCATAGGTCGACCGATTCCTCCACAGGAAAACACGTCTGATATATTATATACGACACTGGTGACGGCATGTGCGTCACATGACAGGAATATGTTGTCGGCCCACCTAACATGTACACTTAGCGAATGGGTAAAAAGATTCTTCTACCTTGCCCGATTTAGGTTTTCTTGTGGATGTGATAATCACTCCCAAAAAAGTGATGAAAACATAAGAGTTTGTCACATAAACTGAAAATAAAAAATTAAACTTTTCACTCGAGGGAAGACTTGTACCTAGGACCTCTCGTTCCGTAGCTCCTCTCACTAACCACGGGACCAGGACGCTGCTCGTCTGCCATTGTCCTTGATGTTGCCTATCTTCGCACGGACTACTCAGTTTGTATATTTTACTAATTTTTTTCATAGTTCCACACAACTTCTTCCTGTTTTCTCGATTGATCTGTGTTCAGTTTTTCAAGGCCTATCCACTGCGCCAACTTATAACTAAATCTGAGGGGGGTGCGATGGTGAGGTTCCCTTGTTAGTATATTCATCTCTTGGTCTCCCTCTACGATTTTTACCCTCCACGCTGCCCTCCAATGGGTAAGCTACTACAAACAGCATAGTGAACGCATTATTGTGGCCAAGATAGGCACGAAGCCCACGCCTACTACAGTAGTACAAGTTTATATGCCAACTAGCTCTGCAGATGACGAAGAAATTTATAAAATGTATGATGAGATAAAAGAAATTATTCAGGTAGTGAAGGGAGATGAAAATTTAATAGTCATAGGTGACTGGAATTCGGTACTAGGAAAAGGGAGAGAAGGAAACGTAGTAGGTGAATATGGATTGGGGCTAAGAAATGAAAGAGGCAGCCACCTGGTAGAATTTTGCACAGAGCACAAGTTAATCATAGCTAACACTTGGTTCAAGAATCATAAAGGAATGTTGTATACATGGAAGAAGCCTGGAGATACTGACAGATTTCAGATAGATTATATAATGGTTAGACAGAGATTTAGGAACTACGTTTTAAATTGTAAGACATTTCCAGGGGCAGATGTGGACTCTGACCACAATCTATTGGTTATGAACTGTAGATTAAAACTGAAGAAACTGCATAAAGGTGGGAATTTAAGGAGATGGGACCTGGATAAACTGACTAAACCAGAGGTTGTACAGGGTTTCAGGGAGAGCATAAGGGAACAGTTGCCAGGAATGGGGGAAAGAAATACAGTAGAAGAAGAATGGGTAGCTTTGAGTGATGAAGTAGTGAGGGCAGCTGAGGATCAAGTAGGTAAAAAGACGAGGTCTAGTAGAAATCCTTGGGTAACAGAAGAAATATTGAATTTAATTGATGAAAGGAGAAAATATAAAAATGCGGTAAATGAAGCAAGCAAAAAGGAATACAAACGTCTCAAAAATGAGATCGACAGGAAGTGCAAAATGGCTAAGCAGGTATGGCTAGATGATAAATGTAAGGATGTAGAGGCTTATCTGACTAGGGGTAAGATAGATACTGCCTACAGGAAAATTAAAGAGACCTTTGGAGAAAAGAGAACCACTTGTATGAATATTAAGAGCTCAGATGGAAACCCAGTTCTAAGCAAAGAAGGGAAAGCAGAAAGGTGGAAGGAGTATATAGAGGGTCTATACAAGGGCGATGTACTTGAGGACAATATTATGGAAATGGAAGAGGATGTAGATGAAGATGAAATGGGAGATACGATACTGCGTGAAGAGTTTGACAGAGCACTGAAAGACCTGTGTCGAAACAAGGCCCAGGCCCCGGGAGTAGACAACATTCCATGAGAACTACTGATGGCCTTGGGAGAGCCAGTCCTGACAAAACTCTACCATCTTGTGAGCAAGATGTATGAGACAGGCGAAATTCCCTCTGACTTCAAGAAGAATATAATAATTCCAATCCCAAAGAAAGCAGGTGTTCACAGATGTGAAAATTACCGAACTATCAGTTTAATAAGTCACGGCTGCAAAATACTAACGCGAATTCTTTACAGACGAATGCAGAAACTAGTAGAAGCCGACCTAGGGGAAGATCAGTTTGGATTCCGTAGAAATACTGGAACACGTGAGGCAATACTGACCCTACGACTTATCTTAGAAACTAGATTGAGGATAGGCAAACCTACGTTTCTAGCATTTGTAGACTTAGAGAAAGCTTTTGACAATGTTGACTGGAATACTCGCTTTCAAATTCTGAAGGTGGCAGGTGTAAAATACAGGGAGCGAAAGGCTATTTACAATTTGTACAGAAACCAGATGGCAGTTATAAGAGTTGAGGGGCATGAAAGGGAAGCAGTGGTGGGGAAGGGAGTGAGACACGGTTGTAGCCTCTCCCCGATGTTATTCAATCTGTATATTGAGCAAGCAGTGAAGGAAACAAAAGAAAAACTCGGAGTAGGTATTAAAATCCATGGACAAGAAATAAAAACTTTAAGGTTCGCCGATGACATTGTAATTCTGTCAGAGACAGCAAAGGACTTGGAAGATCAGTTGAACGGATTGGATGGTGTCTTGAAAGGAGGATATAAGATGAACATCAACAAAAGCAAAACGAGGATAATGGAATGTAGTCGAATTAAGTCGGGTGATGCTGAGGGTATTAGATTAGGAAATGAGACACTTAAAGTAGTAAAGGAGTTTTGCTATTTGGGGAGCAGAGTAACTGATGATGGTCGAAGTAGAGAGGATATAAAATGTAGACTGGCAATGGCAAGGAAAGCGTTTCTGAAGAAGAGAAATTTGTTAACATCGAGTATAGATTTAAGTGTCAGGAAGTCGTTTCTGAAAGTATTTGTATGGAGTGTAGCCATGTATGGAAGTGAAACGTGGACGATAAATAGTTTAGACAAGAAGAGAATAGAAGCTTTTGAAATGTGATGCTACAGAAGAATGCTGAAGATTAGAGGGGTAGATCACATAACTAATGAGGAGGTGTTGAACAGAATTGGGGAGAAGAGAAGTTTGTGGCACAACTTGACTAGAAGAAGGGATCGGTTGGTAGGACATGTTCTGAGGCATCAAGGGATCACCAATTTAGTATTGGAGGGCAGCGTGGAGGGTAAAAATCGTAGAAGGAGACCAAGAGATGAATACACCAAGCGGATTCAGAAGGATGTAGGTTGCAGTAGGTACTGGGAGTTGAAGAAGCTTGCACAGGATAGAGTAGCATGGAAAGCTGCATCAAACCACTCTCAGGACTGACGACCACAACAACAACAACAATTAGGAGTTCTTAATTGTGGATGTCGGAGTGAATGATCTTCTATCAAATGGGGGTGGCCTTTATTAATCGAAATTTGGGGACTTATTTCAATCGAACAACCTGCCAAACAGTTACATCTCTACTCGATTTATATTTGTCGGGGATGAGGCATTTTCTACGACAGATAATTTGTTAAAACCCTACAGCTAAACAAGACTGACTAGAGAACAAAGAAATTTGAACTACCGTCTCAGTCGTGCACTCAGGACTGTTGTAAATGCTCATGGAATTTTAAATTCGAAACTTGGTGTGTTTCAAACAGCTATTGCTCTATCTCCAGAGAAAGCGACAGTAATAGTCCTGGCGTGTTGCTATTTACGTTATTACTTGAGGAGGAAAACTGTATTGTACTGCCATACAGATGAAGTAGACGGTACAAATGGGGAATGATATACGATACCAGGCTCATGGGAGAAAGAAGCGGTTTGTCTACAACTTACATACGCAGTACTTCAATAATGATGGTAAAGTAGCTCGGCAACATAAAGTTTGTTAGTTGTATTGGAAAGCATTATGATAACCCGATATTTAATATGCAGTTATCACGTGCACCTTAATATGTGTCTTTTCCATGTGTGTTCCATGTGACTATAATAAATCAACTAAAAAAATTACGTAATTGTTCTTGTTGCGTCTGCCTTCACCCTCAAAGCACTACAACGCTTTCTAGGTTCTCTCACCTTGTTTCCTACTAATTGCAAACTTCGTACATACTTCACAATAACAACACAATGTTGCATAAATAATTATGGAAACGAGCCATGGAATAACACGCTTGTTAAAGGGTTCTATTCGTGTAAGTAATGTATACAAGTACATTGTATATACGAGGGTCGTCCACAAAGTAAGTTCCGTTTCTATTTACACACGCGGCAGTGCTACGATCGCAGTTCCGAGCATGCGCGGCAGTTACTCTGACTCAAGGAGAAGACATGTACGCCACTTTCAGATCGCTGCTGCCGAGGCGTGCTTTGTAGTGCTTCTTTATAATGTCAGCCGCAATTGAAAATATCGCCACGTCTGAAATCAGATCCGTAATTCGTTTTCTAAATGCAAAGAAAGTTAAACCAAAGGAAATTCATCGGCAAATCTGCGAGTTTTACGGACAAAATGCTATGAGTGATTCAATGGTTAGAAGATGGGTCGACTGTTCAATGAAGAACGATAATGCTCGATCTCACACGGCGAATGTGACCAAACAACTCTTACGGGAATTTCACTGGGACGCGTTTGATCATCCTCCGTACAGCCTGGACCTCGCTCCTAGCGACTTTCATCTTTTCTTACACCTAAAATCTGTCCTTGGTGATCAAAACTTCTACGATGATCGCGAGCTGAAAGAACATGCTACCACATGATTGAATACACAGGCGGCAACCTTCTATGAAGAAGGCATACAAAAACTTGTGACACGCTAGTGCCTACAAAATTTCGGAAGCTATGTCGAAAGGTAATTTAACAGTTGTAGATTTTTGTACAATAAATATTTTTTCTGTATCTGTACACGTTTGTTTTATATAACCAAACGGAACTTACTTTGTGGACGACCGTCGTATATATACACCCTTTTATTAATTATTTGCAGTTTTTACAAGAATTTGCACAAAAGGCTGCACAAACTCCACATTGTTACAAAAACAGAAACATAACGAATGAGTGCTATGGTGTTTCACTAAAGAAATACAGAGAACGATATCACACAGCCACAAAGGAAGGTGTTGTAGAAAATTCATCACGGCTAAATTTTCAGAAATATAGTAACTGAAAAAAATAAAACTTTCTGGAAAAAATTTGTGCACGTTCTGATGCAGTATTAGAAATCACTTTCTGGTATGTCCGCCCCCGGTAGCTGATTGGTCAGCGCGACAGAATGTCAATCCTAAGGGCCCGGGCTTGATTCCCGGCGAGGTCGGAGATTTTCTCCGCCCCTGGACTGGGTGTTGTGTTGTCCTATTCATCATCATCATTTCATCCCCATCGACGCGCAATTCGCCAAAGTGGCGTAAGATCGAAAGACTTGTACCCAGCGAACGGTCTACTCGACAGGAGGCCCTAGTCACACGACGTTTACTTTATGGTATTTGACGAAAATAGCACGATGAACTACGTAAACTGCTTCCTCCTGTGGACGTGATGCTGCTGTAGTAGGAGCTGAAAGATGTGAAGATATCAAAACTGTGGCTGTGAGAGGTGGGTATGTAACCACACAGTACCTATACAAACTGCCAAAATGACTTCCATGCAGTGTATCGCTGAGAGCTTTCATTGCATGTATTTGCTGTTCAGGTGGCATTTTCTCCATCTTCTGATACCGCACCCTATAATTACTGATTCAAATTAATTATTTAAATTCTGTCTCTGCTGATCTTTAGGACATAGGGCCTATACTTCGTCCTTCGTAACAGCACACTTATCAATCAGGGTGGAAAGTTTAGAAATGTTGACTGATCAAATAATTGGTACTTAGCTGGTAAAATTCTTCTTCGTTGTTTCTCGTGGTTTACGTCTAGGGGTTTTCTTTCTCGTTTTCCTGTAGAATACTGACAAAATATATGGATTTTCAGCAGTTCACTGGCTTGTCTTGTTGTATCACTTCTAATCAGTACAATGAACATGTTTCGGTTTTCACTTTGATGATACATCCTTGAAATCAATTCACAAATTTTAAATAATACTTTTTCTTTGTGGTACACCATTTTAAAAGTTACTTCTTAGCATTGTTATTTAGACATAATGGGCAGCACTCGCCCAACTTTTGCCACATGCGGCCATACACAACCTCTCTCGGCTAACTGCTCCCCAGCAACTATTGTTCGCATCATGTAGGAATGCGGCCCAATTTTCAGCCAATCTGCAAACTAACCACTGGCAGACAATAATATTGTCTTTCCAAGCAGTCGCAGTAAGTTACAGTATTAATGACTTTACCAGACATGAATTCCTACAGTTGACATTTGAATACACAAGAACAGACTCCAGAATCATGTGCTGTCGGAAAGAGAAACGTAAAGAGAATTGTATACGAATGTGTCAGAGCTGTAGCAACTGTAGGAAAAGTTGGTTTCATGTCACCTGGAAAGCATCGTAAACGCAAGGAACCTGTAACATTAATGGATGGTTTTAACAACGATGTTTTAAAATGCTCCATGTGAATAATGAATGCCTGACATCAAAAAACGTGTTACAGTTATGCAGGAGAAAATTGGATTCAATGGTAAGCGCTTCACCAATGTACAGAATCTGAAAAGACGTTAGTTCCAGATATGTTAAGAAGAGAGTTTTTAGTTCAAGGAAGTGAAATGGGCACGAACTACATCCCATATAAAGATTCACGATACGAAAGGAAGAGGTAGTTCAACAGTGTATTACCTTGATGAAGCGTAGGTCAGTTAGAACATTCCAGGAAGATTTGCTGGAAAATGAGTGATGGTACTTACAGGTTTGAAGTTCTCATAGGAATAGGTTCTTGGATAATTATTGGCATGCTGACACTTCTTCTGGTTTTGTTTCTGAGAATAAACTTTTATTTATGTGTAAGAAAAATAGCAGTAACCACCATTCGGAAATGAACGCTGCCAGTTTCATGACGTGATTCACAATTCTTGTCATATCTTGCTTCGAAGTCGGTCACTGCCAGTTATAATTCAATTGGTACAGAGAAAACACCCAATACAAACAACAGAAAGGCTGATATTTTGCCTGGCTTAAAAATAAAAATATTATGCTCAGTATAAACCAGATCGTGCCGATCTCATGCACCTCGTTAACTTATACAAGTCACCTTGGGTATGAGCCAACAGACAACATCCCACCTGTAGCGTGGGCACAGTCTGTGCGGCATGCTAAAAAGGTTCAGAAAGAAGAATTTGACAGGGAAGTGATGATGGATGTAAGTAAGCCTTGAACCTATCATCGTAAATTTACAATCAGATTGTTGAGAAACAGACTCAAATAGAAGTGACGATGGTATGACGATGTAGACTTTGGAACAAAGTAATAATATTTCTTAGTTATAAAGACTCGTGGTTTAAAAAATGTGTTTGTCAACAAATCGATTACATACATAATAATGAGAACTTCCTAGCCTTTTTGATTAGGACTTTGTATCCCTTGAATTACGCAGACTATAATGTTCAACATATTGCCCAAGGAGAAGTTAAGCTTCTCCCGCCATGTCGTATGCTCTAACAACACACGATAATGCAGCTGGATAAATTCGTCAGGAGCGCGATATTTCCACACGTAAACCCCTGTCATTTTCGTGACACGGACTGAATAAGGCTCTAAAATGACAGTAACAGTTACTTCTCGAGATATCGGTGGTTTTTGATGTTATCGGTCAGCATTCCCTGGAGTCATTCGCAGACGGTCGTTAATTGTCTGTTTCTTCACTGGATTTAAATGCGGTCTCTCATTGTAATGTCAAACGAGTTAGTTTCCACTCATAATACCTAGTAGCAGCGAAAAATATGACAACTTACTGACCATTTTAATGGTCTTTTACTTTAGTCTTTTCTACCACTAATTCTTTTTTATTCGCAATGATTACACTTTTAACTATGGTCAAACACACACACAAACACACATACACACACACACACCTTACACATTTTTAAAATTTCTATAGAGTAGAAGCAGTTGTCAAACAAATATGATTATTTCATTTTGCACTTGAAGTTAATTTTGTTGTGTATTAAAGTTTTACTTATAATACACTTCAAATTGCAATAAATGATAATTTTTGCAAGATGTTGAATCATCATGTCTTTAGACAACTGTCAGATTGAGAAAATTGTACTTCACGACTTCACAAAGCTGTCAGCTGTTCCCGCCTCTCATCATGCAGAGTAAATCTGTGGAGCAGAGGACCTAACGTCGTCAAGACGTGAATTAATATTTCTCTCATGACGACTGATCGAAATTGGTTTTAATATGTACTATTCCGCTCATAGATTTGAATGTGTAACACTATGTACCGCAGGCAAATGGGCCTGACGTCTGCAGCAAAGCAGTTCGGCAACGTGGACTTGCCCGCTCTCTGCTGCCAAGCATACACAGTTCTAAACCCCCCACCCCACACACACACACACCACTTCCCTTCCGCTCCGCCTCTATGCGCGGATGCGCCGTCCTATGTGACACAGGCTACTGCTTACTTTACCCACTACTAGTCCACAGATTGTTAAATACAAAGATAATTACACAGTGGTCAAAAATTGTTAAATATCTCCATGCTTAGAAACCTCTCTGACATTTACCTTCATCAAAATAATCAAGCCAATTTTTTTACAAGAAATATTTACAAAATTCATGACAGTTAAAAAAGGGTATCGAAAAACGCGTTATGTAACATCTTGTATCGGTAATTACACTTGGTACATAGAACATGACGTAATCAGACCAATTTCATTGCAAGTTCCACAGCCCAAGCTTTGGCAAACATCATTGAATTGCTTTCTGTTGTCAGCAGCCTCTGACACGCTAAGTTAAGAGCGCGTCTTGCTTGTATTCCTTTTCACTCTAGGCAATGCAGAAGTTGCAGTCTCTGTTTCACTGGCCTACGACAAAGTTTATCGGTATTTTATGGTGCTAAACTGAATGCCTAAACAACATAACCTCTTATATGTCACCTTACTAACAAGGGTAACCTCTATTGGTAACATAAACCTCGTTTGTATGACTTTTGGTAAGCTGACATTTGTGTTAAATAATCTGACAAGGTATTATCATTAGTTGATGTACCTTGCACATGTATGTAGTAAATCAACTGAAAAAAAAAAACTTATGCAGCTGACAGATTTTTCCTGCTCATCTTACACAGTGCTGACTGAATTCACTTCTTCTTGATCAAGTAGAAACGTCATTTCATCGAAGTATCACAAAGTGGATTCTAATACCGCTTTTCCTCGAATCCTTGGTTCTTTTCACTTCTTTCCGAATATTGGTCCTTAAGTAATTAATTTTTTTACGTCTTCCTTTGTTGCCGTGGGATAGTGTTCTTGTATATCGTTAACGTCTGGTAACATTCATTCTTTGTGTTGCTGTTCTTATAACACTCTGCTTTTACATCCTGGTTCGCTTTATACAGCTCTGTGCATTCTAATAAAAATTCTCGCACTTCTTGCTTCGAACTCATTTCAAATTTCCACGCTTGGCGAAGCAGAAGCAGAACTGCGAATACAAACATTCCCGAAGACTATAGCACGTGAGATACTGTCAAGGATGTTGCGCAATACTGCCCACAGATGGCATATATATCTGGACAGCGCATAATATTTAAAAAGTTTTTGATGTTCTCAATATTATTGCGCAATCTCTTAAATCTCACACCTACACGATCAATATTATTGCGCTTCAGGAAATACTGCGCAACATTATTGACTGTCTGAGGGCTGCTGAAGATACTGTCTTATAATATAAAAATCAGTCAGGAAGTGACGTGGTGGATTGGTCTGCGAGCAATGCAGAGATGAATCTTGAGAATTACTTGGACAGACAAGCAAACCTCCGAAAACACCAACTATTCTAACAACATCGGGTGGAATGCTTGGGTATTATTGCTATGAAAGTGAAATGAGGTGGACGGGACGTCGAATGCATGGTATGTAAACCAAGAAAATTTTTTGCTGGGTTCCACGATCCGGCATGAGATGAAAATAGCTGAGGATGAGGACAGTTCTAATACGAGGGGCATCAAGAAAGTAAACATTTTTGCATACCTAAATAACAACATAAGATATCAATATAAAGCTTTATTTCCAAAGTTACAGTATCTTCCTCTATTTTTCAATGCTCTCGAGGCACTTATTGTAACGTGGGATCGATTTTTCAATTCCCATGTTGTACTTATATGCCGAAAAAGATTTTAGCCACGATATCAGTGCTTGTTTAACGTCTTCATTGTTTGCAAACTGTTTTCCATCTAAAAGTATAGAGAAAATCGCTTGGTGCCAAGTAAGACGTTGAAGTTCTTGCTCTGTTCGTGCTGATGCCGTAATGACAGTAATGACTGATAGCCTTCTACTCCGATCTTCGTTGTCTGCACTAGTTCGTTTTGGTTAACGATTTAACGAGAACGCGCCGTTTCTTCGCTGAAGACCTTTTCATTGCACTGTCACTGTAAACATTATTTGCATGTATCTCGAAAACATTGTGCATTCAAAAACGAATGAAACCACGCACTTCCCATTTGGTGGGATTTTCGATGGATGCCGCAATTTCGAATGGTGTGATCGCTAGGCAACAAAAATTGGCTTATGCTGAGATGGGGGGAGGAATCGACTCGCACGCTTGCGATCGTGGTGGTCGGGGATAGGCTCGAGGCGTGGTATGCAATCGTTCTTTACTTTCTGGACGACCCTCGTAGTGTGAATGGTTGTCGCATCGGCACTTAATGTTTATTCGTTTAGTCATGACGAATAAATACGGCTATTTCCATAATATAGACAGCACGTTGCAATACTGTGTATGCTAATCAACTATTCAAAGGGGTTTGAGTAAGAACCTTCGTTCTATATTTTAAAAAAAATATTGTCAGAAGTGGGATTCGAACCCACGCCCACAGAAGTGGACTGCGACCTGAACGCAGCGCCTTAGACCGCTCGGCCATCCTGACATACAACGGTTATAACTTGGTCACAACTTACACGCCAAGTTCACTATGTCGTCCCTGTTCGTTTCAAAACTATAACTGTTGCCGCATATGCAGTTCACTATTCCTCGCTTGTATCCTTTCATACATGCTGCGGATTCTAGTTCCAGATTCATTAACAAATGTTCCGCCATTTACTTGCTGCCTTTACTATCGGTCTGCGTGACATGTTCCGGCGCCCTGCGAAAGATGATCTGGTCCATCTTTAATTAATATGCTATTACGTGGCCAATCTAAACTTATGGTCTAATTTAATACTTTTATTTTCATGTTTCGCAGTGAAAGGGGCATTGTAGGGAATTCATGCTGTTACGAAACAAGCCGACATAAAAAGCATATTCGGAACAAAACGGCTGAACATAACATACAACGCGGTGAACAATGAAAAAAACTGAATGAATACGGTTGGAAAATACAGAGGCAAAAATCGTTAATATACGGAAACGAATGGTGTATTTAATAATATGATGAATGTCAGAAGGAATTAAAATGGTTGAACAGAAACATCTGAAAAGAATCGAATAAATTACGATATTCATTCCTTTGTTTCGCCAAACTTTCAGTTTTGCATCGATTGTTGGAATCATTCGTTCATTATTCATTACTGCGTCTAGAGACAGTGTGTGTGAATCGATAAAATTAACTGGACGAAACTAAGAAAAAACACAGAAAGTACACTATTTTTGCTAACTGTTTCAGCATCTAATTATTTTTGCGCCTTAGGTTTCTGGTTATCGCCCAATGCCCTTAAATCTTGGTCGAAAAAATACGCAACTAGTGAAACGAGCGGTAAAAAATCGTTTTTGTTTCTTTTCCTGTTGCGCAATCATGTGTCTCCAAGTATATACGGAGATATCAACAGAAATGCATGAAAATATTTAATCCCAAATTGCTGTCAACAATATACGTAATGATTGCATAATTCAAAGCACATACATTTCAGTATTCGCCGTACTTGTGACTAAGGTATTGCATAGTGACTTATCAACTGTCATTTCCTAACAGCGAGCGAAAGTAGCGTTTCCAATATTCTTAATTATTGCACATATTATGACAGCTGCAACAATAAAACTACCGTATGTCGGATGTGTCAAGTCCTTTCGTAACAAAACTAAGACTCACCATGCTACGAGTCGGGAACAGTAGAATGACGAAAATATAAAACGTTGCTCCGTAAGAGGGTTAAATAGCATGTAAATATTAAGCGGTAGACCCTCAATAACTAGGGACTGATTAACAAATGCTACAAAGCTACTGTATATTTGGTACTGAGTAATTAGACGTAGGGGAGCCGTGAAACTGATTGGCACATACTAATAAAAGGTGGAATGACATTTCCTTTCCTTTGGTTGCCACTATCACAATAACATAGTCGTTCTCTTCGAGCTCACTTTCCACGTTAAATTCTTCTTCATCGTGAAGACTCGAATTTTCATTAGTGTCATTCATCAGAAAAGTAGCAGAGCCTCCATTAGCTCCACTGGCTGAAGCTGCCTTCTCACATTTTTAGAAATAAACTTATTGGTTGTTTGATTCTGAGAGTTCGGCCAATTTTTTCTTTCTATTATCACATTCTAAAAACTCCTGCTTCTCTGGAGCGTCAATAAGAACTCTTGTCAATCCTCTTTCTTCTATGCTGAGCTGTTGTCTTACTTTCAAGAGTCCATCTACGGATATTGTACTGTTTTGCTGCCACCATAACTTTCAAGCCGTCCTGAATTACACTATTCACATCTTCCTTCATTTCTTCGTGAACTGTTAGACAAAAAGTACTTTTTCTCTCTGTGTAGGAAGCCATTTTTGTTTTCTGCATTCATGCTCTCTGCGCCCCAGAAACAACTGCTCACTCTGACCCATACACCATCAACATAATTAAACACATTTATTCAGTCACAATCAGACGTTGTAATTCTGTATTTCAAATGATATCAAGAGACAATACCCATGATAACTGCTTACTTCTCAATGTTTGGATTCTACCAAAGGAAGTAAAAATGGTTCAAATGGTTCTGAGCAGTATGGGACTTAACTGCTGAGGTCATCAGTCCCCTAGAACTTAGAACGACCTAAACCTAACTAACCTAAGGACGTCACACACAGATAGAAAAACAGTCACAATTTCAGTACTTCAGCATCATTCAGTCATCTGGTTTTCACAATCTCTTACATGGTCAGAGACTGTAGGCTACCTGTGCAAAACTATGATGGTGTCCTGACAGTCATATACTGAATATAGTCAATTTCTCATTGTACCCCACTGCTCACTGTTTCCCCCCCCCCCCTCCCTCCCCAATGACGATGGCGTAAAGGATTATAACAATAATATTTATCAACACTGATATTGCATTGCTGTTAGCTCAATCCGAAAAAAAACCGAATAAGAATAATATGTATTTAAGATTATCAATGAAAAGTCAAAATAGATGATCAGTCGAATATTTCTACTTCTCCTTCACTACACAAAAAGTCATTCCACCCGCATTATCTGAAATTTTCTGAAAACTAGACGTACACTAACAATCCAAGCACGTTTAAAAATCATTTGTGCGTTTACGTGGTACCGAAAATGGATTGTGGAAGAGGAAATCGGGCAACTAAAATCGTATATCCAGAATTGATATTGGAGTGTTTATATAATGAAACAGACGCGGTATTCGGAAGTTGGTTTACGATATCTTGTTTCGGAAATCAAATGTAAACATAGTGAGAAAATACGTTTCTCAGTATCGTAACATTATTATGAGAAGGAAAGTTGCGCGTACACACACACATACACACATAACACACGCTCACGTAAACGCAACTCAGACACGCTACTGCAGTCTCAGGCAACTGAAACCAGTTGTGTGTAGTGAGTGTGTATGTGTGTGTGCGCGCGCACTATGTGTGTCTAGTGTTGATGAAGGCCTTAATGGCCGAAAGCTTATTTGATGACAGTCTTTTTGTAGTGCCTATCTGCGACTCGGCATTTCCGCTATATGGTGAGTAGCAACTTTCCTTCTCATAATATTATTACATTCCATCCTGGATTTTCCATTGTTTAATTTCTCAGTATTGTTGCTATTGTGATCGGTGCATTATTACAGGTATGAGAGCCGAACTGCATTTATGTGAGAGCGCGGCCAACTGTAAAATTTACGACTGTAAACTAAATTAAATTTTTCTGTACTTTACCATTTCCATTTAAATTCACAATGGTTGCAACTTTTCGCGTTATTTAAAAAATAAATGATTTCTAGCTAAAGCCGCCCGAGTAACTGACAAAGACATGACCGTGGCTGTATTTTTTACGCTTCTTCTTTCGATCTCCACATATCATTGTTTCATTTAATTTACGTCACTACTCACTATAAAACACTGTCGTTGGACTGCGTAAGAAAAATAAGTTCTAAGTCTCAGACGAGATAAAGAACATAAAAAACCGCTTTACATTCTTTTCCCGCATATCGCAAAAAATAACCGTGTTCTCCCGCGTGCCGAGGGCCGAGATTTCCGGCTTACATTTTGACGGGGGGAGCTGACGAAGAAACAGGAGGTAAAATGAAACATGAGCTGATCACATTTACAATAAAACAAAATGCGATGTTAGTATTGTAATTTGTAAATAAGGTGTGTCTTCCGAAATACAAAATGATGGAAGTCACAGGAATAAATAGCCAAGTTACACCTGGTTATTTCGAAAACAGAAACGATACGAGATGTGGAGATTTTTTTCGAGCCCTCAGAAAAGAATTGGTACAAGATCACTTGCATAGGAGAATTTCAGATCCAGTTTACCCCTTATCTCTGTCATCTATACTTGGTGAAATTCCAGGAATTGATGAGGAACGGATGGGAATCTACACAAATGAATCCATAGAACTACTAATGCGCGGAAGAGGTATAGTCAGTGTCAGAAGGAAAAAAGAACTCTCGAATTAACCCACGATCACTCGCGTTGTTAGAAAAAAATCTAACATTTATGATATTAGTTAAATATTCCAGCACATTTCAAAGCTAATGAACTGGCGACCTAGGAATGGTTTTTTTTTTTTTTTCATATCCCGTGCTTGAAATAATCTGTGACTCGAGAATCAAATTTCAACAGTAGCTTGCTAGCTGTGTCATTATTAGAAGTGGTGCGCAGTGTTAGATTTTTTCTAACACGGGAGTCTTTACGTGACAATTACTTCTCCTTTCGTGGAATAGCGCCTTGCTTCACTTTTAGCCTGTTTCTTGTAACATGCGGCTGTGTTCGTTTGTTTTTTCCTGTAAGTGTTCAGCGTATGTTAGGTCTTTTACAAGAAAAGTAAGTATTCTTATTGGGTTTCACGAATTGAATGAAGCAATTGTTTGTAGAGAGTACATGACATTCTCTGTTGGATAGGAAAATATATAAAACTTTTCAGAGAAGAAGCCATGTCAGAGAAACAGATATTGATGTGGCTAGATGAATCACTATATTTACATATAGGGTCTGTCACCAGATATTGACGCATCCTCTGATCATGAAGAGATCAGTCAGACAGCGAATCTGGTACTTCTGATACAGCTGTTTCTCAATATACAGATCGTGAAACCTTTCTTGGTAAGGATGGAATAACAGATTGGTTGAAGCAACACTCTCCTCCAACAAAAACTGTCCGTCAGAACACTGTAACACAGGTTCCATGTGTGAAGGGTGTTGCAAAAAATTCGAAAACAATTTTAGAATGCTGGAAATTATTTTTTCTATATAGTGTAATTGGTCGCATTCTGGAATACACAAACCAAGAACTTGACAGAATGGCAGCATCTTATCCACGGAGTGCTCGAGACTACCCACGGACAGATTTTGAAGAGTTATCTGCTTATTTAGTGTATTATATATCGCAGGAGTGAAAAAGGCACAGCATCTCAATAGTGATGAGCTATGTGCCACTGATGGGATTGCACCGGATTTCTTTATTGCATCGATGAGCAAACGAAGGTTCCACACACTTCTCCAAGCTATACGTTTCGACGACAAATCTACGAGAGCTCAGAGAAAGGAAACAGATAATCTGGCACCCATTAAAGAAATATTTGACGAAATTGTGAATGTTTGCAAGAAGAGCTATGGTGCCGGTGCATTGACAACGATAGACGAGACCTTAGAACTAACGTTGCAAATTCAGGCGTGTACAGCAAACACGCTTGCAAAATATGGCATCAAGGTTTATGTGTACTGTGATGCCAGAACGTTTTATACTCTAAATACGGAATTATATGCAGCAAACAGCCTACTGGGCCATATCAAGTACCCAATGATGCAGAGAATGTGGTGTTACGATTGATTCGATCGACTGACAAAACAGGCAGAAACGTGACGATGGACAGTTATTTTACGTCTATACCATTGGCTAACAAAATGTACGCCAATCATCGTGTCACAGTAGTAGGTACTCTACGGAAGAATAAAACAGAAATTCCACGGGAACTTCTGGACATAAAGTATAGGCAACTAAACAGCAGCACATTCGCATTTGGAGAAAAACCAAGCATCAACTGCTTAATTTGCTCATACGTCCCAAAAAAGAAACAGAAGAATGTTCTAATGTTATCCACCATGCACAGTGGCTATGCTATAGACGCTGACAGAAGCGAACAAACCTGAAGTCATTACATTTTACAATCTCACAAAAGGAGGTGTAGATGTTGTCGACCCTTTGAAATCAGAATATTCTGTTTAAAGAATAAGCAACCGCTGGGCTCTTACACTGTTTTATTTAAACACAAATGACTTAATTCTAGGAGAAGATCCATCGTAGAATTGAGTATGATGCTTACAAAAGCCCACATGATCAAACGTAGGTCGTTTGAAGGAGAAAATAAAAGGTGTTGTACACATTTGCAAACCACCGACAGCTAAAGAAGAAAATGAATCAAGAGAAAAAAACAAGATGTCACTACTGCCCTAAAAGGAAAAACAGATTCACACAGCATCGCTGCCATCATTGCTCCAGCCTTATCTGTAAACAGCATCGAGTATTCTTATTTGCCATGATTGTATGTCACAAGAGGCCATATCCGAATCTGACGAGTAAAAAGGAGTGTTGTTAACCTTTGTTCATCACTTGCTACAAATATTACGAATTGCTGTTCACACAGGTGTTGTAATCAAAAAAGTTTGTGAAATCTTTGCATGTTGAAATATTTTTAAGTTTAGAAAATTACATGTTCCATACCATGTTTATACTAATTTATAATGCTTTGGTAATAATAAAGAAATGATTTATTGTATCGTAAGATAGAAAAAAGGTTTACGATCCTTTAAACCACGAAAATCAGTTGCCTTTTATCACTGTTAACAGTGGCGGATAATTAGGGGGGGGGGAGGGGGGGGGAGCACAGGGGCAAGTACTATGCTAACCCCAAGTGTGGTCGCTTGTTAGAACATTGTACTCATGACCCTCGCATTTTGCACGTATACACTTCCAACTATATCCGATGGATGATTATAGTAGAGGCACTGGTATTCCTATGCGTCGTAATTTAAACAAGCAAGGTTGATAATCCGTTATTTGTGGAATTAACGTGATCGCTCCAGCAATTGTTTGTAAGCATAGATTATTGTGGTTGCTTCCCAGTGCGTCTACATGACATAAGACACTTCACTAGTTCTTTGCCGAAACGTAAAACGTGAAATTAGTGCTGTAGAAGGGGCGTCACTTTCAGCGATTGTATATTCAGCTTCTACTAGTAATTCCTCTGTAAGTAATGAGAGTGGTTTGTGTGATGACAAGACTAGTGTAAATGAACATGACTATGTGGTGAACAGAAGTCGAAATATCACGGAATAGGAAATATTTCAATGGTTAAAGCGCATATCTACGTCTGTACTCTGCAAACTACATGGTTTCTTCACGTTCCATTCACATATGGAACGCAGGAACAATCATTGTTTGAACGCCTCTGTGCGAACTGTAATTATTTCAATCTTATCCTCACGATCCGTCATCATTTAAATCCGGTTCCTCAACCTTTGCGAGGAGACTTTCTCGGGGCAGTTTACGTCTACCTTCAGTAGCCAGTCAGTTCAGTTTCTTCAGTATCTCTGTGACACTCTCCCAAGATCAAACAAACATGTAACCATTCGTACTGTCCTTCTCTGTATACGTTCAATATCCCCTGTTAATCATATCTGGTATGGGACCCACACTTCAGCAATATTCTACATCCAGTCGCACGAGTCATTTGTAAGCAATCTCCTTTATATACTGACTGCATTTCCCCCATGTTCTATCAATAAACCAAAGTCTACCGCCTGCTTTACCCGCGAATGAGCCTACGTGATCATTCCATTTCATATCCCTACAAAATGTTCCATCCTGGTATTTGTATGATTCCAACAATGACTCACTGATTTTGTGGTCATAGGATACTACGTTTTTTCGTTTTGTGAAGTGCACAATTTTACAATCCGAACACTGCAAGCAAGTTACCAATCTTCACACCACTTTGAAATGTTATTAAGATCAGACAATATTTATGCAGCTTCTTTCAGATACTATTTCATTATAGATAACCGCATTATTTGCGAAAAGTCTGAGATTACTATTGTCTACAAGGCCATTAATATGCAGCATGAACAACAAGGGTCCCGACACACTTCCCTGGGGTACACCGGACGTTACTTCTACATCTATGACGCTAGATTCACGATGACCTGTTGCGTCCTCCCTACCCAAAAGTCCACAATCAAGTCACAAGTTTCACTCGAAACCCCACATGATCGTGCTTTTGACAACAAGCGTAGGTGTGATACTGAATCAGACGCTTTTCGGATATCAAGAGACACAGCATCCACCTGACTGCCTAGATCCAGGGCTATCGGTATGTCGTGCGAGAAAAGTGCGAGTTGGGCTTCACATGATCGATGTTTTCGGAATCCATTGCTGGTTCGAATGCAGGAAGTCATTTTGTTCTAGATACCGCATTATGTTTGAGCTCAGAAATATGTTCTGAGTTACTACAACAAATTAGTGTCAAGGATATTGGACGGTAGTTTTGTGGATCACGTCTACTACCCTTCCTGGAGACGGGAGAGACCTGTGTTTTATTCCAGGAACTGGACACGCATTTTTGTTCGAGGGATTATAGTTAGATGAGGGGCTAAGTCAGCTGAAAATTCAGTATAGAAACTTATAGGAATTCCATCATGCCCTGAAGCTTTGTTCAGTTTTAATGATTTCTGTTGTTTCTCAACAGCACTGACACTAATACTTATTTCACTTATCTTTTCCATGGTTCGAGGATTAATTTGGGGCAACTCTCCTGGGTTATCCTTTTTAAAGGAACAGTTAAAAACAGAGTTAAGTTTTCAGCTTTTGCCCCTAATTTCAGTTCCTGTCTAATTCGCTAGGGACTGGACATTAAATTTGGCGCCACTAACAGCCTCTACATCGACCAAAATTTCTTTGCATTCTGGGAAAGATCATTTGATAATATTCTGCTAGAGCAGTCATTGAAGGCTTAATGCATTGCTCTTTTGAAAGCCAAACGCATTTCATTCAGCATCTCTCTCTACATATAGTCCTATGCTTTGTTTAACACCTATTGCGCAGTAGCCTCTGTTTCTCTAGAAGTTTCTTTACAATGACTGTATACCATGGAGGTTCCCTCCCAATATGAACTGTTCTACTGGGTACATATTTATGCTGTGCATAGTTAACTATTCTTTTAAACCTGGGCCACAATTTCTCTACATGCTCCTGACCTGTGCTGAAAGTTTCAAGTTCCTCATTGAGATGTGACATACTGATATGTTATCTAGTTTACTGAACATATATATATCTTTCTGCTTGGTTTTGTTGCCCTTTGTAATTTGGTGAACATTGTACCACAACCGCGTTGTGGTAACTATTGCCAGTTTCCGTGAAGACATCCTCAAACAAGTCAGGTGTATTTGTTGCCATTAGATTCAATACATTTCCGTCATGAGTAGCGTTCCGAATTATCTGTTCTAGGTAGTTTTCAGAGAAGGCATTTAGCAATGTTTCACAGGATGGCTTATCACGACCACCACTAACAAAACTGTAATTTTCCCAGTTGATTGTTGAATGTTTAAGTCTCCACCGATGATTTCAGTATGATTAGGGAATTTACGCACAAGTAAACTGGTGGGCGATAGAAGGATCCAGTTATCGCTTTATGCCCACCCCTGACGCTAAGTCTGGTCCAAACAATCTCACATGCAGCTTCAGTTTCTATCTCGGTGTCTTTGAGTGTCTTGTCTACTGTGATAAATACACCACCTTCATTTCCCAGTTTTTCAGAAATCTCACTAGTATCAATTTCAGGTTCCAACCAGCTTTCTGTACTTAGTATTATGTGAGCGTCACTGTTTTTCAGGAGTACTTCAAACTCTGGCATTTTGTTGCGAATGCTTCGGCAGTTAACCAACAGGGTGTTAACACCCTCGCCTGTGGGAAGTATTTTTATCGACCTTGCACTGATACTTCTGGGTTTCTTACAGCTATCGTTATCTGGATTGGATAGAGAGTCGCTTAACCTAAACAATCCTTGCATGCACCCCACGCACAGTCAGCTAATTCAGCAACAGCCTCTGATGTGTAGTGCACAGCTGACTATTCATCGGGACCCCAAAGTCGCAGCCTAGCTTGTCACAGAACCTTCGAAGTCTCTGGTTCAGTCCTTCCACTCGACTCAAAACCAAAGGGTTACGATCGGTTCTGGAAACAATGCTGCAAATTATGAGCTTCGCTGTAGCTCAGTGCGCAAGATTGGTCTTCGCAACCTTCGCTGCCAGTCGTTGGAAAGACCCAAATATGACTTCGGAACCCGGACAACAGGCATCATTTTTTCCAACGTGTGCCACAGTCTGCATTTGGTTGCACCCTGTTCCCTCAATGGCTGCCGGAGAGGCTCTTCAACATATCGAGAAGCCACGGCATACACACTGAGTGCACCTGGAATCCTCTTTCTTGTCCCTTGCTTCCGTTTCTTAAGGGATGCATTTGAAATGCCGACAATTAATAGAAGATAAAACAGGTTTTGACAGTAGTCAGGCCTATTTCCAGCTGTTTACGAATGTAAACTAAATCATTCAGTAATGAGAATGAAATTTTCAGTCTGCAGCGGAGTGTGCGCTGATTTAAAACTTCCTGGCAGATTAAAACTGTTTGCCGGACGGAGACTCGAACTCGGGACCTTTGCCTTTCGCGGGCAAGTGCTCGGCAAACTGAGCTATCCAAGCACGACTCACGATCCATCCTCACAATTTTACTTCCGCCAGAAAAGGTCCAGAGTTCGAGTTCCGTCCGGCACACAGTTTTAATCTGCCAGGAAGTTGCAACTCATTCCGTGTTCGAGAACAGCATTTACAGTGAGGCTGCATTTTAACTAGTGCGATGTATTACTGGACTGTGGATAAATAACTTTAAAGTAAGCCCACTAATTAATTATCTTTTAATCTGTTGAGCTAAATACTTCCTAATTTCCAATATGAATTGAAGAAAAAAAATCATGAAACGAGATTTTTATTACAGCAAGGAAATACCTATGGTAAAAATTACTAGTTTCCTAAAACTTTTTGAGGTTAATTATAGTTGTTAGCCAGCTAATAAACAGGATTCATTTACGATAAATACAGATAATATACAGGGCTACTCTCCTTTAAGAGAGAACTGGATGCTCGTTAGAATATCTGCTACAGTAACTAATCACAAACACTGATTTACTACAAAGTAAATCATGCACAGGACGATAGCAACTTCCGAAAAATCTCAAAAGAGCACGTTTATTTCGATAATATAAGATGAAATTCTGGGGTGATCTATTCTTTGGCAGTAACTATGAACCACAAACGCCCATTTGCTACGAAATACTTTACGTGTCCAGAACTCTCGTACCGGATACTTAAGAAAATATAGTTTTGTTAGTGGCCGAAAATTTTCAGAAATAACGTATATCTCACGTAATTGTACAATGAAATAGAGAACGACTGTTCTGAACGAGGATAGGCCCACTTTCCTCAAAAATTTTAAAAGAACACAAAGAAGTTTGAGCCTACAATTGACTATAACAGTACGAGTTTATCGCTGCACTCGCGAGTGTTCGAAATTTCACTATAGATCACAATACAAACGTCTGTATTGATACCAAATTTTGCTTTCCACAAGTTCCAGAAGGTAATAAAATGCGACCGTTCCACAGAAAATGGCTAGGAGAAATGTTTGGATGGCCAACAGTAACGAATTAAGTGGCGGATTTTGTAAAGCTTGCGTTTTCTTCGTTAGGGCGGAATGAGGCAACAATGATGTACAACTGGGAAGACTAGTGAATGAATCAATGAAAATGTATAAGAAAGCAACTGAAATTATACAATCAACGAACGAAAGAGTATCAAAAGAGAAATATGGTTGCCTGGCAGAAGTTTCTGCATGCAATCAAACGGAAGTCAACGGATGTTTTAATAGGAATGATGAGTTTAGAAAGAGAAGACTGGACGAAAACAGAAAAAGCTAATCCCAATTATAAAGACAATAGTGTTATGTGGAGCCAAGAATAGGCCTTCACGGGGGCATAGAGATGATGGAAGGCACTGAGGAAATTGACAGTGAATAATCATTGAGTTGACCTCAGAGGGAAACTTTCGTGCGTTACTGAAATTTCGAATGGAAGCAGGCGATGAAATATTAATACAACACATGCAGTCGGTCTCAAAAAATGTCAGTTACATCAGTAAGACAACACAAAATGATTTAATAGATTGCTGTGCTTATGTTATTACTGGAAAAATGGTTGAGTCCATAAAGGAATCAAAATTTTTCACCATAATAGCAGATGAGACAAATGACATAAGCATCTCTGAACAATTATCGCTAGGCATACGTTGATGTTTAGAGTAATGTTTTAAGAGGTTTAGAGTAATGTTTTAAGAGAAGAATTTCTAACATTATTTGCTATTACTGATCCGACGGGTGAAAACTTAGCAAACACCATCCTGCAGCAGATTAAAACAAATGACATTGATGTAGCTTATTGTTGAGGGCAATCCTATGACGAAGGAGCGAATATGAGTGGTAAATTAGAAGGAGTTCGAGCAGTTATATCACAGGAACGGCCATTAGCAATTTACAGGCACTGTGCTAGTCACACGCTCAGTCTTGCACTAGCTAAGTCTGTACTCTGAGCAGCGTACGAAATGCTATGGGTATAATTGGTTCAGTAGCGAACTTCATCAGTGAATCTGCTCAACGATGACACATAATTAGAAGAAGAAATACAGTCATCTCTTCCAGCAGGAAATATTTGCACAATAAAGAAACTGTGTGAAACTCGTTGGGTACAGAGGCATGATGCCGTTCTGCATTTTCGAGGCATCGTTCCTACCCTAACTAATGCGCTGCAGAAACTATGTAACATATGCAGTCGGAACAGTACTGCAACGAAAACATTTTCCTTATTTCTTACTGTACAATCATCAAAATTTGTTACAAGTTTATGTCTATTTGCAAAGAGCTTGGGATAACATTGCAACTTGCTCGAGAACTGCAAGGCAAGGAAATCGATCTATTCCAAGCAACGCAACTCGTGGAATCAGCGTGCGCCAGCTTGAAAGAACAGAACGTCGTCAGGACAGTATTTTACACTTCCATCCTATCTTTAAGACAGCAGAAGAACTTGCTGAGAAATTTGGCACAGAGGTAAAGCTCCTAGAATAGCTGCGCTACAGAAGAATCGAACGAATGCCCCAGCTGAGTCAAATGAGGAATACTTCGCGTGGCCATCTGGATTCCATTTCAAGATTTTCTGTGTAATGAACTGGTCTACAGTACCCCCAAAGCGCACCATGAATACTTTGGTTATTTAAAGACGCTAATACCAAAATACTTTTCTGGTGGGTCTACTGGGGAAGCGTTGAAGAGCGCTGAAATACACAAAAATGATTTGCCGTGTTTCGCAGCGTTGGAAGGGGAACTGATGATCTGGAATGAGTTGTGGAAAAAAACGAAACCACAAGCCAACCTTTCCAGCAGGACCTCATAAAAGTTCATCTTGTGTTGCAAACATCACAGTCCTCCTTCAGCTCTTATCCATTTTGCCCTTCACTACTAGCACAGTAGAAAGATCATTTTCTGCACTGCGACGCATAGAAACCTCTCTTCGTAACACTACGGCAGAAAACCGACTGAATGGCTTAGCTTTAAAGAACACCAACAGGAACGTAAAATTTACAGGAGAAGAAAACTGAGAGTACAATATTTTTCAGAGTGTATCTCAAATTATATCTATATAAAATGTTTATTTAACTTGCTTTGTTGTAAGTAAATCAGCAATATTTGAGTACAACAGTTCAGTTGATTTAAATTTGTTTTAATGTCCTTGTGAAGACCGGCTTGACCTTAATATATACGTCATCATCATCATAGGCATTTACTCGTTGACGAGTATGAAATATCTTTTGGTAGCGATATGTGTGGATTCTTTGATGGCTAAATATTCATATTCTGGAGCCACAGATTCTCGCGCAGTAATGGCACACCCAGTTGGTGTTGACTGAATGGTATAACTGATTTGTTCCTCTCAAGAGCTCTTGTTCTCTTCTGCGATCTCTCTTCCTATTCTCCTGCAATTGCCTCTGCTCTTCAAAATTAAGTGTTCCTTGGTGAACAGTTTGTCGCCATTTGGATCTATCTAGGGCTGCAGTTTCCCAATCATTTGTATTTACCTGACATTTTGTCAGTTTGACTTAAGGACATCCTTATATCGTTTTGTGTGTCCTCCCTGATTGCGTTGGCCATTCTTCAATTGGGAGAACATGATTTGCTTAGGGAGGCGGGAGTTTGGCACGCAGATGATATGAACATCCCAGCGAAGGTGGTGAATGACAATTTTTGCTTCAATGCCGGTGAAGTTGGTTTCTTCCAAAATCCTGTTGTTTGTTCGCCGATCCTGCAACTTTACTTTCAATATTCTCCTTAGGCAGTGTTGGTGATATTTTTGTAAGGACTTTAAGTGACGCCTGTAGGTGGTCCAGGTTTCACATCCGTAAAGAAGTGTAGGCATGATAATGGTATTGCTTAGTTTTAACACTCAAATAATGATTATCAAACACTCTATTCAAAAGATGACCATATTCAGTACTAGCACACTTTAGTGGGTGTTGAATTTACGATCCATGTTTGAATTTGCGGAAAGATGGCTTCCCAGGTATAGAAAATACTCTACAATCTCCAGAGGTGTTCCATCAACTGTGATAACTGGAGCTGCTGCAGTGGAATTTGTGGCTGGCTGATAGAGGACTTTCTTTCTGTCTGTGTTAATCTCTAGACCAATGGATTTGTACGCCAGACTGAATGCATTTAGGGTTGTTTGCACATCCTCCTCTGTGTTTGCCAAGAAACGTTAGGATTGGCGTACTGAAATTCGATGACAGCTGTTGAGGTTATTTTGGTTTTAGCTCAGAGTCTGCTGAAGTTGAATAGCTTATAATGAGTCCTATAAGCTATTTCAACACCCTGCGGTACGTTTTCCTCCACAAGGTGAAGTATGGTTACCGCAAATATCGAGAATAGGCTACCTGCAATGACACAGCCCTGCTTGACTGCTGTGGTAATCTTAAACGTTTCTCCGGGTCCATTGCTGGCAAAGACAGCGGCATTCATGTTATCATGGAGAGGCAAAAGTATTTTGATGTATTTTCGATGACATCCATTTCATGCCAGAATTTCCTAGAGTGCTTCTCGATTAACATATACGTACCCTATCATAGACAGGTACACTGTGCTCTACTGTGACATGGATAATTATTGGCGTGAAAGCTTGTGCCCCTCCCTCAAGAAAAATACTCTAAATCTGCCCATGACTGAATAATCAAAAGCACTTCTGGACTAAAATATTGCATAATAACTACTGATTTTGTCAATCGGTGTTTGCTATAAACTTTACTACATCTCATCTAATGATGTTTGATGAGGTTAACCTTCGGTCCAAGACGATTTCCAACCATGATTTGGTTTTATTTAAACAGAAAGAAAAATGACATTTCGGAGATGCTGCGCGGCCAGCGGTGTTGTGCAGGAGTCGCGATTAACAGTGTTTTATATTCCCTTTACACCGACGATCCGTACACGTCCATCGCGACAGCGACGTGGCGGTAGAACGGGAGGAACAAAGAAAATTATCCAAGCGCGGAGATAGCAGTTCTGAACTTCCGTGAATTCGCGCATGCGACAATCAGTGTTGCCAACTCTGTCACACGAAATTCGGCCAAGTAACTTTCAAAATCTGCTAGAAATCGGCTAGAAAAAAATATTCGTATGAGGTACGCGCTTTTGTTATATGATGCTAAATACATTATATTAAAGGCGCACTGTTCTTTCATTGGCATAATCATTTTTTCTTCAGACTACAGAACACTTCACTCCATATGAAAAACAGGTACTTTCTTCTTCCACGACTTGTGTTAATATTGAGGATTCTGTGTTGGCACTGCTAATGCCACTACTCTTGTCGTAGGCTTGGATGGTACTTATGAAACAAACAATATTTATTTTGTAAGGCATGATAATGTAGAAAACCCGAAATATTTACGAATTTATGTGATTATTCAATTATTTCGAATTCAAACATTTTTTCATAGCTGCGTCTTCAAATTGAAAGTTATGACAGCACTTTCTGAGGTATCCAAGGCCAGCACAGATCGTCAGGATAGAACTGAGCATGGCGTTCTCCATCCTGTTCCTATACGAGTTATCGGAAATTCATCACTAAAGCACATGTCTACTTCTGAATTTGAGAAAGGCAGCACTGAAAGTATCAGCCACTAAAAGGCTTTTGACCACTTCCATCGCCATATTTTGATACTTCAGACCAAAATCCTGCCGTGTCTGCCACATTCTCCAATTCATAAATTTGACTTTCTGTCGCTTGAATCTTCCATCAGACAATCAGACAGGATACCATTCTGATACCGTTTTTCAAAGCTAATGCTGTGTCTTGTCTTTTACTCGATTTAAACAGTTTTCTGGGGCTATATATAACTGCTGCTGTACAATTTCAACATCCTTAGGGAAACAGGATTGGAGCTCACTGACATGGCGTACAATAAAGTTAATGCAAATTTTCCGAATTCCGATTTCGGTATCCACAGTCATTTTACCTTTGGCGCGCAAAATTCCCACCGTATTTGCTTTCAGTGTGGCTTGGGATGGAGAAAATTCTTAACATTTCCCCTTTTACGATTACCATTTGTACCAGTGTTCTGATTAAAATAATGAGATCTTGCAGCATCTTTGCGGGGTCAGTAGATCTAGACCGGAGCGCCTTATTAACTACCGGTACATCGAACTCTCGCAGAATTGGTCGGAGAAACATGAAAAACAATTTACTGTAATTTCTTTATAAGTTTTATATAGGAGTGAGCATTATAGCAGTTTTCATTCACTGTGGCATCCCTGAAATACTGCGTTCCACTGATTAAGTAATCGTTCTTCAAAGACGTATTCAATCGAGAACCATCGTGTTCTGGCGATTTGTAGAGATCCTCATTATAAAGTGTATTACATAAGTCACTGTAGGCCTGTCGAGGTGGGATGAAAGCGGCGGTGTCTTACTAAAAAAAATTAATTCCAAATGGGCTGGCAAATCTTCTTTACAAGAACGAGAAAGGGCAACTGGATGGGGCGACAAGAACATGGCATGAGGATTAGGTATCCAGTTTCTCGTTCGCTTCTCTTTGCCAACCATAGCAGATACATTATCTATATCTATGCCAAGCATTTCCTGCAAATGAGTTCAAAGTCAGCTGATACAGGTTTTCACATGTTCAAGAATTCTTTTTGCTTCACCTGAGTCCATCTCAGTTTCAATAATGTTTAAACTACACACCCTTCGTTTTTTGAGAAGACAAAACACAAACACCCAACTGTTCCATAACACTAATGTTGGTGCTCTCATCCACAAATAGGCTATAACACATAATTTTCAACAAAACCTTGAAATGTGAGTATATTACATTTTTTATCACTAAACTTCATTTTGTGCGATGAATTTTTCAGATCGCTTATATGGAAACACCGTTTGTTTAGTTCGCTGAGGTGATCAACACAATGTATAACACAATGCATACTGCACGTACACAGATAATGTCATTCTGCCTCGGCTACAGCTGCTGTGTTTGGATATAGAATGACCTCTAAGTCCAAAATACTGAGAGGCTTTGACAAAACCCAATTAGTACCAGGGGCGCCGACTTATAAAAAATATTGGGGCGGTGGTGGTGGTGGGGGGGGGGGGGGGGCATACTGGGGGTCTTGTCCCGGGAAATTTTCTTAATTTTAGTTGAAAGACAATGAGTTTTAAAGATTTTTAACCATTTTAGAATTATATGATCAACATGAGAACCCCGAAAACTGGACCCTCGATAACTTGACACCCCAGGAAACTCGACAAGCCTACACATTTTTTGGCTTTTAAAAAAGAAACAAAACATAAACACACACGGTATTTTCGTAAAAAGTTTATTTAATTTACAGTAATAATCAAGCTTATAGACTATTACAGAGCTGTGTATATGTAGCTCTGAAAAGACTGAAATTATATTTCAATAAATCCTGCTGTTGTTGTCGTGGTCTTCAGTCCAGAGACTGGTTTGATGCAGCTCTCCATGCTACTCTACCCTGTGCAAGCTTCATCTCCCAGTACCTACTGCAACCTACGTCCTTCTAAATCTGCTCAGTGTATTCATCTCTTGATCTCTCTCTACGATTTTTACCCTCCACACTGCCCCCCAATATTAAATTGGTGATCCCTTCATGCCTCAGAACATATCCTACCAACCGATCCCTTCTTCTAGTCAAGTTGTGCCCCAAAAATCTCTTCTCCCCAATCCTATTCAACAATTCCTCCTCATTAGTTATATGATCTACCCATCTAATCTCCAGCATTCTTCTGTAGCACCACGTGTCGAAAGCTTCTATTCTCTTCTTGTCCAAACTATTTATCGTCCATGTTTCACTTCCATACATGGCTACACTCCATACAAATACTTTCAGAAACGACTTCCTGACACTTAAATCTATACTCCATGTTAACAAATTTCTCTTCTTCATAAATGCTTTCCATGCCATTGCCAGTCTACATTTTATATCCTCTCTTCTTCGACCATCATCAGTTATTTTTCTCCCCAAATAGCAAAACTCCTTTACTACTTTTAGTGTCTCATTTCCTATTCTAATTCCCTCAGCATCACCCGACTTAATTCGACTACATTCCATTATCCTCGTTTTGCTTTTGTTGATGTTCATCTTATATCCTCCTTTCAAGACGCTATCCATTCCGTTCAACTGCTCTTCCAAGTCCTTTGCTGTCTCTGACAGAATTACAATGTCATTGGTGAACCTCAAAGTTTTTATTTCCTCTCCATGGATTTTAATTCCTACTCCGAATTTTTCTTTTGTTTCCTTTACTGTTTGCTAGTACATGCAGATTCAATAACATCGGGGATAGACTGCAACCCTGTCTCGCTCCCTTCCCAGCCACTGCTTCCCTTTCATGCCCCTCGACTCTTATAACTGCAATCTGGTTTCTGTACAAATTGTAAATAGCCTTTCGCTCTTTGTATTTTACCCCTGCCACCTTCAGAATTTCAGAGTATTCCAGTCAGCATTGTCAAAAGCTTTCTCTAAGCCTACAGATTCTAGAAACGTAGGTTTACCTTTCCTTAATCTATCTTCTAAGATAAGTCGTAGGGTCCGTATTGCCTCACATGTTCCAACATTTCTACGGAATCCAATCTGACCTTCCCCGAGGTCAGCTTCTACCAGTTTTTCCATTCGTCTCTAAAGAATTAGTGTTAGTATTTTGCAGTCGTGACTTATTAAACTGATAATTCGGTAATTTTCACATCTGTCAACACCTGCTTTCTTAGGGAATGGAATTATTATATTCTTCTTGAAGTATGAGGGAATTTCGCCTGTCTCATACATCTTGCTGACCAGATGGTAGTGTTTTGTCAGGGCTCTCCCAAGGCTATCAGTAGTTCTAATGGAATGTTTGTCTACTTCCAGGGCCTTATTTCGACTTAGGTGTTTCAGTGCTCTGTCAAACTCTTCACGCAGTATCATATCTCACATTTCATCTTCATCTACATCCTCTTGCATTTCCATAATATTGTCCTCAAGTACATCGCCCTTGTATAGACCCTCTATACACTCCTACCACCTTTCTGCTTTCCCTTTTCTGCTTAGAACTGTGTTTCCATCTGAGCTCTTGATATTCATACAAGTGGTTCTCTTTTCTCCAAAGGTCTCTTTAATTTTCCTGTAGGCAGTATCCACCTTACTCCTAGTGATATATGCCACTACATCCTTACATTTGTCCTCTAGCCATCCCTGCTTAGCCATTTTGCACTTCCTGTCGATCTCATTTCTGAGACGTTTGTATTCATTTTTGCCTGCTTCATTTACTGCATTTTTATATTTTCTCCTTTCATCAATTAAACTCAATATATCTTCTGTTACCCAAGGATTTCTACTGGCCCTCGTGTTTTTACCTACTTGATCCTCTGCTGCCTTAACTATTTCATCTCTCAAAGCTACCCATTCTTCTTCTACTGTATTTCTTTCCCCCATTCTTGTCAGTCGTTCCCTAATGCTCTCCCTGAAACTCTCTACAACCTCTGATTCTCTCAGATTATCCAGGTCCCATCTCCCTGAATTCCCACCTTTTTGCAATTTCTTCAGTTTTAATCTACAGTTCATAACCAATAGATTGTGGTCAGAGTCCACATCTGTCCCTGGAAATGTCTTACAATTTAAAACCTGGTTCCTAAATCTCTGTCTTACCATTATATAATCTATCTGATACCTTTTAGTATCTCCAGGCTTCTTCCATGTATACAACCTTCTTTCATGATCCTTGAACCAAGTGTTAGCTATGATTGAGTTGTGCTCTGTGCAAAATTCTACCAGGCAGCTTACTCTTTCGTTTCTTCCCCCCATTCCATGTTCATCTACTACGTTTCCTTCTCTTCCTTTTCCTACTGTCGGAATTCCAGTCACCCATGACTATTAAATTTTCGTCTCCCTTCACTATCTGAATAATTTCTTTTATCTCATCACACATTTCATCAATCTCTTCGCCATCTGCGGAGCTAGTTGGCATATAAACTTGTACTACTGTTTAGGCGTGGGCTTCGTATCTGTCGTGGCCACAATAATGGGTTCGCTATGCTTTTTGTAACGGAATGCATAGTGTCTTGAAAAGAGGATATAAGATGAACATCAACAAAAGCAAAACGAGGATAATGGAATGTAGTCGAATTAAGTTGGATGATGCTGAGGGAATTAGATTAGGAAATGAGACACTTAAAGTAGTAAATGAGTTTTGCTATTTGGGGAGCAAAATAACTGATGATGGTCGAAGTAGAGAGGATATAAAATGTCGACTGGCAATGGCAAGGAAAGCGGTTCTGAAGAAGAGAAATTTGTTAACATCAAGTATAGATTTAAGTGTCGGGAAGTCGTTTTTGAAAGTATTTGTATGGAGTGTAGCCACGTATGGAAGTGAAACATGGACGATAAATAGTTTGGACAAGAGAATAGAAGCTTTCGAAAGTGGTGCTACAGAAGAATGCTGAAGATTAGATGGGTAGATCACATAACTAATGAGGAGGTATTGTTGAATAGGATTGGGGAGAAGAAATTTTTGGGGCACAACTTGACTAGAAGAAGGGATCGGTTGGTAGGATATGTTCTGAGGCATCAAGGGATCACCAATATAGTATTGGAGGGCAGTGTGGAGGGTAAAAATCGTAGAGGGAGACCAAGAGATGAATACACTAAGCAGATTCAGAGGGATGTAGGTTGCAGTAAGTACTGGAAGATGAAGAAGCTTGCACAGGATAGAGTAGCATGGAGAGCTGCATCAAACCAGTCTCAGGACTGAGGACCACAACAACAACAACAACAACATGCTATTTGTAGTATCTTACCCGCACTCCTATTTTTTATTCATTATTAAACCTAATCCTGCATTACCCCTATTTGATTT
Organism: Schistocerca nitens; assembly: GCF_023898315.1. Classification (NCBI taxonomy): domain Eukaryota; kingdom Metazoa; phylum Arthropoda; class Insecta; order Orthoptera; family Acrididae; genus Schistocerca; species Schistocerca nitens. The sequence goes on from NC_064617.1 coordinate 57,684,815, forward strand.
TGTATTTATAACCCTGTATTCACCTGACCAGAAGTCTTGTTCCTCCTGCCGCCGAACTTCACTTATTCCAACTGTAACTAACTTTAATCTATCCATTTCCCTTTTTAAATTCTCTACTCTTCCTGCCTGCATAAGGGATCTGACATTCCAAGCTCCGATCCGTAGGACACCAGTTTTCTTTCTTCTGATAACGACGTCCTCCTGAGTAGTCCCCGCCTGGAGATCCGAATGGTGGACTATTTTACCTCCGGAATATTTTACCCAAGAGGACGCCATCATCATTTAACCATACAGTAAAGCTGCATGCCCTCGGGCAAAATTATGGCTGTGGTGTCCCCTTGTTTTAGGCGTTCGCAGTACCAGCACAGCAAGACCGTTTTGGTTAGTGTTACAAGGCCAGATCAGTCATTCATGCAGACTGTTGCCCCTGCAACTACTGAAAAGGCTGCCGCCCCTCTTCAGGAACCACACGTTCGTCTGGCCTCTCAACAGATACCCCTCCATTGTGTTGGCAGCTATGGTACGGCTATCTGTATCGCTGTGGCACGCAAGCCTCCCCACCAACAGCAAGGTCGATGGTCATCCTAAACTATCGATAAAAGAATAAAACATAAAATATTGCTGTCGCACCTGTAATATCACTTTGATTAACAAGTGAAATAGCTAATTTTAGGTTACTTTGAATAAGGCTTATGGTCCATTAAATAAAAACAATATCTCAAAGTTAATGCTTTAATACAGTTAATAAAGTTAATACAGTATGCCTAATACTTTCAGTCAAAAAGTATGTAAATAGTGTGTTTTAGTTTGGTCATACACCCTAAAAATATTAAAGTATTTGAAAATAACTAATACAGCACTATAGTAATATAGTAATGCGGTACTAAACTAGTACTAATATTTCGAAACTGAAAATTTAACATTATTTATGTAGTTAATTCTATATTTCATACAGATTTTAAATATTGCCCTAAATGCGATTATTAGGGCCGTCTGACTGGATTACTGAATATGAAGTCGTTGATGACTGGTCGGATATCCAATTCATTCATCATCTCGATGGGCATGAAGAACAGCCTAGTTGTTCAATCGCTTCTGTCCCATTATTGATCAGAGGTATGACTTCAGACGTCTAAGGGCACTACATGACCGTTCTGCTGTTGCTGTCGTGATTGGAACTACTTGGAGAAGCTTAATGCATTTGACTACTTCACATAATATTTCTCCAACTGCAGGCTCTTCCATTACGTATGTTTTTTTAAGACCGGTTGTTTTTTTATTAGCGATATCGGCTAACATATTCAAGCGTAAGCGCAGTCTCTCAGTGTCTCGGTCATTTTTGAAAAACTCGGTTCATTTTTCCATATTTGTTTCGCCACTGTTTACTAAAAACAAGCACTCTTGTTCAACTGAAATGACCTGTGTGAGTCCCGTCGAAGCAAACCAATCAGTAATGCAAGATTGCACCGTTTCACAAACTTCAATTGAAATAGCTTTGTAGTATTCCTTTGGGGTTCTGAAAGTGTGTGGGGAGCTGGCTTCGTTATTTTCATACTTCTTTGGTAAATTTCGATTTCGATTTCGAGGAAGTGAAGGATCATCAACTTGTGAAGGTTTTTCTTTTAAAAACAATTCCCAATACTGTTCAGCACTATCACGCCTTCTATTCAATATACAAATCAAGCCCTCATATATTTTTCCAGATCAGCAACACTTAGATGAGGGTACTGAATTTTTTCATTAACATCCTCAATTGGGTTCATTGCATGGCAATAAAGACGTAAAAAGAAATAAGTCTTGAATTGTACAATTAACTCAAGGTACCCAGCCTCTGTTTTGTCCTCTGCAGAAAATGTTTCGGAAAACACTAGAATTTCTTCAAAGTTTTTCAATATTCCAAGATGCTAGAAGCTCGCATAGTCCACCGAGTCGGGCAAAGGGGTCATAGACCAGCTTGGTCGTTGGCACTCTCACAGCGTATGCTTCAGAAAAATCCCTCCTTTTATTGTATTCCCTTACGGTGTTTATTAAGTCCTTGGCTAAAGCCAAAATATCCCTCATAGGCGTAAGATGGAGGAGGCTGTCTGCAGCTGCCAAGTCTAAGCTGTGAGCAGTGCAGTGCACATAACGTGCTTTTGGTTGTATATCCAAAACTAACTTTTTAGTCCTCTGAACTTACCTCTCATAACCGAGGCACCATCATAGCACTGTCCTGTCCTCTTAAGTTATCCATTGACAAATCAAGACGAGCAAAAACGTCTTTTAAAATACTAAACAGAGTTTGTGATTCAGTGTTGGGGGTCTTGTATAAGCCAAAAATGTCTTCGTTGATGATTAAGGAATCATCGACAGTACATTCTTACCACGCCCTTTCTCTTTAGGATCAATTTCATCACAAATTACGTGAACAAACAAACCACACGATTAACACTTGTAAGCACCTAACGCAGATTTGAGCAAACAGTACAGACCATGTCTTGCATATTACGCTTTTCAGACTCTGTACGAAACTGTGATTGCTATTCTGCTGAAGTCGTAACTCAGTGAAGACTCCTTTAAGATACAAATGTGATTCCTTGGAGGTGCAGGGTTACTGAATATTTTTCATAACTGTTTGCTTAGTCATCGGTGTAGAAGGCAATTTAAAATTACTGATGATTAATTCTTGTATTTCTATGGATGGTTTTGTAGAAGCAGGGTAAACAGAATGTCCTCTCACATAAGATTTGATGGTGCTCCCATAATCAGAGACTCTCTTGTGAATCTTCTAATTTTTCAAGGTCTTCTTCAGTATTTATCGAATGTAATTCACTTTGTAGTGCAATAAAGAAGAAAATCCCACTTTTGCGGCCACAACCGAACGTGTTTTTAAAGGTTTTAATTGCAGAAAGAAGGTCGCGAGTCTTCATGAATTGTACATATTGTATGATCTCACTCCATTTGTTAGTTTGGTTTTCAGTCATCCAAACAGCGAGCATGTTTTCAATATCTTGGGTCGCTCGTTCTACACTTCCTTTACTTTGGCTGTGTCTAGGTTTGCCATTAACCATTTTGATATCTGGCGACAGCTGTGTTACACATTTTATTACAAATTTCTCGTCCGTTATCAGAATGCAAAAATACTTGGAGCGCCGAAAAGGAGAAAAATATCAAGCAAGTTATAGGCTACTACATTCTCCAATCTTGACGTTATTTTTTTATTTACTCGTTCGGCATATACAAAGGCAATCATTCTTACATTAATTACAATATACTTATACAACTATGGTAACAACACTCTCTACAGGTGCTCTTATAATACTACACACCATTACAAATAATCCCGAGCCACTTTAAGGCCGAGTCACTGAGTCTGTGTAAGTCTTTCAAATCACCATCGTATCTGTACACTTCACTTCACACACTTGTAAATGGTCCATTGTTTGGGTTTCACCACACTCACATTCAGAGCTGTCTGACAGGCCCCATTTCTTCATTAGTTGCTTGCATCTGCCGACACTTGTACTTAGGCGGTTAAAAGTTGTCCACAGTTTCCTTGGGAGGTTGAGTCCTTCAATCTTCTTGTTGGGGTCGTCCACTATATTGCAGCTCTTGTGTGCACTTGCAGCCCACAGTTCCTTCCAGGTTGTTTATGAGTTGAGGCCTTGAAGCTCTTCGCCGATTTTCCAGAAAGCTGTCCTTTATTTAAAGCTGTTTGTAGTTGCTAGATCTTAGTCGATAGGGAGGTCCGGGTTGTCTAGGATTTTTTGATATGTTCTTAGGGCTAGCTGTGATCGCCTGATTTCAGGGGGTTCTATGTTGGCTAAGACAGGGAGCCAGGCACAGAGGGTGGCCCTGAGTGTTCCCGAGATTATTCGCATTGTCTCCCTCAGCTGGACTTCCACTGTAGCAACGTGGGCACTTCTCATCCAGACTGGTGAACAGTATTCAGCTACGCTGTAGACATGAGCTAGTGCTGATGTCCTTAAAGTGCTCACCCCACATCCCCATGTCGGTCCAAATGGCTCTAAGCACTATGGGACTTAACATCTGAGGTCATCAGTCCCCCAGACTTAAACTACTTAAACCTAATTAAACTAAGGACATCACACACATCCTTGCCCGAGGCAGGATTCGAACCTGCGACCGTAGCAGCAGCGCGGTTCCACACTGAAGCGCCTACAACCGCCCGGCCACAGCGGCCGGCCACGTCGTTCCAGCCAGTTTCGAATGGATAGCATTGCGGGATTTTAGTTTCTGTTTTGTGTCTTCTAGGTGTGCGTTGTACGTTACAATGCTATCTAGTTTCACACCCAAGTATTTAGGCTTATTCTCGCGTCTGATCTGCTGTCCATTCATAGAAATCTGTAACTGTGTGTAGGTGCCACTTGGAGTTTTTACTTTGATATGCTATGGCCAGGAGGTCAGCGTAAGCAAATTTACGTGATTTAGTTTCTAGCATGTCAGCTATATACAGGTTGAAGAGAACGGGTGTTAGTGCCGAGCCCTGTGGCAGACCATTATTCAGAACCACTCTCTTGCTGTTCGTGCCATGAAGTGAGATTTTCATTCTCCTGCCTATTAATATGTTCTTGAGTAGTGTGTAGGTCTGTTTGCATTTTATGATTCTAGTTAGCTTGAACAACAGCCCTTCGATCCACACTGTATCGTAGCTGATGTAAGACCTATAAGAACAAATCCAGTTTTCATCTGGTTTTGGAAGCCTTTCTCTATGTAGGTTGTAAGGAACAGCACTTGATCGCAACAATTTTTGCTTGCTCGAAAACCGGCTTGGTATGTTGGAAGGTTGGGGTCAATTTACGGAGTTAATCTAGTCAGTAATATACTCTCGAAAAATTTATAGAAGGTACATAGCAGGGATATTGGTCTGTAGTCCTTTGAGTTATGTCCAGTCTTTCCAGGTTTCAGCACAGCAATGACTTTTGCTTCTTTCCAGATCTTGGGGAGAGCACCTGCACTGATACATTCCGTGCAGAGTTTGGCGAGCCACCTTCTTCCTAGAGTTCCCAGATCCTTCAAGAATTCTGGTAGGACCTCATCAGGTCCGGATGCTTTGCTTTCTTCATTAGCTTCAGAGCCTGGGTAATCTCTTCTGTCTCCACTTCTTTCACAATGTCTATGTTGCTTGGATTATTGACTAATAAATTGTTCAGGTTTCTGGAAACCTTTTTTTTTCACATGCCTTTAGTTGGATTTTGGAGGTGTGTTTCAGGACAGCTGAAATCTCATAAGCACTTGTGCCAAGAGACGGTCTCTGAGGTACTTGGTTCAAATGGCTCTGAGCACTATGGGACTTAACATCTATGGTCATGAGTCCCCTAGAACTTAGAACTACTTAAACCTAACTAACCTAAGGGCATCACACAACACCCGGTCATCACGAGGCAGAGAAAATCCCTGACCCCGCCGGGAATCGAACCCGGGCGCGGGAAGCGAGAACGCTACCGCACGACCACGAGCTGCGGACACTCTGAGGTACTGTAGCACCGTCTAATTTCCTCAATAGACCCCCAGCTCTTTGTGCTAGAATGGGTGAAATCTAGATTTTCCGTTGCCTCTTTCCATTTGCTCCTTCGTTCCTCATTCATAGCGTTTATCAGTTGGTCCGCAGTCTCGGTGTCCCCACTCTTCTCAAATTCCTCCGTTAGTGTTTCACACTCTTTCGTCCAGCAGGGACTGTATTCCTTCCTTGACCCTCGCGGGATAGCATTTAAGGCTGCTTTGTGTACCATGTTTGTGAATCTTTTGTAGTTCTCAGGTTTTGGCGGTATCCGATTTATCGTCTTCTCGACATAGGATCGGTATTTATTCCAGTCAGCTTTATTAAGGTTCCAGCCGAGGATTGGAGGACTTATTATGACTGGAATTGACAGTCTATTACTATTTACTGTTACTGGGTTGTGCTGGCTCCGTGAAAAAGCATCAAGGACCCTCCTCGTTGCTTGCACGGGTACGCCTGTTGCTCCACGTTTGACGGTCAGGTCGGGTGTGGATGTTGTTCCCCAAGCCTTTGATTTGAAGGTCGCTTTGACCTTAGGGTCGAACAGAAGGTGTAGGTCCTGGTTGTCTTACTAACTTAATTCCTTTGGCCCCTATGGGGGCATAGGGCATCCAGGAGAACTCGCCATTCGTCTGTTTGGCCATTTGCCTCAGTTCTGGCCAGGTCTTGCCAACTCTTTTTGCTTCCCCTTCCACTGTCCTCTTCCATGTGCCCCTTGGTCTTCCTCTCTTCCCTGTTGCCTGGGGATTCCATTCCAATGCTTTTTTCTCAATGGCTCCATCTGGTTTTCTCAAGGTGTGCCCCAACCAGCCCCTCTTTCTCTCTCGTATCTGGTCTTCTATAGGTATCTGGTTTGTTATTCGCCAGAGCTCCTCATTACATATTTTTTCTGGCCACCAGATACTCATGATGCGTCGAAGACATCTATTTATGAAGCTTTGTAACTGGGATGTTATCTTTTTATCCATTTTCCAGATTTCACTGGCGTACAGAAGGACAGCCTTCACATTTGTATTAAAAATACGGATTTTTGTTTTGTACGTGATATTTCTATGTTTCCATATTGGATACAATTGTATGAAGGCAGCATTTGCCTTTTTAATGCGGTGTTTCACGTCATCTCCAGCTCCACCATCTTCCACCACCATACTACCCAGATACAGGAATGAGTTGACAGTTTCCACACGCTGCTCACCTATTAACAATGGCACCTCCATGTTCCCTGAATTTAATCTCATTTCCTCTGTTTTGCCTGTATTTATCTTGAGGCCAGCAGTCTCTGCTTCTTCTTTCGGCAAGTTTAATTTAGCTTGCATATCAGTCAGACTTGGAGCTAATAAAACTGTGTCGTCTGCAAAATCCAAATCCGCTAGACGTTCGTGGATCCCCCACTGGATTCCTCGTCTCCTGCCTGCTGTGACTCTTCTCATAACAGAGTCTAGAACGAGTAGAAAAAGTGTTGGTGACAAAATACAACCCTGCCGGACTCCAGTTGTTACTTTTATGGGCTCTGTCATGTTTCCCTTGTGGAGTACGCAGCATTTTTAGCCATCATATAGATCTTTTACGATGTTTAAGATCTTCTGTGGTATGCCATACTTTCGCAACACCTGCCAGAGCACTTTATGTTTCACGGAATCGAAGACCTTTAGAAAATCAATGAATGCCAGGTACATGGTTGCTTGGAATTCTTTGCTCTGCTCTAAAATGATCCTAAGAGTGTTGATAATATCAACACAACTGCGTTTTGCCCTAAAACTGGCCTGTTCTTTACGCAGTCGCTTTTCAAGGGATTCTTTAATTCTGTTTAAAATAATTCTGGTGAGGACCTTACTGGGCACTGACAGCAATGTAATACCACGCCAGTTGTTACAGTCTGACAAATTTCCCTTTTTTTGGGAGCTTTACCACCAAACCATTTTTCCACTCGTTTGGAGATTTCTCTTCAAGCCAAATATGCTTCAGCAAAGGTTGGAACATTTTAACACTACTTTCAATATCGGCTTTTAAGAGCTCCGGTGCTATGTTGTCTAGGCCTGGAGCCTTTGTATTTTTTAGTGTTTTCAAGGCAGTCCTAATTTCGTCATTGTGGGGCACTGAAAATTTATATCTTGATCTTCTTCGACTTCCTCTGGAACATCTCTTACCTGTTCCTCTTGATTGTCTTCACAATTTAACAGTTCCTTGAAGTGCTCCTCCCATCTCTGTAGCTGTGCCTGTTTAGTTGTAAGCATCACCCCATCCTTGTTCTTAACTGGTCCTTCATATCTAAAGTTCTTCATTGACAACCGTTTGGTAATATTGTAGAGCTCTTTCATATTTCCTTGTCTTGCTGCCTCTTCTGCTAATTTTGCTTGCTCATCTATCCATTTCGTTTTATCTCGACGTAGCAATGTTTTCACTTTTTTGTTCGCCTATGCGCTTCGCTCTTCTGCGCTCTTGTCTTACAAAAATTTAACTTGTGAGTTTTAGTTCTTTCCTGTGGCTGATTTCATTCCACGTAGCATCGGAGATCCATTCCTTCCTTTGATGTGCCTTAAATCCTAAAATTTTTTTCTCCCACATCTAAATAACTGTCTTTGAGTTTTTGCTAGCATGTTTCAATTCCCTCTTCCATAACGTTTTCTTCAGAGAGGACCTGGAATCTGTTTTGTAGTTCAAGGGCAAATGTTTCTTTGATCTGTTGGTCTTTTAATCTTGTCACATCTATTTTCTTGCACCTGTGATTGAGCTTGGTTCTATTTGCCACTATCTTCAGTCTGAATTCCGCCAAAACTAGGTGGTGGTCACTTCCAAAGTCTGCCCCTCTTCTATTTCTGACATCTAACAGAGAGTGTCGGAACTTGCGGCTTATGACTATGTGGTCTATTTGATTTTCGGTAACGTGGTCTGGAGAAACCCACGTTATCTTATGGCAGTTACGGTGTGGAAACAATGTGCCTCCAATGACTAGGTCATGTTCAGCGCATGTATCTATCAACATTTCACCATTTACATTCCCGATCCCCATTCCATGCACACCCATATGTTCAAGCCCTTCATTTTCTGAACGAACTTTCGCGTTCAAGTCACCCATTAAAATTTTTATGTCCCTAGAATTTGTTTGTCTAAGAACTCCGTTAAGCTCTGTATAAAATGCATCTTTTAATTCTCCTTTAGATATTTCAGTAGGTGCATAGCATTGAATTACAGTGACATATCGCACATTTGTTTTAAAGCGTGCGGCTATTATCCGTTCTGAGAATGGTTTCCACTCCAGTAAGCTCTTCTTGGTGCTTTTAGATAGTAAGAGCCCTACACCATTCCTATGCATCGCGTCCTCACCTGTCTGACCCGCATACAGCAACACTCCACCATTTTGTGTTTGGAATTCCCCAGATTGTGGCCACCTTACTTCACTTAGTCCCAATATATCTAGTCAACAGTTCTCCATCTCTTTTTCAACCTGTCTTAGCCTCCCTGCCTCTCTTAACGTCCTTACATTCCAAAAACCGATACGGGTTTTCCTGTTCAGGCCAAAGGTCATATCCTTAAGATCCATCCGGCTGTTTCTCCTTTTCGTTTCTGTGATATGTATTTTTTTGTTAGTGCGGGTTATCAGCCCACAGCCCCCGAGTGTCCTGGTGGGGCTGCCACCTCATGGCCTGGACACCTGCCAAGGTTTTATTTCAGGGCCTTACCCCTTAGAAAAGCTTGTCTTCACCACGACTACAGAATGCTATCCATCCCTTCGCAGTAAGGCCTATGTGCATCAACGTTGTCCTGGTTTCCAAGGATCTTCCGCTGTCCACATTAGGGGACTGTGTCTGCTGCCACACAATCACAAGGAGGAAAAGTAAAGGAAAGGAGTGTATAGGATGGGACGAACAGGGACAGGACAGGACGGGACGTTGTGAGAGACACTTTGTCTGGATCCTCTATGGAGACCTGTCCGGCTTGGGAGGCCCTGCTGGTACTTACACCACCGCCGGCATAGCCCTCCACTTCATTGGATCACACAAACCCCCTCGCCCACACGGACAGTGTTTCGTTACGGCGGTGTCTCCTGAGGGGGTCCTGGTTGTCTGCCCAGTCATTTAGTCCAATACTCATCCGTGGATCTCTGGTAGCCTCATCAGGTATGTTGGGAGTTAAAATCGCCAGCATAAACTGCTGGGTGGTTAGCCTCGGGCAAGATACCCATGGACCACTTCTGTGATGAAGGTTTATAGACATTATACTGTGTCAGTTCTTCCAGTTTTATGCCTATCGCGTGTTCTACTGGTGCCATTATTGTGTCTACATTCCTTAAGGTATTATTCTTCACTAGGGTGGTCATACCATGCTTACCGTGGCCAATGAAGCTCACATTAGTGAAACCCAATATTTTGAGTCAAAAAAATGGTTCAAATGGCTCTGAGCACTATGGGACTTAACATCAGTGGTCATCAGTCCCCTAGAACTTAGAACTACTCAAACCTAACTAACCTAAGGACATCACACACGTCCATGCCCGAGGCAGGATTCGAACCTGTGACCGTAGCAGTCGCGCGGAATATTTTGAGTCAGCTGATAGTTTCATCTGCGAGGTGGGCCTCTTGTCGTTCTCTCGTTAAGATTTTTTCAAGGATTTCTCCCTTCGTCCTTGTGTAGCCTTCTGTGTTGAAATGACATACATTCAGTCTCTTTATGTCAAAATTCCTTGCATGCTCCATTTGCCTTTTTGTGGTCTGGGTGGCATTAGTGCGTCCGGCCGCCGCAGTTGTGTAGACTTTTCGCCGCTGTCCCATGTTACAGCGATGTCCGGGGTACACCATCTAGGAAGTTGTCTGCACCTCATGTAATCTTGACGTGAGCGACTTCAATACAACAAATTTTGTGAAGTGATCTTGGTACACGAGAAGAAACTTAAACTTCGCATCTGGTTGAGATAGGCAATCGATGACATCCACCTGGTATCTGCTACTGAAATGTGGTGCAATAATCCCTTGTTTCGCATTTTTTTATTTTATTGACAAGATTCGCACAAATCCAAAAACATTTTTATTTGGGCTTGGGTTATGTTTTTAGATAGTGTATTTAACTGCATGATCATTCTGTCTCTTCCATCGTGCTAGTTGACAAATTAGTAGAATGCAGTATGTCAGTTCTTCGGCATGAGCAAACATTTTCATACTTTCTAGCACATCTGACCACGGCTTAGTGAATTTTTCACAACCTTACAGTCATATTCGAGCAAATGAGAAGCTTGCACTCGCATTGAGGTAAAACACTTAAAACTCATATCCAATCAAATATTTATTTTCTTACAAATTACAGATCAACTTATTTTTCAAGTTATTCTAAATTTATTTCTAAGACATACTTGAATCTGATGTATTGGATGTCAGTCTGTAACACTGTTGACTTTCCCCCTGCATGTCTGTTTGTGTGCTGTTAAGATTAACTGAATTGGTCTGAGGAAAGTGTGGGAAATTATCATGTTGCACACGTCGCTGCACGTAGTACCCTTCAGTCTGAAAATGTGGGACTGAAGATGTGAGGTGTAAGACGTAGAGCTACAAGCTACTGTGGCCCTATGCTTCCTTGCCTTTCTTAAAACATTGAAAATTTCCGCCTTTATGTCTAATTTTACAAGTTCCGGAAGTTTTTTAATTTCAGGCATTAAAGATAATGTAAACAATGTATCTTTATCTTTCTACTAAAGTTGACCCCAGTCAGGACACAGCGACCAAACGATCTTGAGGTCTCGAAACGAAACGGCACAATTGTGCCATGTTTCATGTTTCATGAGTAGCTAAACTCATCTGTTTCTGTAGGCTCCTTTGTAAGTTTCTTTTTTTTTTTTATAGTGGGGCACATGTGCTCTTCAGTCCCTTCGACTTGTGATACATCGTGCTGGGATTCATCCTGAATATCTCCTTCAATAATGTCACATATAACTTTAACTGACAGAAAACATAAATTCGTAAACAAAATGTATTGTTTTCTCCCACAAGCTGCAGAACCAGACTGCTCTTTCTTCTTTTTTGCAAGTTCTCTGGTGTAAAATCTCTTAAGCTCTTCCAAGTTCTTTGAATAGTGGATGCTGAGAAGAAAACGTAAACAAATACCTAGTGTCTATTAGCACTGTATTCTAAGTGTTTTTATGTGATGACATGCCTGGAAAAGCAAACAAAATGCTTCTTGTGCGAACGGGTATTTGTCGTTTTCAGGTATCTAAGAGCTGGAAATACAATGACGGACCCTGACCTACAATATCGAATTGGTCTATCAACTATATCTGGTGGTGTCAGACTATACGGCAGTGCTTGAGACGTTTCTGCTCCCCCCCCCCCCCCATCTCTGGCAGTAAGTCGATTTATGGAATCGGTCACCGGATGTGAAAGGACAGCCAATTCCCCCAACTGTGAGGCGGCTTTAAACATACATGAGTCATCAAGCCAGTTGACAGCGGATCGTTTTATTACAACTACAACAACTTTTTCTCCATACCGTTGCCTCCCTTGTCTGACTCCCTCCTCAGATTCATGTACATTGACGTTGGTACATATGGAAGATAGATTCTGCAGTATTCAAGAATTCATTGCTTTATAAGAACATAATCGAGGAAGACATTAAATTTCCTCAAAGCAGGTAGCTGTATAAGGATTCTGATTACTTTTCTTCCGTAGTTGTTGGTAAAGAAGGTTTCGGTAAGCCATCGTTCTTACTACGAACATATGGAGGCAATTTCTTATCAGTTAAAAAAAAGAGTTTTCAACTACCGTCTCTGTAGGGCTAGACGATACATTGACTGCACTTTCGGCATTTTTGTTAATAAATAGAGAATTTTTCATAGACCACTAAATGTGTTTCCAGAATTTGCTGAAGACATTAAACAAACGAGTTGTGTATTGCACAGTTTTGTACGTGATGGAGATGGATACAGATTTGAGGACACTTTGACTATTTGTGGTTTTAATGACATGCCAGGAGGCCCAACATAATTGAGAAGAAATGTAAACAATGTTCGTAACAAATCTGCAGACTACTTTATGAACAGAGGGACAACTACAATGGCAGTTAAAAAAAAGTGTGAGGTCAACTTGTTCAAAATGCCACATATATGAAGTATATTTTGTATGTTTAATCGTTAAGTAATACTGAAAGTCTGGTACACATCTAATTCGTTAATCATTTTTTTTGCTATGACACTCACCAGTTGGCTTTCCCTCTGCTGCACTTTTGAACAGACTTCACACCCCACGTGTCATATTGATGGATATTTTTCGATATCAGAGATCAGATCTTCTGTAATCACATCCATGTCCAAGTCGGTGTGACCTACGCGGCTGCACTACAAAATAACTATGTGCAGCGTGCCGATTGTTCGTACACTGCGACTGGCCGCCAGAGTCGTGTGGAGGCCCCCACTAGAAGCGGTGTTCCACCCAGTGTTGTTATGAAGTCACTGCAAATGGATCATACAACCCACTACAAAAATGTCATACTACCACCGAAAATACCACACATTTTTATTTTTCAATCTGCACTCCCAGATCATTTTTATCAGAAGGTACAATAGCATTCTCTATAATAGCCGTTTTTTTTTTAGAATCAGCTGTACTGAAACGAATCTCTTGAGCTGCTAAGAACGCGGCAGTTCTCAGCTCGGCTTCCACAGTTAGTTTGTCGAGCGTTGTCGTATCTTTAGACAAAAACTGCAATAGAATCATTACAGCATTTGACTTTTACCTTATAAGAATTATTGGGATCCTTTGCTATCCATGAATGAAATTCTTGATTCCACTCCCATGCAGTGCGATATTGTTCGAGCCTGTGGTGAGGTTTCTCGCTTTGCATCTTGTTTTTCTCTGGTGTAGAAAGATCATACATATCTTCATCACTACTCAACATTGTTGTTGTTGTTGCTGTTGTGGTCTTCAGTCCAGAGGCTGGTTTGATGTAGCTCTCCATGCTACTCTATCCTGTGCAAGCCTCTTCATCTCCGAATAACTACTGCAACATACATCCTTCTGAATCTGCTTAGTGTATTCATATCCTAGTCTCCCTCTACGACCTTTAACCTCCAGGCTTCCCTCCAATACTAATTTGGTGATTCCTTGATGCCTCAGAACGTGTCCTACAACCCACGTCGTGCCACAAAGTCCTCTTCTCCCCAATTCTGTTCAGTACCTCCTCATTACTTACGTGATCTAACCATCTAATCTTCAGCATTCTGTACATTACAGTCGCTTAATCAATTACACAAATTTTCACAAAATGTTAACGTTATATGCTGTTCGACAAGGCGTGCTACGTACCGAACTGTGTACGTGCGTAAAACAGAATGATTAAGCAGCTCACAGCTCAGCTACCGGTACAACCACTTGTAACGAGAAATCATACACTAGAGAAAGCATCTATCCGAAATCCATTGTTAGTTAGATATTGAAGTGTTAAGCCGAACTGTAGTGGACACACAGCACTAAAATGAACCTTACTAGCGCTTCGCCAGCGGAAACGCCAAGGAGACGTGAGAAGGGGAACAGCAGTTATACAGTATTGAAACGAAGTCTTCTCATAAACCGCCAAAATGAAATATATAACCGATCTGTCTACAATATTATACACAAAGTACTGTGAAATAAAATAACATTCTGATCAATATTCATCCGAAGCAAGTCTGTAAATAAATAACAGCCGCCATTTATTTATAGTTAGTTTCAACGTATTTCTCAACTTTTCCGGCACTATGCGTCCTATAAAAACGCCACGACTTGAATTATTATTTTAAAAAAGGAAAGTTTTCTCTATTTTGTGTGTCGCTCTTTAGTAGTAACTGAAAAATAACTTTTGGTAAGGGAAATTAACTGGAGTACCGTCAATTAAAAGAAGCAGCCAAATAAAGAAAATGATGATTTTAAATTATCACATGACACAGATAAATTTACCACTAAGAGAGAGAAAATTAATAATTCAAGATTTTGTCTAGACTGCTTTGATACCGTGGAGTGGACTGACCGCGCATATCGTTTGTTGGCCGTATGCCGATCATTAATATTACGCATTGGGGCACAGAAGTGCTGCCCGGAAACTGCGTTAACAGATCGGCTTAACAGATCTACGGGATGCTACCAGTTCGAAGCAAACGATATGTCGGCAGTCTTCCAGTTCTCCTAACTGAAACATGGACAAGTTGGCAGGCAAGGTTAACGTTGTTGACATGAAACATTGGTAAACAAACAATTATTCATATATTGACGATACTTTTACATAGGTAAATACTTTAGACATCTTGAAAATATCTTTCAAATACAACTGCCTGTTACAAAATCATTCGAGAGAGCGACCATTAATAGAGAGCGATCGGAAAGAACGGAGACATCATCGGAGAGCAGGCAGGCACCAGGAGAGAGAGTGATATCGACATAAAATTTTTATTGTTGACGTTACTTGTGCTGCGTCTGATGCACTATATGCCAATTAAAAAATACAGTTGCTCTCTTTCGCTAATTTTAACATACGTATGCTATCTCACATTTAAGAATTAATTATAATTTTACATTATAAGGGAATTTAAAGACATTACATGCGATTAATACAAAAATACAGCGTTCCTTACGTAGGTTTGTATTAATTTAGTTTTGGGGCGTGACTGTATTTACACATAAAAATAAACGTTTCAGACTGTCAGAGTTACCAGCATATTATAGAGAGATTTAAACACTGACGTTCGTCACCTTGTTTATCTACTACCGTTAATAAGGATCACTTATTTGTATAAGCTCTGGAGGCGCATTAATAATATACAGTATTTATCTTTAAAAAAATAAAAAAAAAGAGTAGAGGCTGTCCACGCAGCTATTATATGCCTTTATGGTCGCCGTCTGTGTCTGATTTTATTTTGTTATATCGTCAACTGTGGTTTGAAAACTACGGATTCGTTACAATTTGGAGATTTAAAAATTGTTCGGTTTTCTAACTACCGACTCACGTTCCTTTTACTAACGTTGTTTCTCCGTTACTGACTGAAAAAGCATTCCGTTTCCGTGTTCTCCCGCGCAGAGGCGTGGCGTAACATGTTTTTAAAATTCCGGCCGTTGTCAATTGCTGTCATCCGCTACTGCAGTCACCCCGTGGTGGAACTTCATCTTCAGCACCGGAATTCAGGTATCATTCAGTCTCACACCGTCCTCATTTCGATTAACATTATTGGGGTGTTGGTAAAATCTATGGCGTTTCTCCTGGGTGCAAGGCATCTTCGCAATGGCTCATCTGCCTCTTTCTCCCGTTCTATAGTTGCCATTGCATTCTGCTAGCTTTTTCGACCGGTCTTTTATATGTGCCCGTTACATGTTTCCACAACTACATGCTATCCCGTACATTCCTGACATTTCCAACGGTTTGCGAGTATCCTTTGGTGACAGTGATGTTCCGTTTCGTCAAGATCTTTCCTATGCCGTCAGTAACATATTTAATGACTGAAGGAAAACCTTCGCCTGTACATCGCTGTGATCTTTTCGTGGATGCCTTAACGCTCTTTTTATTTCAGCGGAAGAATATCCATTCTTCGGTCACGTATTGGTGAGTTGTGTCAATTCCGCGTCAAGCACTCCGGTTCGTACACGTTCCTCTCTCTCTAACCGATAACGTTTTAACGACTCCCAGCTTCTGTTGTGAATGGTAAATTGAATCCGGTGTAGGATGAAAGAAGAAATCGAAGAAAAGGAATATGGAAATGTATAGTGCAAGCAAACGAGAAAACGCCAAAAAGCCATGGGTTACACAGGAAATTATTTTGAAGATGAAGGAGAGAAGAAAATTCAAAAACAAGAACAATGAAAATGCAATAAAGATGTACCGAAGGCTGAGTAATGAACTTCGAAGAGAAACGGAGCAGTCTGGGGAAAAAGGGGCTAACAGAGAAGTACGACGCAACTGCAGAACTATTCAGAAAGGGAAGATATGATTTACTGTACAAAGAAATGAAGAGTGCAACATGCTGTCAGAACAGACCAGGAAGTGCTACTATGGAAATTCTCAGTAAAGACAAAAATATACATAGTGCACAAAGGTCGCGAGGACGTCCACAGATGGGGGAAGATTATTTAAAAGAGCTATGTGACACAAATCAGAAGCCAAGAACTCTGGAAATTGAACCCTTGAACAGTACGAATGACGATGAGAAAGGACCAACGATCAAAAGTAAGACGTAAAGAGTGCAACAGCTGCAATGAAAGATGGGAAAGCAGTACAGATGCAGATAAAAATACTACAATATCTTAACCAAGAAGAAGTAGGAGAAATACTGAGGTTATATAACCAAATACATGACAATGGTGAATAACCAGGGGACTTTATGACAACAGTAATGATTTCAGTACTAGAGAAACAAGAAACCGACAATTATGGTCAGCACAGGACAACTAACTGGAAGAGCTAACGGAAGGGAATTTAGCAGAAGAGCAGTTTGGTTTTAGGCGGAATTCAGGCACAAGAGATGTGATTTGGCTTTTGGGAATTTTGAGAGAGCTTTATTGAACACGGAAGAGACCGATTCAGAGCGGTAAAGAAACAGTCTGAAAAGCTTGCAACGATGTTTCAGGGTAGATTGTGCTGAGGAGTAACTGTTAAGAAAGAAATTCGATACGTTGCGCCGTTTACGAGTTAATTAGCATTGAAGTTAGCCAATCATGCCGTTGCGCGCGCAAATTCAAGCGGCCCGCCAGGTACAATGAATTTCAATTCAGTTGCTCTCATAGTGTAGACGGTAGCGCAGGAGATTACTCGACCCTACTATAGCTCTCTTGTTCGGTTTTAGGAAATCAAGCCAAGAACAAGTCTGGCGACGCCGTGTCTGGTGGGCCTCTTGAATTTGCGCACGCAACGGCCTGATTGGCTATCTTCAATGCTAATTAACTCGGAAACGGCGCAACGTATCGAATTTCTTTCTTAACAATTATTTCTCACCACAACCTATCCCGAAACATTCTTAAAAGCTTTTCAGACTGCTTCTGACCACCCTGTATATGTGTTTTATAGACCTGGAAAAGGCATTTAAAACGGCTTGGGATAAGTTTGCAGCTATAATGAGGGAAGTAATTACATTTAAATAAAGAAGGACCACCTGGGTAGAATTAGAGAAACGAGTAGGACAAGACTGCTGTCTGTATCCTATCCTTTTCAGTCTGTGCTTGGAAAATATGATTGACCATTGGTCCCTAGTTAACAAGGGGGTAAAAATTTGGAGGTAGAAGGAATGATATTTGAGGTTTGCAGATGACATGGTTCTTCTAGCACCATATGAAAAGGAGTTGTAGGATGTAGTGGATGCTATCGAAGCTTAAGGATAGATTTATGGATTGAAAATCTACACAAAGAAAAGAGAAGTCTTGGCAGTAGGAGTAGATAAAATGAGAAAGAAAATGCTGAAGCAAGAAGTATTAGAACATATGCAAAGCTTAAAATGTTTGGGAAACAGGCTAGAAACCGACTGGAAGAGCAGCACAAAAATTAAAACCAGAATATGAATGGTGAAAGAGGGAATATATATATATATATATATATATATATATATATATATATATATATATATATATATATAAAAGGAGAATTTTCTGCAGCAATATGAAGATTTGAGGGAAAGAGTAATAATATGTTTCTTATAGTTCTGACACGTGGACACTGAGGAACAAAGGCAGAGCGAGGCTGGGGGCTTTTGAGATGTGGACATGGCAGAGGATGTAAAGAATGAGTTGGATGGGTAAAGTGAAAAATGAAGAGGTACTGAGAAGAGTGGGAGAGCAAAGACAAAAATCGGATGTAAAAAAGGAAGAAAATGAAAGTGGATTGGACTTATATTAAGAAGAAGACATATATTAAGAAGAAAGGGCTTATAAAAACAGTCTTAGGGAGGTACGAGGAAGGCAAGAGGAGGCAAAGGAAGAAGAGATATCAGATCTTGGAGGATGTGATGGACGGTGGCATACAGCGGTATTAATAAGGACGTGATGGATCGCAGGAGATGGAAAGAACCTGCTAATACAGAAGATAACTGATGATCATGATGCAGGTAAAGATCCGCGTGCGTGGATTATCGATATATCGTGTACACCTAGCTATCAGACTAACACATCAAGGCAATATAATCTGCCATCTACCTCCTCTTCCATAGTGAACTGAATCGTCGGACTAATCTGAGATTTCATGAAGAACGTTCTAATTCCTCTCTGCCATGTCTTCACAACACAAACGTATTATCGACGAAACGGAACCGTGTATTCGGTTTTTTGTTGGCAGTTCCTAAGATCTGACCTTCGAATTTTTCCGTAGAGAAATTTGCCATCACTGGGCTTACGGGACTCCCTGTAGCCAGGACATTCGTCTGTTCGTAAATCTCGTCGTTCCATTTGAAATACTGTGGTCGTGTGACAATATTTAAACAGTTTCGTAATATCGGCAGAACAAATCTGATTCATTTGTCCAAACACCTCACCAAGCGGATCCACGGTAAATAACTTTTACAGTTAGTTTCAAAGTTTTATTTATTTGTGAAACGTATCTTTATTATTTATGTGTATGATGCGTGCGGAAGGGGTTACCACAGTATTGGTCCAAAGGTCAGACAGCAACTGAGGATATCATCGCAGCAACAGCGAAGGATTTACGTGTTCTCCGTCGTTCCTGTATGGATACATTTTGTCCTCTGACTTTTACAAAAACAAGAGCATGGAATTTCGTCTGTGGGAACAAAACGTATGTAGATGCTGCAAAAGTCAATAGCGGGTATCGACTACCGTAAAAAATGAACCGTGCATAAATGTTGTGTACTCTTCTCCTGTACCACAAAAGCCGTCGACTGGATGTTAAAGCCTATTCTTTCTTCCTTTTTACATCGTTTTTGTAAGGGCTCCTGTGATCTACACCCGATCGTGAGAACATGATTCGGAGTTGCTGCATCACAATGACGTCGCCGAGTAAACTATGTCAGTAAATGTATGCCATGAACACAATCTGCCCCCCCCCCCCCTTCCACCTTTAAACCCTTGTAACAGCCTTTACAACATATCTCATTCCTTAACAATTAGAAATCTCGTCGCAAGATAGCATTGGACCGTGGCGTCCCTAATTAGTTTCCATTAATACACTTCTGATAATACTGCGTCAACAGATAATGAAATGTCAAGGGGAAACTTTCGAGATAAGGAAACAGCTGTAAAGCATTACGTTATCTGCTCCGCATTCATACCACCGGTTTTGAGTAACGCAGTGGTTGCAAAGTTCAGTCCCGGCAAGAATTTTAAATCGACTCTGGACATGAAGGCATTTTCACAATGTTCTTCAGTTTTTTCAGAGAATTTTAATAGGTGTGTTGGGTTTGCAAAGTACGGCACATGTTTCACATTGTAGTGGCTACTTGCATACGGAGATGCATTCTTCGTTCAGCTTCCTAGTTTACAGGAAAAAGTCATACAAGACTTCCAAAGATTCAGTCTCTGATTCTCGTTTGGACACCCGAAATGTATTGTCCTAATATGATTTTCATCTTTAACAACGCCTGGTGCATGTGAAAAATACACTGAACTGTTGTTACCATCGTCGTCCCCTCTTTCTATTCCACAGGCAGGTTGCCCATGTTGTACTGCAGATACCGTAGCAAGTGCACTCTGTGGTATCGACCCATTGGTCGAACTGGATATTTTGAATGTCACCTACCTTTTACTGTTGCTTATAAGTTATCACATTGTTGGGCTCGTCTCGTGTTTGTCGCCTTGACAATTACTAACTCTGCCCATGAAAAACCGCATCAGTATCAGGGACATCGACTATGGCTCGTTAAGGGTACAGTACATGTTGTGTACAAAAACAGGTTGACGATAGCTTTGAACGTACAAGGGTTTGGAGAAAACAGACAACAAAACACTAACTGAAAAGAAAGGTGAAAAAATATCCGTCGTTGAAACAATCAAGAAACTAAAACGTGCCGAAGGTTTGGATGCTTTGTAGTGATTCATAATGCAGTAGACATTAGTAAAACAGTACAGCGCAATTTCTACTAAGGCACTGCAGCGCAACTTCGGTGTGTGTAGAGTGGTTGGTAAAACAAAAATGAGCTGACGTCTGAGTGAGTGTATGCCCATAGTTTATTCAACCACACGTAGGCTACTGAACTGACCGAGCTGAAATTTTATATGAGCATAGCTAATATGTCTGGGTCTTACAGAGGCCTGTTTCACTTGTCAAAATTTTCAGCATTTCAAGATGTCGTCTATTTATATGACATCATTACAAGAAATTTCCTCCTTCTTGGCGTTTACCCTACAAGTCAATGTTTCCCAGCTTAAAAAGAAATGGCTTATTGGCCTACCCATTTGACCTTTTGAAGTTGTAGGTCATCTTAACTACAGTGGCCTAATATCAAGAAACAGCATTTCTCGAAAGAATTTACATCCATATATATTCTTCGATCCATTATTGACTACATTATAATGAAGAAAAGAACTGCACTACCAAAGATGTGAGGATACACAGAGGGGAGTGACCCACATTCGAGATATTTCTCGTAAAGAATAGCTGTTTGATGAGGATGTTTTATGTTATCACGGTATTTCAGCAACTGGAATGCATGGTTTCGCGGCGGTATATACTGATAAGATTTTCTCGAGCATCCGGGGGCGTCATCTTGTTAAAAATCCACGAGTTCTTGGTCGAGTGCTCTCCGGCCATTGTCAAGTGGTGACTGTCGTGTGGTCGCCCTTACCGTCAATTAATAGCCCTGCTACTTAAGCTTACCGCATGCGACATCACAGCCGCACCTCCAGTGAGATACAAGGTAATATTTTCGTTCGCAAAACTGCCTGCTTACAACCTCCCAATGGCAAAGACCCAAGCTGCGTTTAACTGCAGACAACCGTCTTAACTGGATGGTGAAATAAACTAAAAATTCGTCAAAATAAACCAAACAGCAACTAAAGCTGTAGCAAAAAGAAAATGTTCAGGAGAAACCTTAGTGTTTTAATCTGGAAAGAGTCAGCAGAAGAAAAAACGTATTTGGATACACACAAAACGGCTGTGAAGAAATCAGGCAAATATAAGTACGAATGTACGTATAATCACAATGGGTGCGTGTCCAGGGCACTGTGACCAGTGTCACCTATGTGATTGACATCGTGCGACCCGTGGCCACTCTCTTTCTTCAAGCCACCCCAGACGCCAGTTTTCAGCAAGACAATGCACGATCACAGGTTACTGCATGAACACGTGCCTTCTTGGTGTCAAAGGACGTCAGAGTTTTGCCCTGTCCCGCCATATCACTGGACTTGCTGCCAATCGAAAATGTGTTGGATGTGGTGAACCGGCGGATGCAGCGCTGCGACCCAGTGCCAATCACCACACATAAATTTTGTAACCAGGTGAATGTGCCTTATACGAGTCGATGTCATCACGCATGGAACAAGTTATCAGGGCCCATGGCGGACCCTGTATCTACTAGGTTACTGAAATGCTAATCATTTCTGCAGAACATACTAATTTAAATGTCCAATGAATATGAACGTCCTGTCTCTAGTCGTTCATGGTCTTCTATTTTTTTCTGAACATGGGTGTATTTTTCCTTAGAAACACTTACAGGACACAAATAGCAGATTAGCTGAGCTGTCAACGACAAATATTCAGTGCTCAGGATGGAAATGTGGAGCACATTGGAAAAAATTCAAAAGTATCGATCAGTATGCCTTCGACAAATACACTACTGGCCATTAGAATTGCTACACCAAGAAGAAATGCAGCTGATGGACGGGTATTCATTGGACAAATATATTATACTAGAACTGACATGTGATTACATTTTCACGCAATTTGGGTGCATAGATCCTGAGAAATCAGTGCCCAGAACAACCACCTCTGGCTGTAATAACGGCATTGATACGCCTGGGCATTGAGTCAAACAGAGCTTGGATGGTGTGTACAGGTACAGCTGCCCATACAGCTTCAACACGATACCACAGTTCATCAAGAGTAGTGACTGGCGTATTGTGACGAGCCAGTTGCTCGGCCACCATTGACCAGATGTTTTGAATTGGTGAGAGATCTGGAGAATGTGCTGGCCAGGGCAGCTGTCGAACATTTTCTGTATCCAGAAAGGCTGTTACAGGACCTGCAACATGCGGTCGTGCATTATCCTGCTGAAATGTAGGGTTTCGCAGGGATCGAATGAAGAGTAGAGCCACGGGTCTTAACACATCTGAAATGTAACGTCCACTGTTCAGTGCCGTCAATGCGAACAAGAGATGACCGAGACGTGTAACCAATGGCACCCCATACCATCACGCCGAGTGATATGCCAGTATGGCGATGACGAATACACGCTTCCAATGTGCGTTCACCGCGATGTCAACAAACATGGATGCGACCATCACGATGCTGTAAACAGAACCTGGATTCCCACGAAAAAATGACGTTTTGCCATTCGTGCACCCAGGTTCGTCGTTGAGTACACCATCGCAGGCGCTCCTGTCTTGTGATGCAGCGTCAAGGTAACCGCAGCCATGGTCTCCGAGTTGATAGTCCATGCTGCTGCAAACGTCGTCCAACTGTTGACTCAGGAATCGAGACTGGGCTGCACGATCCGATGCCTATCATCTCCACTGCTAGTGATACGAGGCCGTTGGGATCCAGCACGGCGTTCCGTATTACCCTCCTGAACCCACCGATTCCATATTCTGCTAACAGTCATTGGATCTCGACCAACCCGAGCAGCAATGTCGCGATACGATAAACCACAATCGCGATAGGCTACAATCCTACCTTTATCAAAGTCGGAAACGTGATGGTGCGCATTTCTCCTCCTTACACGAGGCATCACAACAACGTTTCACCAGTCAACGCCGGTCAACTGCTATTTGTGTATGAGAAATCAGTTGGAAACTTTCTTCATGTCAGCACGTTGTAGGTGTCGCCACCGGCGCCAACCTTGTGTGAATGCTATGAAAAGCTAATCATTTGCATATCACAGCATCTTCTTCCCGTCGGTTAAATTTCGCGTCTGTAGCACGTCATCTTCATGGTGTAGCAATTTTAATGGCCAGTAGTGTATGTTCCTAGCAAAATCTCAGGGGATGAGAAAGATACACCGTGGCTGTCGTGTTAGAAAACTGCTACGTAAATAAAGAGAGCTTCATCACAGATTCAAGAAAAGTCAACACCAAGCAAACAAAAGCTGAACGAATCGAAAATGTGCTTGAGGAGATGAATGAGAGAGGCGTTCAATAATTTTCAAAGTAAAATTTTGGCAAGCGATCTGATCAAAAACCCAAAGCGGTTTTGGTCTTACATAAAATCATAAGCAGTTCGAAATCATCTCTTCAGTCCTCATCACCGAGGAAAATCGTAATACGGTCCCTCTTCACGATTATGATACGAGCGCCGATATGGGACATATTGAGATAACCAATCGTAGAACAGAAAAGCAACTACAGTTGCTTCTAGTAACAGTTTATCGTAGATCACTGGAACAAGGAAGGGTACCTAGTGACTGGAGAAAAGAACAGCTCATTAACATTCTCAAACAAGGTCTTACGACATTTTTGGAAAATGAACATCTCCACTATAAAAATCAACATGGATTCCGCAAACAGAGATCCTGTGAATCTCAGGAGCGGTACATTTTAGCAACTGTGAGTTAAATTGTCTGTCAAATGGTGGAGCTACGGCAGAAATTTCTGTGTACATAGACTCTGGAGTAGCAAATTGGAGAATAAAAAAAGAAACAATACTGAACATCTGTCATAACATTTGATTAAAAGATTTTTCTAGTTGCGACCAATGGTTTTTTTTTTTTGTGAAGTTATGTATTTGTTTATGATCTAGCTTGTATTTTCTCAATATGTCCGCCAGCGATGGTTACTCTTCTTTGTTTTTTGTTGTTGTTTTTCCTCTATGATAGCTGCATTTACTTTATCTTGGGGATTTTTTTCGCCTTCAAGTATGCACACGGCTATGACAGAAGAAATTCAAATTCTTTATCAGTTCGTGCCCAGACTGACTGTGTTTCACATCTGACAGCGTTGTTCAAAATTCAGCACTTTCTGTTTGTTCGGTGTTAATTTCTCATTTCTGTTACATCGCTGTTCTTGTGATGTACGTTTCAGTTGTTTCTGGTATCATTTAGAGAACATTCGTGAAAATTTTTTTATTATGTGTATCATTGACAATTTTGCTTGTGGTTGCTTCGATCAGATACGCCTAATGGTGTGCAGTCAGCAGGCTCAGACTTCACACTGTCGAGGGCAGCTCAGCGAACCACGGAGAGATGTGTGCTGAGAATCACCGGGAGAAACACCAAAACAAACATGTGTATCAGGGCACAGCCTGGAGAGGAAGGCGTAGTTACGAGGTAGGAAGGAAATGAAGCCAGGTGAGCAGACAGAAGACGGACCGAGGGAGTTATTTTGCTGCAGACTAGGCAAGTCTGAAACGAAGACTTTCACGAGACTGGATCGATGGCATTAGGAAACGTCTTACGTGTGTAGGCAAACACGCTGGAGGCGCTTATGCAACAGTGGATCCGACCGCTACTGCGTTTGTCCCACAAGTATACGACCTGACGGATAGATAGTGATTGTTGTTTCAAACAAATTACTATGGTAGAAAGTACCTACCCTATAAAACTTAGAGAAAGGTTGTTATCAAAGGGCTACCTAAAGAAAATGTGTAATAAAATCCTCGGATATTGTAATAAGTATTTTATTTTCAGTGTAATTTGAACCTTATCTTTTGCATTTCAATGCAGTAGAGACAGAAGATGTAAATATTCACTGTTAATGAAATACTTGAAAGATAAAAAAATGTGCCAGCAGCCCAATCAAGGCGACTAATTTCATTCGTTGGGCCTGCCAGTTTCCGCGAATGGGCTGTAGCTATCAAATACTACACACATCTAAATAAGTGTCAGCACATTTCACATTTTTTTATTTTAGGAGTTTTTTTTTTTGCATCTGCAACCGAATAACATATTTTCGAAACTAATGTTGCTAAAAGTAGATACGTCACCTTCGAAGGTAAATAGCGCACTTGAATGATTACCAAAACATAAACTATTAGAAAACGTGTAACGAAAACCATTGCTTAAAGTTTGTTCATAGTGGCTTACTTACGTCAAAGATTCGACAAAATTCGAGACTGATCATTCAAGGCAACTCGCACTGCATCGCTTAGCAGTATGCTGTGTCCGTTCTCCGTCAACAGCACGTAACTGCATATAGTCAGTAAGACTAAATGACGTGAAGTGCTTGTACTTTCCAATGAGGGGTACAGGAATTCAGTCACTATTATCATGTCAGTACAATGTTTTAGTCATCAATACTAGTCACTTACAAGAACATACCGGCGGTGCAAACGCTACCTGTTTTCACTGTTGCTTAGTTTTTTTGTAGAACCACCCACGACTAAGACGACGAATCTTTGGTAACACGGGGTGCACCTAACGATCGGCAGTATGGACCTATTGTCAGTATTCACAGATATATCGAGCGCCCATCGAGAGAGCCAGTCCATCAATAGCAAGCTTTCCCTAAGTTTGAAGTTTGACGATGCTACGTTGATTATTGTTTGTTTCGGAGCCGTCAATAGTGAACGCTTTCAGCGAATTTGTAAACATAGATAAAACTGCTCACCTCATTCTGAGATACAATACTTTCGACCGTACGAGCTACCAAGAGGACAATCGCAGCTGTCGACCGAATACGGTGATCGCGACAGAATCTGCGAAGAAGATTCAGATAATGCTACTGGATGACCGTCGACTGGAAATACACAAGCTAGCAGACGTCGCAGGCATTTCAAAAAGTGCTGTACATAGCATACTGACTGAAAATTAGCCCATGAGAAAGCTGTGTGCAACATGGATGCTGCGTTTACTGGCAATGGAATGGAACAAAAACGGAATCGTGAGGGTGTTTCAGTCCAGAGTCTAATGAAGTTTCGCTGCAATAACGCCGAGTTTTCACGTCGATTCAGAACCGTCGATGAAACTGCAAGCCGGAGTCGAAGTAACAGTTAAGATAGTGAACTGAAAGAGAGGAATCAGCTCCAAAGAAGTCGAAGACGTCTCAATTTCCAGGAAAGATCATGGTGTCAATTTTTTTGGTATGCGGGGGCGACAGTTTTCATTGATTATTGTGGTGTCACCGCTAGACACCACACTTACTAGGTGGTAACTTAAATCAGCCGCGGTCCTGTAGTACATGTCGGACCCGCGTGTCGCCACTGTGTGATCGCAAACCTAGCGCCACCACATGGCAGGTCTCGAGAGACTGAGGAGACCTCGCCCCAGTTGTACGGACAACATAGCTAGCGATTGGACGTGCTAAGCCTTGCTCTCATTTGCCGAGAGATAGACAGTAGAATAGCCCTCTGCTAAGTTAAATGGCGACCACCTAGCAAGGCGCCATTTGTATCAGTGCCTATAGCTTACTAATATTCAAGAGAGATGTATTCCAAGGACTAATTAAAAGTTAAGTAACAAGCATCTACGTACTTTTCTTCTTATTCATTTATAAGTTCTCATGTTCCAGACTTCACGCCCGTCTGCGTTAGCCTTGCGTGCCCTATCGGCTACAGCATTGTGTCTAGGCTGTATGGTCTAGACACAACATTATTGGCGACGAGAAAAAGTGTTTGTATTAATTCGTTTGTGTCATGGCTTCGCCACAATCTCCGGATGTACTGTCCGAATTTTTTCGCTTGCAGAATCAGCAGTCGCAGGCGTTATTGGATGCCCTGGGACAACTCGTCCAGGGTCAACGTGTGCTGCAACACGATGCGGCAGCCGCCGCTTCATCGCTACCGCTGCCACAAAACGCTGTTGCACCGCAATTTAGACCATTCGTGGCGGCCGATGAAACATGGCAAGAATGGTCCCGCCAGTTCCAGTTTCATCTAACAGCCTACAGAATTCAAGGTAACGAGCGGCAGCCGTTTTTGCTTTCTTGTGTCGGTGTGTCTACCTACCGTGTGATAGTGAATTTGTTTCCCCGACGCGACGTAGCAACTCTGGCCTACGAAGAAATTTTGTCTGCTTTAGATGCCTATTTCAAAGAAACAGTGAATGTCGTTGCAAAACGGTATACGTTCTTTCGTACAAAACGTACGGCCGGTCAGACTAATAGGGAGTGGGTTGCAACTTTGCAAGGACTTACTAGGGAGTGTGCATTTGAATGTGACTGTGGACTTCCTTATTCAGATACAATGGTGCGTGATGCAATAGCACAGAACGTTTCTGATGTTCGCATAAGGGAACAGATTTTGAAACTCGTTAATCCCTCCCTCCAACAAGTGATAGACATATTGGATAGGCAAGACACACTTGACTTTGCTCAGGACTCATTTGAAACTTCGCCAGCAGTGTGTCACATTAACCGGCCCGCCGGGCCCGCTGCACGGGACGCTAAGCGGCCCTCGCGCCCGTCCCAGCAGCGGCAGCCTACCTTGCAAACACGTGCGCCGCGTAAGCAAGCAACTGCAGTGAAATCATGCCCGCGGTGTGCCACTAGACATTCGCGTGAAAATTGCCCGTCACGCCAAGCTATTTGCTTTTACTGTCAAAAGAAAGGACATGTTCAAAGTGTTTGCCAGAAAAAGCTTAGATCAGACAATCACAATAATTCCAGGCCCTTTGCTTCGCGCCGGAATCGAACCCAGGATAATCAGGCTCGTGGACCTTCGCCCATGGACATTCATGTAGTTCATTCCCACCCGTCCAGTGACACTTTAGCTAACAGTGACTGTGTTAGTCCCACAAACAGAGTGCGTCGACGTCGCCGAAAATCCCGTAAAGTCGCAAGTGCTTCTGTACCTGTATCAGTTCAAATTGCACGTGACAGTCGCTCTTGTCGTCAGCAGGACAATAAACTTTTTGTGGACTTAGACTTTGAAGGCACAGTGATACCATTCCAGCTCGATACCGGAGCTGCAGTTTCATTGCTCAATCACGACACGTACAAACAACTGGGCAAACCGCCATTGCGTGCCGCAAATGTTAAGTTACATAGTTACTCAGGACAGCATATACCTGTGTTAGGACAGTGCAGCCTCCTTGCAACATACAAGGGACAGACAAAACTTGTATCATTTTACGTTCTTCGTTCTACTTCTGCAGTGAACTTGTTTGGTTTGGATTTATTTCAATTGTTTAATTTGTCTATAGTAAATCAGGTCCTATCAGTGAATCAGACTGTGCCTTCCGCCAGTGTTTCTAGTCTTTGTGAAGAATTTGCAGACATTTTTGCACCGGGCCTTGGTTGCGCTAAGGACTATGAAGCGCATTTGGAACTGAAAGAAAACGCACAACCGCAATTTTTCAGAGCGCGCAATGTTCCCCACGCATTGCGTGATGAGGTCGCAAGAACATTACACGATTTAGTATCACAAGGTGTCATTGAACGTGTGCAGGCTTCTCTCTGGGCCTCACCCTTAGTAATTTTACCAAAACCTTCCGGAAAATTGAGACTTTGTGTGGACTTCAAGGCAACTGTGAATCCTCAACTTGTGACTGCTACTTTTCCTTTGCCCCGCCCGGAAGATCTTTTTGACAAACTGTGCCCGGCAAAATATTTTTCAAAATTGGACCTAGCAGATGCGTACTTGCAAATACCTGTGGACGCAGAATCCCAGCGCGTCTTGGTGGTAAACACGCATCTTGGCTTGTATCGCTTCAAAAGACTGCCATTCGGGTGTGCATCCGCCCCTGCTTTGTTTCAGCAATATTTACAAACTGTTTGTGCGTCGGTCCCTACTGCTGCGAACTATCTGGACGATATTGTGATCTCAGGAAAGACAGAAGCCGAACATTTGCAAAATCTCCGAACATTATTTCAGGTCTTGCGTCAGAATGGTCTTCGCTTGAGGAAGGACAAATGTGTGTTTTTTGCTCGGGACTTACCCTACCTGGGGCATGTCATAAATGCCCAAGGTATACATCCGAGTCCAGAGCACCTCCGTGCCATACAGGAGTTGCCTTCGCCACGGGATGTTAAACAACTACAGAGTGTGCTGGGTAAAATTAATTATTATGCAAAGTTTGTGCGCAATGCTTCTTCCATTTCAGCTCCGCTTCATCGCTTACGCCGTAAAGGTGTTCCGTTCGTCTGGACGACGGAATGCGAACGCGCCTTTCGCCAGTTGAAATCGGCGTTACTTTCAAATACGTGCCTTACGCCATTCGATCCCCAGAAACCCCTTTTGTTGATGGTAGATGCATCGGATTTCGGGATCGGTGCTGTGCTTGCGCACAAGGATGGCTCGCATGATCGCCCTATTGCCTTTGCGTCCAAATTGCTCTCATCTGCGCAAAGAAATTATTCACAGATAGAGAAAGAAGTTTTAGCTCTCGTGTTTGGTGTTACAAAGTTTCACGATTTCTTGTATGGTCGTCACTTTACAATCATCACGGACCACAAACCGTTGACATCGCTTTTTCATCCGACCAAGCCTGTACCTCCACGTACAGCGCAGAAATTCATTCGCTGGTCACTTTTTCTCTCGCAGTACCGCTACGATATCTTGTATCGGTCCACTGCTAAGCACGGAAACGCTGATGCGTTGTCCCGTTTGCCTGTTGCTGAGGATAAAGCATTCGATTCTTCCGAACTTGCTTGCATGTTCATTGATTCGGAAACCGATGACGTGGTCGAATCGTTTCCGATTGATTTTCGTCGTGTAGCTACAGCCACAGCTGCTGACCCTGTCCTTGCTACTGTTTTGCGTTTTGTTGCTACGCAATGGCCCTTGTCAAAGTCACGGATCGAGGATCCTTTGGTTCGCCGTTTTTTTGCCCACAAGGAGAGACTTTTTGTACGACATGGTGTTTTGTTGTTGCGTTCTGTTAATGATCAGTCTAGAGTCGTGGTCCCACGTTCGTTACAGTCCTCTGTCTTAAAGCTTCTCCACCAAGGACATTGGGGTATAGTGCGTACGAAACAACTTGCTCGTCAGCACTGTACTTGGTTCGGAATCGATACTGCGATTACGAATATGTGCTCCTCTTGCGTGGCGTGTGCCGAACAACAATCCGCACCACCGCGGAAATTCTTTGCATGGCCGAAAGCCACTTCCCCTTGGCAACGTTTGCACATCGATTTTGCTGGTCCATTCTGGAATGCTCGATGGTTGGTTGTGGTCGATGCTTTCAGTAATTTTCCTTTTGTTGTCCGGATGTCTTCCACGACGTCTTCTGCCACAATCCAAGCCTTGTCTGCTATCTTTTGCATTGAAGGTCTTCCGCAGACTATTGTTTCCGACAATGGCCCACAATTCATGTCCGCCGAATTTCAGTCTTTTTGCAAGGCCAATGGTATTCAACATCTGACATCCGCGCCGTTTTCGCCTCAGTCAAACGGTGCCGCTGAACGATTGGTCCGGACTTTCAAGTCACAGATGTTGAAACTGAAAGAATCGCATTCTCGGGAGGACGCTTTGTTGCTCTTTTTGTCTTCGTATCGCTCTCAGCCCCGCGATGGTCGCTCGCCGGCTGAATTGCTCCATGGTCGTTCTCATCGCACCTTGATGTCTTTGCTGCATCCGCCACATCAGGTTCCTGTGCAGCGGCAGACTCCTGCTTTTGCTCCTGGCGACGTTGTCTATTATCGCACCTATCGCGGTTCACGGCGTTGGCTCGCAGGGCGCATTCGTCGCTGCCTCGGCCGCGCGATGTATTTGATTTTGGGGGCCTCTGGTGAGGTGCGTCGGCATCTCAATCAGCTGCGCCTCTGTCGTCGCCTGGGTTCTGCCGCTCCCCGTCTGCTTTCAGCGACGGTGCCGTCAGGTCAGCGCCCTGGGGACCCATCGACTGGCTCGCCTCATCCCCAGGTGTTACCGACGCTGCCTTCCATTTTGCCTCATGGCGACGCGCCGCCGCCGCCGCAGCAGCCGCCGCCGGCGCCGCTCGCAGTGGCCGCGTCGCTGCAACCGCCACGCGCCTCCCTGGGTCACGCGCCGCCGCTCGCTTCCCGTGCCCAGCCGTCCTCCGCCATGGACCTCTTGCCAGCTCCGGACCAGATGTCGTCATCGCGCGTCGGATTCCCCGACGCAATGGAGGTTGACCCTTCGGCCCCTCCTGTCTCATTACGGGCGCATACACCGCATGTTGACGTGCACCCTGGACTAGGTTTTCAGGCGTTTCCTAGCTCCCCTCGGACCGAATGGCCGGGTGCGGGTGGCACAGCCTCGCCTGTTGTTAGGCTCCCCACCTCATCGCATACGTCAACATGCGGTCCTCCCCACGGCGGGCGGAAGCCTTATCTCACGACCGTTCGCCGATTTGCGGGGGAGGAATGTGGTGTCACCGCTAGACACCACACTTACTAGGTGGTAACTTAAATCGGCCGCGGTCCTGTAGTACATGTCGGACCCGCGTGTCGCCACTGTGTGATCGCAAACCTAGCGCCACCACATGGCAGGTCTCGAGAGACTGAGGAGACCTCGCCCCAGTTGTACGGACAACATAGCTAGCGATTGGACGTGCTAAGCCTTGCTCTCATTTGCCGAGAGATAGACAGTAGAATAGCCCTCTGCTAAGTTAAATGACGACCACCTAGCAAGGCGCCATTTGTATCAGTGCCTATAGCTTACTAATATTCAAGAGAGATGTATTCCAAGGACTAATTAAAAGTTAAGTAACAAGCATCTACGTACTTTTCTTCTTATTCATTTATAAGTTCTCATGTTCCAGACTTCACGCCCGTCTGCGTTAGCCTTGCGTGCCCTATCGGCTACAGCATTGTGTCTAGGCTGTATGGTCTAGACACAACAATTATCTTCAAAAAAGAAAAGCAGTCAGTAGAAAGTATTATGCGAACTTAGTGCAGCGTTTGAATGATGAAATCAAGCAAGAACGGCCGCGCTTACCCAAAAAGAAAATTTTATGTCATGACGACAGTGCACTAGTTCACACATTTTTACTATCGCCATGGTCAAAATCTAAGTATTAAAGTTGGAATTCCATTCTCGTGCACGCTGTTTGCCAGTTTTAGCCTTCCCTCATTATTTTATGTTTCCAAACTTGGAGAAATGGTTGGTGGTGGGAGATTTGCCATAAATGAAGTTGATGACTATTTTGCAGGGCACGAATGTTCTCGCTGTAAATAGTGTAACGAAGCTGTTTGAACATCGCTGGGAAAAGTGTATCGAGCTGAAAGGAGTCTATGTAGAGAAATGAAGACGATTTTCCCGAAATTTTTGTGTTTTGTTAGGTCGAGTACTTCTGGGATAGTATTGGCGGGTGCCGCAGCGCGCTGGACGGTGTATTGCGGTGAGTCACGGCACAGCCTGGGTAGCTGTGCAAATAACTGCTCTGCTATCGTTAAGCTACCCCCTCACGACTCGTCTCAAGCGCCAACTGAAGATATGTCTGTCTACATGGTGCGTGGTTTCCCGTTGCGATAGCGCAACGCTTGGGAACAAAAACGCACGCGAAAAAATTAGCAGACAGAAGGTACTGTACGTCAGTGCACTGTCGTGCCCATGCACTGCCTCATCGTTGAAGCAGTCTGCTATGTGTTCACTCTTTTGCATGGCAATTTGTGCTGAGTTTATCGTGATAAAAGGCGACACAACAGTAAAACATGAAGGCGACTGTATGTAAAAAAGTGGCTAAATAAGAAAGATAGGTGACGTTTTGTTTGCAAATCTCAGAAGAATATCACAGCATGATTTTCTGCTTGAGAAACTGAAAACTATGTCCCTAGGCGAGATACGAAGGCGAACCAAAAAGTAAATCACACTTCCAAGTTATGGCCGTTTATTAAACCACATACACATAGGGTTGCCATAATCCAAGGACGAAAATCAAGGACAAAATTCGGTGATTATAAAGATGTGGTTGAAACACTTTTGATAGACTATTTCTAACATTGTCTTTTATGAAAGGTCAGGGTGTATATGTGGACGAGGAAACAAAATTCCCTGATTTTTCCCGGAATTTCCGGTTAAAAGTACATTTCCTCCCGGGTGAAAATACATTTTTTCCGTGTTAAGTGAGAGTATACTTTTCCTCGCAACTGTAAAACTTACCAGTCTTTTGCACAGTTATGGTTTTATACACGGGCGTATAATTTGCCGGCACTTTAGAAAACGAAACTCAGGGAACCAAACGCGTTTTGGGAAGATGTCTGACGTGCAGCAACATGTACACTCGACAGCAAAAAAAAAATGGGTCACCCCTGAATTCCAATGTGTAGGCTGCACCTGAATGTATGCAACCAACATAGCATATCTGTGTTGCACATAGTCGCAACCCTCCACAGTACAGTCGTTGTAAGATACACAATGGGTACCCCTAGAGACTACTAGAGAACACTGGTCTTTATGACAGTCCGTCCAGATGTAAAGTAACACCACGACAGTACAGAAGAGATCAGACAGTCCTTAACGTTTGTAAACTAAACTTAATTACAATAAGTGACATTTCAAATGTTATGGGACAACTAGTTTTGTCACATAAATCGTTCAGTAATCCTTAGGCACAATTAAATATTTGAGACAGTATATGGATTTATAAAGTTGTATGGCAATTGGAAACAAGTTCTTTGCTGTCTAAAAGGTTTACCCAACACATGCTGAAGTCGTTCAATGTTCAACGGGGAGTGGTTTCGCATCAACTTTATGTAATACTAAGCAGTTAAAAGAAAATGTGATTAACGGCGGCAACTACTCTACGGAAGTCCCAACATTAACAGCGAATCACAAGTAATATCATTGTTCACATTACTCATCAACAGTTACTTGTACACAAAGTTGTACTTTAAATGACATGACCAACGTCTTCGTTCTGGATCCGGATGCAAACCCAGAACGTAAAGCCATTGTTAACCAAGCAAAGCTTTGTGCCTTATTGAGACTCGATCACTAGGCAGAAAGAGACGTCAAATATTGACGTTTGCACTAGTATCAGTTATCAGTTCTCAACTTGAACGTAAATGGCGATAATGTTTGTAAGAAAGCAGGAACCCTAACATGACAATTACCTTCTTGGTAATTAACCTCGCAAGACGTTGTATAGTGTTGCATTGTCAAAGAATAAAGGATGCAATGTTTAAAATTGAAATGCCATCATGTAATGCTGGGGACAAGGATGCGAACCAAGAACCTAATCGGATTGTTGAATAAGTACGTAAAATCAGAATGTAGATATCACAGTTTTTAACCAGTAGTGGGGTTGGAATCTTCAATGACGACTGAAGTTGTATTGCCTGACCGGGATTCAAACCCGGCGCCTACCGCCGTCGTTGTCTAACCAGGAACAGACGAGAAATGTCCAATGTTGGTCCACCATCAGAGAGATGTGCACACGTTTAACTAGAAATAAAGTGACGAAAACGTCTATGCTGGCCGGCCGCGGTGGTCTAGCGGTTCTGGCGCTGCAGTCCGGAACCGCGGGACTGCTACGGTCGCAGGTTCGAATCCTGCCTCGGGCATGGGTGTGTGTGATGTCCTTAGGTTAGTTAGGTTTAAGTAGTTCTAAGTTCTAGGGGACTTATGACCTAAGATGTTGAGTCCCATAGTGCTCAGAGCCATTTGAACCGTCTATGCTGACTGAGAGTCGAACGCCGCACACATGGTTATGAAGACACGTTAATAATCAACTTCATAGTCAGTAGTAGCTAGGAGTAGTATGTTTAGTTGCAAACCTTAAGGCCTTACTAATCCCTAGTAACGTGTTGCCTAATATCTGCGAAATGATAATGTTAATTTACAAGTGGATTGACAGCCGTAAAGAGCAATGTTCTCTAGTAGTCTTGTATCATTGAGATGTAAATGAAGTGCCTCAGCAGAAAGTAATTTCCATCGTGCAGCACGTATTGTTTCAGAGACACCGAGTACATGTTATAAGTGCACAAAACGTGTATTATATACTAAATATATACTATTATTTGGAGAAGCTGCCGCCAAACCTGTTTAATTTTACATTCCGGTTAGTTGTCGTGGTTGAATACAGGTTTTCTTAAGGCTACATCTAATGAAATGGCTCTGAGCACTATGGGACTTAACATCTGAGGTCATCAGTCCCCTAGAACTTAGAACTACTTAAACCTAACTAACCTAAGGACATCACACACATCCATGCCCGAGGCAGGATTCGAACCTGCGACCGTAGCGATCGCGCGGTTCCAGACTGAAGCGCCTAGAACCGCTCGGCCACTGCGGCCGGCTACATCTAATGCACAGCGCTTACAAGGAAGTATAGTTTCCTGCGTCATGCTATTGCTAGCTAGGTGAAATATTTTGTGGTAGCTATGTTTAAAATGAATGTATTTTTGAAAGTATTGTTCGTCAAATATTTGAATAAATCGTCAACTGTAGGTGTGCCTGCACATGTTATAGCATAATAGCTGTAGCTGCGTTATTTTGTACTACAGACTTGGGTAGGTTAGGTGTAACTTTTGATCCTTCAAGGGGTGATCGTGGTCATGCGGCCCGGATCTGTACTAGCCGCGGCTCTCGAGCTACGGGCCAGCCAGGCTGGCCGAGGCGAGACGAAAGTGAGCGAGCTGGCGGTGGCGTTGGTGGGCCAACAGCCCGGGAGAAGCCAGCACGGCTGCGCCGCATGCCTCTGCCTCCGCCGCTCCGTTTGACGTAAGTATGTTTACCTCCTCTCCTGGAATCAGTATAAGAGCGGCAAGCAGGCTGTCTGTCGTAATGGCTCACTGGGAGAGGTCTATTCGAGATAGAGTCAAAAAATGGTTCAAATGGCTCCGAGCACTATGGGACTTAAGATCTGAGGTCATCAGTCCCCTAGAACTTAGAACCTAACTAACCTAAGGACCTCACACACATCCATGCCCGAGGCAGGATTCGAACCTGCGACCGTAGCGGTCGCTCGGTTACAGACTGTAGCGCCTAGAACCGCACGGCCACTCCGGCCGGCCGAGGTAGAGTCGTCGCTCTCATTGAGAAAGGAGGATGTTCCATCAGAGAAGCTGGCAGACGGTATGGCGTACCACATACCACTGCAACGAGATGGTGGAGGATCTGCCTTGAAAGAGGCACCACCAACAGGGCTCCTGGCTCAGGCAGGAAGAGAGTGATCTCACAGCAGGAAGACAGGGACCTAGTGTCTAGGAGCAGAGAAAATCCCTTTCTGAACGCGAAGCAGTTGCGGCGGGAGACCAACTTCCCCGGCTCCAGTGACACGATTCGCCGAAGGCTGAGGGACGCTGGACTGCATGTACGACGATCCGCATTGAAACAAGAGCTCAGCGAAGACAACGTTTTATACCGGCTAGCATTTGCGGAGCTCCATCTGAGGGCGTCGTGGGACAACGTCATTTTCACTGATGAGAAGGTGTTTTCCACCAATAACGACGGTCCACGAATCGTTTACAGGCATCAAGGAACTCGCCATCGACGCGAATATGTAACCACGACGAGAAGAAGTGGCCGGCTATCTGTTACCTGCTGGGGTTGGAATTCTGCGAGAGGGGCAGGAATTCTTCAGAGGATAGAAGGAACTCTGGACAGCGCGCAGTATACCCACATATTGGAAAATGTGATGCTTCCGTCAGTGCGAATGCTGTACGCAGAAGGGGACGTCACATTGGAAGAGGACCATTCTCTCATTCACAAGTCTGCATTTGTTCAGCAGCGGCTCTCCACGATTGGCGTCAACGTCATGGACTGGCCGCCACGGGCGGCTGTTATGAACTCCATGGGAAACATGTGGGCTGAGGTCGCCAGAAAATTAACAGAGAAATGGCCACGAAACCAACCAACTACTGCGGACGCTCTTTGGGACTGCGTTCTGGAAGCCTGGGAGGAAGTTGCTTCTTCAGGCTGTTACGTCCTTACGTCCGACGGCTTATACATTCTATGCCAAGACGCATGATAGAAGTACAGAATAATGAAGGATTCTGGATAAAATATTATAGTTCTTAAAATGTTTTGTTATGTCTTCTTTTTCGTCATTTTTCCTCATTGGGAGCTAGTGGAAGATCGCGTGGCAACAGAAAAGATACAATATGGGTTAGCTTTCCTTTGAGTTGCCCTTTTAATTCAAGTGGGTTTCTTTTGAATATACAGTTTGTTAAGTATTCTATTTTGATTTCATTTATACCTTGTCTACATACTTACAAACTAATCAGCGTAGATGGACTCTGTCACAGTAGTTTTTGTTATTTCAAATACGTCTCTCTCTTCCCCTCCATCCATGAATACACCCTCCGTCCTCCACACAATACGCCAACGATTTCATATTATATTTACTCGCCGCGCGGGATTAGCCGAGCGGTCTAAGGCGCTGCAGTCATGGACTGTGAGGCTGGTCCCGGCGGAGGTTCGAGACCTCCCTCGGGCATGGGTGTGTATGTTTGTCCTTAAGATAATTTAGGTTAAGAAGTGTGTAAGATTAGGGACTGATGACCTTAGCAATTAAGTCCCATAAGATTTCACACACATTTGAACATTTATGTTTACTCGTTGTTAATATCTCTTCTATTCTCTCTCACACTCTCTCTGACTCTATCGCCGCAAGTGCCCTTCTATTACACTCCCCCAAAACTTTGTAAACAAATCGAGCGGTTTCCAATGACGCTACATTTTCTCTTTTAATAGCTACTGTCTTTACTCTCTATCATCCCTCTCGCCACCTATGAAACCGTATTCTTTGATCTCCCCTTCCCTATAACACATTCTTCGTTCTGAGAACAGTCCTTCCTTATCTCTCGGTCCTAAGATAAAACGAACTATGGCACACATCTAAGTAAGCAATACTGTGCAAGCATTTCACGCTTATATTTTGCACTTCTGCACTTCTATCCATTCCCAGATCCCGCCCTCCTTCCTGTTACGCGTCCCTTGACATCTGCATCTACATCTAAATGAATACTCTGCAATTCATAATTATGTGCTGGCAGGGGGTTCTGTGGTCTGGTGGATTAATCTTGTATTGATGTGTAAAACGTGTAGGTTCACATCTCACGTCAGGCGTAGATTTTTAACACACACAAGTAGCTCTCCTTCACCCCTAGTAACGCCAAGTGGGCATTCGTTTGAGCTGTGACTGATGGAGAAACCCAGTAAGGCAGAGACTCTGTCACAAGCAAGCTGTCGTAAACTAGAAAACGTATTTCATTTAATGAACCAATGGCCATTTAAATCACAAGGCTCTTACTTTATTTGAAATTGAGACGTTGAAAATTGTGGTGCTGGACTGCGATTAGAATTCGATTTCATTGTGTTCCCGAAGATTGCAAACTCTTCTAGGCGTCCTCGAAAGGCACCTATCTGGTTTCGAATCCTGATCAGCGCAAAATATTCATTATTTCATTTCAAGCCCTAGCATGTGCACTCCGAATTACTGGTGAAAAGTAGTTGCATTTTCAACGTCTCTTCGTGCGTTGTCAGCTGTAACGTGTTCGTTTCAACTCACAGCCACATGAAGAGCTTTTTATCACAACATTACAAGATCAAACGTTTCCTTACATCTTTTCAAGTTCAAACATTCCTCTCCATCCTACTGGTGAAAACGGATTTGGGTTTGACGTTGTGTTCGTTGTGATCACCAACGACGACATGTTGTAGATTCAACTTCTAGCCAGCAGAGTATTTTCCATCACATCATTGTAAGTACAAACATGCCATTCCTGGCTATTATTGGAAAAGGATTTGATAGTTAAAGTTTCTTCATGACTACGTGTGCGGTGTTTGAATTCCATTCAGCACAGGACTTTTCGTCGCCTGATGTCTAGCTAAAAATGCCATCTCGCTACTGGTGAACCAACAATAGCTATTTATCGTCTGTTCCTGGCTAGAAAATAACTGTGCTAGATGCTGGGTTCGAATCCCAGCCATGCAAAAACAATTCTATCGTCAATTAAGGTTCCAGCATTTCGCTATTGGTGAAAACATTTGATATTTAACTACTGATTTTATGTACAGTTGTGCTCAAAAGTATCCGAACGACCTGAATTGCATTTCACCTGATTACCATGCGACCTACATAACGCAGCTGTCTAGCAGGTCCTCTAATCGCTCCTTGGTACAGTCGTTTGACTATTGAACATGGTTCCAACAAATCACCACTAGAAAACACTGCTCTGTATCGCAATATCTCAAGATGTAAAGTAATACCACGATACTACAAATATCAGGGAACACCTCATCACACATAAGACTGTTCTTAAGGCTTGTAAAGTCACATTTATTGCAATAAATGACATACCTGAAATGTTAGCACTCTCATTATTACGTCAGATAGGGAATGCACGTTGTAAGTTCGTCGTATTCATGATTTCCTCTTCAAAGTAACATGCCATACATGTTATTTAACACAAAATGTCATTAAAAATTTACGTTATTCACGAGCAGCTAGTTGAGAATATGCATGAACTTCAAATGACACGACGAACCGACTCGTTCTGCATATGGATTCAAACCCAGGTCACGCAGGCTAGGCCGCGGTGGCCGTGCGGTTCTAGGCACTTCAGTCCTGAACCGCGTGACTGCTACGGTCGCAGGTTCGAATCCTGCCTCGGTCATGGATGTGTGTGATGTCCTTAGGTTAGTTAGGTTTAAGTAGTTCTAGGTTCTAGGGGACTCAGATGTTGAGTCCCATAGTGCTCAGAGCCATTTGAACCAATCATGCAGGCTAAGATTTCGTGGCTGACGGAAATTAACAGTCATTCCTGACTAGGCATAAAGAGAGTGATATACCTCATTTTTGGACAGTATCAGTTAGCAAATATCAACTTTAAATTACATGACGTAACATTTTTAACGGTCGCGAATTCCTACCCAGCATCTATTATCCCTGTAAACGAACTACTAGAGATGTTAAATATTGCTACTTCACAAGTAACTTACTTGAAATGAAGTGAGGTAAAGCTTTGTGTTGGACAGGGATTCGAACCCAGAACCTAATCGGATTGTTATCGAAGCACAATCAACTTTGACATACCGGATTTTCTGGGCAGTACCTAGATGTATTAACTGAAATGACGAGACGTAACATTAATTTTTCCTTCCCAGGACTCCAACCCGGTACGTATCGCAGCTATATTGTAGAGAAAAGGAACGTTATGTATGGGTTTGTTACACCAGCAGCGACATGTGAGCATGTTTGAACTAGAAATAATATGACGAAGTGTTCAGTGCTGACTGAGAATCGTACCCCAAACATATCGTTGTTGACTACACACAAAGAGACGTCAGCTACCGAATTTTTATCCACCAGCATCTCGGAATAACATCCTTGAACTTACAGTGATCTCGCAAACAGTTCTGTGTCTCACTGGGAGTCAAAAACGTCAGATATCTATAGTATTGACAACGAATGAAAATGCATTAAAAAAAAATTATTATCCACCAGCAGATAGGTGTTCTCATGCTAGAGCTTGATAATCCATAGTGAAAAGTTTAGTGCTGGGCCAGGATTCCAACCCATTCATGCGCAATATGTGGAGATGTTGAGGAATCTGCAGTTAGGAACAAACAACAAGTTGTAGTCGAGCTGTATTGTCACGAAGGGATCAAATCCCGCGTTAAGGGCGGTCTGAGTTGCATTCCCAGTTCAGAACCAATTTTATCGACATACAGAAGCTCAAATAAAAGATGGAATAAGTGTCCTGTGACCATACACAGGGTTTGTTTCGTCACTAGAAATAAATAACTAGTATAAGAAAGGTTACTGGTGACAGTTTCTACGTGTCGCCACTCCTTACTTTATTGTGGTTCTACCTAACGTCTACTTGGTAGAGAAGGAATATCATGTTTAATGTGATTTTCAGACCACAATGCCATTATACCTTCTTCACTTGGCGTAGCCAGAAGAGAATAGAATCTGCCTCTCCCTATCAAAAAACGTCGGCAGAAATTGGAATCGAACCGAGACCAAGATCATATGAAACTATCATCAGTCCAACAGACCACCAAACCCTATTCTCTGCGACTCATTTTCTGTCAGAACACCGTTGCGGCACACAAGATGAGAATTCTGACACACCGGCTCCCTGTAGTGGTTTGCAGGATGTTCAGTACATTCATTTACTTGGTTGACCGAATCGCCATGAACTAGCTGCCTTGGTTGTCCAGTGCATACATTCGACTCTATTTTGTAATCACCGAAATAAAATAACGTAACTGCCACCTACACAGAACTGCCAACAGTGTAGGATGCAGAAATTTAAATAGGAAGTGTTCCTTTCCATTTGAGCTACTCTATTGCGCAATCTGTTTGTTGAAACCATCGTGCAGTGCAAAAGAAATGCTGTAACTGTCTGTCTCTCAGAAGTCTAGATCCGGCGATATGCATTATCTCACAGCACTGTGGAATGCTGAAGTTCTGGAGGAACTGTTGTTCACTTCCAGTGGTCCTGTAGCTACGTCACAGCTAGTAGCGTAACGGTAAGCGTCGCGCCCTGTTGATAAGACGTCGTGTGTTCTATTACATTCGCTACTGCATTTTTTTAAAACGCAATTCTGCTCTCCGCGGAAGTTGTCAATTTAATGGAACATTGAACATAATTCTCTTCACATCTCAACCCAAAATAGTCGCATGTGGAAAAATGGCTCACTTCTGCGTCATTTTGTTCTTTTCAGGTTTAATAGACGGCTAGGCAGCAGATGCGTCTCGAAGCTTTTGTATTATGTATGGGGAGGGTGCAGCGTGCCAAAATAGTCATAAAAGTATTTTCTACATTAGTTGTCGTCTGGTAGTGGCATTTTATTCTTCTTCAAACCTTGTTTGACAGATTTAACTCAGAACAAGTTTTCTACATGCATGTAATCAATAAACTGCGTGTGCATTGTCAGACTGTTATATATAACATCAGAGAATTCGAATATATCGTCGATGATTAATTTCTCTCTCATGTTTAGTATTGTTTTAACAACACTAAAGCCGGCCGTAGTGGCCGTGCGGTTCTAGGCGCTACAGTCTGCAGCCGAGCGACCGCTACGGTCGCAGGTTCGAATCCTGCCTCGGGCATGGATGTGTGTGATGTCCTTCGGTTAGTTAGGTTTAATTAATTCTAAGTTCTAGGCGACTGATGACCCCAGAAGTTAAGTCGCATAGTGCTCAGAGCCATTTGAACCATTTGAACAACACTAAAAGAAACCTGTCGAAAACTGTGCACTGTATTGTAAGAAATGAAATAAAACTACCCACGATTACCTTACGACGAAAGTAAGTCTGTTTTAATAAAACAGAGTATCTGCACACAAGCGTGCCTCTATCTTCACGAATTAGTAAAATACTACTCACTTAGATTTCGATTGGGTCTGTGTTTAAATGGTATGCTGTGTTATACTCAACAGGTATGCAAATGTGGCATTTCATAAATAAAGTTACGTATTCCTAGAAACCGAAAATTTGCTTGTCAGCAGCGGAAAGAGGCGTTACCTGTTGTGCAGCATTGTAAGTTTTTCACCATTGCACTATGAGCTGAAAGTATTTTCTTGCGATTTGCTAATCAATTTATTTCCTTCATACTTATCATCCTGGCATGGGTGTCTTACGTGAAGAACATTATTGAATTTCGTATCTTTGACGGTCGATTCGAATTTCTTCAGAGACACTTGTATTGTATAGCAGCTTGACAGTCAGAAAGCCGAGATCTACGACCATTAACACAACTTACTGAGTCGAGCTGCCAAGAGGATTTGATGTGTAAAGGTTTTCTTCTGATTTTGTTACAGAATTTTTTCTGGGAAATCGCAGCTCCATGAAATAATACACAAAAAAAAGCTCGCACGCGCTGCCCCTACTACGGTTAGAACTGAC
The DNA here is from genome assembly GCF_023898315.1 of Schistocerca nitens. NCBI lineage: Eukaryota > Metazoa > Arthropoda > Insecta > Orthoptera > Acrididae > Schistocerca > Schistocerca nitens. The sequence continues at coordinate 57,728,047 of NC_064617.1, forward strand.
GATTTTCTTAACCGTTGGAACACGAGACACGGGCGGTACCACGGGGCTACGGACCTGCTGCTGCCAGCACGCCACTCTCGTCATGGTATTGGTAGCTCAGCCTCATAACGCATCGTGAAAGATGTTAAAAGTTGTCACCTATGTGAAGAATAGCATTTCTTAAGCCAAAAAATTGAAATTTCTGTCTCAGTGTCTTAGTTTACGTGAGGATTATATACCATGAGTCATTCAAATGGAAAGGGAATATCAAGTGAATTTAGCGGGTCAGTTCAGTACCATACGCGAAAGTGATTGCACTGTCACAGTGTTGCCAAATGTTTGTGACGATGTTGGCAATTCTCAGCTATGCTAGGAACAGTTCTGTAGCGTTATAGGAGGAGAATCCTGTGCTTGTGTCATAGGAGGATACGGAGAGGAGGCGTGGGTTTGGTTAATATGCAGCGTTTTCTCCTTTCAGCTGTGTCAAACATTCAGTTGGTTCAAATGGTTCAAATGGCTCTGAGAACTATGCGACTGAACTTCTGAGGTCATCAGTTGCCTAGAACTTAGAACTAATTAAACCTAACTAACCTAAGGACATCACACACATCCATGCCCGAGGCAGGATTCGAACCTGCGACCGTAGCGGTCACGCGGTTCCAGACTGAAGCGCCTTTAACCGCACGGCCACACCGGCCGGCAAACATTCAGTTGTGTAATCTTCCATCGCGATTACAATTTCCCACAAAATATATACGAATAAAACACTTACCTTGTTACTTTGTTACAAAAGATTATTTCAGTACAATAAAAAGTCTTTGGAAATCAACTTTGCCAGCCTGTCACGAAAAGTAAGATAACAAACACTTTGCACCACGAAATCGATTACATCTATGTGCAGTCTTGTGATCATACAAGTAGAATATCATGAATTGCACGAGAATGTAGAAAAATGTTGGTGCGAATGGAAGCTGTAAGAAACACAGTTACTAATTATTCTGTACAACGTAATAATCCATTCATTTGATAATTCAGAAGAGAAGAAACTAAAAGTTATGCCCATTAAGACAAAAACTAAAGTACAGATGCGGGCACTGTGCAGATTGCGCTTTTTCATCTTCAGATCTATACAAATTATGTATGCTAACCAGCGTATTCATTGCTGTCGTAATGTTTCCCTCTTGTTTAGTCTTCTTATGATGAACTGGATCCACACCCATGAGTCTCATTTTTTCTTTGTATCCTTCCATCTGCTATGTGTGTTATTGTTCGGTGTTCAAAAAGCAAAATATTATGCCTGCTCTCGCGAGGTATTAAAATGAGGTCGCAAAAAGGCTAACGAATTATAATCAAAATACAGTGAGACGCCAATTTGTCTGTCGTCATGGTGTTAAGTGGACAGAAATAGTTGGCTGTTATTGTCGTCTTTTCTTATTGAGATTTTCATATTACCCTGACACAAACGCCGAGATAAATGTGTATATTCTCCGTGACGAAACATCCCACATTCCATTCATCCTGATCCATTCGTTACGTGCATCGGCGGCAATGAGTGATAGGAAAGCTGTTGTGGGGTGACGAATAACAATAACAATGGTAGTAATTACAAATCAATAATCAAGGATGTTTACTGCATTACAGACGATTAACAAAATAACCAATAATGGCTGAGTGTTTAATTGGCGCACTGAGAAGGTGTTCTTACCACTTTGTTACTGAATTCTGTTCTAGTTGTTTGCAGAGAGAAAACAAAGAACCCTGTAGCCATACATATCGCTAGTACAACGAGATATTACCTATCAACTATCCTTGCTTTACATAACGAGACGAACATGGCGTCACTGAGCTCTCTCTGTCTCTCTCTCTCTCTTTTTATTTTAATTTTTTGAGGAAAGCATCGAGAAGCGCGACAATAAGCAAGTAGGCATATAACCTGTTTACAGTTATTTTCATCGGGATACATAATGCAAAAATACAGCTTTTAAGTGTGTTATTGCGTAATTCCTGTTATTGACAGTCTATTCGTGAGCTTTCTCGCATTCAGTGGGGTGAAACCTATCACAGAAGCAAGCATAACACAAATATTTCTTGCACCATGCGCAACACATAAACGAAATCTCGCTGCACTGACGTGTTGTCCGATATATTGCACGGAAAACATATCTGATTCATGTTGCTAAATACAGCTCTATCAGATATGAATTTGGAAGCGTACCAAGTGTATAAAAGTATATCTTGAAATACGCAGAAAGGCCCATAGAGGTATTCGATTGAAACATAGCCATGACCAAAATTGTAACTGGGGTCGACAGCATCGTCGTCTACCACCTTGACCACTCGAACGGTGACAGTGCTCGGCCTGTTACTTACGTTAACTGGTATCAAAGCTACAGCATGAAAACACAAAAATGTTAATAACCCCAAGATCATTAGTTTTGGAACCCATAGAAAGTAAAGCAGCCATCAGTCGCAAGAGTGGTTTGAACACCACAGTGCTTTAATAGGCACGGTCTTGTTGGAGGTGGTAGCTGTTGCTTTCATCCGACCTTTGAGTTGACTTACCTAGCCAGTTAATAGGGGAACCTACAGTTTTACGTGGCTTTCGGACCACAGTGCAACTCGGCATTTTTCACATCAACAAACACTGCCCCAGGGGAAATATGTGTAAAACGGCACATAAAAATCGTGGGACGTGAGGGATCAAACCTGAGACCTTCGTATCCATAGTCTTGCTCTTTAACACTTTGCCACCATGCAGCCAACACTGTGGTTTCTGCTTGCCATTAAAATTAAGGATCTCTCGTTTGTGCCTGCGTTGGCACTTGCGTGTCCCTTAGGAGACCTTACCTTTGGGATTACCCTCGTATACGTGTGTGTAAACGCCTTCCAGTGCGCACTCAAGGAAGAGAAGGATACCTACTCTAGCTTCAATATTACAAATACGCCTCTGTTTGTGGGTGAACGCAGACTTAGGTTGATAATCATTTTGAATATTTATCAGTACTGTACGCATTGGTGTGAAACTCGTTTTCTACCAATGATCCCCACAGCTACAGGAACACTTCTTTAATACCTCTTACACAAAATACTTACGCAGTGCTATCAGACGAAAAGATCAAACTGACACAAACTGTGGGAAGTTTGTTTTACAACCTTCGTACCTGGATAAAGAGCTTTTCCTATTTGAGATATCTGTGAACGTAGCTGCATAAGACGATTTAAGAAGAAACTAAATTCCTTCAGCTACGCCAATGTTTAAAGAAATCGTTTCAACGGCACTAAATCGTGGTTTGTAAATCGTTTACCAGCCGTACTCTGCCGCATTTCGCTGGTTCGAAGGCAAAAAGCTCACTGACAAATTTCACAGAAGGAAAAGGGGGACGAAATGTCTGCCACTCGAAGGTCATGTTGTTTTACTTACACGATTACAAAATCGGGTAAAACGAACAATGAGGTTGTCAGTACAAGCACATTACTGTTGTCTATATGATGTTGCACCGCCCAGGGCCTGTAATGATAAAGGGCCCGTTTAGGTCAGGCATATTGTACACAGAAGTGGAAGAGAGAGCACCACTAAATTCTACAATCCGTATGCATTGCTTACACACAGAAATTACTGTTACAGTGTACTTATGGAGCCCAATGAGTGAATTGCATATTTTCCGGTGAGAAAGAGCACTGGCAAACAGTCTTCGCTACGTTAGGTTACTTAAACTGGCGTCACTTTGAGCTAGAATTTATGGCCAGCGACTAAGTGTAAGGACAGTGAGTCGGATGCGGGTTTTACAACTGTGAAATACTTTCCTTACATTAACGAAGCGAATATTAAATTTGAACTAATATTGCGAAAATTTTTGACTTGGATAGCTTATAATGAAAATCTTTCTGTTTATTGCAAAGGAAAACAATTGATTTTCTAAAACATTCTGTGTCATACACAACTTGAAACAGGCCACGTCGACCAAATCATACCGAAGAACCGACAGTGACGTGTATTGGAAGGCAGTAAGATCCCTTGGCTTTTGGTTTGGCAGTATTCGACAGCCATTTCTAGGCGCAAGTAAATGAAGAAAGGCAGCGCGTTTTCGTTATCAAGTAAGGTCTTCATCAATTACTTTAGCTTTAATGTGATCTACGAGTAATTGCTGATGTTTGATATTAAAATGAAAAGGATTCCGTAGACAGGGAAAGAACTTGTTCTAGGGCAACTACTTCTATAATGACCAAAAGGACTTAAATGATCTTCAAGCACATGTGGTCCAGCAGCGGTATGAAGAAAACGATAGTAATAATAACGGTGATAATTGAATTATCCGGTAACTTCACACTTCACAGTGGATTTTCTCGAACTAAGAAATTTCCTGAATTAGTGAAAATTTCAAAATGGCTTCAAATCGAGACTGTGACGCGTAGAAGAGTCTTTACATCCCGCTGACATGAGAATAGCATAATCTCCACGTCAGAAGCTTGCTTCTACTTAACCATTTAACAGACTCGCGTTTTTTTCCACCGTGACTAGTTTAGTAAGCTAAGCACATCATCCATTACAGCACACTCCTGGGGCTGGGAAATGTGGCCACAATGGTCTGGTGCAACGAACTATCACAAGTGCAATGCGTGGGTTCAGGCATTTACTTTTAAGAGGCACAAACAGATTTACTTTACCTGTGGTAACCTCAAGAGAAAGCTGTTATAATCCAGAATCCGCATTAAACACCACGTTCCTTCATTCCAAACTGGGCAGAGCCGGTTTACGTTGGAAAATGACATAGGTGGAGGTCAGGGTAAACAGAAATACTGTCACCAGTAAACTTACTTACATTAGAAATTTTTTTTTTTTTGATGAACTGATAGCCGTCTAAAGGAACGGGGCTCTTATTTTACTTGTACTTGATTGAACTAGAGACGTTGATAAATTTGGTGCTGGACTGTGATTCGAATTCGTATCTCCTCTTTAGAGGATCTGAATCTCTCGGAACAGTATAGTTCAATCATTTCATTCCTTTTCCCAAGACTGCAGTCTTCTCTAGGTCTCCCCCAAAGGTAAATATGTGGGTCCGAATCCTGATCCAGTACAAAAATATGCATAATTTCATTTCAAGCCCTATCACAAGCACACCGGCCTGCTAGTGAAAATTAACGTGCATTTTTAATGTCTGTTCATGTTGCCAACAATTTCTGGACAAACACGCACACATCTTACTGTTGGTGAGTAAGCAATTGATACTTAAGCAATCTTCGTGGGCAATAAAGAAGAACGATAGGAGTGCGGTTCGATTGTCGCTCAGACACAAATATTTGTGTCCTTATTTTAGATTAAACACCTAGCAGCTGGCAAAAAAAAAAAACTATACGTAACATTTGATTTCACTTAGTTAACAATCCGATTACGTCTTGGGTTCGTATCTCCGTCGCAGAACTTCACATCATGCGCTTCATCTTTAAGTTCATACACACTTCGTTACTTCTGAACTGAGGTATATCAGACATCTTTCATGGTTAGTTAACAGGGATGAAAGGGTCTTGATAGGAGTCCCGGTTTATTACAAGAACTGTCGTCTTTTATTTTCAAGTTTAGATTTGGTTACTGATATAGGCAAAAATTTCGGTACTTCATGACTCATCATGGATAGTCAGCAATATGAGATGATATGATTAGATTAGATTAATACTTGTTCCATAGATCATGAATACGACATTTCGGAATGATTTGGAACGAGTCATTTTAAATAAATTTTTTTTCCATACCAGTATTCAATTTCTTTACAACAATTTTTTACCCCCCCCCTCTCTCTCTCTCTCTCTCTCTCTCTCTCTCTCTCTCTCTCTCACACACACACACACACACACACACATTCTCTTTTTAGTTTTATTTGTTTGTTGTGCTCGACTATCGGCGAGGCACGAAAACGTCCGTGAATGAGTTTCTTAGTTTTGAGCAGAGTTACGAAAGAAATTTGAAAACAACTATGAGAGTTACTGATTTATGATGCTTAGTAGCAGTCAGTTCTGAGTATTATTAGCAACTAAGCTCCAGACCCTAACCTTAGTTATAGAAATGCGAATCAGACGCATTACGTATTCCAGGCCGTAGCAGCCGCGTCTTTGAGGCGCCAGCTATGGTCATTTCCCAGCCCGCTGTAGGATCACATCGGTTCTTCTTCCTGCTGGTAATGTAACTGAGATTTGGCAACAACGCAAGGTATGTTTGGCAACTCTGTGATCGACGAGTTACTTCCTGGTGTGCACGGAATTAAGCCTCAAAGTTCACTTGATTTTTCCTGTCATTTCCATTGAATAATCTGAGTTATTATTAACGCTTGAGCTGTAACAAAAGATTGTAAATTTACGGTTTTTTGCCCAGGAAAGTCGTTGCACGTGAAAATCGCATCTAATCTCGTCCTTTAAATAGCGGTTTACGAGTTCTAGCCACTATTGGCCTCGTAAGAGGAAGGCGCAAACCATATCTATCTGCTAGCTCTGTATTGACGTGCTGACCTGTGGAAAGGCGATTGTTATGGTTCGCGGTTCCAGCCTCGCTGAATGTAACGTTTTTATCCCTTGTGTGTAAGAGCTGCAAGCAGTCAGATCAAACATTGATAAGCAAATCGTAAGGAAATACTTTCAGCTCATAGTGCAATGGTGAAAAGCTTACATTGCTGCACAACAGGTAACACCTCTTTCCGCTGCTGACAAGCAAATTTTCGGTTTCCAGGAATACGTAACTTTATTTATGAAATGCTACGTTTGCGTACCTGTTGAGTATGACACAGCATATCATTTAAACACAGACCCAATCGAAATCTAAGTGAATAGCGTTTTACTAATTCGTGAAGATAGAGGCACGCTTGTGTACAGATACTCAGTTTTATTAAAACAGACTTACTTTCGTCGTAAGGTTATCGTGGGTAGTTTTATTTCATTTCTTATAATACAGTGCACAGTTTTCGTAAGGTTTCTTTTAGTGTTGTTAAAACAATACTAAACATGAGAGAGAAATTAATCATAAACGATATATTCGAATTCTCTGATGTTATCTATAACAGTCTGACAATGCACATGCAGTTTATTGATTACATGCATGTAGAAAACTTGTTCTGAGTTAAAGCTGTCAAACAAGGTTTGAAGAAGAATAAAATGCCACTACCAGACGACAGCTAATGTAGAAAATACTTTTCTGACTATTTTTGCACGATGCGCTCTCCCCATACATAATACAAAAGCTTCGAGACGCATCTGCTGCCTGGCCGTCTATTAAACCTGAAAAGAACAAAATGACGCAGAAGTGAGCCATTTTTCCACATGCGACTATTTTGAGTTGAGATGTGAAGAGAATTATGTTCAAAGTTCCATTAAATTGACAACTTCCGCTGACAGCAGAATTGCGTTTTAAAAAAATGTAGTAGCGAATGTAATAGAACACACGACGTCTTATCAACAGGGCGCGACGCTTACCGTTACGCTACTAGCTGTGACGTAGCTACAGGACCACTGGAAGTGAACAACAGTTCCTCCAGAACTTCAGCATTCCACAGTGCTGTGAGATAATGCATATCGCCGGATCTAGACTTCTGAGAGACAGACAATTACAGCATTTCTTTTGCACTGCACGATGGTTTCAACAAACAGATTGCGCAATAGAGTAGCTCAAATGGAAAGGAACACTTCCTATTTAAATTTCTGCATCCTACACTGTTGGCAGTTCTGTGTAGGTGGCAGTTACGTTATTTTATTTCGGTGATTACGAAATAGAGTCGAATGTATGCACAGGGTAGCCAAGGCAGCTAGTTCATGGCGATTCGGTCAACCAAGTAAATGAATGTACTGAACATCCTGCAAACCACTACAGGGAGCCGGTGTGTCAGAATTCTCATCTTGTGTGCCGCAACAGTGTTCTGATAGAAAATGAGTCGTAGAGAATATGGTTTGGTGGTCTATTGGACTGATGATAGTTCCGTGTGATGATGGTCTTGGTTGGATTCCAACTTCTGCCAATGTTTTTTGATAGGGAGAGGCAGATTCTATTCTCTTCTGGCTACGCCAAGTGACGAAGGTTGAAAGGTCTCTGTTGGATTCCTTTCATGTTAATTTGTTAAATCTGTTGTCATTTACAGCGTAAATTCCTCTTCTAAATTTACTGTGGTGTTTCTGACTATCTGGGAGGAGACTGAGCAGTGGAACGTGTTACTTTTACACATAAACAAGAACGATGTGTCACACTACTACACTTTAAAACACAGTTTATATGTAATTCATGTCACACAGTCTCATACGGAACCTACATCCGCTTTCTTTTATATACTGTATACGATAAGATACTGTCATCCCCCTTCCCTTCTGTGTGAGAGGATGAATGAACAAATGTATTTGTAGTTGCATGCTTGATGGTAGCAGACAAGCCTCTCTGCTAGAGAACAGTAGGACCAACGTCGGAACAGGTAGCTACGCTTTCTAAAAGCAGAGAGGTTTCTATTCTTAGTATGGTCCTGTCCGTCCCTTGTCATGTTGGTATAGGAAGCTGCCTCTCTGGTCACTTCCGTTTGTATCTGTTAAGCGCACTCGCTAGGAGCCCAGGTCAGTCTGTCCGCGGCGAGCGTCTGAAGTGGTAAGATCTCTGGCTAAGGGCGTGTCTGCTAAGTCCGTAGGACAATGGATTTCTTAAGTTCAGCCTATCTGAAAATTTAATCACCTTTATTTCAGGTTTAGCTCTAAAATATCTAATGTTATCTTAAATTGCAACGCAGTGTAATTCGAGTGTGAAGTTCAGAATATTTTGCGGTAGTTGCTTTGTCACTACTCTGTGAGTAAAGTGGCACCACGTGTTGATCAGTAACTCTACCTAAGATCATCAATCTTAAATGCGAATGTGCGTGAGATTATGACGTCTCGTCTTGACAATATTTTTCAATATAGCAACTTTTCTTTATGATCAACCCACGTGGGGTGTACTTTGTGAGACCAGTACCACGTGCTTATACAATTGTTTGACCCATCAGGTTAATAGTAAGACGATAGTAACCAGTTCGAGGTTTTTCTTTTGTAAATTGCGTTTCGATGTAATTTATTTTAATCATCAAAATTATTGGGGAGTTACACTTTTTGTGTAAACCAAGTTGACCACGTGAAGCATGTGGTGTAAGCATCAAAGTAGCCCTCAGTTATTCTTTTCGGGAAGATTTCAGAGAGAGTTAGTATGAATTTAGTATACCACTGTGTGGTAATTTCATGACGGACAGGATTGCGCTACGAACGTAACTTCTTTGGGTGAAAATTGAATCGGTTGGTTGTGGTTAATTTCCTCTTGCATATGTTTCAACGTTCTTCGTGTGTTATTTTATGAATGCAGTGTTGTATGTAGTTTCCCAATCTTGGCTCCCTATTTGATGTGTTCCGTAAGATTACAAACTCACATTTTCACAATCCTAAATAAGGCACCAGTTTAGTTATGAATCAAGTTTAATATGCTGAAATTTCAATGATCAATGTTAAAATAAATTTCCAAATGTAAACTGATTTATTTCTTTTTATTTAAATTCTCTTTTTTATATATATAAATCATCGGTTGTCGGATGACTATTAAAAGATTATCATTAATGTTAGTCTGGTTGGGAATTTGGTAAGCTAGACTGGATACCTGGTGAAACAGTTTCTCAGTAATGCAAGGTTAACTTCCCCAGACAGCTCACAGCTTTTAACCCGCTTTTACTGTCTATCAGCAACGCTTTCAGAACAAATTAAAGCAACAACATTATAAGGTATAATGGCATTGTGGTCTGAAAATCACATTAAACATGATATTCCTTCTCTACCAAGTAGACGTTAGGTAGAACCACAATAAAGTAAGGAGTGGCGACACGTAGAAACTCTGTCACCAGTAACCTTTCTTATACTAGTTATTTATTTCTACTGACGAAACAAACCCTGTGTATGGTCACAGGACACTTATTCCGTCTTTTATTTGAGCTTCTGTATGTCGATAAAATTGGTTCTGAACTGGGAATGCAACTCAGACCGCCCTTAACGCGGAATTTGATCCCTTCGTGACAATACAGCTCGACTACAACTTGTTGTTTGTTCCTAACTACAGATTCCTCAACATCTCCACATATTGCGCATGAATGGGTTGGAATCCTGGCCCAGCACTAAACTTTTCACTATGGATTATCAAGCTCTAGCATGAGAACACCTATCTGCTGGTGGATAATAATTTTTATTTTTAATGCGTTTTCATTCGTTGTCAACACTAAAGATATCTGACGTTTTTGACTCCCAGTGAGACACAGAACTATGTTATTCCGAGCTGCTGGTAGAGAAAAATTCGGTAGCTGACGTCTCTTTGTGTGTAGTCAACAACGATTGGTTAAAATGGCTCTGAGCACTATGGGACTCAACTTCTGAGGTCATTAGTCCCCTAGAACTTAGAACTAGTTAAACCTAACTAACCTAAGGACATCACCCACATCCATGCCCGAGGCAGGCTTCGATCCTGCGACCGTAGCGGTATCGCGGTTCCAGGCTGCAGCGCCTAGAACCGCACGGCCACTACGGCCGGCCAACGATATGTTTGGGGTTCGATTCTCAGTCAGCACTGAACACTTCGTCATATTATTTCTAGTTCAAACATGCTCACATGTCGCTGCTGGTGTAACAAACCCATACTTAACGTTCCTTTTCTCTACAATATAGCTGCGATACGTACCGGGTTGGAGTCCTGGGAAGGAAAAATTAATGTTTCGTCTCGTCATTTCAGTTAATACATCTAGCCAGTGCCCAGAAAATCCGATATGTCAAAGCTGATTGTGCTTCGATAATTATCCGATTAGGTTCTGGGTTCGAATCCCTGTCCAACACAAAGCTTTACCTCACTGCATTTCAAGTACGTTACTTGTGAAGAAGCAGTATTTAACATCTCTTGTAGTTCTTTAACAGGGACAATAGATGCTGGGTAAGAATTCGCGACCGTTAGAAATGTTTACGCTATGTAATTTAAAGTTGATATTTGTTAACTGATACTGTCTAAAATCGAGGTATATCGCTCTCTTTATGCCTAGTCAGGAATGACTGTTAATTTCCGTCAGTCACGAAATCTTAGTTTGCATGACCTGGGTTTGAATCCATATGCAGAACGAGTCGGTTCGTCGTGTCATTTGAAGTTCATACATATTCTCAACTAGCTGCTCGTGAATAACGTAAATTTTTAATGACATTTTGTGTTAAATAACAAGTATGGTATGTTACTTTGAAGAGGAAATCATGAATACGACGGACTTACTACGTGCATTACCTATCTGACGTAATAATGGGAGTGCTAACATTTCAGGTATGTCAGTTATTGCAATAAATGCGAGCTTACAAGCTTTAAGGACAGTCTTATCTGTGATGAGGTGTTCCCTGATATTTTTAGTATCGTGGTATTACTTTACATCCTGAGTTATTGCGATACAGCGCAGTGTTTTCTAGTGGTGACTTGTTGGAACCATTTTCAATAGTCAAACGACTGTATCAAGGTGAGATTAGAGGACCTGCTAGACAGCTGCGTTATGTGGGTTGCATGGGAATCAGGCGAAATGCAACCCAGGTCGTTCGGATACTTTTGAGCATGACTGTACTTCGTTAACAATCCGATTAGGTGCTGGGTTCGCATCCCTGTCACAAGCTTTATATGATGGCATTTCAATTTTAAACATGAGCATACCTTGTTTCTTGTGAATGACACCATATTAAACGTCGTTTGGGGTAGTTCCCAGGACGGTAACTGTTATGACAGGATTCCCAGTTCAGTACAAACATTTTCGTCATTTATTTTCAGGATCTGAATTGATAACTGATACTGGTGCAAACGTCTATACTTCACGTCTCTTTATGCCTAGTGATCTGGTCTCAATAAGGCACAAACAAAGCTTAGCTTAGTTAGCAATGGCTGTAGGTGATGGGTTTGAATCCAGGTCCAGAACGACGACGTTGGTCATGTCATTTAAAGTTCAAATTTGTGTACATGTAGCTGCTGATGTGTTACGAGAACAATGATATTACTGGTGATTCGCTGTTAATGTTGAGATTTGCTTAGAGTGCTTGTTGCCGTTAATCGCGTTTTTCTACTGGTTCGTCCAATATCCAGTTTCCAGAGCCACTCGCCGTTGAGCGAGCTTCAGCACGTGGATGGAAAACCTTTTAGAGAGCGAAAAACTTTTTTCCGATTGCCGTACAGCTTTGTAACTCCATATATTGTATCAAGTATTTAATTTTGACTAAGGATTACTGTACGATATATGTAAAATAATCCGTTTTCTCAGAACTTTTGGAATGTCGATTGTTGTAATTAAGGTTAGTTTATGAGTGTTATGGGGCGTCTCATCGCTAAGAACGTGTTTTCTAATATGTTTTGTATGACGATATTAGTTGACAGACTGACTGCCATAAAGACGTTTGGTCTCTTAGTAGTCTCTTGCGGTACCCATTGTGTGTAGTCAAACGACTGTACCCCACGGGGTTTTGGTGTTTAGAGGACCTGCAACACAGCTACGTTATGTTGGTTGTATTCTGAAGTGACCCACTTTTTTTGCTGTTAAGTGTACAATGCATATTTTCATATTACGAAAGTATAAATTCGAATTCCACCAAACACCACATGTTACTTACCGAAGCATTGAAATCGTGATTGCGATGCGCTTTTGTAAATGCGTCATAGCTTATGTCACGTGATCTCGCCAGCCGATGACCGCGGATATTCAGAACATAGGACACGTGATGTAGTCGGCCAAAAGCAACATCACTGTTAGGTAATGTGAACACACAAATAGGGAAGTTAATGGTTTAAATTAATATACGTAGTGTTGCTACAAGATAACAAAAGCTTTCACATATAATGTTGCCCCTTTTTGCGCGTGTTACACTTTAAGATACATCACACAAATGTGCCAATAAAATGTTTAAGAACGACATAAATGTTAGATCTTCTGGGCTCGAAATTATTCTAAATCATCGTACTCAAAGAGTTGATTTTTAAATGAAGAGTCAAAAGCTCTGGGATTTATGAAATTCATCGTACATTCTCGCACATAGTTCATCTTGCGTAAAAGGAAATTTACTTTGAAAGCAACGCTTTTCAAACCACCATTCGCAATATTTTCCAGCGACCTATTAGAAATAGGTTCATTTCAGCACTTGCCAGAGGGCGCCTGATGATAAGCGTCTTACACAATGTCATAAAAGAAACAAGGCATTAGAGGATACTCTAAGAGCAAGGGTATTTCGTGAACCATACTAAAATGCATAATTCGGCTTAAAGTGCACATTCGTATGTCCAGATTCGGATGTAAATATTCTTCGAGTACCAGTACTGTATTACCTTCCCCAAAACCAACCAACCAGTACTGTATTATCTCATGTTTGGTTATTTTTTATTATGGCATAATACCATACGTTCTAAAAATGGTTCAAATGGCTCTGAGCACTATGGGACTTAACTTCTGAGGTCATCACTCCCCTAGAACTTAGAACTACTTAACCCTAACTAACCTAAGGACATCACACACACCCATGCCCAAGGCAGGATTCGAACCTGCGACCGTAGCTGTTGCGTGGTTCAAATGGCTCTGAGCACTATGGGACTTAACTGCAGTGGTCATCAGTCCCCTAGAACTTAGAACTACTTAAACCTAACTAACCTAAGGACATAACACACATCCATGCCCGAGGCAGGATTCGAACCTGCGACCGTAGCAGCAGCACGGTTCCGGACTGTAGCGCCTAGAACTGCTCGGCCACTACGGCCGGCCCATAAGTTCTAGGAGATGAAAACATGCACCTGAAATGCAGCGAACAGTTAAACTAGCCAATAGTGTGGAATTGAACACTCCGTTTCAAATAAATTGGCAGGTTCAGCGGAAAAGATTAGTAAAAACCAAATTTCTATAGCAAATCGACAGAAATAACTTCATTTTTCTGCAATGCGATTAATGCTTGACTGTCAGAAAGGGGAAATAAAATCTGAAACTAATAACATATTTTAGCCTTCCGTAATTATGTAATTCACTTGATAGTTCCCGGTCACAGAAATCAGTTTTATTTTCATTTGACGTAAGAGCAAAAAACGAAAAGGAAACAGCAAAATCACCAAACGTAAACATGGGTCACATGAGACTACCCACTTCCCCATTACAACTTAAGACTACTCTGTAGATCTGCAACGGATCTACAATATTTCCGAACGGGAGCAATACTGATCTGCACCGGATCTACGGTATTTCCGAACCGGGGCAAACCGCCCCCCCCCCCCCACCCCACCACCCTCAAAGCGTTTGAGATAGGACACAAAAAATTTAAAAAATCGACTTTTCAAAAAATGTCCATATTGTACGCACATCTTTCTGAAGAGTCTAATACATAAAATATATGTGTTGAGGAAATGTAAGACATATTGTTTGGTCTTAAATGTGTCAAAGTGCAGTCCCACACCTCTTCACTCAGCATTCTATCGCACGTCACGGTATTTCGTTCTGTGGAACTCAAACATGTAACATTTTGTAATGGGTGCCATCAAACTATATTCAGGACAGTGGAAATTAAAATTTCCTGTGGTGCCTCTCCTGCTCCCAATCGACCGGTTTGACAACCTGCTCCTGTTTAAAAAAAACTTACAACAAATACTTGATGAGATTATTTGTAACCGGGAGAACAATAACTCTTCAGAAAATTTGCACTCTTTATTGCCTTTTAGCTAATAACGTTACGTTTTGTGTGACATAAAATTAAATATAGGATACATAAAACCAGTAAAGACAATAGACAAGCAAGACAGTACACATTTCTTCAATCCTTAAGTCCTTGCATTGTTTTTCTCACTAACCTTAGTACAGCTTTACATGGCCTGCTTTCCTTTTGGGTAAGAATATATTAGCTCATCAAAGTTCGTCAAACGTTTTGTTACATGAAAAAACCAAATGTTGTCTAATACTGAAAATGCTATTAATACGAATAGAACCCAAGACTGGTGTGGTTTCTCGATCTGACTACGTGTATTTTGTCACGAAATAGGTCTGCCTAATATTGCAGCAATTGTAACACACACCGAATAAACGACACTGTTTTGGCACAAATGGTCATTTTTATAACACGACAGAATATAATCATGAAGTACCAGTATCAAATGCCTATTAGGCCTACTACAAGCAAAACGTTTCATGTTAAGAAATAGTTTCACATTTCATTCAAACACTCTAGCTTCTGAAGCAGTAATACGAAATTTTTATATAAATTTGGAATCGTCACCATAATTTGTGTGATGTCCCCGTTTCTTCTCCTTCCTCGTTCTAACAATCTTGTCATCACTAATCCTGTGACTATTCCTGCCAGGGTTAAAACTTATTCTCCGGTTAACTTGACTAACCCTGCCACAATCACCGTTTTAGTTATACCGCGTTTTTTCTCCGGTTAGGTGTTATTACGTGTTCGTACAACGCGTTTTCCGCGCTGCTCCCACAATAGAACTTGAGCGGCTGCTAGCCGGGGACTGTACAACTAGCCCTTACCAGTGTAGCGTTCTATCAAAAAGCGGGAGAAGGTACTACCACAGTCTAATATTAGACTGTAGTACTACTCATACGCGACTCAACTGCGCATGGGCATGAGCTCACTCGCAACTGCTCAAATGAATCTACTGTAAGCAGTTGTGACGTCATGCTCATCGGAGGCAATTTGCTGTTATGAAGTATTACATAGTCTTCCTAAAGCCGTTGACACATTTTGCTGTTGGCAGACGCTTGTGTGAGCACTGTGTTTTGTTGCTGTATATGGCGCATTTCCTTGGCAACTTTTTTTTATTTTCGTTTTTTTCTCTCTTTCAAGTTTTATTGCTGCAGCATTATTCTGCAGTTGCGAAATACAGTAATATCCTTTGTTGTTGGTTCTTACCGGTCAATGTTACAAAAATTTAACTGAAAACTAAAACAATGAAAAATTCCCGGAATTCTAAAAAAATCCCGGGTTTCTCCCGGAAGAAAAAATTACCGGGTTTTTCCCGGATCTCCCGGTTGTCCCGGGTCGTATACACCCTGAAGGTGCTATAACATTGTTAACAATTGCTTCAGTTTTAGTTTTTGCACTTGAAAACTGAACTGCTACCTTTGAATCACTAAAAATTTCACTAATGATTTTTGATTTACAAGACGAAGAACTGTAGTAATGGTGCTGTTTCACAGCATGAGACGTGAATGTTGCTTCTGCTGCAGCAACCTTTTTAGATTCTGTCTGATTAGCACTAAAAATACTGGTCAACTGTTTGGAAGTTGAAGCAGACTTCACAGCTCTTGTGTGTTTCTTGCTTATTATATGGTCATTGAGCTCGTTTCCCTCCATTGGCGATTTAAATGTAGCAACTATAATGAAATAATTTAGGATTAGTTGCCATTTAACCAAAAGCACGCGAATCAACATTTTAGTTTATCTACGGTATTGCGTAAACGTGCACAATCTATTGCGCTATGTTTCGAAGTGTCATAACTACTAAATTTTTACGCCTCAAAAACACACGTTTTTGACAGCTCTTTCATTCTGTGGTCACCCTGAAAACTATGACAGCTCTTTCATTCTATGGTAGGGTGACCAAACGTCCCGGAAAACCGGGATTGTCCCGGTTTTCATCCCTGTGTTCCGGTGTCCCGAAAATTTGTTTCGGGACGCTCAAAAGTCCCGGAATTCAGTTTTTAAATACATTTCGTGAAACTTTCTCAAATGTTTGGGATTTCGCTATATTAAAGGAAATACAACACAAAAAGTTAATATATTTTGGCTTATTTGTCTAATACCTCCATTGTCCCATACTAGTAATCACAGTATCAGTATTGATACACTCAGGCAATAATTTACTTTAAGCGGTACTTTGGCCAACAAGTAGTAAGTTGTATTATTGTAACAGAGCTATGAAACCGTCCGATTGTCGCGCCACTTACGCACACACTCATTGTCAAAACAGTGTAGTAGTTGATGTTTTGTCAGACAAACTGCAATAGTTTTTTCTCATATTAGTGGTATTATTGCTGCAGTACTGTGAAACGCAATGCCGAAACGTGCCTGCAAGTTCAGTGACTGTTATTCCAAGGAATGGAATTTCATTAAGAATAGTCGTTTTGATTACGACGCAGAGTGTTCCGTATGTAACTGTTTTATTAGTATAAGTCATGGTGGACGTCCCGACATAGTTGATCACATCAAGTCAAAGAAACACATTAACAGATACAGTGAACCGAGCTGCAGTAAAACTCTACAAAATTATTTTGTGAAACATCAGTCAAGTGAAGAGACGAAAGTTCGAGCAGCCGAGCTTACACTAGCCTACCACACGGTAAAACATCACCAAACTTACAGATCTAGTGATTGTACTAATAAGCTTAACAGCATTATGTTTGATGATTCTTACATTGCAAGAAAGTTTAGTTCAGCAAGAACTAAAGTGTCAGCCTTAGTGAAAGGAGTTATTGCTCACCAGAGTGCAAAGGAAAGCCTTGAATACATCAAAAAGTCTTCTTTCTACGGGATATCCGCTGATGCCAGCAATAATAAGGCCAATAAAATATTTCCGTTTGTTGTTTAGTTTTTCGATATTAATCAGGGAATTCAGACCAAACTTTTGAAGGTGAGTTCCCTACCTATTGAAACATCTGACGAAATTTCAAGATTTTGTGTGAATACTATCGAAATGTTTGATCTTGAGAAAAATAAATGTGTGGCATTTTGTGGAGACAACACCAACACAAACTTTGGTGGTTTAAAAAGACAAGGCAAATGCAACGTATTTACCAAATTAAAGGCAACATTGCATGAAAACATTGCAGGCATAGGGTGCCCTGCACATGTTTTACACAATCGCATGCAGACATCTGCTGACAGTTTAAGCTGTGATGTTGAAACTATCGTCATGAAGGTATACTCACACTTTTACATATATGCTGTTAGAACCGAGAGGCTTAAGGAGTTCTGTGATTATGTGGGAACTGAATATATGAATGTAATGTGTCACTCGAAAACTCGCTGGTTATCACTGTTTCCCGCAGTTGAAAGATTAATCCGCCTGTTTGAACCGTTAAAATATTTTTTTCCTAAATGAAGACAAAGCCCCCAAAATATTGGTTCAGTTTTTCAGTAACCCTTTGCAGCATGGGGTAAAGGAAATTGAGGGAAGGAGGAAAAGTGTAATAGAGGTAAATGATGTTTTGAAAAATACTCTGGAAACTGTTACTAAGAGGAGAGAACAGCAGTTCATTTTTTTAAATGTTAAATCTGTTCTTAAAAGAGCAGAAGTATCAGAAGCAGCGGAAAGGAGTTTTAGAGAAGAAGTTAACAAGTTTTATGACACTTGTGTAGAATATCTCAGCAAGTGGAGGGCCTCATATTTACCCTCATCGCCGGTGTTTGATTGGATGTTACTGAAGAGAGTGCCAAAATGGGAAAGTGTTGGAGAGACAGTTTCTTATTTGAAGAGTAAAGAGATTGAAATCGATGATTCCATTCTCTTTGATCAGTCCGGCATACTGACAAATTTTGTTGGAGAAAGTCTTCACAAGTGGAACGATGAAAAAAAAAACACCATTGGAATGTCATGAGAAGTGGGTGAGTTTTTTTTAAAAGCTGTGACTGTCTTCAGCATTACTCTGAGTTGGTAATAATTGAAAGGTATTTATTTGCAACCCCAGCCCATAATGCCAATGTGGAAAGAATATTTTCGTGCATGAATATCCAGTGGACTCTCTTGAAGCAATCCTGCAGATCCTGTACAACTACAAAATGGATTGTGCCGCGTTTTATCACTGTGTCTCAAAGAACAAAGACAGGATCAAGAAGGCTGGGGGCAGTGAAAAATACCCTTTTCTCCAAGGACAGTCAATTCCATCTACAAGTGCTCAGTAATATTCAAGCTCATGTTAATATTAATTGATTAAAAGTTGAATGGCTGTAAAATTTTGTAAAATCGTAATACATTTCTTTATTACTGTATACGTTTATTAACTGTCATTAATTATACAGATAATCTAGATTATATCAATCATTTGTATCCTCTTATTAGTTATAATAATCGGGTTAACAAAATTTATCAACAAAACATTAATATTTAAAATTAAGAAACCTGGGTATATGTGGAATGAGGTGTCCATCGGCACTGTGTCCCGGTTTTCACCGAAAATAATTTGGTCACCCTATTCTATGGTCACCCTGAAAACTAAATTTGATGGCACCGTGAAAATATTTTTTCAATTACCAGAAAATAAAACTGCGGGAGACTTGGATTTTAAATACGTACAGTTGAGTAATATGATCATTGGTATCCTTTCTACTAAATGGTAGGCATTGTTTACTGTTACGTATACCTGGAAGAATCCTGGAGATACTAAAAGAAACATGTGGTTCCTGAAGAGGGGCAGCAGCCTTTTCAGTAGTTGCAGGGGCAACAGTCTGGATGATTGACTGATCTGGCCTTGTAACATTAACCAAAACGGCCTCGCTGTGCTGGTACTGCGAACGGCTGAAAGCAAGGGGAAACTACAGCCGTAATTTTTCCCGAGGACATGTAGCTTTACTGTATGATTAAATGATGATGGCGTCCTCTTGGGTAAAATATTCCGGAGGTAAAATAGTCCCCCATTCGGATCTCCGGGCGGGGACTACTCAAGAGGACGTCGTTATCAGGAGTAAAAAAACTGGCGTTCTACGGATCGGAGCGTGGAATATCAGATCCCTTAATCGGGCAGGTAGGTTAGAAAATTTAAAAAGGGAAATGGATAGGTTAAAGTTAGATATAGTGGGAATTAGTGAAGTTCGGTGGCAGGAGGAACAAGACTTTTGGTCAGGTGATTACAGGATTATAAATACAAAATCAAATAGAGGTAATGCAGGAGTAGGTTTAATAATGAATAAAAAAAATAGGAGTGCGGGTTAGCTACTACAAACAGCATAGTGAACGCATTATTGTGGCCAAGATAGACACAAAGCCCATGCCTACTACAGTAGTACAAGTTTATATGCCAACTAGCTCTGCAGATGATGAAGAAATTGATGAAATGTATGACGAGATAAAAGAAATTATTCAGGTAGTGAAGGGAGACGAAAATTTAATAGTCATGGGTGACTGGAATTCGTCAGTAGGAAAAGGGAGAGAAGGAAACATAGTAGGTGAATATGGATTGGGGGGAAGAAATGAAAGAGGAAGCCGCCTTGTAGAATTTTGCACAGAGCATAACTTAATCATTGCTAACACTTGGTTCAAGAATCATAAAAGAAGGTTGTATACCTGGAAGAATCCTGGGGATACTAAAAGGTATCAGATACATTATATAATGGTAAGACAGAGATTTAGGAACCAGGTTTTAAATTGTAAGACATTTCCAGGGGCAGATGTGGATTCTGACCACAATCTATTGGTTATGAACTGCATATTGAAACTGAAGAAACTGCAAAAAGGTGGGAATTTAAGGAGATGGGACCTGGATAAACTGAAAGAACCAGAGGTTGTAGAGAGTTTCAGGAAGAGCATAAGGGAACAATTGACAGCAATGGGGGAAAGAAGTACATTAGAAGAAGAATGGGTAGCTCTGAGGGATGAAGTAGTGAAGGCAGCAGGGGATCAAGTAGGTAAAAAGACGAGGGCTAATAGAAAACCTTGGGTAACAGAAGAAATATTGAATTTAATTGATGAAAGGAGAAAATATAAAAATGCAATAAATGAAGCAGGCAAAAAGGAATACAAACGTCTCAAAAATGAGATCGACAGGAAGTGCAAAATGGCTAAGCAGGGATGGCTAGAGGACAAATGTAAGGATGTAGAGGCTTGTCTCACTAGGGGTAAGATAGATACTGCCTACAGGAAAATTAAAGAGACCTTTGGAGAGAAGAGAATCACTTATATGAATATCAAGAGCTCAGATGGCAGCCCAGTTCTAAGCAAAGAAGGGAAGGCAGAAAGGTGGAAGGAGTATATAGAGGGTGTATACAAGGGGGATGTACTTGAGGATAATATTATGGAAATGGAAGAGGATGTAGATGAAGATGAAATGGGAGATACGATACTGCGTGAAGAGTTTGACAGAGCACTGAAAGACCTGAGTCGAAACAAGGCCCCGGGAGTAGACAACATTCCATTAGAACTACTGATGGCCTTGGGAGAGCCAGGCATGACAAAACTCTACCATCTGGTGAGCAAGATGTATGAGACAGGCGAAATACCCTCAGACTTCAAAAAGAATATAATAATTCCAATACCAAAGAAAGCAGGTGTTGACAGATGTGAAAATTACCGAACTATCAGTTTAATAAGTCACAGCTGCAAAATACTAACGCGAATTCTTTACAGACGAATGGAAAAACTGGTAGAAGCGGACCTCGGGGAAGATCAGTTTACCTTACGACTTATCTTAGAAGAAAGATTAAGGAAAGGCAAACCTACGTTTCTAGCATTTGTAGACTTAGAGAAAGCTTTTGACAATGTTAACTGGAATACTCTCTTTCAAATTCTGAAGGTGGCAGGGGTAAAATACAAGGAGCGAAAGGCTATTTACAATTTGTACAGAAACCAGATGGCAGTTATAAGAGTCGAGGGGCATGAAAGGGAAGCAGTGGTTGGGATAGGAGTGAGACAGGGTTGTAGCCTATCCCCGATGTTATTCAATCTGTATATTGAGCAAGCAGTAAAGGAAACAAAAGAAAAATTCGGAGTAGGTATTAAAATTCATGGAGAAGAAGTAAAAACTTTGAGGTTCGCCGATGACATTGTAATTCTGTCAGAGACAGCAAAGGACTTGGAAGAGCAGTTGAACGGAATGGACAGTGTCTTGAAAGGAGGATATAAGATGAACATCAACAAAAGCAAAACGAGGATAATGTAATGTAGTCAAATTAAATCTGGTGATGCTGAGGGGATTAGATTTGGAAATGAGACACTTAAAGTAGTAAAGGAGTTTTGCTATTTAGGGAGTAAAATAACTGATGATGGTCGAAGTAGAGAGGATATAAAATGTAGACTCGCAATGGCAATGAAATCGTTTCTGAAGAAGAGAAATTTGTTAACATCTAGTATAGATTTAAGTGTCAGGAAGTCGTTTCTGAAAGTATTTGTATGGAGTGTAGCCATGTATGGAAGTGAAACATGGACGATAACCAGTTTGGACAAGAAGAGAATAGAAGCTTTCGAAATGTGGTGCTACAGAAGAATGCTGAAGATAAGGTGGGTAGATCACGTAACTAATGAGGAGGTATTGAATAGGATTGGGGAGAAGAGAAGTTTGTGGCACAACTTGACTAGAAGAAGGGATCGGTTGGTAGGACATGTTTTGAGGCATCAAGGGATCAAAAATTTAGCATTGGAGGACAGCGTGGAGGGTAAAAATCGTAGAGGGAGACCAAGAGATGAATACACTAAGCAGATTCAGAAGGATGTAGGTTGCAGTAGGTACTGGGAGATGAAGAAGCTTGCACAGGATAGAGTAGTATGGAGAGCTGCACCAAACCAGTCTCAGGACTGAAGACCACAACAACAACAAGACAGAGATTTAGGAACCAGGTTTTAAATTGTAAGACATTTCCAGGGGCAGATGTGGATTCTGACCACAATCTATTGGTTATGAACTGCAGATTGAAACTGAAGAAACTGCAAAAAGGTGGGAATTTAAGGAGATGGGACCTGGATAAACTGAAAGAACCAGAGGTTGTAGAGAGTTTCACGGAGAGCATAAGGGAAAAATTGACAGGAATGGGGGAAAGAAATACTGTAGAAGAAGAATGGGTAGCTCTGAGGGATGAAGTAGTGAAGGCAGCAGAGGATCAAGTAGGTAAAAAGACGAGGGCTAATAGAAATCCCTGGGTAACAGAAGAAATATTGAATTTAATTGATGAAAGGAGAATGTAGTGGACTGTTAAGGCAGCCAGTCCACAGTGAAGTAGCCGAAAGGGCACGCGTCAACTCACGCCGTCTGGCGTTAAGTCTGGAACAGGATTCGTAATGAATGTGATAAAGAAAAGAACGTAGCTACTAGAACACTTAACTTTTATATTGTCCTTTGGTATACAGCATTCTGGATGATACAAGTGAGACTCTTTAGATTCATGAAGTAACTAATGGCGCCTTGCTAGGTCGTAGCCACGGACTTAGCTGAAGGCTATTCTAACTGTCTCTCGGCAAATGAGAGAAAGGCTTCGTCAGTGTAGTCGCTAGCCATGTCGTCGTAAAACTGGGGCGAGTGCTAGTCCGTCTCTCGAGACCTGCCTTGTGGTGGCGCTCGGTCTGCGATCCTGACAGTGGCGACACGCGGTTCCGACATGTACTAATGGACCGCGGCCGATTTAAGCTACCACCTAGCAAGTGTGGTGTCTGGCGGTGACACCACCGAGAAAATATAAAAATGCAGTAAATGAAGCAGGCAAAAAGGAATACAAACGTCTCAAAAATGAGATCGACAGGAAGTGCAAAATGGCTAAGCAGGGATGGCTAGAGGACAAATGTAAGGATGTAGAGGCTTGTCTCAATAGGGGTAAGATAGATACTGCCTACAGGAAAATTAAAGAGACCTTTAGAGTGAAGAGAACCACTTGTATGAATATCAAGAGCTCAGATGGCAACCCAGTTCTAAGCAAAGAAGGGAAGGCAGAAAGGTGGAAGGAGTATATAGAGGGTTTATACAAGGGCTATGTACTTGAGGACAATATTATGGAAATGGAAGAGGATGTAGATGAAGATGAAATGTGAGATAAGATACTGCGTGAAGAGTTTGACAGAGCACTGAAAGACCTGAGTCGAAACAAGGCCCCGGGAGTAGACAACATTCCATTAGAACTACTGATGGCCTTGGGAGAGCCAGTCATGACAAAACTCTACCATCTGGTGAGCAAGATGTATGAGACAGGCGAAATACCCACAGACTTCAAGAAGAATATAATAATTCCAATACCAAAGAAAGCAGGTGTTGACAGATGTGAAAATTACCGAACTATCAGTTTAATAAGTCACAGCTGCAAAATACTAACACGAATTCTTTACAGACGAATGGAAAAACTGGTAGAAGCGGACCTCGGGGAAAATCAGTTTGGATTCCGTAGAAATGTTGGAACACGTGAGGCAATACTAACCTTACGACTTATCTTAGAAGAAAGATTAAGGAAAGGCAAACCTACGTTTCTAGCATTTGTAGACTTAGAGAAAGCTTTTGACAACGTTAACTGGAATACTCTCTTTCAAATTCTGAAGGTGGCAGGGGTAAAATACAAGGAGCGAAAGGCTATTTACAATTTGTACAGAAACCAGATGGCAGTTATAAGAGTCGAGGGGCATGAAAGGGAAGCAGTGGTTGGGAAAGGAGTGAGACAGGGTTGTAGCCTCTCCCTGATGTTATTCAACCTGTATATTGAGCAAGCAGTAAAGGAAACAAAAGAAAAATTCGGAGTAGGTATTAAAATTCATGGAGAAGAAGTAAACACTTTGTGGTTCGCCGATGACATTGTAATTCTGTCAGTGACAGCAAAGGACTTGGAAGAGCAGTTTAACGGAATGGGCAGTGTCTTGAAAGGAGGATATAAGATGAACATCAATAAAAGCAAAACGAGGATAATGGAATGTAGTCAAATTAAATCGGGTGATGCTGAGGGGATTAGATTAGGAAATGAGACACTTAAAGTAGTAAAGGAGTTTTGCTATTTAGGGAGTAAAATAACTGATGATGGTCGAAGTAGAGAGGATATAAAATGTAGACTCGCAATGGCAATGAAATCGTTTCTGAAGAAGAGAAATTTGTTAACATCTAGTATAGATTTAAGTGTCAGGAAGTCGTTTCTGAAAGTATTTGTATGGAGTGTAGCCATGTATGTAGGTGAAACATGGACGATAACCAGTTTGGACAAGAAGAGAATAGAAGCTTTCGAAATGTGGTGCTACAGAAGAATGCTGAAGATTAGATGGGTAGAGCACATAACTAATGAGGAGGTACTGAATAGGATTGGGGAGTAGAGGAGTTTGTGGCACAACGTGACTAGAAGAAGGGATCGGTTGGTAGGACATGTTTTGAGGCATCAAGGGATCAAAAATTTAGCATTGGAGGACAGCGTGGAGGGTAAAAATCGTAGAGGGAGACCAAGAGATCAATACACTAAGCAGATTCAGAAGGATGTAGGTTGCAGTAGATACTGGGAGATGAAGAAGCTTGCACAGGATAGAGTAGCATGGAGAGCTGCATCAAACCAGTCTCAGGACTGAAGACCACAACAACAACAACAACAACAACAACCTACAATGCATTGTAGTTACCCACACTCTTTGCAGATAGCCTCATGTTCCTTTCTTCCACGTTTAATACTTGGAAACGCATCAATATATTCTTCTCGAAAATGTACTTTTCGTTTCGACATTTTAAATTTCAAATTCTGTTCAATAACAACACCAGAAGTACACTTCGCTCAGCTAATGTTTACTATACACGACCAAAGAATATCAGATACCGACAGAAGAGACGTTGTAAACCAACAGCGGAAAACTGAAACAATCGCAAAGAATCGATTATTGCACTGCTTCCACAGGCTGTTCTGAAAATAGCCGAGCGATTCTGAGGTGACACGGAATATCAGCACAGGTTTCAACGGCTATCGTCAAGTTTGCAGGACTTATGAAACACTTGATCGGTGGCCAGTGGCAAAACTTGCGTAAATTTTTCTTTTTTTTTACTTACTAGCCACTTTTTTCGCGGACATTTTCCTCTTCGTCCAGGACACCCGTCTTCGAGCATAAAATCGTGGCCTGTCCGCGAAATCCACGACGTATGGAAACCGTACATACACATAGACAACACGGCTATGACAACAAAAAATGCATGTTTACTTTTCCACGTAGTCCCAAAGAGACTGTAAACATTTCCCGGAACGGGTACCCAACTTTTCTATTCTGGGTATGTAGAAATCATCTCCAGCACTGCGTAACCACCTGGTACAGCTGCTTTCAGCTCCTCATCCTTTCGGAATAGTCGTCCTCCAAGATCCTCTTTCACCTTGCCGACCACGTGATAATCGCATGGCGCTAGGTGTGGACTGTATAGGGGAAGTTGCCATACCTCCCACTTGAATCGCTGCAGAAGTTCTGACGTTTAGCGGGGCCGAGTGCGGTGTTGCGTTATCGTGCAACAAAATCATACCGGCGCTCAATTTTCCCTGTCCGCTTGTTTTCAACTGCCTTAAGCAACCGGTACAACGTTTGACAATACGAAGGAGAGATGATTGTCGTGCTTGACTGCTAATATCTCCTTGAACATAGGTTAAAAGCTTACAACTTAATGTATGTAAAGGGGTCGAACAGAAACAATGATTAAATTCAACACTCACATTTACTCATAAACACATTTATCGGATTAAAATAAACAAACATGGGATTGTTTCGTCTATATAAATTCGCACGAAGATGAAATGGAGAGCACAGTCACTCCCCTATCAATTAAATTACTTGAATGAAACTTCTGGCAGAATAAAACTGTGTGCCGGACGGAGACTCGAACTCAGGATCTTTGCCTTTCGCAGGCAAGTGCTCTACCACCTGAGCTATCCAAGCACGACTCACGCCCCGTCCTCACAGCTTTAATTCCGCCAGTATCTCGATTCCTACCTTCCAAACTTCACAGAAGCTCTCCTGCGAAGGTAAAGGCGGAATTAAAGCTGTGAGGACGGGGCGTGAGTCTTGCTTGGGTAGCTCAGGTGGTAGAGCACTTGCCCCCTAAAGGCAAAGGTCCCGAGTGCGAGTCTCGGTCCGGCACACAGTTTTATTCTGCAAGGAAGTTTCAATTAAATTACTTGTTGCCCTCTAAATCTTTACTCTCTCCTGATGTTCAACGATAACCAACAACTATTTAATCCTGTAGCTCCCGATCGGAACAGTGACTGCAAGTTGGTGACTTAAAACCCAGAACTCCACACATTCATGGCCAGTTCAGAAGGAGATGAGACAGGTGATGATCGTCCTGGATGCCACAAGTATGAAATCAAACTGAACTACTGAACTGAACTAATCTGCCCGTGCTGCAAATTACGCTCACTGTTTAGACGTGCTGGCCCCTTCGCGTCGACATCTTTGCGCGACTCGGAGGTGTGGCAGCCTGTACGGCGCTGCTACACAAATACCAGGACACCATCGCGTCCTGGGGGGATGTCAAACCAGGCACTCTCGCGTGTTACCTCCTTGTGCTTCTCTCGCGGCACTCACGTACATCCTGCATATTCCTTGCGCCAAAAGGAGCCAGTCACCAATCGCAATATTGCGAATCACTGCGGCCCACTCACAAGGATTGCCTCCAACACAGATTCCCGCCAAAAGTAGCGTGTCATTTTCCAGCCTCCAGAGACAACGTGAAACTCTCACCTACTAGCAAAAAGCGTTCAGTTCAACGCTGCGATTAGACGTCGCACGTCTTTAGGCCATCAGCACGTTGTCCTGCCCGTGTTCATAGACTCGCAACTGGGTTCGGACTGCTACGAAGCTAGAGTTTGTTTCCAGTCGTCCGCGATTTCTACGAGCGGCAGATGCTAATCTTCAAAAGAGACCAGAAAACGTAGAAAGGCGACCCCGATCCCCGCACATGGCACCGTACCGCCATTGGCTGGGCCTTAACCACGAGCAGGACAATGCTTGCCGCCCCCTGAGGCTTGCGGGCCGACCTCACGTCCAGAGAATCTTACACCACGCAGTCCGTGATCATGTCCACCGGTCACTGACCCTCTTCGCTGAAGCATTTCCTGTTGCTCTGTCTCCACTACTCAGCATATTTGCCCACACCCCAGAATCATTCATAATCCATTAAAAGCAGGCCCTGGACTAATATTCATACTGATTTTTCCTGTTGTCAGCCTCAGAATGACAAATATTCACTGAAGCGCCAAAGAAACTAGTATAGGCATGCGTATTCAAGTAGAGAGATAAGTAAACAGGCAGAACACGGCGCTGCGGTCGGCAACGCCTATATAAGACAACAAGTGTCTGGTGCTCTTGCCAGATCGGTTACTGCTGCTACAATGGCAGGTTATCAATATTTAAGTGAGTTTGAAGATTGTTTTATAGTCGGCATCTCCGAGGTAGCAATGAAGTGGTGATTTTTCCGTACGAGCATTTCACGAGTGTACCGTGAACGTCAGGAATCCGGTAAAAAGTAAAATCTCCGACATCGCTGCGGCCGGAAAAAGATCCTGCAAGAATGGGACCAGCAACGACGTGACAGAAGTGCAACCCTTACGCAAATTGCTGCAGATTTCAGTGCTGGGACCTCAACTAGTGCCAACGTGCGAACTATTCAACGAAACATCATCGATATGGGCTTCCAGAGCTGGAGGCCCACTCGTGTACTCTTGATGACAGAACGACACAAAGCTTTACGACTCGTCAACGCCGCCAGTGGACTGTTGATGACTGGAGACGAGTCGGATGAGTCGGAGGAGTCGGGTTTCAAATTATGTCGAGCGGATGAACGTGTACGAGAACGGAGACGACCTCATGAATCCATGGATACTGCATGTCAGGAGGGGATTCTTCAAGCTGGTGGAGGCTCCGTAATGGTGTGGGGCGCGTGCAGTTTGAGTGATATGGGATCCCCGGTACATCTAGATACGGCTCTGACAGGTGACACGTACGTAAGCGTACTGTCTGATCACCTACATCCATTCATGTCCATTGTGCATTCCGACGGACTTTGGCAATTCCAGCAGGACATTGCGACGCCCCACACATCCAGAATTGCTGTAGGGTGGTTCCAAGAACACTCTTCTGAGCTGAAACACTTCCGTTGGCCACCATATTCCCCCGACATGAACATTATTGAACATATCTGGGATGACTTGCGAAGTGCTGTTCAGAAGAGACCTCCACCCCCTCGTATTCTTACAGATTTATGGACAGTCCTGCAGAATTCATGGTGTCAGTTCCCTCCATCACTACTTCGGACGTTGGTCGAGTCCATACCACGTCGTGTTGCGGCACTTCTGCGTGCTCGGGGGGGCCCTGCACGAGGTTAGCCAGGTGTATGAGATTCTTTGGCTCTTGAGCGTATTTTAATTATTCATGAAACTGGCACGCAAATTTTTGCAGCGTTTCACCGGAATGGTAAACTGGCTGAGGTGTGGGATGTGGTGCTGCCTTCGCCTTCAAAAACTTTGAGACGACTGTCTGCCGAACCTCATATTTCGTATGGCGATGCTCAGAAAGCGATGCAGAAGTTAAAATTTTGGGTATATCATGGTTGCAGTATTCAGGAACTGAAGAATGTATATAAAGAAAGGCGTCTCTAGTGTACCGTGGATTGTTTCTGTCATATGTTGGCATTCATGAAATCGCAGAAGTGGACGATCTTTTCTTCACGGATGAGAGAGTAATCAAAACACTAGAATTTGATCAACTCAGAATCCGCGTGTCTTGCATGAAAATCAATAGTGACTGGTGATCGTGTGCTAATGTGCTACAGCACATCGTAAATGTCACAATAAAGTATGCCATTTCTCTTAGAATGTGTGCTGATATACTCGTACATATAAAATGGAGGAAAACATATTTTGGAGCACTCTCTCCTTGATAAGCACAAACCAGTGTCGAGTGCTAGACTGGTGGCCAGTCATGCTACGATCAGCTGAGAGGAGGGATGCAGCTGACTATTTTTGACTGTGCGTGCTCTCGATGCCTACAAGAAAGACAGGCCACTCGCTCGCTGAGCCCAACAAACAAAATACCTACAAAATTCTATACCTGTTAACACGTAACTAGGTGTGTACGTACAAACAAGAATTATATCTTCCACTGGAATCCGCTATTATGGAATCTCACTGTTATTAGTCCTACAATGATCGGAAGTCCGTAGGCCTACTTATGATCTGTTACGACTGTACTTGGGTACAATAAAATTAACATCATGCCGAAACGATTATCAGTTGCATAAGGCACCACTTCATGTATGAAATGAGGACTGTTAAGTAGTAGAGACTAAATGCTATAAACAAGTCAATATACCGTTTATCTTATCTTAAATTAAATTTTGTTGTAGTACTGTTAATCAGTAACACTTCATAATAGCAGATTCCGGTAGAAGATGCAATTCTCGTTAGTAGTACACGCCCAGCTGCGAGTTACCAGGTTTAGAAACGCATTTTGTCTGCTGAGCTGAGCGAGCGATCGAGTTCAGGTCTACCTTCGTGACGTACGCGCCGCGGCCCGTCTTTGACACGGCGAATCTGCGAAAGAGGCCCCTCTCTTGTGGATCTTTGGAAGAGAAAATGAAAGTTAAAGAGAAAGGTAGACCTTCAAATATAAGTCCAACAGGGGAAGGGCGTGGGAGGGGCCTCACTGATTTGGCTCAGACTATGAGTAGAAGTAGGCAGATGCCTCTTTCAAGTTCCTAGAGCATTCCACATGAAAGTGCAGTGGAAAAAGATAAAAAGCTCTCTAAGGATTTATGAATGGAGTATGAGGGATTTTTGAGCAACACATGACGTATTAGTGCCGTGATCAACCACAATGACTGGCAATTTGTAGGTTTGCATTCGTATCTCACTGCTCAATTTTCTTTTCGTTTCAATTTATTCCTCACACTGTTAAATTATTAATTAAAAATATTAAATATATTTAAACAGTTCACTTAATATACAAAAATTAATATATTAAGTTTAGCTAGGATTACTACCCTCGTAAGTCAAAAGGCTATAAGTGTTGTATATAAAGCGAATATACGAGGAAATTGATTACGTAAGTGTATGGAAAGTTTTGGATCTGTGGGTATGATGACCGCAATGCACTTTTTTTTGTTTTCCGTGTTTGTTATTTGGGAACAGTGATGTGTGGGGTACAGGGGTAGTGAAAAATCCAGGACATATTAATGCGTCAATAAAAAACATACAGGAAATCATAAACATATAAACAACATACTTGTACTTCTTTCGGTTGGATTCCATTTGGAACCACATGCTCGACTACTGCAATATTAGTACAGTAAACAAGAACATTGGCAGCATCGGTAGTAAGAGGTTTGAATTTTATCGCAGAAAGCCGAATTCAGTCACAGTGAGACCATCTTCGGTGCAAATATTAAAGTCTTGAAGGCTGATGTAATAAAAGTACACATTACAATTTCAACATGGCGTCAATACAGAAGAACGTAGCAGCTACCGGACAAATTTTGAACTGAGCTTGCAGCTTACAATCAAACTGCAAGTTCAGTTCAAAATTAGTTCGTTAACTGCTACATTTTTCTGTATTGACACCATGTTGATCTTGCAGTTTACGATCAACTGCAAGCTCAGTTCAAAATTTGTTCGGTAGCTGACAACGTCCGCCGGCCGCTGTGGCCGAGCGGTTCTAGGCGCTTCAGTCCGGAACTGCGCTGCGCTTCATTCCGGAACTGCGCTGCTGTTACGGTCGCAAGTTCGAATCCTGTCTCGGACATGGACGTGTGTGATGTCCGTAGGTTAGTTAGATTTAAGTAGTTCTAAGTCTAGGGGAGTGATGACCTCAGATGTTAAGTCCCATAGTGCTTGGAGCCATTTGAACCATTTGACTACGTCCTTCTGTATCGACGCTATGTTAAAGCTGTAGTATATCCTTTATTACATCAGTCTTCAAGACAATAATATTTGTACTGAGGAGGGTCACACAATGAATCCGTTTGTTGTAATAAATTTCAAACCTCTTATGGGCGATGCTGCCAATTTTCTTCTTTACTATGCCTTGATCCTGGTGCATTAGGTAAACCTAATATTGCAACAATATTAAGTCACACCTATCGTGACGACATAGCGAAACACAATGTGTTTATTTCTGTAATGTTGTAGCACATTGGCAAAAAATTTGCGCGAACCACCCCTGATGAAAACAGCATACACCGTCAGAAAATTGCAGAGTGGGGTGCCGTACCGGGACGTCGAATAGTGGGCCTCGTTTTGTTTTACTTACTTGTTTTATATATATCGTATGGCGTTTTGATGTACTGGAAAAAAATACGTGGAATGTATAGCATAATATATGCAATACAAGAATCTTACAAGCAAAGATCTAGAGCGCTTACCTAACACAGATTCGCCAGCAGGAAGTCTACTGATCTACCAGTGTATGATATTGCGTAGCATTCCTTCATAATGTGTCATATGGTCTGTGGTTCACAAAGTGTGGACAGTTGCTTACCCCCATTGCGCCATGTTGTGTTCTTATTCCGTTTAGCATCTACCATGTTTTGCGCGGCAAGTCGAATCTCGATGGCTTTTCGGTGATACTCGTCATACTATTATTTTGTTATTTTGGGTCCATGCGTTGGTAAGGGGCGTAAAGCCAGTTCGTGTCTGTATACAGAACGCTACACGCACACCCCTGGTAACGCTATATCAACTAGCAAATATTAGCTGTCAGATAATCTTGCGATCTCCAAACCATAAGATGGCTCAAATGGCTCTGAGCACTATGGGACTTAACTGCTGTGGTCATCAGTCCCCTAGAACTTAGAACTACTTAAACCTATCTAACCTAAAGACATCACACACATCCATGCCCGAGGCAGGATTTGAACCTGCGACCGTAGCAGTCGCGCGGTTCTAGACTGTAGCGCCTAGAACCGCTTGTCCACTACGGCCGAACCATAAGAGACATTCTACTTATTTTCTCAGAAATTACAGTGAACAGTATTATGTACCAAGACATTATTTCGCAGTTTGTTTTGCTTATTTTGAGGCAGGTTCTTTTGAATTATAATAGACAGCAAAAATTCAGAATAGTTTAGAACAGATAGAGGGATTCGAAAAGGAAACGTCCTCTCATCAGTGCTCTTCAATATAATCATGGACAACATCATAAAGGTCCGCAGCTCGTAGTCGTGCGGTAGCGTTCTCGCTTCCCACGCCCGGGTTCCCGGGTTCGATTCCCGGCGGGGTCAGGGATTTTCTCTGCCTCGTGATGACTGGGTGTTGTGTAATGTCCTTAGGTTAGTTAGGTTTAAGTAGTTCTAAGTTCTAGGGGACTGATGACCATAGATGTTAAGTCCCATAGTGCTCAGAGCCATTTGAACCATTTGAACCAACATCATAAGGAAAGTTCGCAGAGGGTCAAGGGCAGATGATATGAAAATCGTAGCATATGCAGACGATGTGATGATGCGGGAAGAAAGTAAGCAGAAATCGGAAGAACCTGGCAGAGGGTAATTGAAGAAGCATGTATGGGAATAAGCTTAACAAAAAGTAAGCTAATGAAAATCAGCAGGAAAAGCGAACAAATAAAGGGTGTAAGTAGTTATGGAAATATTATTAAAGCAGATGCTTTCACGTAGCTTTGAAGCAAGCTAACCAAGAAAGGAAACAGAACATGATAGAAAATTGCTCAAAATTTTATTACTGTGTATCAGACGTAATTAGGAATTGGAAAATACCTGACACAGCAAAAATCATGAATACTAATCATATTATCTCTCAATTTTGACCGATAGCACAGAATGCTGTGCCTGGACACAGAAAGACCTGAGCAGAACACAACCGACAGAGATGAGTTTCTATGTAGAATCCTCGATAAGAGAAGGGCCAGGATAAGAAATGAAACAAGACGAAACATGCTTCAGATCCTACCTCAACTGTGGAGAGAAACAGGCTGAAATACTATGGCCACGTTAAAACACCGAGAAAAGAAAGAGCACCAAGAACAGCTCTGGAATGAACGTAATCTGGAAGAAGACCAAGTAGAAGACTACAAACAAAATGGAGAGACCAGGTGAAGGATGATGTGAATAGAATGTGACTGCAATGGGACGAAATCCTGAACGACACACTGTGGGAGAAAACAGAAGAATAGAAGAGGCTCTGTGAACGACCAGCATAAGCAGAAACGTTTTATTACGAGGAGGAAAAAGAAGAAGAAACGGATGAACTTTATTGTTGGTTGTAACAAGACGATGCCACTTGTAGCAAATCTAATGAAACAATTCATTTCTTAAGCGATTTTTTTTGTGATGGAGTCATCTCTAAACAACTATTGCCCCCACGTTCTTCCCATCATCCGGACTTCTTCCCGAGGGATAACAGGCCGCACGAACTAGTGAAACTAAAGATCAACCAAAAACAGAAATTATCATCAATGTCCACGTTCTCCGCAAAGGCACCAAACGTGGTAAAATGAGATGCTGCTTGCGTTCCTGTATGGGTTAACTATTTTGAGCATGTATTATAAACATAGTGCGTGAGGTTATGAAATAATGTATCTGATGCGCGCTAGTTTTACATCATCCTGTATAACGCTTCATTCACTGGAAAACTATGATTCACATCCGGGTTCGATCTTTTTAACTTCGCGTTTTTAAACAAGACAGTAAGACATTCAATGTGGGTTTCATTGATGACTGAATCGTTAGGTCCAGTCACGGCCGTAATCACTTCCCTTATTTACAAGATGATAGTTCTGTGACTGACCTGAAACAGCGAAGTAGATGATGTAGTTTTAGTTGCATTTTATTACATTCCTCGGGTAGTTAAATTGTTTGATGACAGTGCTTTCATGTTTACAAAAATACTCTAATACCATGTTTTTTTAACTTTTGTGATTTAATGATATTTTTGAGACAACAGGGGTTCTAACATTCCGCAAACGCTTGTCTTCACACAAATGGACAACGAAATTCGTGGTCACTGACACGCATCTCCAGATCAAAGAATTTACAAGAAATTTCAACACAAGCAAGCATTTTTAGTCTATTGGACTTGTCTTTGGGTTATCTGGTCGTCTACTCTTAAATCCATATTAAGATAATCTTCTGGAATAGACTTTCTGGACATGTTTGGTGTCCTGTGATAACTCCAAAATGCTTTCTTTACTGTCCTTGAAAATCGCGGACAGAAATACACAATGAACATTGTGTCAATGTGCGCGCATAAAATTCTGACGCAACCTTTCGAATATTCTTGCCATCTGATCGGCAATGAGACATGCACCTAGGACGTAGACAACCTATTTCTCTTCAGTTTACACTGCGGTTTCACACAGTTTATGTAATCCAAAGGAGAAAATCATTAGTAATGAGACACATCTCATGGCTGGGCCGTGCGTGCACTTCGTATGCAGGCCGACAACGCTAGTATTGTTACCAAAGAGCGCACAAGGACGAACGCCATCCGGTTGGACGAAACACATGTGCGCGAAACACATGCCTTCCTTCGAACGTGTGAACAATCAAGCGCAGCCGCGCGGGATTAGCCGAGTGGTCTCAGGCGCTGCAGTCATGGACTGTGCGGCTGATCCCGGCGGAGGTTCGAGTCCTCCCTAGGGCATGGGTGTGTGTGTGTGTGTGTGTTTGTCTTTAGGATAATTTAGGTTAATTAGTGCGTAAGCTTAGGAACTGATGACCTTAGCAGTTAAGTCCCGTAATGGCTCAAAAATGGTTCAAATGGCTCTGAGCACTATGGGACTCAACATCTGTGGTCATAAGTCCCCTAGAACTTAGAACTACTTAAACCTAACTAACCTAAGGACATCACACACATCCATGCCCGAGGCAGGATTCGAACCTGCGACCGTAGCAGTCGCGCAGTTCCTGACTGAGCGCCTAGAACCGCTAGACCACCGCGGCCGGCTAAGTCCCGTAATATTTCAATCACATTTGAACATTTGAATCAAGCGCATGTGCGACGGCCATTACAAAAATTCACCACGTGGTCGCCCCATTAGATACCCTAGGTATGAAAGAATTATTAGCGCTCCACTGCTGTTATTTATTTATAACACATTTTTGCTAACAGCTAGAAAATCATTGGCTGTATCACTTTTTTTTAGATCTTACGTACAATTACTTGCTACATAAATGACTAACAATAATGTATACAATCACCACCGAACAGAGCAAACGTTGTGAAGCTGATCATTACGGTAATCCTGCACGTTTGTAAGTCAGGCCCACGTCTCTGCTTGGCCACCTACAGCAGTTGAAATGGTATATTTTGCAGCGTGAAATAACATTGTAATAACGTTACAATTATTTGTCGATGGCGTCAGTTTGTGGAACATGTGGAATTTTACCATGAGTAACTGTCTAAATTGGTGTATCAGTGATTAGTGAATTTACCGAACTCAGGTTGAGATCAAAATAATACAGATGACAGGATATCCGAAACTGAGAACTTCTGAGATAAGACATTAACTGTTGAAAATGAATATTTAGCTTCTCATTGGCGTAAGCAGCTTAAAAAGTAACGGCCTAATCTCAAAGCATCTGTTCAAAGTGAAGAAAATGCACACATTGCGACGGCGCATAAAATCGCGCCACACTCTCTCAAATAGCGATGTTTCCTGTTGTACAGTGAGACAAACAAATGGTTCAAATGGCTCTGAGCACTATGGGACTTCTGAGGTCATAAGTCCCCTAGAACTTAGAACTACTTAAACCTAACTAACCTAAGGACATCACACACATCCATGCCCGAGGCAGGATTCGAACCTGCGACCGTAGCGGTCGCGCGGTTCCGGACTGAGCGCCTAGAACCGCTCGGCCACCGTGGCCGGCCCTTAATGTCAGCAACAACAGTGCAGGTACCTGTATTATACTATCAGAGGTATCACAACAGTTTTCGCTTATAACTTCCGGCTTGTTCGTTTCCAGTACAGTGACTCTTAACTCAACTTGATACATGTATCCTTCTGCAACATCCTAGAAAGTCAGTAACATCATCAGGCAAACACCTTGTATATACATACATTTGAAGGCGCCGGCGCCTGTAACGTGACGCTCTATAGCGCCGTCGGGTGACGTTTCCGGACATGGGTTTCTATGAAAAACTTGATCCACTAAGTCCCCTCTACAACCTCTAGAAGTGTGTAACATGAATTGTGAAAAACCTCGTATTTACGACCTATCATATAAGCTACTTGATGAAATCTGCCACATAGTTTTTTGGAGGCAGATAAGCATGATCCCGGTAAACCTGTTTTATTGATATTAAAAATTTCCAACATAACAGTGATACACCAGACATGCAATTAGGGATACCATGAACGAAAGCAACAACAATTCTCAGGTTTTTCACATATCTGATCAATTTATCGTCTTTCTCGCGTGCCCAGTGCGACCCCTGAAAGCTGAGGCAATTTTCTGCCAATAATATTTCTTCTCCTTCGGCATTTGTTCTGTGGATCTCTTGGATTCCAGTAGCAATTGTGGTAGCTACATTTTTTTTATCAGCAACAATACATTGTCTTCGGAGCACTCCAGTGCTCATGCATCTCCACAGCGACAATAACAACAACAACAAAATTAGACAAGATAGCAGGCGAAAGTTTTTCTGTACTGCAAGCGCCGAAGCAGTGAGGAGGCGAACTTGCTTTGATGGTTCGCGAAAAGATCGCCAACCATCGGAACGTGAGCGAATACTATCGAATGCGACCCGAACAAGACCGAATGTAGTTCGCTTGCGCTACCCTAGTGTTTACGCCAGAGAGAATTGTAGTTCGCTGTTCCACGTTCGCTTGTTTTCGCTTCGGTGTAAATGGTTCTTAAGTAATTTTGTATTGCAGTACTGCTGTGGTTGATCCATTTACATAACTTTACTATGTATGGAGACGATATTTGTGCCTTCCTGTCTGGCAAGGGGGATGAACAACATGGTTCGACAACTGTTTCCATATCACTTTCATTTGTTAAGCACGTATCGTCATAGAATGAGATTTTCACTCTGCAGCGGAGTGTGCGCAGATATGAAACTTCCTGGCAGATTAAAACTGTGTGCCGGACCGAGACTCGAAATCGGGACCTTTGCCTTTCGCGGGTAAGTGCTCTGCCATCTCAGCTACCCAAGCACGACTCACGCCCCGTCCTCACAGCTTTACT
The DNA here is from genome assembly GCF_023898315.1 of Schistocerca nitens. Taxonomy (NCBI): domain Eukaryota; kingdom Metazoa; phylum Arthropoda; class Insecta; order Orthoptera; family Acrididae; genus Schistocerca; species Schistocerca nitens. The sequence continues at coordinate 57,765,852 of NC_064617.1, forward strand.
TCCAACAGTATCGTCAACTTTGTACTTCTCATGTATATTGCCCGCAGAATCGAGCGTTAACGACACCATACATTCCACTGACTCATCTGGGAAGATGGGAAGATAGCCTGCAGTCGTTGATGACAGAGGTGTAATTGCCGCTCCATCAACATCTCAGTACTGTATTCTGTGACGCGTGAATTCCACGGCCAGAATAAGAAATGGTCCAAATGGCTCTAAGCACTATGGGACTTAACATCTGAGGTCATCAGTCCCCTAGACTTAGAACTACTTAAACCTAACTAACCTAAGGATATCACACACATCCATGCCCGAGGCAGGATTCGAACCTGCGACCGAAGCAGCAGCGCGGTTCCGGACTGAAGCGCCTAGAACCGCTCGGCAACAACGGCTGGCAGCTAGAATATCGCGGGTGCTTATTGATGAATCATCTCAAATTCTTCTTAACGAACAATTCTTGCAATGAACACCTTGATTGCTACTACAGGTAGAATGCCTTTTTTGGGGGAGCTGAAGTACAGCCCTCCTTGAGCATTGGATTTCGACGTTTCTTTGGCTCAGGTGTCTTTATTGTATCCTTTGGAGGCCCTTGGACTCATTTTAGACCGACAGGCCAACACTACTCTATTTGAGTTTCTTTTCATTGTCTAACCTTGCCCCTCATTGTCTAATAATTGAGACGGGTTCTTTTATCTTGTAGCAGGGTGCTGGTTTAGTTGTAACTACTGTTGTCAAATGCCTAGTGGTTGAGTGGAGGATATTGATTCTGTCTGCTGGTCTTTGAATGCGGTCGACAATTTGCTCGATTGTTGGCATGTTAAGTTTGGCGTGCAGGTCTGTAGTTCCGTGTCCACCGGGGCGCCTTAAGAATCAACCTAAGACGTCGTTTTTGTAGTACTTATGGAGGCTTGATGTTGGTCTTGATGCTCGTACCCGACAGGAGCATACATATAGCAGCATAGAGAGAGAAATGGCCTTACAAACTCGAAATTCGGTCCTCGCGTTCTTATCTGTACTGCTGAGTACCAGGCACAGCATGTAGGCGATCTTTATTACCTTGTCACGCTACTCCTGTATGTGGGGTCGAAGTAGTAGTTTGTTGTCTTGTATGACTCCAGGCATTTGGTGCGCGTTGACCATTTGAAGTCTCTTCCAAGGAGGTTAAGCCTTGTATCGAGTATGGGTCGTCTTCTAGTAAACAACATCGCCTTGGTATTCTCATGATTAATTTTGTTGTCCGTGAGGCAGGTTTGAGGTAAATTTAATTGTTGTAGGAGGCGGCACATCGTAGTATCTAGGCGACTGTGGCTGGTCGTCAGCAAATTGTGCCAGAATTACATTGTCTAGGAAAAAAATTTGGAAATTTGTGGTAAGGTCTTATGGGACGAAACTGCTGAGGTCATCGGTCCCTAAGCTTACACACTACTTAATCTAACTTAAACAGACTTACGCTAAGGACGACACATACACCCATGCCCGAGGGAGGACTCGAACCTCCGCCGGGGGAAGCCGCGCGGACCGTGACAAGACGCCCTAGACCGCTCGGCTACACCGCGTGGCATATTGTCTAGGACAGGCAGATCACTCACCTAGCTGGTGAACAGTCAGTGACAGGACCGAAACCTGCGGAATGCCTTCTCTCAGCTGTTTAAGTTCTGAGCGGTAATCATTTATCTGTAGATACAACTGACGGTCCCGGAGATAATTGTCTATGAATTTCAAGTAGCAACTTGGAAAAAAGTAGCTTGTCTCGCCACAAATTGTCAAAAGCTTTGTGGACGTAAGGGAAAACGGTGGCTGTAAACTGTCGTCTATTCATGTTTTCAGTGACATATTCAACAATCCGAAGAAGTGTGAAGCTCCGCCGAGAGTTTCTCCTGGAATGCAAATTGTTCAGTCCTTATGAGGTTGTCCTCAAGGAGAGGCAGTCGAATTCCAGGTAAAAGGATATGTTCGAAAGTCTTCGATAAGGTGAAAAGCTGACTGATCGGCCGGTAGTTTTCGGGTCGTTTCGGATCCTTTCCAGGTTTAAGTATGGGCGCCATTTTCGCAGTCTTCCATGCTGTCGGAAAGTAGTTGCAGAGCAGGCGGCTGTTAAAAATTCTCGTTAAGAGGGCGATGGGTTTACGAGGCATGAACTTAAGTGTGTATTGCTTATACAGTCAGGTCCTGGAGCCGAGTTGTCCCCCAGGCGTTTAATAATATGGCGAACTTCTTGCAGGGCGGTCAATTCTGGGTTTTCCTGTATTCCAGCAGTCCGTATGACATGGGCTCTGTTTCGGATGTGCTCCTCATTGACTTGTTGTCCCTCGTCATTTGCTGCGCCGATGGTGTTTTGTGCTTCGTAAGTAGAGGCGTGTTCCCAGCTCATGGTCTTGCGGTAGCTTTCTCGCTTCCCATGCACGGAGTCCCGGGTTCGATTCCCGGCGGGGCCAGGGATTTTCCCTGCCTCGAGATGACTGGGTGTTGTGTCGTCTTCATCATCATCATTCATCCTCATTACGATCGGAGGAAGGCAATGGCAAACCACTTCTGCTAGGACCTTGCCTAGTACGGCGGTGCGGGTTTCCAGTATCGCCCCCTACGCTCCTCGGAGTATGGGAACTCATCATCATCATCATCATCAAGTAGAGACGTAATGTTCTGCTCTTTGAAGAGCATCAAAAAACAGATCATTGCCAACTCAGAGGGGGGTTCGCCGTTATTATTTCGGTCGAAGGATGTTACGGACAAGTTCCCAGTCCTCTCTGGAGTGCGACTGCAGTGCTTGCACGCGATTTTCCCATTGTTCTTGGCGCCACTCTTTAGCTCTCCAACGATGTTCTCAGGATAAACGTCTGAGTTCCCGTCTGTATACGGAATTTCGGCGTAACAACCATCGCTTCCTCGCTCTATTTTTCAGGTATTTAAGATCTTGAAAGGCTGGGCGAAGCGTTGCATAATTATCTGAGAGTTGAAGTACGGTAGAGGAGTCGTCTTTATATGATTTTGCTATCTCCCCTGTTAGTGTTTCGATGGTGGCACCCATTCTCTCTTGTGTTGATGCATCGATAGTTGGTCGCGATTATTGTTCAGCCATCAAGAGTACTGTTCCGACTCAACCGCTCACAGTGCAACTTGGAGGCGGTAACTTCAGCGCTCTGGCACACGTGTCCTATCACAGGATTGTTGTCGGATTTCAAATCGTCGATCGTCGTTAAGTGGAGATCAGTATCTAGGTTCTTGGTCATTAAAATGACCAGTACGTCTTGACTATTGGCAGCAACCGATGGTATGCATGTGGGTTCCAGTGGGCCCATGGTGTCATCTCGAAGCTGCAGCTTCGTTAGGTTGAAGGGTTAGAAGGACTAGCTGTATAGCTGCTTTTCCTTCTTCTTCCTCTGGTTGATATTCAGTTAATCGCGTCTTGGTTTATTTCTTCTGGTTTGACACTCTTCCTTTTCCTTCCTCTTGCTGCCTGAGCAGCGTTGTTACTCTCGTAGCAAGTCTGGCCATCTCGTTGTCTCTCGCCAGTGATTCTGGTTTTCCAGATTCCTGATGAGAAGATTCATAAATCTTCTCGTGTCGGCATAGAAGAGTGTCGCCGACTGCTTGAAGCGGTCGTTCAGCATCGGCACCCCCGTTATCCGACGTAGTTCGGCAGTGTTGAAGTCACGCGGTAGATGTAGTGCCAGTCTCAGGCACCTGTTCTGGATCTTCTGGAGACTGCTGATATGAGTCTCGGCGGCATTCTCTCACACCGCGGCGGCATAATCCAGCACGGGCCTGATAAGTGCCAGATACATCGTCTTTCCACAGTGTGGGGACAGTGTGGTCGTGGGATTGAGGAAGGGGTAGAGAAGGCGCATTCTGCCAAGCGCCTTACCCCGTATTCCGGTGATGTGCATCATCCATGTAAGGCGCCGATCCAGTGTGACGCCCAAGTAGCGGTCGGTGTTCGACCATGGGATGGGGTCTCCCATGATGAGGATTGGTGACAAAGCTTCAGATAAAAGTTTCCTCGTAAAGATCACAGCCTGGCTCTTCGCTGCATTGAACTTCAGCCACGACTTGGTGGCCCAAGCTCCTAGCTCGTTACAGGCTATTTGTAGTCTTCCTCGCATCAGATGTGCGTTGATGCTCTTGGTGTACAGGGCTGTATCATCAGCGTACAGCCCTGTCTGCACCCGTTGCGTTCGCGGCATGTCCACCGTGAATAGGCCTTTATACTGAGCCCTCTTGGATTCCGGAAGCTGTTTCCCGTGCTGTTGAGGTCCTGTTTTCTATCTTCACATGGAAAGTACGTCCCGCCAGGTAGGAGTCGATCAGGTGGGCGTGTGACATCGGAACGCCCTGTACTAGTGACTTGTAGACTAGTCCGTCGTGCCACAAGCTATCGAAGGCGCGGAAGACGTCTAGAAGTACCGCCCCAAGGTACTCCCTCTTCTCCAGCGCCCCCATCACGTGCTCGACTAGTCGCAGCAGTTGGTGTGTTGCCCCGTGCCCCCTCCTGAAGCCGAACTGCTCGTTGGGAAACAGGCCTTCTTCTCCGATATGACGGCACAGTATCCTGACATAGATTCGCTCAAATACCTTTGAGACTGTAGGTAACAGGCTGATGGACCCGTAATTTTGCGCCAGCCTGTTGTCTTTGCCAGCCTTAGGGAACGCCACCACCTCCACATGTTTCCAGGTGGAAGGGTAGTGGCCGGTCCTAAGGATGGCGTTGAACATCTTCATGAGTAGTTTCACAGGTTCTGGGTGGACCTCCTTCAGGATTGCGCCGCCGACGTTATTGCACCCACCCCCTTTGCTGCCGTTGAACCTTTTCTTCCGTTGTGGGTTCGATGAAGTCCTCAGGGTCTTCTGCCATGAGGTATACACGGAGTCTATCTTCCACCATTCGGATATGGTCGTTATCTACTTCTTCTTCAGCTAGTGTGAAGTTGGCCACGAAGGTATTGGCTAGTACCCCCGCTTTGGCATCATGCTCGGCCGCTGCATGCTGTCCGACGTGTAGCAGCGGCCCATGGTAATCTCCACCAATCACAAAGTTGGGAGCAGGCGCGGACCAAATAGGGAGCGCCCGCTGGCCGGGTTAGACGTTCACGGGAGCAGGGAGCGGGCTAACGACTGAACGCCCATGTCATGGAAACGTCTCCGCAAAGGAGGTGATTGGTGCAAACACAGAAGACTTCAGAGATGAACTCCGCTCTCTTCTAAAATCAGTCAAAGAATTGCTGCAAACTCTCCCACACGTCCTTGTGATGTCAGTGTAGTCGGCCATTGCAGCCAATCACCAACAGGCAATATCGAGGTGCCATGCGTAATGCAATCCGTAGATTAACATTATGCACGTGGAATGCTTGAGGTCGGGGAATTTCGCCAGTTCCTACGTGACGTGACAGTTGACATCTGCCTCCCCCCAGGAAACTTTCCTGAAACCTGGCACATGCGCACGGCTGGAAAATTTTATCTGTCACCGCAGTGATAGGCTAAAGCAGGAGGAGGTACTGCCGTTTATATTGAGACCTCCCTCAAACACCATGCTGTGCAGCTACCACAGCTGAGTCCAATGCCATCGCAGTAAACACGTCTTCAGGGAAGATCAGTTTTATTTCTGAATACGGGCCATCTGGGTGTCTTCTAAACCCTACAGATTTTGAAGCGTTGCTGTCTCTCCGTGGTAAACTCTTTATCGTGGCAAGCTTCAATGGAGAAAATTTATTTATTTATTTACACGTCAAGTTTCGTAGGACCAAACTGAGGAGCAAATCTCCAAGATAATGGAACGTGTCAGTACATGAAATTACAACATAAAAGTAATGACACGTAAAAATGAATTGTTTACGAACACAAAATAGTCAAGCCATAAGTTTAAGTAAACGCAGTCAACAATATAACATAAGAATCAGCTTAATTTTTCAAGGATCTCCTCAACAGAATAGAAGGCGTGACCCATGATGAAGCTCTTCAGTTTCGATTTGAAAGCGCATGGATTACTGCTCAGATTTTTGAATTTTTGTGGTAGCTTATTGAGTATGGATGCAGCAGTATACAGCACACCTTTCTGCACAAGAGACAAGGAACTGCGATCCAAATGCACATTGGGTTTCTGCCTAGTGTTAACTGAGAAGGTTGCTTATTCTTGGGAATAAGCTGATATTGTTAACAAATGGCTCTGAGCACTATGGACTTAACATCTATGGTCATCAGTTCCCTAGAACTTAGAATTACTTAAACCTAACTAACCTAAGGACATCACACAACACCCAGTCATCACGAGGCAGAGAAAATCCCTGACCCCGCCGGGAATCGAACCCGGGAACCCGGGCGTGGGAAGCGAGATATTGTTAACAAGAAAGAACAATAAAGAATATATATATTGAGAGGCCAATGTCAAAATACCCAGACTAGTGAACAGGGGTCAACAAGAGGTTCCCGAACTTACACCATTTATTGCACGAACTGCCAGTTTCTGAGACAAAAATATCCTTTTAGAATGGAAAGAGTTGTTGTTGTTGTTGTGGTCTTCAGTCCTGAGATTGGTTTGATGCAGCTCTCCATGCTACTCTATCCTGTGCAAGCTTCTTCATCTCCCAGTACCTACTGCAGCCTACATCCTTCTGAATCTGCTTAGTGTATTCATCTCTTGGTCTCCCTCTACGATTTTTACCCTCCACGCTGCCCTCCAGTACTAAACTGGTGATCCCTTGATGCCTCAGAACATGTCCTACCAACCGATCCCTTCTTCTAGTCAAATTGTGCCACAAACTCCTCTTCTCCCCAAATCTATTCAATACCTCCTCGTTAGATATGTGATCTACCCATCCAATCTTCAGCATTCTTCTGTACCACCACATTTCGAAAACTTCTATTCTCTTCTTGTCTAAACTATTTATCGTCCATGTTTCACTTCCATACATGGCTACACTCCATACAAATACTTTCAGAAACGTCTTCCTGACATTCAAATCAATACTCGATGTTAACAAATTTCTCTTCTTCGGAAACGCTTTCCTTGCCATTGCCAGTCTACATTTTACATCCTCTCTACTTCGACCATCATCAGTTATTTTACTCCCTAAATAGCAAAACTCGTTTACTACTTCAAGTGTCTCATTTCCTAATCTAATTCCCTCAGCATCACCCGACTTAATTCGACTACATTCCATTATCCTCGTTTTGCTTTTGTTGATGTTCATCTTATACCCTCCTTTCAAGACACTGTCCATTCCGTTCAACTGCTCTTCCAAGTCCTTTGCTGTCTCTGACAGAATTACAATCTCATCGGCGAACCTCAAAGTTTTTATTTCTTGTCCATGGATTTTAATACCTACTCCGAACGTTTCCTTTGTTTCCTTTACTGCTTGCTCAATATACAGATTGAATAGCATCGGGGAGAGGCTACAACCCTGTCTTACTCCCTTCCCAACCACTGCTTCCCTTTCGTACCCCTCGACTCTTATAACTGCCTTCTGGTTTCTGTACAAATTGTAAATAGCCTTTCGCTCCCTGTATTTTACCCCTGCCACCTTCAGAATTTGAAAGAGAGTATTCCAGTCAACATTGTAAAATGCTTTCTCTAAGTCTACAAATGCTAGAAACATGGAAAGAGTTACTCCAAAATATAATACCATTCAACATAAGCAAATGAAAATAAGCAGAGTAGACTAATTTTTGTGTCGAACGATTACTTACTTCAGATACTGTTCGAATAGTAAAAATGGCAGCATTAAGTCTTTGAACAAGATCCTGAACATGGGCTTTCCATGACAGTGTACTATGTATCTGAACACCTAGAAATTTTCACTAATCATATGCCCATTCTGTGAAATTAAAATGTCGAGTTTTGTTGAATTGTACGTTACAAACTGTAAAAACTGAGTCTTACTGTGATTTAGCATTAGTTTATTTTCTACAAGCCATAAACTTATGTCATGTACTGCACTATTTGAAACAGATCCAATGTTGCACACAACATCCTTTACTACCAAGCTAGTGTCATCAGCAAACAGAAATATTTTAGAGTTACATGTAATACTAGAGGGCATATCATTTTTATAAAAAGGAACAGGAGTGGCCCCAACACTGATTCCTGAGGCACCCCCAATTTGACTGTACCCCACTCAGATCCCACATCACAGCCATTCTCAACACTGTGAATAATGACCTTTTGCTGTTTGTTGCTAAAGTAAGAAGTGAACCAATTGTGAACTACTCCCCATATTCCGTAATGGTCCAACTTCTGGAGCTATATTTTGTGACCAACACAATCAAACACCTTAATTAAATCAAAAAATATGCCTATCGTTCGAAACCTTTTGTTCAATCCCTCCAATACCTCACAGAGAAAAGAGAATACAGCATTTTCACTTGTTAAACTACTTCTAAAGCCAAACTCTACATATGATAGCAAATTATGTGTAAATATAAAATGATCAATTATCCTTACATACACAGCGTTTTCAGTAACTTAAGCAAACACTGATGGCATAGAAATAGGTCTAAAATTGCCTGCATTATCTCTTTCTCCTTTTTTATAAGGCGGCTTTATTACTGAGTACTTTAATCGTTCAGGAAACTGACGATTCCTAAAGGAAAAATTACTAATATGACTAAGTACAGGGCTAACATGTGTAGCACAGTACTTTAATGTTCTGCTAGGCGCTCCATCATATCCATGAGAGTCCTTAGTCTTCAGTGATTTAATTATTGACTCAGGCTCCCCCTTGTCAGTATCACAGAAGGGTATTTCAGACATCAGTCACGGAAAGGAATTTGCCAAGAGAGTTATATGATTCCCAGTAGATGTAAATTTTTAGTTATTCACCATCAATGTTCAGAAAATGATTCTTATATACTGTACATATATCTGATTTCTCAGTAAGAGAAATATTTTACTACAAACTGATTTTATATTGTCGACCTTGTTCTGCTGACCAGACACTTTCTTCAAAACTGACCATATGGTTTTAATTTTATCCTGTGAATTAGCTATTATATTTGTATATCACATACGCTTTGCCTTCCTAATAACATTTTTAAGCACCTTATAATACTGTTTGTAATGGGCAACTGTAGCTTGATTGTGGCTACTTCTAACATTCTGATATAATTTGCGCTTTGTTCTACATGATATCCTTATCCCACTAGTGAGCCACTCAGGCTGCCTTTTACTGCTAGTACCCCGTTTAGAACGTTTCATGGAAAGCAACTCTCAAAGAGCATGAGGAATGTGTTAAGGAAAGCATTATATTTGTCACTTATGTTATGTAGAATGTCATTCCAGGGTCACAAATACGAGCGGTAGCCGCCCGCTACGCGTAGTCGGCAGCACAACGCGGTAGTTCTGGGGCCATGGGCCATGTGCCACCGCACACTACCCCAACAACGTCCGTAGACGTCCCGCTATCGCAGTAATGAGGGGAATCGGACACCTCACTACTGCAACGAGTAGAGTGTCTCTTTCTTCTGACCACATACCGGTCATTTTTGATATTGCTCTTGACGGCACGGAGCCACCTAAAAGACGTCGGCAGTTAGGGAAACTGAAACTGGAACTGGAACAGTTTAAAGAGGATCTACAAGACTCTCTCGCTTTTATCCTAGATTCCGATGTCGTCGACGCAGATGAGACGTTGCAGCAGCTCACAGCAGAAACACTGCGAGCTGTAGATGCTGCCACTCCCAGACAGGGGAGAACAAATGTCTACAGACAGATCACATATTACAGGCTGTCACCGAGAAAAATAGGATTTTCTGCAAGCGGCAGATTACGTGACACGCTGCCACCAAGCGCCATCTAAAAACCGGCTCCGTCGTGAAATAAAGGAGGTGGTGGAAAACCACCAAAATCAAGACTGGACAGGCAACGTAGTCACGCTTCGTGTTGGAGGTAGCTCCGACTGGAGACTCACAAAGAGACTACTGACGGACTCAGAAAGCGACTACCGACGGAAAGGCAACGTCTTCCTCCTCTGCAAGTCGGCGGAGCGGTTGCCTGTGAACCTGACGGCAAGGCCAGTGTCTTGGCTGATAGCTTTGCAGCCAACTTTTCACCGATGGTAAGACAAAGGTCGCCCGTCTTCCTTGCAGACGACGCAGGAGATGCTGTCACAACCATCACTGAGGAAGCAGCAGACGTCTAACTTCGCTCTCTCAGTGCCAGGAAGGCCGGTGGCTGTGACCGGGTGGAGGCTCTTACGAGATCTGTTCAAAAAATTCCGGAACATTCGGCGTGTGGTGTGCTGGAGCGAAATGCGGTTGGTATCCCTGCACACGCCTGTGTTAAATGCGTAACTGCCGGAAGTTTCCTTGTTGTATGTCTGTTAGTTATTCTTCAGTGCTGTATTGATTAGAGCGTTGTGTCGCACAGTTTGCGAATTTTGGGATGGCAGAGTTAGAGGAGGAACGTGTGTGCATTAAATTTTGCTTAAAACTCGAGAAAATCTTTACAGAGACAAACCAAATGATGCAGAAAGCCCACGGTGAAGAGTGCTTACGCTGTACTCGGTATTACGAATGGTGCACACTGTTTAAAAATGGCCGGGAGGAAGTTAAAGATGACCCTCGTTCAGCACCCCCTTCGAAGGCTACCGATGACGCTCATCTCAGGAACGTCAACGAAATTGTGTGTGCCAATCGAAGACTGACTGTCCGAGAGATTGCAGAAGAATGTAACATTTCAGTTAAATCATGCCATGAAATCCTGATACAGCATCTTGGAATGCATCGTGTTGGCGCCAAGTTCGACCCTTAGCTCATCAGCCACAACCAGAAAGACTTTCGCGTCGTAATCTGTGAAGAGTTTCTGTATTCCGCAAATGAGAACGAGACGTTGCTCGAGAGGATCATAACTGATGATGAGACGTGGGTCTACGGTTGTGATGTTGAGACCAAGGTTCAATCTTGACAGTGGATCAGGAAAGGTTCTGCACGACCAGAAAAAGGTCGTCAGGTCAAGTCAAATGTCAAAGTCATGTTGGCCGGCCGGTGTGGCTGAGCGGTTCTAGGCTCTACAGTCTGGAGCCGCGCGACCGCTACGCAGGTTCGAATCCTGCCTCCGGCATGGGTGTTTGTGATGTCCTTAGGTTAGTTAGGTTTAAGTAGTTCTAAGTTCTAGGGGACTGATGACCTCAGATGTTAAGTCCCATAGTGCTCAGAGCCATTTGAACCATTCAAAGCCATGTTAATAGTTTACCTTGACTTTGATGGATTAGTTTCAAATGAATTCGTGCCACAGGAACAAACTGTTAATCGATGGTACTATTGGGACGTGTTACGACGACTGCGAGAAAATGTGAGAAGGAAACAGCATGAAATATGGCGAGACAATTCGTGGGTCTTTAAACACGATGACGAACCCGCACATTCATCCATGTTCGTGCGTCGCTATTGCACAAAAAACGAAATCACTGTGCTGCCTCATCCTCCGTAGTCTCCAGACATGGCTCTTACGGACTTTTCTTATTCTCAAAGTTGAAAATCCTGTTGAAAGAACGAAAATTTGCAGCGATAGACGACATAAAAGAAAAGTCGCAGACGGCGCTTCGTGCGATCCAGCAAGTGGCGTAAGGGGAGTGCTTCAGGTAGTGGAAACGGGTTGGGAGTGGCGTGTCAATGGTGGAGGAAAGTATTTCGAAGGAGACCATGCACAATAAGTAGGTGAGTGTAGAAAAAAAGTTGTGGACGAAATTTCGGAATTTTTTAAACACGCCTTGTATGCTCAAACAACTCCCGCCTGACGAACGCCGGCCCATTAACGACTTTTTTAATCGCGTCCTGAGGACTGGCAGCTGCCCTTCTGCGTGGAAACACGCGGAGGCGGTTGCCATTCCAAAACAAGGAAAAGACGCGAGGCTTCCGCAAGATTCTCGACCGATAAATCTACTCCCTGTTCTGTCCAAGGTATTTGAACGTATTTATATATAAAGGCTCGTGGAGCATGTGGACAGAGAGGGGCTTGATACCGCCAGATCAATTCGGTTCCCGGCGCGGCCACAGCACCCGACTGCATGTTGTTGAGGACGCGATGGAAGCCCTGGAGCATCGGGAGTACGCAGGGGAGGTGTACTCCTTGACGTCTCCGTCTCTGACAGCGTGTAGCACGAGGACCTCGTCTGCAAACTCTGTGTACTGGGGGTTCGGATGCCACACGTCAGACTCATCGCGTCCTACCTGAGCGACCGAACTTCCCACGTTCGTGCCGATGACGGTATAACAACAGCGAGGCCTATAGGAGCGGGGGCGCCGCAGGGTTCTGTTCTCGGCCCCCCATCGTTCTCCCTGTACACTGCCGACGTACCACGGTCAGACAGGGTATCGCTAGTGCTCTGCGCGGATGACACCGCACTCCATGTGGGCCCCTGAAGAACTGACGTCGTTCATCGCCGTCTACGGACGGCAGGTGACGTCTCAGGATTCTTGGACCTTCAGCCTCTGCGAATCATTGGAGGTCCCATCCCTTGCTCTCGCACGGCTGTGTACCTCGGAGTAACCATCGACATGCACGTCACATGAAAGCCGTATGTACGAGAAGTACGGGGGAATGCACACGCCCGTTAAAAGGCGCTTTACCCCTTACTTAATCCAGAATCGACGCTTCCACCACACTGTGGCGTTACGCTGTATCTGGCACTCATCCGACCAATGCTGGAAATGTGGAGAAATGCGGCCGATTCCCAGCCACATTCGTCGGCTCCAAGACGTGCAAGGTAGAGTCCTGCGACTCGCCTTGCACCTTCCGCGAGGTTACCCTACTATGGTTTTGCACGAGGAAACGGGCATCCCCACAATTTGGGCCCGTATGAAACTGCCTGACGGTTCAACGAGGCGAAAAGATTCTAATCGCGACTCTGGGAAATCAGCACCACAGACGCAGGACCTGCTTCGGCACTGAGTTAAGTGTTCAAACCAACGTGTCACAAGCTTACGACACAAACAGGACATACACAACTGTTAGGAATTATAAACACGTATCAAGGATAAGCAAGAAAAGTTGAAAATCTTAACCTTCGCAAATAAGACAGTAAGGGCTGTCTTTTAGGAAAAGAGCGGGCGAGAGGGAGAGCAACTATTTGGATTCTAAGATAAGTAAAACAGACGCAAAGTACATTTTTCAGTATACTTTAGAACCGATTAATTCTTGACCTATAGACCAGCCTTACAGCTGCATAATGGTTAAAATAATGATAGGAAACGTCTGTGAGTCACTCTTACTCTTCTACTCCCACTAGCTCATTCTCGCTCACTTATCAGGCTCAACTCATTGTCATTATCTCTCTGTGTCTCTCAAACTGTCACTGTATGCTGTCTCACAGCCACAGTCAACCTTCGTTCTGTCCTCCTACTACTGTCTCCTCTCGTCACTGTATCCCACTTGATCTCACTTACTGCTACTATCTCATTCATGCCTTCTCTCTGCTGCTGTCTCTGCGCATTGTCACTACCTCTCTCTTCCTCGTTGTCATTGCACAGACTCTGTCATTACCAAAGGCTCTCACCCACTTCCACTTCCTCCTCCTCGTTATTCCTCTCCCACTGACACTGTCTCCTCTCTTTTCCTAATACTGTTCTCTCACTGTCTACTATGTTCCACTGCCACTGTCTCTCTCTTTCGTCCACAGCTCGTGGTCTCGCGGTCACGTTCTCGCTTCCCGAGCACGGGGTCCCGGGTTCGATTCCCGGCGGGGTCAGGGATTTTCCCGTGCCTCGAGATGACTGGGTGTTTGTGTTGTCCTCATCATTTCATCATTCATGAAAGTGGCGAGACTGGACTGAGCAAAGGTTGGAAACTTGTACGGGCGCTGATAACCGCGCGGTTGAGCACCCCACAAACCAAACATCATCATCATCATCATCCTCTCTCTCTTTCTCTCACACTGGCATCGTCTCTCTCGCTCTTTCTCTATCACAACCACTGTCTACCAACTTCCAGTATTTGTTATCTATCCGTATCTTTACCACTACCACTGTCTCCTTCTCCCTCAGCATTAAAAAATGCGCATACGTCCGCATGCCAAAATTTTTTGGAAAATTGGAAAAATTTTAAAGGTGCTGAGGAAAATAGAACGACACAGCTGGTTCACCTGTTTCAATCATGTAAACAGCAGCATGTTAGCATTTTTGGTGCTCTGATAGGAGCATTTCTCCGCTGGTCCCCTTCTTCTCCCTGCTACAGTAGGACATGTCACTTACATGAAAAGAACTTTAGATAGTTTACTTCCTTAAAATGCAAATAACGCAAAATTAATCTCACACCTTTAACAGAATTTTACATGCACAAAAATTTTGCACGTTCTTCACTACTACAACAACATGAGGATCCAAGAAACCTTCTGATGATAGCGGAGACACTTCAGGCCATATTTCACCATGCTACGTCCTTTATAAGCTACGTCTTCTCGTCTTTCTCGTCGAACTGGTGCCATTATTAGCCTTTGGATCTCAGAAGCGGATAAAGACATTAAGAAAATATTCAACGCTGTTCGATATCGGGATCTTAGGAATATATCGTAAAAATTTCACCCATTTGCTGTGCACTGCCATCTTGGAATCCACTGCTCGGCTTTGGTAGGAAAAGGTGGTACAAAAATCACTTTTTTGCGTTTTTCTAACGTAACTTCGATGAACTAATGGGGCCTCCATAAGCTACTTAAGGCCGACCATAGACCAAATCAAATGCAAAAAGAACCAACGGTTTGCTCCATTTGACTAAGTAGGAGGAAGTGTGTAATATTTGTAATTTGACCCTGTACCAAAGGATAGTGCCACTAATACGATCCTTCTGTTGAATATACAAATTGTCCCAAGCTGATACATTTGACTCTACCTTTCTATCACGAATAGAACACGTGGTATGAGACCCGGAAAGAATCCCGTTTCTATGCGTGTTTTGGAACATATTGGCAGCGCACGTTATAGCATATGTATCGACATCTTTGGTGCTATTTGGATCAGAGGGTGAAACGTAGCAATCAATATCGGTTCAATTTGGTAGCCCCATGGGATCTAATCTCCAACGAGTGCCTTCATATGGACATGGCGTGTGTGAAGATATTTGTCAACTCTCTTCCTCGCTGCACTGGTACCGTTACTACAGGCAACAGGCGGTGCCACGTGCAATTAGCGTGATGTATCATGGGAGCCATTTTTTTAACAGCGTGCTTATTATCACAGCGATCTGATTAGGCATAGTCCGCGGCGCAAGCCCGTCAGTGCACTGTTGGCTTAACTGCAGGTAGAATGCAGCCATTACTGGCCGTGGCACTAGCAGGGTGAGGGAGGCGTGCCCATCACCACGGGCACCTCTTACCGCCGGGAAAGATCCACGATATTTATTTGGTAGCAGGCTCAGGGGGACCAGGGGCTGTGCTGGAGGGAAAAGTACGAGGAAATATCCCCGCCCCTTTCTGGGACTGAACAGGAGGCTCCCAAGGCTGCAGTGTACTGCTCTACCTGTTAATCCATCACGGCCTCGGCGATTTAATATTGGAATGTCGACTCCTTTTAAGAAAAATCTTGGAGGCAGTAAGACTACAGCAAGACGAATGTAGGAGCTAAAGATATGAAAATCTCGACAAGAATGAAGAAACAGAAAAAAGCCCGGTATGTACGAAAAAGGCAAGACAGTTTGAGAGGTGGCAGAAGCCCCCTCTCATATTTCTATCTCACTCTGAGTAATTCGATTTTCCTCTCTAATTGCATGCAGTGAAAAGTTGCTATTCCTTCACACGCAGACTTTCCATGCACCATCTCTCATCACCCGGGTGGTCCGGTGACAGGCGGGCTCTCCTGATCTTGAAAGGGTTAAGCCGACGGGTGTGAGGGAGTCGAGTGAATGCTTTCCAGACGCCGACATTGTCATAATAGCGGCGAAGACACGCCCGCAGGGGCCTGAAGGAGCCGCAGGGCTAGAGATTCCGTTACTTCGCAGAAACTTAGCGAAAACACTTTCTGGCGGGCTACCAGCGAGGTGTGGGAATGACTTGTGTCCCCAGGCAGTCTTGGCGGGCAAATTCCCGCGTTTTCTGCAAAATCGTAACTGTGATTGGCTTGCTCAGGGCATAGTTCCGTGACGTAGCAAAATCGGCGCAGAAATTGGCGCCAAGAATCTCCATTGGTGGAATGGTAGTGCTTCGGCAATAGAGTGGAATTTTCCGCCGGTTTTCGAGTTGCTGATTGGAACATTTAACCACGGCCACTGTCGTTGGGGCGGGAATGTTCTGTGTTCGGTTTGTACGGGTGCTCTGGTGGGAGTCGGTTCTCGCCTTTCGGTCGGAGTAGGTTACAAGACTGAGCTCTCGCAGCTCTGGACAGCCTGCCTTCCGTTGGCTGTCTAATATACTTTTATTTGATTGTAACTGTTTAACAAAGTTGCTGAAGTTTCGACTTCAACGTAACTTTCCGAGTACAGTTGGCAATTGAGCATTATGCGTACAAGCGGGCTATGTTGTCTGTCTTGGGCAGTTTTGGCTAAAGTTGACTGTATCGGAGTTACTGTGTGACTTCGCTTGTTAAAATCAATCACTGTACCGTCAGTGATTGTGTGGCGAGCCTTCTTCGTCTCCCTCAGTGGGGCATTTGTATTGATAGGAAGTCTTTAGTCTGGAACAACCAGACCAGGACAATTTGTTTCGGGCTATACTTGCGACATTATCATCACCACGACGGGACGTCTAAGCAACCAGCCATCGCTTCCGGTACGCCAGATCGTGTCCTTGCAGTTAAGAAGACTAATGTATGTCCGCAGCACCGGCAGACTAGGGAATTTGCACTGTGATAATCAGAGCTCAGCAGAGCGCGCCTGTTCGTCTTTTCTAACTTTGTTCTGTCTTGGGTGTTCATTGTCTGAGTTATCACTGCCGTAGCAGCAATTAATGTTGAATTGGCTGGGTGTTTCTCTTAAGATTTGAGTTGCAAGGAATTGGCTCCACATACCACTTCGTCATAAATGTCACAATCTAGTTTATGGACAACTTCACCGTCACAGCATTTAGTTGAGTATCCAATTTGAGGTATTGTAAATGTTTCATGTGTTTTGTTTATGATTTTGAGTTTAGTCATAATAAATCAAATTGTTATTTTGCACAGAACTTTCATTCTGTTGATCGGTAGAGCAACCCTTTCATTTCTCACTACGTTACTGAAACTTTCCTTTATTTAATTAATGTCTATCAAATTAAATTATTGCAGGTGCCAAACTCTTTTCTACTCCGCATGCAGGGTCGATTACAGTCAGTTCGCGTTTCTTCTTAATCCATGTGCAACAGCAAAAGCAGGAGTTAGAAAAGGGCGGGGGGGGCTTAGAGCATCATTTCCATATGAAGATTTCGAGAAGAATTTAGTGTTAAATGCACTGCTAGCCCCGGCACCTCGCAAGTTTCTAGAAAGGTAAGTAACAACAGACTGGCAATAAAAGTTTTCAAGAATTTTAAATCAAAACTGTAAAATGTACCCAAGGAATACAGAATCATAATGGCGGGAACAGCGGACGTGGCACATTACAACACAATTTTGATACAGTATTTCAAGGGTTTCCATGAAAGGAAGAGGGAAAAAAAATATTTTTCCTGGCCCAGAGAAACGAAGTGAAAGAACGAAGATCTATCGGAAAACTAACAAGGATGCGGAGAACAGACATGAGTATCGAAGTCAGAATGGGGCCAACATCGAAAATACGAAGAACGGTCGGAAGCGATGACTGTTTTCATATTGTAACATATTTCACAAACCGTTAAGCAGTTTTTGACGAGGATGTTAGTTCTTGGGCTTAAGACAAGAAACCGGCTCCTCAAGACTAGTTAGCCTTCTCTTCTGAACTGTACTGTGTCGTCGCTCAGTGGAAACAAACACAGCTATTTATATCCACTCGTGATCCAAGACTGTTTACGCTTGCTGTTTGGTTATGTAATGGAAACAAAGGTACAGATGTGCCCATAACAGAGAAATTTCCCTTTCAAAATACGCGAACCCTCCTCCTATCGTTCATACGATTTATTTATTTGAAGTTCCTTCTGTTTAGCACGCCTCATTGTTGCCTGACGAGAAGCCCCACTTACACTGCACCATGAATCACATTTTCTATGAACATCCTTATACGAATCGCATATTGTTCAGACTATAACTTCTAAGGAGACAAATTATACTTTGATGCAAAGGCGCTCAAAATGGTGGACTGCACTGAGGATGAATCGGGATCGAATCAGTACCCACCAGTTTACATTCGGTTTATTTCCATTAACCACGTAGCGTTATTGTTGGAATGGCTCGTCTAAAAAAATTGTACATTTCTGTTCCAGTGAAATAAAAAATATAGTTATGTACGTCAGTCTCATACTTTTTCAAAAAAAGTTCAGTACACTTTTAGAGTGTGTGTTCTTTTATTTTAGTCGCGGTTGAGACTTGATGTAGGGATTAACGCCTTCGGCCGGTATTGGTCACCTTTTAAATCTTTTCGCACACTTACAACATAATTCACCGTATGTGGCCACCATAGCTCCCCCACAGTAAAAAGTTAATACTCCATGGATGGAATCTACTTCTACATCCATACTTTGCAAACTATTGTGAACTGGATGGCGGAGGGTACCGCCGCACCATTCACGTACTGAAAAAAACTGTACGTGATGTTATTACTTTAAGCTTAACTTCGCTGTCATGACGGGAGAATTCATAGGGGTATGTTGTGTATTTCTAGATTCTTCACTTAATACTTGCTCTTGAAACTTCATATGTAGGCTTTGGCAGTTTAGTTGTCGTCATTCTTAAAGTGTCCGCCAATTCCGATTGTCAGTGCTTCCGTGACAGTCTCGCATGAGTCATCTAAACCAGCGACCTTCTTTGTATACGTTTCAATACGCCCTAATTCAGTTAAGGCCGCGATAATCCGGCAGAGCCGATAGTGCAGCACGCATCGGAAATTTTCCCGTATTTTTAGCTCAGCGTGGAACGCAGCGCAGTCGGGCGCCTTCGGGAAACATCGGAATCGAAGGCTTTAACACTTTCGTGAAATTCTCTGAGAGCAGCCAACAATACAATGCTTCTGAAGTTATGAATCTGCAACTCATAAAAAATAATTTTTGTCAAAAAAGAGCTCAGTCCAGGAAATACGTTAGCATGTGTGCAATGTTCCAGAGGGGTCAGAATAATATTTCAGCTAAACCATCAGTGATAGATACCACTCTGATTTCTACGCCCTCGAAAAGGACAGATATCTATGCTATTCCTAAAGACAGTGATTCAATTAAATTGCATCAAATCTTTGGCCACTGTTTTTATTAACAGAATCGTTCTTGACATTTTCAAATCAGTAGCGATTATTTTATTTCGTAACTGGTGTAGCAAAAGTTATTTATGTATAATAAAGTTTTCTAAAACGGTGAGACTTAAACTGATTTAATAGAGCAGTACTGTATTCCACTCTTAATTCAGTTTTGTTTCTAGAAACAGTAATACCTACTTTCAATTTTTAATATTGTTATAGCACGAGTTTAATAAATAACAGTTACTTGTTTTTGTACGTTAGAACTAGAGGTTTTGCTTATAAAAAATTCCTTATTTTAAACCAGATTTTTAAAAATGATCTGATAATCCGACGTATTACCAGTTTCCTACAAATGAACCGAAATCTGCTACATGCATTACCCTCGACTGAGCCTGTGCAGTCAATAAATTTCATATCTCCACAAATTACTACATCCAGGCAGTTCTGACACATTTAAAGCGAGTTCAGTCTTTGATCCACCTTGATATCTTAACAATAGTACAGCTTTTTTTCCAGACACTACTGCATTGTAGATAACTGCGTCTTTTGCGAAAACTCCGAGGTTACTAGACTGACGGAAAAGAAATCTCAACACCAGAAAATAATTACCGTAGAGTAATGAAATATCGGGAATACATTTGTCTAGGCAACATATTTAAGCGGTTAACACTGCAAGATCATAGGTCAATGTAAACGTGAGATAAGCCATTGCAAATGTGAAATGCTGGTACATTAACAATCAGTGCAACCGCCAGAATACTGTATGCAAGCATTGTGTTGCACAGGGGGGATGTCATTTTGTGGTATGGGGTTCCGTGTCAGCCAATACAGGAACGATTAATGCTGGTTGCGGATGACGCTGCAGTTGTCGACCGATGATGTCCCCTATGTGCCCAACTGTAGACAGGTCTGGAGATGGAGCAGGCCAAGGCAACATGTCGACAATCTGCAGAGCATTTTGGGTTACAACAGCTGTATGTGGGCGAACGTCATCCTGCTGGAAAACATCCCCTGTTCATGAATGGCAGCAACAGGTCGAATCTCTAAAGTGACGTACAAATTTGCAGTCAGCGTGTGTGGGATAACCACGAGAGTGCTCCTGCCGTCATACGAAACCGCACCCCAGATCATAACTCCAGGTGTAAGTCTGGGGTGTCTAGCACGCGGAGTGGGTGGTTGCAAGCCCTCAACTGGCCTCCTAACCAACACGGGACCATCAATGGCGCCGATGCAGAACCAGCTTTCATCATAAAACACAAATGCCTTCACCTTGCCCTCCAGTTAGCTCTCACTTGACGTTATTCAACTCGCAAACTGAGTTGGTTTGCGTCAGTGGAATTCACGCTACAGGGCGTCTGGCTCGGAACTGTCCTTGAAGTAACTGATTTGTAACAGTTGTACGTGTCGCTGAGGTGCCAGCTGCTGCTCAGGCTGCTGCTACAGACGCAGTACGATGCGCCGGAGCCACACCCCCAACACAATGGTCTCCCTCTCGGTAGTGCCACGTGGCCGTCACGAGCCCCGTCTTCCTGTGACCGTAAGTTCTCGAGACCACAGCTGCCAGCAATCATGTACAGTGGCTCACATTCTTGCCAAATCTTTCTGCAATATCGCAGAAGGAACATCCAGCTTTTCGTAGGCCTATTATACGATCTCATTCAAACTCAGTGACATGCTGATAATAGTGTCTTTATCGCCTTAACCTTAGGATGCATATACAGGGCCTCCGAGGCCCTTGCATGTCTTCATTTTTAAAAAAATTCTTTAATTCTTTGTTTGATGTCGCCTTAACCTTAGGATGCATATACAGGGCCTCCGAGGCCCTTGCATGTCTTCATTTTTTAAAAAATTCTGTAATTTTTTGTTTTGATTTCAAACTGTTTTCCAGTACTCTTTCACTAACACTATGACATTCCTCCTATCATGTCTGAACGAGATACCTTTTTAAGTTTTTTGTATAATTCAATACGTTAACCCATACACCGTGAATGCATAAGCAGGGCTTCAGAAGCCCTCACACATTTATAAATGTTCTTTAGCCTATATTGTCATCAACATTTGTTTGGGAGCGGTTATTAATTCAACAATAACTGTAGTGGTATTTCCAGCAACAGGAGTGCCAACAGCAGCAGTAGCTTTAATAGTAATAGTATAACTAAAAAATAATACACACTACTTTCACATATTGGCGATGTCGATGTATTATTGATCTTTTTGCTATCAAATGTTTTATTATTGCATAGCATTGTTATCCTGTGCTGCTCTTGTCAGCCTCATTGTTAATGTAGTTTGTTTGCTGCTGCAAGGCCCATATTGTTACGAGTATGACTCGTGTAGTGCTGCAAAAGCTGCTGTTCGAGAGACACGCATTTCGCTATGGCTTCGACACGCAAAGCAAGAGAGTCAGTACGTGCAAATGCAGCTAATTTGGAAGTGTTGTGGCTCAGTGGTTTGAAGAAGATGATTCTTGCGAGGAAGGAAATATTTTTGAAGATGGAAGTAGTGAAGAATCATGGAAACCTCCAAACCTAAGGATGCCTGGGACTATTTCATCTCCAGGAAAATACTAGAGGAAACCATCAACTGCACAAATATTGAAGGCAGAAGAGTGGCTGCTTTACGTGGTAAAACGTGGAAAAACGTTTCGCTTGCTGAAATGGAGGGTTTTCTTGGTCTTTAACTGCTTTCTGGTGTTGAGAAGAGTTGGGATGTCACTATTAGAGAATTATTCTTGGATGAAAAGGCAAATCCTACATATAAGGCCACCATGTCAGTAAATAGATTCGAGGATAGAAGGAGAATGATTAGATTTGATGACAGGCGTACCTGTGAAGCTCGATCTGCAGATGAAAAACTTGCAGCTGTTCGCTATGTGTAGGAACTATTTCTTGACAAGTGTAGAAATAGAATGATTCCCAATTATTCGTTCACAGTTGACGAACAACTAGTCCCATTCTGTGGAAGATGCAGCTTCACCCAGTATATGCCCTCTAAACCAGCCAAGCATGCATAAAAATATTTTGGTTATGTGATGCTTCTGCATATGCTTTAGACGGAATTGTTTACACGGGAAGGAAGTCCCATGAACCTATTCAGAAAACTCTTGGATTGAATGTGCTGAAAGATCTTCCTAAAATCATTGTAGGATCATCAAAAAATATTACTGTTGACAACTTCTTTACTAGTGTGCAACTGGCAGAAGAGATGCTTCAGAAGCAAATTACAGTGGTGGGAACAATCAAACAAAATAAACCAGAAATTCCTAATGAGATGAAACCATCCGCCTCAAGAGCGATTCATTCCTCTTTGTTTGCATTTAGACGTGACATTACAATGTTGAGTTATGTTCCCAAAAAGAAAAAGTCTGTAGTTTTCATTAGCACAATGCTTCACGACAGAAACATTGATGAAACTCATGCAAAAAAGAAACCAGATATAATAAAGTTCTATAACTCTACGAAGGGTCGAGTAGATCAAATGGACCAGAAAATTCGTTATTACACTTGCAAGAGACAAACAAGAAGATGGCCATTTGCATTATGGATGAATATGATGGACGTCGCAGCAATGAACAGTGAAATTTTATTTTCCGCCCAACATCTGACATACCATAGTGGAAGAAGTGATAAAAAGCGTTTGTTCCTAAGAGATTTAGCAGAGGAAATGGTAAGACCACTAATGGAACTTCGTATTCAGATCCCTAATCTTCCAAAGAAAATCGTTGATGACATGCAAAGATGTGGTGTTCAAAAAGATGTAATATTGCCGAACCAACTACCTGTTTCAGGAAAAAGAAGAAGATGCAATTATTGTCCATATAATAAACACAGGAAAAGTGCTATGACGTACATTAAGTGTAAAACCAACAATTGTAAGGAACATAGTGGTGTTCTTTGTGCTTCTTGTTTGTCACATGTTGAAAACTAAGAAAAATGCAATTTTATGTGAACAATTAATAATAACGTTTTGTCAAAATATTGCCTATATACATAATATTGTGAATAATGAGTATGTTTTAATTGAAGAAATTGGTTGTAATAAATGTTATGAAATGTAAACTGCAACTTATAAATGAATTAATAAAATTATTTGTATATGTTGTATGTAAATTGATGTAACTAATAAAAATTCACTCTTAGAGTTTTTTAAAAAATTAATAAAATTTTAATCAGGTCCACCAGATCCTGTTACTGTATCTTAGGAATCTTTCAATATGACAATAAATTTGACAGAAATAAATTTAACTCCAAAGAATGAGTATATGAAAAGAGGAAAATATTAAATTAGGACAGGGTCTTGGAGGCCCTGTATGTGCATTCATGTGTGTTTTCGGTGTGGTGTCACCGCCAGACACCACACTTGCTAAGTGGTAGCCTTTAAATCGGCCGTGGTCCATTAGTATACGTCGCACCCGCGTGTCGCCACTATCAGTGATTGCAGACCGAGCGCCGCCACACGACAGGTCTAGAGACACTTACTAGCACTCGCCCCAGTTGTACAGCCGACTTTGCTAGCGATGGTTCACTGACAAAATACGTTCTCATTTGCCGAGACGATAGTTAGCATAGCCTTCAGCTACGTCATTTGCTACGACCTAGCAAGGCGCCATTATCAGTTGCTATTGATATTATAAAGAATGTACAGACAAGAGCTACGTTCAACATTAATGGATTAAAGTTAAGTATTCCACCAGCTACATCCTTTTTTTCTAGTCTAACTTCCTTGTCATGTTCCAGACCTCACGCCAGCCTGCGTGAGCTAAAACGCGTGCCTTTCGGCTTCCTCTTACATTAGTGGGTTGGCCCTCTTGCCAATCCACAACATTCGGTACCACGCATCCTAGGGTTAAAGATCACCATGTTCCATAAAAACACGGGAGAACTGCCGGATATCAGTAACGTCCTGCCACGATATTTCGGCGCAGAGTCTTCTGGCCATCTACAGTGGCACACACCTGAAGATGTGGCACACACCTGAACCAGACTAATAGTGCCTGGTTGCTGTCTTCTTCTTTGTAAGAATCAACCTACATTAATTGTACAGAGCCACGGTCTCACCATGTCAGTTTTAGTTTTGCATCTTCATAGTGGCGCTAATAGAGTCACTCTTATGCGACTGGCGCCAAATTTCATTAGACATCATCTTTCAAATGTATAAACACGCCTATCAACTTTTGTTTATGTCGCACAACTCCCTCTTGCTAACTGCGATTTTTTTTTCTGTTCGTGTATTAGCATTATCTGCCAGCTCATGAAGATATAACGTGAGCAGCAGAGATCCCGACACATCTCCCTTTGGATTTCTTGAAGTTGCTTTTATACGCGTCGATGATACTCCGTTCTCTATAACCTATTGTGTCCTCCCGACCAATAAATCCTCAGTCCGGTCACGTATTTCGTTTCACACTCCGCGCTTTCGTTAATAATCGTAAAAATTGAGCCCTCCTGACTGCTTTGATTCACGGCTTTCAGGATGTCACGTGACAGAAGCGGAAGTTTGGTTCGCTTGACCGGTTTTTCGTAATCCAGGCTGTTTGACGTATGGGATGTCATTCCGTTCAAGATACTTCGTTTTGTTTGAACTCGTAATGTGTTCCAAGATTCTACAGATAGACACAAAGCAGACGTCCACTACATTAGTAAAAACTGTGTATGCTTTCATAGGTGATGAAGAGATTGAAAAAAAAATTATGATGAGACAAAAGAATTTACTCGGATATTTAATGGAATTTATTTGTGATGGGAAGGCGGAATACCTCAGCAGGAAACAGAAGAGGGGGTAAAGCAGTGAGGGAACATGGTACAGGCGAAAGGAATGAAAACAGAAAAGCCTGGTAGAATGTTGCACAAAGCATCAGTTAGACAACGACACCCAGCTGAATACCTGAGAATATTTCAAAATCACATATGCCGGGAAAGTCACACGATTTCACCTCCACAATCACATGTTCCAAGAATAAGTAAAGAAGGTTGCATACGTAAAACTGACCTGGACACACAGAAAGCATTCACATAGATTATGCAACAGTATGACAACGAAATTTTAAATTGCAAATAAATCCGGGAGTAGATGTGGACTCCGGCCACAACTTCTTGCTTACTAACTGCACATTAAAACTTACAAAAATTACGGAAAGGAAGGAAATTAAGTAGATTGCACATGCATGAATTAAAAGACCAGTAACGCTTAAGCATTTCACAGGCAGTATTAGGCCCTGTTGACTGAAAAAGGAAAGAAATTCGACACAAGATGAACGAGTAACTTTGGGAGGTGAACTTGTTAAGGCAACAGATAGCCAATTTTTTTAAAAAAAAAAAGCTGCAAATGAATCCTGAAAAAGCGTAAACGCATGTCAAAAAGTGAGACTGACAGGAAATGCAAATTAGCAAAGCAGTAATGGCTAGAGCAGAAATGCAAAGCTGCATAAGCAAGCATGACTATGAGATAGGTAGATGCCGCATCTGGGGAAATTAAAGAAGACTTTGGAGAAATATAAAGATCTCTTATGGCAACCCAGTACCGAGCAAAGAAGGGAAGGCCGAAATGTGAAAGCAACATATGAAGGGGCTATACATAAGAAAGAAACGGAAATTTTTTTAAACATTATAGTGGCACGGGAAAAAGATGCAGATGAAGATGAGATAGGAGATATTATACTGCAAGGAGAATTTGACAGAGCACTGAAAAGCCTATGTCAAAACAATGCACTTGGTGTAGATGACATATCCTAAAAAATATTGACATCATTAGAAGAACATACGAAGAAACTATTGCAACTGGGATGGATACGAGGAGAGTGAGAAAAGTAATGAGACTGATTTTTTATCTACCAAAGTTTTTATTTTTTGCAGGTAACAATATTGTCCCCTTCAGTGTACTTCTGTTTGGCAGCTATATACCGGGAGAGTCGTTGTTCCCAATCAAGGTAGCAGCGATGAAAGACTTCACCTCGTAGCTACAGTGAATAGGGCGGCTGTGGAACAATAGGAATGCCTTTTGAGGTAAAAAATTCCTTGGTGGAAGTGGCCGTGTATTATGGGGCGTTGTCATAATGCAGTATCCACTTGTGTGCAATGTGCAAAACTTCAGTCAAAATTTTTGATGTATGGTGAGTTTGGGAAGCGAATTAAAGTTCACTGAGAAAAAAAGGAAGACAATGAGGTTAGTCGATGACGTTGTAATTGTGTCACAATCAGCGAAGGATGTGGTAGATCAATTGAACAGAATGGATGAAGTCTTGAAAAGAGTTTACAAAAAGTAAGTCAACAAAAGTACAACAAGGGTAATGGTGACTAATCGAATTAGATTAGGTGGTAATAAGGGAATTAGGTCAGGCAGTGAGACACTAAAATAAGTGATGAGAGCTGGAGCAGAGAGGATATAAAATGCAGATTGGCAATAGCAAGAAAAGAATTTCTGAAAAAGAGAACTCTCTTAACATCAAATGTAAATCGAAGTGTCAAGAAATATTTTGTGAAGGTATCTGCCTGGAGTGTAGAATGGAAAATGAATGATAAGCAGTTCAGAGGAAAATAGAATAGAAGCTTTTGAAATGTGGTTTACACAAGAATGCTTAAGAGTAGATGGTTAAATCAAATAAGTAAAGAGGAAGTACTGAATTGAATGGGAGAGAAAAAAAAATTTACGGGACAGTTTGACTAACAGGAAGGTTTGGTTACTTTGGCACTTCCTGAGGCATCAGGGAATAGTTAAATTGGTTATGGATGGACAAATATCTTCACAAAACATTTCTGAACACTTTGATTTACATTCGATGTTAACAAATTCCTCCTTTTCAGAAATTCTTTTCTTGTTATTGCCAATCTGCATTTTATATCCTCTCTACTCCAGCTATCCTCACTTATTTTAGTGTCGCATTGGCTAACCTAATTTCCTTATTATCGCCTGATCTAATTAGAGTGATCGCCATTACCTTTGTTGTACATTTGTCGACTTATTTTTTATAAGCTCTTTTCAAGAGATCATCCATTCTGTTCAACTTATCTACCACGTCCTTTCTTTTTTGTGACACCGTTACAATGTCATCGACTAACCTCGTTGCCGTTCTTTAGTCTCCCTGAACTTCAGTTCTCTTTGCGCCTGCTCACCGGCCCTCTCTGTTAATCCGCGAAGTGTGTGCGGCTTTCAGTGCGGGTTAAATTTGCAGGACTTATTCGTTATTGTGTTGCTAACTGGCCTTATAAGTAACTATACAGTGTTAGCCAAATATATTTACTCTGTCGCCAGCTCTCAAGAAGGTTACATGTATTTCAATAGTATCAGCGGTTATTTATCCATATAATAAATGAAAATGAATGTTTCTCCGTACGTTTGTCTTATATGCGTTCCTGAACCATTCATCCGACTGCGATGAAACTTGGGTGGGTTGTTCCCTGTACGCTCGCAAAGAATGATAGCCCCTCCAAAACGACACATAGTTTAGGAGATATGACGTCATAAATAATGAGATGTTACCTCGCGAAAATACTCTGGTTTAGAAATTTGGAAATTTGTGGTAAGGTTCTATGGGACCAAACTGCTGAGGTCATCGATCCCTAGGCTTACACAGTACTTAATCTAACTGAAACTAGCTTACGCTGAGGACAACACACACACTCATGCCCAAGGGAGGACTCGAACTTCCGACGGGGGGAGCCGCACGGACCATGCAAGGCGCCTAGACCGCGCGGCTACCCTGAGCGGAACTGAGGTTTATCCTTTCAGTATTTACAAATGAGAGCACTTAGCGACTGGCAACGAATTTCACATAATTTATAATTTCAAACCTTTACAATTTTTTTTCTCGGGAAAGTACGGGACGGGCTGCAATCTCAAAGGGTGCATGGCAAATGCAGGACGTGCTTGGATCAAGGAACAGTCGGAATTGTAGTTGTAAATTGTTGTAGTTGTGCTGGGAAAGGCCCTGAGCTTCAAGCGCTAATAGAAAGCACAAAAGCGGAAATCGTTATAGGTACAGAAAGCTAAGCTAAAGCCTGAAATAAGTTCTGCAGAATTTTTTACGAAGTCTCAGACGGTGTTCAGGAAAGATAGATTAGGCAGAATTTGTGGTGGAGTGTTTGTGTCTGTCAGTAGTGGTTTATCTTGTAGTGAAGTCGAAGCAGATACTCCGTGCGAATTGGTATGGGTGGAGGTTATACTTAACAGCCGAACTAACTTAATAATTGGCTCCTTCTACCGACCCCCAGACTCCGATGATATAGTTGCTGAACAGTTCAGAGAAAATTTGGGTCTCGTAACAATCCCTCGATATGTTGGCAAAAATACATGTTCAAAACCGGTGGTAGGCGGAAAACATCTTCCGAGATTGTCCTAAATGCTTTCTCCGAAAATTATTTCGAGCAGTTAGTCCACGAACCCACGCGAATTGTAAATGGTTGCGAAAACACGCTTGACCTCTTAGCGACAAACAATCCAGAGCTAATAGAGAGCATCATGACTGATACAGGGATTAGTGATCACAAAGTCGTTGTAGCTAGGCTCAATACCGTATCTTCCAAATCCACCAGAAACAAACGCAAAATAATTTTATTTAAAAAAGCGGATAAAGTGTCACTAGAAGCCTTCCTAAGAGACAATCTCCATTCCTTCCGAACTGACTATGCAAATGTAGACGAGCTGTGGCTCAAATTCAAAGGTATAGTAGCGACAGCAATTGAGAGATTCATACCTCATAAATTGGTAAGAGATGGAACTGATCCCCCATGGTACACAAAACAGGTCCGAACGCTGTTGCAGAGGCAACGGAAAAAGCATGCGAAGTTCAGAAGAACGCGAAATCCCGAAGATTGGCTAAAATTTACAGAGGCGCGAAATTTGGCACGGACTTCAATGCAAGATGCCTTTAATAGGTTCAACAACGAAACATTGTCTCGAAATTTGGTAGAAAATCCGACGAAATTCTGGTCGTATGTAAAGTACACAAGCGCCAAGACGCACTCACTACCTTCGCTGCGCAGTGCCGATGGTACTGTTACCGACGACTGTGCCGCTAAAGCGGAGTTATTGAACGCAGTTTTCCGAAATTCCTTCACCAGGGAAGACGAATGGAATATTCCAGAATTTGAAACACGAACAGCTGCTAGCATGAGTTTCTTAGAAGTAGATACCTTAGGGGTTGCGAAGCAACTCAAATCGCTTGATACGGGCAAGTCTTCAGGTCCTGATTGTATACCGATTAGGTTCCTTTCAGATTACGCTGATACAATAGCTCCCTACTTAGCAATCATATACAACCGCTCGCTCACCGATAGATCTGTACCTACAGATTGGAAAATCGCACAGGTCGCACCAGTGTTTAAGAAGGGCAGTAGGAGTAATCCATCGAACTACAGACCTATACCATTGACGTCGGTTTGCAGTAGGGTTTTGGATCATATACTGTATTCAAACATTATGAATCACCTCGAAGGGAACGATCTATTGATACGTAATCAGCATGGTTTCAGGAAACATCGTTCTTGTGCAACGCAGCTGGCTCGGCTCTTTATTCGCACGAAGTAATGGCCGCTATCGACAGGGGATCTCAAGTTGATTCCATATTTCTAGATTTCCGGAAAGCTTTTGACACCGTTCCTCACAAGCGACTTCTAATCAAGCTGCGGACCTATGGGGTATCGTCTCAGTTGTGCGACTGGATTCGTTATTTCCTGTCAGGAAGGTCGCAGTTCGTAGTAATAGACGGCAAATCATCGAGTAAAACTGAAGTGATATCAGATGTTCCCCAGGGAAGCGTCCTGGGACCTCTGCTATTCCTGATCTATACAGGGTGTTACAAAAAGACGCGGCCAAACTTTCAGGAAACATTCCTCACACACAAATAAAGAAAATATATTATGTTGACATGTGTCCGGAAACGCTTAATTTCCATGTTAGAGCTCATTTTAGTTTCGTCAGTATGTACTCTACTCCCTCGATTCACCGCCAGTTGGCCCAATTGAAGGAAGGTAATGTTGACTTCGGTGCTTGTGTTGACATGCGACTCATTGCTCTACAGTACTACCATCAAGCACATCAGTACGTAGCATCAACAGGTTAGTGTTCATCACGAACGTGGTTTTGCAATCAGTGCAACGTTTACAAATGCGGAGTTGGCAGATGCCCACTTGATGTATGGATTAGCACGGGGCAATAGCCGTGGCGTGGTACGTTTGTATCGAGGCAGATTTCCAAAACGAAGGTGTCCCGACAGGAAGACGTTCGAAGCAATTGATCGGCGTCTTAGGGAGCATGGAACATTCCAGCCTATGACTCGCGACTGGGGAAGACCTAGAACGACGAGGACACCTGCAATGGACGAGGCAATTCTTTGTGCAGTTCACGATAACCCTAATGTCAGCGTCAGAGAAGTTGCTGCTGTACAAGGTAACGTTGACCACGTCACTGTATGGAGAGTGCTACGGGAGAACCAGTTGTTTCCGTACCATGTACAGCGTGTGCAGGCACTATCAGCAGCTGATTGGCCTCCACGGGTACACTTCTGCTAATGGTTCATCCAACAATCTGTCAATCCTCATTTCAGTGCAAATGTTCTCTTTACGGATGAGGCTTCATTCCAACGTGATCAAATTGTAAATTTTCAGTCAACATGTGTGGGCTGACGAGAATCCGCACGCAATTGTGCAATCACGTCATCAACACACATTTTCTGTGAACGTTTGGGCAGGCATTGTTGGTGATGTCTTGATTGGGCCCCATGTTCTTCCACCTACGCTCAATGGAGCACGTTATCATGATTTCATACGGGATACTCTACATGTGCTGCTAGAACATGTGCCTTTACAAGTGCGACACAACATGTGGTTCATGCACGATGGAGCTCCTGCACATTTCAGTCGAAGTGTTCGCACGCTTCTCAACAACAGATTCGGTGACCGATGGGTTGGTAGAGGCGGACCAATTCCATGGCCTCCACGCTCTCCTGACGTCAACCCTCTTGACTTTCATTTATGGTGGCATTTGAAAGCTCTTGTCTACGCAACCCCGGTACCAAATGTAGAGGCTCTTGGTGCTCGTATTGTGGACGGCTGTGATACAATACGCCATTCTCCAGGGCTGCATCAGCGCATCAGGGATGCGAAGGAGGGTGGATGCAGGTATCCTCGCTAACGGAGGACGTTTTGAACATTTCCTGTAACAAAGTGTTTGAAGTCACGCTGGTACGTTCTGTTGCTGTGTGTTTCCATTCCATGATTAATGTGATTTGAAGAGAAGTAATAAAATGAGCTCTAACATGGAAAGTAAGCGTTTCCGGACACATGTCCACATAACATATTTTCTTTCTTTGTGTGTGAGGAATGTTTCCTGAAAGTTTGGCCGTACCTTTTTGTAACACGCTGTATAAATGACCTGGATGACAATCTGAGCAGTTCTCTTAGGTTGTTCGCAGATGATGCTGTAATTTACCGTCTAGTAAGGTCATCCGAAGACCAGTATCAGTTGCAAAGCGATTTAGAAAAGATTGCTGTATGGTGTGGCAGGTGGCAGTTGACGCTAAATAACGAAAAGTTTGAGGTGATCCACATGAGTTACAAAATAAATCCGTTGGAATTCGATTACTCGATAAATAGTACAATTCTCAAGGCTGTCAATTCAACTAAGTACCTGGGTGTTAAAATTACGAACAACTTCAGTTGGAAAGACCACATAGATAATATTGTGGGGAAGGCGAGCCAAAGGTTGCGTTTCATTGGCAGGACACTTAGAAGATGCAAGTCCACTAAAGAGACAGCTTACACTACACTCGTTCGTCCTCTGTTAGAATATTGCTGCGCGGTGGGGGATTCTTACCTGGTGGGATTGACGGAGGACATCGAAAGGGTGCAAAAAAGGGTAGCTCGTTTTGTATTATCACGTAATAGGGGAGAAAGTGTGGCAGATATGATACGCGAGTTGGGATGGAAGTAATTAAAGCAAAGACTTTTTCGTTGCAGCGAGATCTATTTACGAAATTTCAGTCACCAACTTTCTCTTCCGAATGCGAAAATATTTTGTTGAGCCCAACCTACATAGGTAGGAATGATCATCAAAATAAAATAAGAGAAATCAGAGCTCGAACAGAAAGGTTTAGGTGTTCGTTATTCCCGCGCGCTGTTCGGGAGTGGAATGGTATAGAGATGGTATGATTGTGGTTCGATGAACCCTCTGCCAAGCACTTAAATGTAAATTGCAGAGTAATCAAGTAGATGTAGATGTAGAAACCCCCCCTCTGCAAATGATTAAAGGAAAAAATGGTTATCACCTACAACATTTTCGCTGCACTCGCCGTAAAACTGCTGCATCAAGCATGACATTTTTAATATATTATTACGTTATTACTAATTCGATTTGCAACATATTTTGCATACAGTATTACATGTTGTTGTTGTAGTCTTCAGTCCTGAGACAGCTTTGATGCAGCTGTCCATGCTACTCTATCCTGTGCAAGCTTCTTCATCTCCCAGTACCTATTGCAACCTACATCCTTCTGAATCTGCTTAGTGTATTCATCTCTTGGTCTCCCTGTACGATTTTTACCCTCCACACTGCCCTCCAATACTAAATTTGAGATCCCCTGATGCCTCAGAACATGTCCTACCAACCGATCCCTTTTTCTGGTCAAGCTGTGCCACAAACTTCTCTTCTCCCCAATCCCATTCAATACTTCCTCATTAGTTGTGTGATCTACCCATCTAATCTTCAGCATTCTTCTGTAGCACCACATTTCGAAAGCTTCTATTCTCTTCTTGTCCAATCTATTTATCGTCCATGTTTCACTTCCATACATGGCTACACTCCATACAAATACTTTCAGAAATTACTTCCTGGCACTTAAATCTATACTCGATGTTAACAAATTTCTCTTCTTCAGAAACGCTTTCCTTGCCATTGCCAGTCTACATTTTATATCCTCTCTACTTCGACCATCATCAGTTATTTTGCTTCCCAAATAGCAACACTCCTTTACTACTTTAAGTGTCTCATTTCCTAATCTAATTCCCTCAGCATCACCCGACTTAATTCGACTACATTCCATTATCCTCGTTTTGCTTTTGTTGATGTTCATCTTATATCCTCCTTTCAAGACGCTATCCATTCCATTCAACTGCTCTTCCAAGTCCTTTGTTGTCTCTGACAGAATTACAATGTCATCGGCGAACCTCAAAGTTTTTATTTCTTCTCCATGGATTTTAATACCTACTCCGAATTTTTCTTTTGTTTCCTTTACTGCTTGCTCAATATACAGATTGAATAACATCGGGGAGAGGCTGCAACCCTGTCTTACTCCCTTCCCAACAACTGCTTCCCTTTCATGTCCCTCGACTCTTTATAACTGCCATCTGGTTTCTGTACAAATTGTAAATAGCCTTTCGCTCCCTGTATTTTACCCCTGCCATCTTCAGAATTTGAAAGAGTTTTCCAGTCAACATTGTCAAAAGCTTTCTCTAAGTCTACAAATGCTAGAAACATAGGTTTGCCTTTCCTTAATCTTTCTTCTAAAATAAGTCGTAAGGTCAGTATTGCCTCACGTGTTCCAGTATTTCTACGGAATCCAAACTGATCTTCCCCGAGATCGGCTTCTACCAGTTTTTCCATTCGTCTGTAAAGAATTCGTGTTAGTATTTTGCAGCTGTGACTTATTAAACTGATTGTTCGGTAATTTTCACATCTGTCAACACCTGCTTTCTTTGGGATTGGAATTATTATATTCTTCTTGAAGTCCGAGGGAATTTCGCCTGTCTCATACATCTTGCTCACAAGATGGTAGAGTTTTGTCAGGACTGGCTCTCCCAAAGCCGTCAGTAGTTCCAATGGAATGTTGTCTACTCCGGGGGCCTTGTTTCGACTCAGGTCTTTCAGTGCTCTGTCAAACTCTTCACGCAGTATCGTATCTCCCATTTCATCTTCATCTACATCCTCTTCCATTTCCATAATATTGTCCTCAAGTACATCGCCCTTGTATAGACCCTCGATGTACTCCTTCCACCTTTCTGCTTTCCCTTCTTTGCTTAGAACTGGGTTTCCATCTGAGCTCTTGATTTTCATACAAGTTGTTCTCTGTTCTCAAAAGGTCATTTTAATTTTCCTGTAGGCAGTATCTATCTTACCCCTAGTGAGATAAGCCTCTACATCTTTACATTTGTCCTCTAGCCAGCCCTGCTTACCATTTTGCATTTCCTGTCGATCTCATTTTTGAGACGTTTGTATTCCTTTTTGCCTGCTTCATTTACTGCATTTTTATATTTTCTCCTTTCATCAATTAAATTCAATATTTCTTCTGTTACCCAAGGATTTCTACTAGCCCTCGTCTTTTTACCTACTTGATACTCTGCTGCCTTCACTATTTCATCCCTCAAAGCTACCCATTCTTCTTCTACTGTATTTCTTTCCCCCAGTCCTGTCAATTGTTCCCTTATGCTCTCCCTGAAACCCTGTACAACCTCTGGTTTAGTCAGTTTATCCAGGTCCCATCTCCTTAAGTTCCCACCTTTTTGCAGTTTCTTCAGTTTTAATCTACAGGTCATAACCAATAGATTGTGGTCAGAATCCGTATCTGCCCCTGGAAATGTCTTACAATGTAAAACCTGGTTCCTAAATCTCTGTCTTACCATTATATAATCTATCTGATACCTTTTAGTATCTCCAGGATTCTTCCATGTATACAACCTTCTTTCATGATTCTTAAACCAAGTGTTAGCTATGATTAAGTAGTGCTCTGTGCAAAATTCTACCAGGCGGCTTCCTCTTTGATTTCTTAGCCCCAATCCATATTCACCTACTACGTTTCGTTCTCTCCATTTTCCTACTATTACATATACTATTACATATATTTCCTACTATTACATATATCACAAAATTCACATTGCGTGAAACATAGTTCAGGAGATATTACGTCATAAACATTGAGATGCGTGAGAAACTGCAGTGTAACGCATGACGTTTTCTTTACAGACAAAACTATTCACAACACATTTTCCAAACGTATTTAAAAAACAAGAATATAAATCCAATGCCGTATTCCAGTGGAACGTTGTGTCAAAATTTCAAATCAACCGGTCAAGAACTTTTCGAGATTTGCTGTTAAGAACACACAGATAAAAATTTTTTAATGTTTCTAATCGCATCCCAGTGATTGCAACAGATCTGCCGTTCGAGTTCACCCATTGCAATGAGCAACTGCAATGAACATTAACGAGGGCAGGGACAATCACTACTAGAGTGTGAACTAAATTTGGAAAACCCATGCATCTCACATGGACAACAGTACATTGCTTGCTCACGCACTGGAAAACCGTATGTCATAATAACCGATCACACATGTCCAGCTCGCGCCCAGGACCGAGCATCGGACGAGTGCTGGCGGTGCCGCAGTCCGTTCCCCTGCGGGAACCACAGGTAACAGAGGCTCGTACGCGTTTCTGTTGTTCCCTGTAATGGCTCAGAAGTGGTGTATCTGTTTCTGTTTGTGAAAGTTGTAAAATACATTCGCTAATTTTTGTAATAGTGAATTAGGACTTATAGCATTTGCTTCGGAGGAAAAAGAAAAAGAAGCATGGCAAGAAGCGAAGAAATACGAGGCGGTACCCAAAAATAAAAACCGGAATAACGTTGCCATGGGCGGAGCTTGTGTAGTTCGCATTTCTGCCGCTAGGCGTGTATAACAACTCATTGCCAGCTCAGTGCCGCCTGTCTTTTCGACCTGGTTGGTTCTTTCGTCTGCAGGGGAGTTTTGTTCTTGTTTCGTTTTTTATGATGGCAAGTTTAAGTGAACAACGTGCAGCTGTGAAATTTTGTTTTCTACTCGTTAAAAATGCTGCTGAAACTATTTTAGTGCTGAAAACAGCTTGCCAAGATGGTGCTATGGCAAAAACTTAAGTGTACGAGTGGTTTGCTCGGTTTAAAAATGGCGACATGTCGATTGATGACAAACCTCGTTCTGGACATCATTCAACTGCACAAATCGGCGAAAACATTGAAAAATTTTTAGAGCTTGTGCTCACAGACCATCGACAGACAATTGATCAACTGTCAGAGATTAGTGGGTTATCTTACAGGTCAGTTCAGTGAATTTTAACAGAAGATTTGGGAATGAAAAGAGTTGCTGCCAAGTTGGTTCCTTGCACCTGCCCACGCAGCCTTCTCTGTTACACAGGTTTTGGTTAATAATGGCATGGTTCTGTTGCCCCACGCATCTTACTCCCCTATCCCTGCTCTGAGCGACTTTTTCGTATTTTCATGCGAGAAAAAGGGGCATGAAAGGACACCAGTTTGACAACGCTGAAGAAGTCAAGGAAAAAACGAGTGATGAGCTGTCAGCCAATTCTAAGAATGACTACAAAAATCTTTCGAACAGTGTAAGCACTGGTAGATAGTTGTAATGGAGAGTATTTGGAAGTAGATATGGTTGTTTTGCAAGCAATTTGAAAGTATATAGCTTTTAAAACATAATTCCGGTTCTTTTGGGTACCCCATGGTATGTGCATTCACAGTGCCTGGAAAACAAGACGAGTACAGGGAAAATCATTGGAAAATAATACGCTTACCATAAAAATGGTTCAAATGGCTCTGAGCACTATGGGACTTAACTTCTGAGGTCCTCAGTCCCCTAGAACTTAGAACTACTTAAACCTAACTAACCTAAGGGCATCACC
Source organism: Schistocerca nitens (assembly GCF_023898315.1). Taxonomy (NCBI): domain Eukaryota; kingdom Metazoa; phylum Arthropoda; class Insecta; order Orthoptera; family Acrididae; genus Schistocerca; species Schistocerca nitens. The sequence continues at coordinate 57,802,746 of NC_064617.1, forward strand.
CACGTCCATGCCCGAGGCAGGATTCGAACCTGCGACAGTAGCGACGCTTAGCATACGAAAGGCTAAAACTTTAACAGGAACTGATGTTGAACTTCCAATGGTAATAGTAGGCGATGTCGCTTTTCCTCTCAAAACGTATCTGACGAGACCATGTTCTGACAGGGGCTTAACGAATGACAAGTCTATATTCAATTATCGTTTAAGTCGAGCAAGAAAGACATTCGAAAACGCATTCGGCATTTTGCAACAGAAATTTCGAATATTTAGAAGAATTCTTCAGAGAGATCCGAAAACAATTACTGTGATGACAGCATGTGTCGTACAACTTTATTCGAAACGTTGATGATTATACGGTGCCCGCACAGAAAATCGATCAAAAGGAAACTGCTGAAAGATTCGAAAAATCATCAAATGTTCGAAACCTGTCTCGAACCAGCAACGTTTGCTGTACGAAACCAACTAAAAAGCTTTCAGAATTCTACGCAAGGGAGTGCAGAATAATAACACATCAGCCATGCGAAGTGGCTGCGTGGTTTGAGGCGTTATGTCAGAGACTGTGCGGCCGGAGGTTCGAGTCGTCCCTTGGGCATCGGTGTGTGTGTTGTTCTTACCATAAGTTAGTTTAAGTAGTGTGTAAGTCTAGGGACCGATGATCTAAGCAGTTTGGTCCCTTAGGAATTCACACACATTTGAACATTTTGAATAACACGTCGCCTTGGAATATAGCGATCATAAAGCAAAAACTTCAATTTTTTTTGCAAAATAAAAAGTAAATAAAAGTACTTCTGGTATTAAAAGTTGTGAAATTTTTATCTTACCTTTCACTTGCAAATCTGTTGCAGTTTTCTTCCAGACTCTGTCTTCGTACTTTGGATTCCGGTATTTTTCATTCGTCTAGTCGTACAGCACAGGAAACTTAGAACTTCTTCTGTTAGTCTTCCCACATCCATTTTTTGTAGCCTACACAAAACAGTCTTGCACAGTTACACAGTCTACAAAACAATTTTACCGCCGCGTCGTCCGTCACGTGAAAAATTAAAGAGAACAAATTCCGCCCGGCACGTTCTCCACCCGGACCGCTAGATTTATTTTAATGGAATATTTCCTCCACCGAGTAACGGCGATAATCCCACGTGTCTCGGCACGAATAGGCGCAGATTTGTGTTATCGAACCGTTATTCGTGTAAACACCGGACTGAAAAACCAAAAATATTATGTATTCAAAAGAACTTCAATAAAGAGATTATAAAACCAAACATTTTTTTTTCTTTCCATGGCATTGCAACGCATGTCGTGTACAGCTAGTTTTGTATGAAAATCGATTAGAGAATTTATATTAAATTTCGTTGTTAGAACGGAATAAAATGCAGCAAAGATATAGAAATGTTAAATATTGCTTTTGGCAAGTCTGTTATGAGCAAAAAATTATTTACGATTGGTATAAGCGTTCCAAAAAAAGGCAGTGATGACGGAGATGACGAGCGCCCTGGATGCCCCGCCACATCATAAACCGATGAAATTGTGGAACACATTAAACAAATAATTATGAACGAGTCTCGAATCGCAATCAGAGAAGTCGCTGATGGTGTTGGCATATCATTTGGCTCATGCCACTAAGTTTTTCAGATATTTTGGGAATGAAACATGTCAGAGCAAAATTCGTTTCAAAACTGTTGAATTCCGAACGAAAACAGCAGTGAATGCAAGTTGCACAGGAGTTGACAGATTCAACTACTGAAATACACTGAAGAGACAAAGAAACCGGCACACCTGCCTGATACTGTGTAGGGGCCCTGCGAGCACGCAGAGTGTGACAACACGCCGTGGCATGGATTCGACTGTCTGAAGTAGTGCTGGAAGTAAATGACACCATGAATCCTGCAGGGCTGTCCATAAATCTGTAAGAGTACGACTGGGTGGAGATCTTTTCTGAACAGCACGTTGCAAGGCATCCTAGATACGCTCAAAAATTTTCATGTCTGGGGAATTTGGTGGCCATAGGAAGTGTTTAATCTCAGAAGAGAGTTCCTGGAGCCACTTCGTAGTAATTCTGGACGTATGCGGTGTCGCATTGTCCTGTTAGAATATCCCAAGTCCGTCGAATTGCACAACGGACATGAATGGATGCAGGTGATCAGACAGGACGCTTACACACCTGTCACCTGTCAGAGTCGTGTCTAGACTTATCAAGGGTCCCATATCACTCCAACTACACATGCTCCACGCCATTACAGAGCCTCCATGAGCTTGAACAGTCCACTGCTGACATGCAGGGTCCATGGATTAATGAGGTTGTCTCCATACTCCTACACGTCCACACACTCGATACAATTTGAAACGAGACTCGTCCGACCAGGCAATGTGTTTCCTGTCATCAACAGTCCAATGTCGGTGTTGTCGGGGGGCCAGGTGAGGCGTAAAGGTTTGTGTCATGGAGGCATCAAGGGTACACGAGTGAGCCGTCAGCTTCGAAAACCCATATCGATGATGTTTCGTCGAATGATCCACACGCTGGCACTTGTTGATGGCCCAGCATTGAAATCTGCAGCAATTTGCAGAAGGGTAGCACTTCTGTCACGTTGAACGTTCTTGCAGGATCTTTTTCAGGAAGCAGCGATGTTGGAGAGTTGAGGTTTTTACCGGATGCCTGATATTCACGGTACACTCGTAAAATGGAACTCCGGGAAAATCGCTACCTCGGAGACGCTGTGACCCATCGCTCGTGCGCCGACTATAAGGCCGGTTGCACACGCGGCGGATTTTTCCGCAGCGGTCAATTGACCGTCGCCGCCGTTCCCGCAGTGGTGCACAGGAGTAAGTCAGAGCTTGCACATTAAGCGGAAGAAAAAACGAGCGGTAATTCTGCCGTCGGCGGTAGCTGTGTGACCGCCGGCTGCCACTGGCGCCAACGGCAATTCTACCGCCACGGCCAAAGTGGTGGCGCACTTAACCAAATGCACGCTTACACACGTGGCGGTTTTTCTACCGTCGACAGCTGTTTTGTTCAGTGTGAATAGAGTCGAGTCGTGGTGTTCACAGTTGTTAACTGGTTTCTTCTTTCAGACATGCGTATGAGTAATCTAGACACAGATAATGAAATTTTAATTTCATTAATTCAAGAAAGGCCTGTTCTGTGGGACAAAACCCTCAACACATACAAAGACCGAGATTTCACATTGCAGGCGTTTCCTGACTTAATATTTTTTTTATTATCGTGATAACCATGGTGAGCTATTATTAACAAATGTTTTATTTTAAAAAAAGCGAGCATTATTGAAAAACAGTAACAAGATCACATTTTTAAAAAGTATTATTATTTTTGCAACTTACTTCTAGCAATACAATAACGAAAAATAAGTCGTGTACTGGAATACTCGTGTTCAATGTGAAGGCGGCCTATTCTACAGTTATATGTTCTCGACATCATGCCGTTCGGAATGCCCTAATATTATGGACTTCTGCCAGGAAACGCTTCCTACACTTGAAACAAAATATTTACAGTGTCTCTCACACTGTTTGCTTTCAGGCCTCCTATTACAGTATTTTCTGCCTGAATATCTTCCAGCCCTATAATTGACGTTGTATCCTCAACAATGTATTCATCTCTATCGCTAACATAATTATGAAGAATAATGCACACTTTAACAATGTCATTGGAAAAATGTGGTTGGACATTGGAGTATTCTCCATTTGTTAGTACGAATGCCGAAAGCACATTCTATGTACCTCCTTGCTCGGCGCAATCGATAGTTGAAGATTCGTTTGTCGATTGTTAAATGTGTTCCAGAATAAGGCCTTAACAGATGTTTATGTAGCCCAAATGCTGCATCACGAACAAAAAAATGTGGCACTTTCGAACTTTCTGTGCCTCGTAGGCGCTACTCACCAGCTAGAATTTTTGAACTGCTTTCAACAGATTTCCACAGCTGAGTCTGTTTAAAAATCGATGAGTCACAATCTTTTCCATAGCTACCAACATGCACATAAACAAATCGGTACTTCGTATCTGCAATGCCCATAAACACAACTGAGTAGTAGTCTTTATAATTAAAATACATAGATCCACTTTCTATTGGACTCACAATGCGGACATGTTTTCCATCTACTGCCCCAATGCAATGAGGAAAGTTTGCTGTGTGCGTAAATCCATTTGCTACTGACTGCCACATTTCATTTGTAAGGGGAGGCATGGACTCGCTTTGCATAACATTCCACAGTGCTCGACAAACGTCTCTATCACTCTAGCGGCTGAGATTCCTACGCTGAAGGAATAATGAAGGTCGGTGAAAGTACACCCACTTGCTAGATATCTGAAAAAAAATTATTTAAAATGTGAAGCGTTAACGTATTATTATTCACAATTTTTTTGTAATGTAAAATAACTATTGTGTATTTTATCGTAGTTAATGTAGGCGTTAATTGTTTTCATTTTTAGGTAAGGAAGTGATAAAACGATGGAAAAATTTACGTGACGCCTTCACCAAGGCAGAAAAAAGGGCAAAAGAAAGCAAAATGAGTGTCTCACAAGCTACAAAAAAAATGTACATATTTCATGACGAACTCCAGTTTCTTAAAAAAGTATACGAAACAACGGAGACTACAGAAAGTTTCAGCGTAGAAGAAAAGAACAAGGATGAAACTGATCCCCCTTCGCAACCTCGTCAGAACACAGAACATAAAGTAAACGTAAGAATTGGAACAAAGGAAAAACCTCTGTCCACCACTCGATCTCGAAAGAAGTACAAGAAAATGGACGAAATAACCAACAACAGACCAATCCACTGCCACCTCAACAACATTTCACTGCTATCACTTCACAGTACTCACAACCACCACATGTCCTATATTATGCCCCACCAATGATTCCCTCAGTTTCAACTCAAAATGCACCATCCCAGACAGGGTGAACGCTGATTTCATGACTTTGCCTTTGTATCCCTCACAAGTTCTACATCTCTCAAATTACGACCCACCATCGATTCCCTCGGTGTCTGCCGTAGATGAACTACCTACACCACCTTCCCAATCCACAAAGGAAAAAAAAATCTGCAGCTGAACATTATGAAAATTTTCCTGTGAGTGTTGAAGGAGATTTTGAAAGTAGTTCTTCAGTAAATTCGAATTCGTCCACTACAATGGACATCAATTTCTAATGCTATATTATGTACTAATGTGTGTTTATTTACTTAAAGTTTTGATAATGTAGGTATCTTTCTTCGGAATTTTATCAATAAATACCGTTACTTTAAAACTAGTTTGAAAATTATTATCCCAAACTTACCTCAGTGTTATTGCCAGCATTTCTACAGGCTGAATACAATTCCTCATTTTTGTATTTTTCCGCTGAACAGTATCTTTCAACCGCCCATGGAGCCTGTCAGAGGAAGACACCGACATTCTGAAATAATTGAAGAATTTCGTGCCATCCTGCCTCAACTCTTCAAACAACGCGTAGAAAGCTTCAGCCTCCCTTCTTCTTTCATTAATTGGATGAACCCAGATTAATCGATTATTTCTTCTCCTTTTCATTCGTAATAACAATAAACTTATAATTCGCACTCGGTTCATTTCAGACGACACCGTGTGCTTAAAAGCAACAAATACTTCAAATAAAGTAGTAAACTTGTGTGAACTGGTTTGATCATGAACGAGCACTGCCAGTAAAAAACTGTCTCACTCGTTTAGATGCCCAAGCGTACAGCAAAGCGAATAGCCTGCAACACAGTAAGCTGCTGACGACAGAGATTTTACCGCCGTGTGTGTAAACGCTAGAGTTCTGCGAGCGGCGACTGTCAACTGACCGCGGCGGAAAAAATCCGCCGTGTGTGCAACCGGCCTAACACCACGTTCGAACTCAGGCAAATCTTGATAAGCTGCCATTGTAGCAGCAGTAACCAATCTAACAACTGCGCCAGGCACTTGTCTTATATAGGCCTTGCCAACCCCAGCGCTGCATTCTGCCTGGTTACATATCACTGTATTGGAATACGCATGCGCTGCAGTCATGGACTGTGCGACTGGTCCCGGCGGAGGTTCGAGTCCTCCCTCGGGCATGGGTGTGTGTGTTTGTCCTTAGGATAATTTAGGTTAAGTAGTGTGTAAGCTTAGGGACTGATGACCTTAGCAGTTAAGTCCCATAAGGTTTCACACACATTTGAACACATTTTTTTGAATACGCATGCGTACACCAGTTTCTTTGGCGCTTCAGTGTATTTCGATAACGGGTGATGATATACGGGTTTACGGATCTGATGTCGAAACTGAGGCACGGTCGCCGTGCCCGAAAAATCCTGACAAGTGCGGTAAAGTGTGAAAGTTTTGCTTTCTGTGTTCTTTTATTTTGACAGCGTATGGCACTACGAATTCTTGTCACAGTGTCGAACAATTAATAACGTACAATTTCGACGCCGTTTCTGTGAAACAATCAGAAAAAAACTGTCGTAATTGTGGCAAAGAAATTCATGGCTTTTGTTTCACGATAATGCACATGCCCACGTTTCGTTATATGTTCGTGAATTTTTTGCCAAAAGGAAGGTTGTAATGACGCCCCGGCCTCCATATTCACCAGGTATGACCCCACGTCGCATTCGTCTGACCCCAAAAGTAAAGAAAACCTTAAAGGACTGCCGTTTTACAAGCACAGATGACCTTAAAAACTCATCGTTTTCAAAAAAGGTCGTCAAACAGACGCACAAAGGTATAGCTGTATAGCTCTGACGTCGGTCGGCTGTAGAATTTTGAAACATGGTTTATAGTCGCCTAATACGAAATTTCTGGAGACTGAAAATCTCTTCTGCAGATATCAATATGGGTTTCAAAAACAACTATCTTGTGAGATGCAGCTCACTCTATCCACCAGACATCGAGTATGCGAAGAATCTTGTCTCTCTTCTGGCAGCACCGTACCGTAGGTGTCTGGAGGAGCGAAATGTTCCGGACGATTGGAAAAAAAGCACAGGTTATTCCCGTTTTCGAGGTTTGTCGAACAGACGCATAAAACTATACGCCTATATCTCTGATGTCTGCCAGTTGTAAACTTCTGGAACATGTTTTATGCCCGCGTATTATGGCATTTGTGGAGACCGAAAATCTCTTTATGTGTAGGCATCAACATGGGTCCGGAAACAGTGATGGTGTGAAACCCAGCTCGCTGCACCCGTCCGCGAGACAGGGGACGCAGCAGATAGCGGTTCCCAGGTTGATGACGTCTTCCTTGACTTCCGGAAGGCATTCGGTACAGTACCGAGCCGCCGCCTAATGAACAAATCACGAATGTACGGAATATTAGACAACTTGTGTTGCTGGACTTAGTTTCTAGCAAACAGAACATAGCATATCATTCTCAATAGGGGCCGGCCGGTGCGGCCGAGCGGTTCTAGGCGCTCGGCCATGGATGTGTGTGATGTCCTTAGATTAGTTAGGTTTAAGTAGTTCTAAGTTCTAGGGGACTGATGACCTCAGAAGTTGTGTCCCATAGTGCTCAGAGCCATTTGAACCATTCTCAATAGAGGAAAATCTTCAGGTGTAAAAGTAACTTCTGGCATGCCCTAAGGGAATTCTACAGAAACATTGCTTTCAGAATATATACGGGATCTGATAAAAAAGTAACAGGATTTTTTTTAATTTCGCGGGCTTTATACATCCGATTTTCAAAAGTTTTTTTTTTTAACTCGTAGCTAGACATGTTCGTGAACTATGTTCGTATTGTCAGCTGTTCTTAATATTTAGTTTATTTTTGACTGTCGAAAAGATTATACATGTTTTCGAGTGACCGGCGAAAAAGATCGATCAAACAATTTGTATTAAATGTCACCTGAAAAATCGAATAACGTGCAGCATCGCATTAGAAATGCTGACTGTGGCTTTTGGGGAATCTACTATTAGTTATACACGAGTTTACAAGTGGGGAGAACATTTCGGAGACGGTTGGGAAGCCAATGAAGACGACGACCGCCCTGGAAGTCGTAGCACGTCAATTATTGACGAGAATGTGGAAGAAATAAACGTAATGGCTCTGGAAAATCGCCGAATCACCATCAGAGAGGTTGCTGACGATGTCGGTCTATCCTTTGGCTACGCCAAGCAAATTTTTCCGAATGTTTTGGGCATGAAACGTGTAGCAGCAAAGATTGTTCCGAAATTGTTGAATTTCGATAAAAAGCGACGTCGCGTAGACATGGGTCAGGAATTGCTGAATGAAGTCGACAACGATCCAGAACTGCTAAAGAAGTTTGTAACACGAGACGAAAAATGGGTATACGGGTACGACGTCGAAACCAAGGTCCAAGGCTTGAAGAGACAATACCGAAAAAACTTCGACAAGTTCGATCACATGAGAAGGCTCTCCTCGCTGTTTTCTTGAATTGCAATGGGGCATTCCATCATGAATTCCTGCCTTATGGTCGTATGGTCAGCAAGGAACACCACCCGAAGTCTTTTGCCGTTAGCGTGAAACAGTCCGAAGAAAACGACCAGAATAGTGGCAAAACCAGTCGTGGAAATTGCATCACGATAGTATTGGCGCTCACACCTAAATGCTTGTTCGTGGTTTTCTTTGGCAAAAAACAAACCCGTTATGTTGGCTCAGCCACCTTATTCGCCGGACATCGTCCCCTCCGACTTCTTTCTATTCGCGGGTCTGAACTGAACCATGAAAGGACGTCGTTTTGCCACCACTGATGAGATAAAAACAAAATCGCTGAAGGAACTAAACACCATAACGTAAAATGAGTTCCAGAAGTGCTTCCAAGATTAGTACAAATGAATCAAATCTGAGGCAGATTACTTGAAGGAGACAAAGTTGAAGCTGATGAATAAATAATAATTCTTCCAGAAAACAAAAATTCCCATTTCTCAAGAAACGTAATCCAGCCACAAAGGAGTAGCTTACAAAACCCTCGTTCGACCAGTACTCAAATACTGTTCACCAGTCTGGAATTTGTATCAGATAGGTTTAATAAAGGAAATAGAGAAGATCCATAGAAGAGCACCACGTTTCGTCACAGATTAATTTAGTAAGCGCGAAAGAGTCATCGAGATGCTCAGCCAAATCAAGTGGCAGACGATGCAAGAGAGACGTTCTGCATTGCGGTGTGGCTTACCGTTAATATACCGAGAGTGTATATTCCAAGAAGAGTCAACCAATACATCGCTTTCTCCTACATATACTTACCGAAAAGAGCATGAAGACAAAATTAGAGTGTTTACCAACAATCGTTCTTCCTGCGAATCGCACTGGACTCGCATTCGGGAGGACGACGGTTCAATCCTGCGTCCGGCCATCCTGATTTAGGTTTTCTATGATTTCCCTAAATCGCTCCGGGCAAATGCCGGGATAGTTCCTTTGAAAGGGCACGGCCGACTTCCTTCCCCGTCCTTTCCTAATCCGATGAGACCGATGACCCCGCTGTCTGGTCTCCTCCCCCAAAACAACCCAACCCTGTGAATCACTTGCTGAAGGAACAGGAAAAGGGGAAGGTGAAAGTGGTACATAAAGCACCCTCCACCAGACACCGTAATTTTGCTTGCGGAGTAAAGATGTATATGCAGATGTAGTTGTAGATGTAAATGTAGATCGCTGAGAGAGCTGAAACTTGTCGCAAAGAGTTAATTCACGAAGTATTTCAGGGATTGGAAAAAGCTCTGGCATTAAGTGTATAATACCATTTTGAAGGGCAGAGCATTGATGTAGATGAATAAATAAAATTATTTCCAAAAAACAAAAATTCTCATTATTTTTTGAACGCACTCGAAAATCTCTGCTATTAGAGTATCCATTCAAAAGTGCTACAATATTGGCTCGAATGCGAAATGTCCTGGAGAAGACAGATGTAGATCTCAATGTAGAGTAGATCCTGGAGAGAACAGATGTAGATGTAAATGTAGATCACTAAGAGAGCTGAAACCTGTCGCAAAGAGTGAATTCAAGAAGTATTTCAGGTATTAGAAAAAGCTCTGGCATTAAGTGTACAATACCATTTTGAAGGGAAGACCATTGATGTAGATGCATAAATAAAATTCTTTCCAAAAAACAAAAATCCTCATTATTTTTTGAACGCACTCGAAAATCACTGCTATTAGACTATCCATTCAAAAGTGCTACAATAATTGGCTCGAATGCGAAATGTCCTGGAGAGGACATCTGGTATCGACAAACACTGAAGATGGCGTCACGCCCCGCTTCCTCGTTTTCAGCAACCTTTACACGCTCATCCTGCTTCCGTCGTGCCGGCAGCTGAGTCATTCCTCTCTCGTTCGAGTTAACAGAGGCCACTTTGGCAATCATCGAAAGCTGCCACACGCTCTCCTAGGACCGTCCAACCACATGAATCTTCACTTCGTAATGTGACCCCAGTTTGTTTGTCATATATGACACAAATAAAGTTTGATATAAAATCAGTTGCACGTTTCTCTGAAAGCTATTTGTAAGTACACAGCGCAGCAGTCGCTACACTGCGAAGTGTTGCACGTTAACGTGATTAAACATAACGCTTGATAAATATATGAATAACATTTACCAGTATGTAAGACTTAACAACTTCTAACGCGATTTTGCCTTCCCTGTGTTGCAAAAATTTCCCGCAGGAAATTTCACAAACCCGGTTCAGTAATTACCACAGAAAATAGGAACTGCACAGGAAGACGACAGACTATGTTCTGTTAAAGGTAATTAACAATATGTTAAAAGAACCGAACACCATCTGTGAGAAATATTGAAAGAAGATAAATGTGAACAATAGTAACGTAATAACGATTTTTACCAGGCAATAAAGCAAGATGAAAGCGAAAATTTGTGATGAGTTATTGGAACAAGTTGTTAACTTCAGGTACGTAGGATTCAAAATTACCAGTAATATGACAAGTAATCAAGAAATACAAGCAAAGACAGCTATTGCGAAAGAAACATTTTACAGAAGGAGGAGTATTTTTGAGCGACAAAGGCAAATCGAAGTGTATTTTTATCCACTGATTTTTATCTAATGTTATTTGGAATGATGTTAACCGCTCCGCTGCCTTACGAATATTCCAACCCGAATGTTCTACCAGTCTCCAAGTAACTGCTAGAGAAAAATAATTAAGCTATTATAACAGTGTACATGTTTTTAACTTATCATAACACTGGTGAACGAATAAACGTCGTGTTTCCTCCTCTTTCTTGCTACATAAATTATCCATAACTGGAAACTGTAAGAACAGCACACAGCACAAAACAATAAACGGTAGCACTTCATTAAATTATCTGCAAGTAAGAACTGACCTAATTAACAAAACAACAACTAAACCCAAGTAATGCCAACAACGTACAGTGGTTGCTCTTGGCTAAAGCAGGTAGGAGATAGCCAATAGTGCTATTGATATATCGTCAGTTTGTCTATCGATGGCCTTAAGTGTATCCATAGTGAGTGTCCCCTTTTCATCGTATGACTGAAAACTGAAATATACGGGGCGATTAAAAAGATTTCTGTTTGAAGACCGTACAGGCCAGAATCTACTAGGGCTGTTCAATAAAGAATTACCATAATTTTTTATGGTCATAATTTCTCGCGCTAACATTTAATCTTATGATATTCTGTTAGCTTAATGTGCAACAAACACGCCGTAGTAGTTTCATTGTTGAGACTCCTGGTTCCCGCCTGTGAGAGGCAGGCAGGATCAGACAAGTTCAGTATCGCCTACCGCTGCAATGGAGGTAACACGCGAGTAACAATTTGCGGCTTTGAAATTCTGCTTTCATCTCAACAAATGTTCAGCTGAGGCCTATACAATGTTGCAGGAGGCCTATGGAGAGGCTGTGCTTCCCTACAGCACAGCTCGAAGGTGGTTTAAAATGTTTAAAGAGGGAGACCATCAATTTCAAAGGAAGTTGGACGCGGTGCTCCAGTTACTGCTCTTTTGGCAGAAAACATCAACACTGCTGCTGTCATTGTGAGAGAGGATTGACGAATTACCTTAAGATCACTTTTGAAATACTGAACATTTCATTGGGTGCCACCCACACGTTGTTGACAGAAATATTACACATGACATATGTTTGTGCGTGATTGGTTCCAAGACTGTGGAAAACCCAAACAAAAGGAAATCCGCGAGCAGGTCTGCATGCATTTAAAGTTGATGTTACTGCAAGATGTGGAGTTTCTTTCAAATGTAATGATTGCTGATAAAACATAGCACATCATTTTCATCCTGAGAGCAAACAGCAAAGCTCCGTGCAGAAATCTCCTTCATCACCAACCCCCAAAAAAGCAAAAGTGGTTGCTTCTGCTGGGAAAGTTATGGTCATCTCATTCTTTGATGTTCATGGAATGGTTTATCAGCATGTTGTACCTGCACACTCATCAGTAACTGGACAATACTACAGGGATGTCCTGAAACCATTGCAAGTCCATATCAGGCACATTTCCGTGAAGCAGGCTGGATGCTGCACCACAATAATGCGCGGCCGCATATTGCCAATGTTGTTGCTGAATATCTTGCAAACATCGACATTAAGTGCATCCCTCACCCTGTCTGGATTTAGCCCCATGTGACTTTTTTCTATTTCCTGACATGAAGAAACGCCTTCGTGGGAGGCATTATCAACAATCAGAAGCAGTGGTGAAGGCTGCGGAGACGATTTTGAAGAAAATTATTTTCAGCATGTATTTGAAGACTGACAGAAACACTGGTACAAGTGTACCGCATTCATGGGAGACTACTTTGAGAAGGATCATCAAAATTATGAGGATGAGTAAAGGTATGTTGTAAAAAATTATGATCATTTTTTATTGAACAGCCCTCGTATATGCGATTCAGGAAAAGTCGCCGTGATACCTGAGGCAATCATCCCATCTACGCGCCAGGCCGAAGATACTACTTTGCTAAAACACTGTGCCCTGCCGTGTGAAGAAGTCCGAAACTGCCTGCCGCACATCCTTGACAGGAATCGTCTACCCTTCGAGGCCTTGTTTGAGGAACCGAAGGCGTGATAATCGATGGGAGGGGATCAGGACTAAGTGGCAGGTGCTCAGGTGTCAGATGGCGTGACTTGTGCCGTACGACACTTGCGATATGGGGACTTGCGTTATCATGAAGCAGCAGCATCCCTTGTTGCATCATTTCACAACACTGGTTCCTGACAGACGCGCACCCCCATAGGCATCCTTTATTTTCTGATGGATGTCTACCTGTGTTTGGCCTTTGGCAGCCAAGAAAAGAATAACAGTACGTTGGTCCTATTTGGACACAAGAGGTGACAAAGTCTCTGTAGTTCCTATTACCGCAATAACAGCACGCACTTCGGTAAGACACAAATGGCACACTAATCCCTTGCCGATATGTCGGTGCTTATATACCCCCATCAGAGTCGCTCTGCGTTGCATATACGCTGCACCAACGCCCTCAAAACGAAAATTTTTGATAGCCCATTATCTCTTTCTATTTCACTACACGGCAATTAGATCGTGTATAATTTCATTTGGGTGATGGGGCAGGGATGGTCCAGACCCCCCTCTGGCTACGTTCTTGGCCTATATGACCATTCCATTTCATATTCTGCAAACTGTTAGACCCCCTACATCCATGTATTTGTATGAGTTAATTGATTCCAAATGTGGCTTAGGTATTGGTACTGTAGTCATAGGGTACCATGTGTGGGGCACACAACTGAACGACCATGTTTTTTCTATGAGATACAAGACAATTGCAATTTTTAAAATACAGAGTGTAATGGTTCTTTATTTACGTGACCATTACGGCACTCCAACCCCAGTTCTCGATACCAGCAATATCGTACTACTTTTCTGCGAAGTAACAGACATATTTTTGTGACAATATTCACATTTTGTTTTATTAATGTATAGGTACTCCGATGTATCGATATACTAAAGTTATATGGTTCTTGTGTATATTCATTTCTGTGAGACTGTCATAATCTTTGACTTACTTGTAACCGTTTTGGCCCGAATGCACACAGAGCAGTATTTGTTTCACTTTGCAGAAGTTAAGTTGTTATTTCGCTTTGTAGAAGAACAGTCAAGTCTTGCGTTTGGTTAAAGTGGAAACTAAATATATGAAGATTGATACAAAACTGTTTTCTTGATGACGTGACAATTAAGAAGAAGTATATGTGAATTTACAAGAAGTTTAATAAAAATGTGGATTGTGAACACCAAGTCAAAAATTATTTCTACCATACCATTGTTCTGATTTGGGATTGTTTGATCATTAAGAATTTCCTGGAAAACACATCTGGTAGGTCTTCAAATATTTCTAAAATACAGATCTGGACCTTCTAGCAGTCAAAGTAGAATCACCCTAGAATCAACAAGATGAGCCATAACAACTTCGACGAAATCTACGTGGGAATCCATTCAAGATAAGTGCCAAAATTAATGACTTTTTACAGTGACTTCATTATTTCCATTCTGACGATACCATCCACAGTCAATAACTTTGTTATTGCCCGATAAAGCGAACATATGCTGCGTGAGCAACATTATTAATCTGATTTCTAACCTACTTTGCAAGTGGTGGTATTGTTAGAAGAGGTTGCTTACAAAACGCTTTTATTGGCTATACTGGAACATTACTGAAGTTCGTGGGATCCATTTCAGAAAGAATGAAGATTCGAGTTTCAAGCCACATTGACAACGAGATCCTCAGAGACGGAGCACTAGCTCAGACAGGAAAAACACGGGGTATAAAATCGCCCCCGTCCTTTTGGAAGAAACCATCCTGGGATCCACTTTCATAACGCTTGATTCGAATTAGTCCAGTGCCTTAAAACAGTTCCACTTAGGAGGTCGAATAACTACACAAATCGAGTAATGCAAAGAAGGGCTGTGTGAATAGCCACATCAACGGAACAGTGTAACAGAATTGCTGAAAAACCTTGAGAGAGGACGAGTCGCTCTCTCACTAATCGCCATACTCAAGGGTACAATTTAATGTTGATTTTACACTGGAGACATCGTTTTGTGAGACGACAGAAGGTTATTAGCACGGGCAGGCACTGCTCGGAGCGTGTATGTTGTTAATGTATGTGGGGTCTTAATAGTGGCCCTCCTTCGAAATAGGCAGTTTGGTCATTTAACAGTAAATCTTGCAGTGGACGTTTGGGGCTTGAAAGCCACATGCAGGTATTAGGGAAGGAAACATCTCGAAGCACTTACTGAGGACAGATTGCTGGTCCCAAGCATTTCTTGCATCGGTGTGCAGACAATGCGTTTGGTTGAAGAGATGAAAAAACGACCTACCTGGACCTACCTGTTAACGCAGCTGTAGCCACAGCAGGGGTAGGGGTGCGACAGAAATGTAGGTCGCTCAGCCAAAGCGCTATGACAGTGTCATAAACGCCCTTTGTGAACAGGGGTGGCGGCCACAAAAAATGCGCTATTTTCCATGTTCACAGTGGTTTTGGATGCTATCAAGGGAGCCGTCAGGTGGTGTCGTCCCTCAGCCTGCAGAGTTTTTTTTGGAAAGCCTCAGGCGTTCGAAATAATTTTAGAAGAAATGCAACATTTACGACGGCTCTGAACGCATCTATTTTGACACATAAAAGCACTTCTCTTAGTTTAGCCGGAGCCCCTGGTCGGACACGCGGTAACCTTCGGGCCGTCCAAGTAATGATCTCCATGCTAAATGTGTTGTTCACTTTAAAACCATACGGAAACTCTAAACACGCTGCCTGAAGTGGCCTTGGGAAAAAAACAAGTCGGGATAACAATGTCTCCTTCCCTCTGTGTGCTAATTCTGAGTCAGCGATTGGCTGCTATTGAAAAGAGAAGCATATTGTTAACTTTTATTAGGATTGTCCAATGAGTAGAACAGTGGTGGTGGTGGTGTGTTGGGGCTTATGGGCGCTCAACATCGAGGTCATCAGCGCCCTGACGCACATTAAAAGAAACGAATGTGGACAGACCTAAGAAAACTAAAGCACACACTCAAAGAAAGCAGGAAAAGAAGGAAAATGCTACATAAGAAAGTAAAACCTAAGGAAAGGGGAAACATAGCAACAAGAATGTCACAGGAAATTGTTATTGGCTGGCCACTTACATAAAATATGGGCGAGCTTGTCACACAGTGAGCAAATTAAAATCCTCTCCCTAAAATCTTTGTAAAAACATTTGACAGGGCACAGAACTTTAAAACTTTAGCCACATTCGTCCGAGTGTTGCCTAAAAGAGATGGCAGGTCCGCTGGCAAGTCAGCCGCGACCCGCTGGTCAGAAAATAAAACGCAATCCAATAAAACGTGGCGCACAGTGACCTGGACGCCGCAAGCACCACACATTGGAGGGTCCTCTCGCCGGAGAAGGAAGCCGTGCGTCATAGGGCTGTGGCCTATTCGAAGCCGAGTGAGGAGAACCTCGTCCCGTCGATGGGGCTGAAAGGAAGTACACCGCACACGCGTTGTGGGCTTGACTATACGGAGCTTATTGTCAGTCACTTCCAGCCACTCATCCTCCCACCGACGCATGACCCGTGAGCTCAACAGCGAGGTGAGTGCGTGCAAGGGGATAGCACACTGAGATACTTGTGGGGCAAGACACGCCTCCTTGGCTGCGATATCTGCCCTTTCATTCCCAGCAATGCCAACATGCCCCGGAACCCAGCAGAAAGCTACAACTTTCCCCAGTCGCTGTAGTCGGAGGAGGGCATCCTGGATGGTCTGGACAATTTTGTCTGCCGCATACAAACGTTGCAATGAGTGAAGGGCACTGAGTGAATCGGAACAGACAAGAAATTTAGGAGAGGAAGAATGTCTCATGTGCTCCAGTGCCCGCAAGATCGCAAACAATTCTGCATCAAAGACAGTAAAAGTCTGAGGCAGTCGGACCTTGAGGACACGATATGGAAAAACAACTGAGCAACCAACAGAATCCCCTTGTTTCGACCCATCCGTAAAAACAGCTACATAGTCGTGGTGCTCAGATGAAATGGCAGAAAATGCTGCATTAAAAACGGTGGCAGGAGTGCAATCTCTCTTGTACTGCAATAAATCTAAAATCACTCCGGGCTTCTTCAGTAACCAGGGTGGCAGGCGGTTAAAACCTTGGATTTGGGGTTGTACAGACTCCACACCGAGGGACTCTAGTACACGCTGCACACGGATCCCAAACGGCAACGTAGCCAGGGGACGGAAAAAAGGCGGTCCAGAGGTGGATGGGCAACAAGATGGTGAGCAGGCGATCTGGGAGCTGCAAGAAACTTACAAGCCTGGCGCACCAGCAGGAGCTGCCGCCGGATGGTAAGTGGCGGTTCGCCAGCCTCAGCACAGAGGCTGGGTACGGGACTGGTCCGATAAGCACCCGTGGCCAGTCCGATCCCAGCATGGTGAACAGCGTCAAGGATCCGCAAATAAGATGGCCTCGCTGACCCATATACTGTGCACCCATAGTCCAGCCGTGAACGCACAAAAGCTCCATAAAACTGTAGGAGACGCGCCCTGTCCGCGCCCCAAGACCTGTGGCTGAGGCACTTGAGGATGTTCAGTGCCTTCAGCGTTCTGGCTTTCAAGTCACGTAGGTGTGGCAGCCATGACAACCTGGAGTCAAAAATTAGGCCCAGAAACCGCACTGTGTCTCTAAAACGTAGGACAGTATCCCCCATATGCAAGGCAGGCAAAGTAAAAAGATGACGAGAACGATTAAAATGAACACAAACACACTTTTCGGCAGAAAACCGAAAAGCCGTCTTTGCAGCCCACTCCTCTAACCGCCGCACTGTTAGCTGCAACTGACGGCTCACGGTTGCAACACTGGAGGAGGAACAGAAAACAGCAAAGTCGTCCACAAATAAGGAGCACTGTACTGGACTCCTCACTGTCGACGTTATACTGTTGATGGCTATGGCAAAGAGGGTAACGCTTAAAACACTGCCCTGGGGGACACCGTTCTCTTGCTCAAAGCGATCAGACAGTGTGTTACCAACGCGGGTCCGAAAAAACCGCTGAGACAGGAAAGACCGAATGAAAATGGGGAGGCGGCCACGAAAGCCCCATTGATGCATTTGTGCAAGAATACAGTGTCTCCAAGTAGTATCATATGCCTTACTGATATCAAAGACAGTAGAACAGATGAGTTAGAGGGGAGACATGGAGGTCGTGGAGTCTTGTGATTGGCAGAAAACCCTTGCCGGGACAGTTGCGGGAGTGCTTTTCGGGACTTTACCGAAGTTTCATGGAAAGTGAGGAGAGGCGAAACTTGGTCTTCTGATTCAATCTCTTGTCTGGAGAGGATTCAGGTCTTGACTTTGTTATGAGTGGGTTGCAATTGAAATATTTGGCCTGAGTGTGACTTCGCACTAGCACTGATCTTGACTGGGGAACCTGTGGTGAGGACTTAGCTGTACTGACGGGTTAGACCTCAGTCATCTAGGAAAACTGCCGGTGCTGAGACCAATCTTATTTGTGACAGGTCTGCCGCCTTGACGTTTGATCTCCTTGTACGCAGTGCTGTATAAGTGCATGAAATTTTTCCATGGTATGACAGGCGAAAGGGAGTGTCACACTCGAATCTGCCGAGACTTGAGGGCTCCATTTGAAAGTAATTGTGATCCGTCTAATAGATCACCATCTGCGACTTTGCCTTTTTAGTGCCAGGGAATTACTGGCGTCGCACATCGCTGCTCTGCAGATGCTTGAACCACGAGCATCACCTGAGACAGCGCTACACATAGAGAAAAGGGGTATTGTATTGTCACTCTGGCTTATTAGGGTAATGAGGATCACAATCTCACCACTTGTTCTCAGCTGCACCAACGAAGTATAACTTATGTGTAGAATAAATCGATCTGAGTCTATTAAGAGTTACATGATTTCAGATTGCGTTATACGTATTTTAAGCCAGATTAAATAGTTGTCAGACAAACCTTTGTCTTTCCCACCCAGGGGAGTGTTAAATGTTTGTTGCATATTTGTGCTGCCATCAGTGCATGTTTAATTCGGTTTTTATGCTTAACAAATATTTTTTCCTATTTTTAATCAATAAACTTGTGCCATAACTTTTATAAAAGATCAACCCCTTGTTGATATATCAATCATCCATCAACAATTGACTAAAATAATGACAGGGTCACCATTTAACTAACACTATTTCAGCATTCAAGTTTATTTAGGTCTTGATAAATGTGATAATCTCCAACGCAGATTAAAGACAACAAAGACAGTCAAAGAACAAAACCAATTTAGCAGTCATATGGGGCAGGGAGTCAAATGGAACGTTTACTAGTTACAGTGACTGCTGTCGGGGCGGTAACTCATAGTCACAAGTCGCCTTCGAAAACATATTGCAAGCTCAATGTAATCTTGCAATTTGGTGCCCACTCCCAGGATCCTGTATTGATTGCACCTTCTGTGACCGTCAGATGCAATTTCTCGTACAAGGTTTCTGCTTTCCCATGTTGAAATGCAGTTGGAGCACTGAGGTAAATCAGTTTCGCATAATCACAAGAATTGCTGGTGCTAAAAGCATTGATGATTTGTAAATTTTGTGTGTTATTTGTTTATGTTCTTATTCATTTGTTGTTGTGATTTTTGTGCTACTTGTTGATTGTTCCTAACAGAGAAAAGCGTTGTGTTAACATGTAGGGTGGCAGATTGTCTGTGGCTCTTGCATTTTATCGTAGGTTAGGGTTGCTTTTACTTGATATACGTTGTCAGGAAATTATAATTAGTGGCTCGCCAGAGCAAATTTCAGGGTAGAAGTGTGTGGCATTCCGAAGAGGAACAATAAAAATCTTTCGGAAGTAGAAACTTCAATGCATGCTCACTGGAAGCAAGACACGTTTAATCCAAAGTAGTGAGAATATTCGAATCTCGTTGCAGATGGGATTCAGTGTCAGACCGGTAGCACTCATCAAGAGAAATTTGCGGTGAATTCTCAATCGAATGTAGTAGCTGCCCTTGCGGATTTGCCAATCCTGGAATTTTCTGACTGTGACGAAGAAATGCAGTTAGACAACGACTGCGAAGGTGAAAGCCCAGTGGAGCGCCATACCGTTAGCGAGAGCAGCGGAGCAGACTTATCAACAAAACGTCACAGATCGATCGACTCGCGTTCGTCTAGTTCTCCAGGTATTAGCGGAGGATCTCGGTTTGAGGCTCTCATGTGATTCGTGCAGGAAGCGGAGCGGAAGAGACATGAAGCGTAGGAGAAGAGGCAGGGTAGAGAGAAGATAACCTCAATGGACGCGAAGAAGATGAATGAATTAGTCACCAAGGAGATGTAGGAGATACGGATGGTTGCTGAACAGCTGTGGAAGGAAGTTGCGGGTGGTAAGGAAGAGGTACAAAACGTCAACAAAACATCGACAGAGACGCGAGAGGTCGCGAACGAGGCAAAACGCGGCGTCATTGTGGCAAGCTTAGTAACCCAAGGTGCACGCAAGGACGCTTCGTTGGTTAAATAATAGGTAAAACAGGCCGAAACCGAAATGTGCAAAGCCAAAAAGGTACTACTACGCTCCCAAAACGGGGAAGAAGGATCGCTCATGAAGCGCAAGACAAAATTAGCGAGAACATGAAGCGCATCGAACAGATCGAGAACAAACAGCGAAAATATCAGAAGTTAAACAAAAGCAGACTCGGATAACCTAATAGCAAAACGAGCTAGCAAACGACATCCAGCAAACACGTCTGCGGGTTGCGCATTTAAAATCACGGTCTGGTGCGGCAGCACTACCGCTTGATCAGGGAAGGAGAGAAGAGAAGAGCGTGTATTACGACATTTCGATGGGCAACACGAGGCTACATCACCGGCACAAAGGCGAATGCCGCAGGACGACACACCAGCCGCCACAGGGCACACGGCAGAGCGCGCACCGGCGGAGACGCAAAGTAATGCAGAAACCGAACCAGAATACAATTGTGTACGTCTTCGGCGAACGGAAACATTACTCCGTGAACCCTGTGACACAGGAGGAGGCCTTAAAAGTGCACAAGGACTGTTTGGACATCGATTTACCGTGCGCTGCAGAAACGGGGGAAAATTCGTTCGCAGTAAATGTCGAACCACTTGACCACAAACATTTCTTAGCCATTTAAAATTTCTAAGTGTACAAAGAGAACAGCAATACATTAGATGCAAAAAGTTGGATAGCTCAGTACGACAAGTTGCTAGGGGAATCGTTGCCACGGAAATACAAGCTGGAATTTCTCCTGGGATATTTAGAGAGATCGAGCGCGGAACATATGTGCAGTATTGCTGAGAGCTGTCGCTCATGTAAAACGCGTCTCTGAAAACATGTTGGTCGCAAGACACGCAAGAAAGAATCGAGTAGCAGATTATGCTGGGCGAACACCTAGAAGCGTCAGGATTCTGCGAGTAGCTGATTAAGATGAATCGGTTTTTGAACCATCCTTACAGTACCAAGGAAATCACGAGGTACTGTTATGTCACATTACCTCTACACTACCAATAGCTCCTTATCGGAAGGTGCAACGATTCCACTGGCTCATTCAAGAGCACGATAAGCGAATTAAACATCGCCAACGAAGTAAAAAACGCAAGAGACAGGAATAGAAACAATGGCCGCGATAGGCAACGCTCGTCAGAAAGGAACGATAACAGACGAAATGGGGGAAATTATCGATCGCGGGAAAACAACAACTCGAACTATAGAAGGAGTAACCAGCCACCGCGGGAGAACAGAGGTAGACGAGACAATTACAAAGATAATTACAACGAACGGTAAAAAAGAAACTGGAGAGAACAACAAAATCCACACCAGTGCCAGTGGGGTACTGGAGAACCACAGCAGCAAAGATACAAGTGGCGCGTAACAACAGTCGATGGCAGCAAGAAAACCAACAAGATCATAATATCCGGATTAGGCCACCCAACCCGTCACAGGGGAAACGTAGCAGAAGTCTAAAAAGAAACTGACGCTCGGCTGCTGCGGTCATAGCTCAAAACAAGGCCACAGGAACTATCGGAACGAGCAATATCAACAGATTGGAATATGAAAATACAAGATTAGCTATTTACGCTAGTTCTGTTAGGTTAGAAACGATTTGTACAAAATGATTCAAATGGTTCTGAGCACTATGGGACTTAACATCTGTGGTCATCAGTCCCCTAGAACTTAGAACTACTTAAACCTAACTAACCTAAGGACATCACACACAACCATGCCCGAGGCAGGATTCGAACCTGTGACCGTAGCGGTCACGCGGAAGCGCCTAGAACCGCACGGCCACAACGGCCCGCCGATTTGTACATTTATCTTCAATGGAGATGAGAGGTGGCATGAGCCCCCTCTCATATTTCTATCTTACGATTCTCCTCTCTAGTTGCATGCGGTGGAGGGTTGCTATTCCTTCACACGTGGACTTCCCATGCAGCGTCTCTCGCCACCCGGGTGGTCCAGTGACAGGCTGGCTCTTCTGACTTTGAAAGGGTAGGCCGACAGGTGTGGGGGGTCGAGTGAATGCTTTCCGGACGCCGACATTGTCAGGAGACGCGCCCGCGGGAGCCGGAAGTGGCGGCTGGGCTGGAGGTTCCGTTGCTTCGCAGAAGCTTAGCGAAAACACTTTCTGGCGGGCTACCAGCGAGGTGTGGGAATGACTTATGTACCCAGGCAGCTGTGGCGGGAAAATTCCCGCGCTTTCTGTAAAATAGTAACTGTGATTGGCTTGCTCAGGGCATAGCTCCGTGACGTAGCAAAATCAGCACAGAAATTGGCGCCAAGAATCTCCATTGGTGGAATGGTAGTGCTCCGGCAATGGAGTGGAATTTCCGCCGGTTTTCGAGTTGCTGATTGGAACGTAACCACGGCCACTGTCGTGGGGGCGGGAATGTTGTGTGTTCGGCCTGTACGGGTGCTCTGGGTAGTCAGCAGTCGCCTTTCGGTCGAGGACGTTGAAGCAACCAGCCAACGGCTCCGGTACGCCAGATCGTGTCATGGCAGTCAAGAAGACAGTTTGGTAATGTATGTCCGCAGCACCGGCAGACAGGGATTTTCCTAGGTGATAATCAGAGCTCAGCAGAGCGCGCCTGTTCGTCTTTTTCTAACTTTGTTCTGTCTTGAGTAGCACCAATTACTGTTGGGTTAGCTGTGTGTCTCTCTTGAGATTTGAGTGGCAAGGAATTGGCTCCACATACCACTTCGTCTTAAACCTCACGATCTAGTTTAGGGACAACTTCACCTTTACAGTGTTTGTATGAATCTCCAATGTGAGCCAATTTGATGTATTATAAATATTTCCTGTGTTTCTTTTACTATTCTGTGTTTAGTCTTAATAAATCATATTGTTATTTTGGACAGAACTTTCATTCTGTTAATCGATAGAGCAACCCTATCATTCCTCACTATGCTAATGAAACCTTTGTTTATTTAACTTATTTATCAAATTAAATTATTGCAGGTGCCAAACTCTCTTCTACTCCACTGGCAGGGTTGATTAGAGTCAGTTCGCGTATTTTTTTTATCCTTGTGCAACAGCAAAAGTCGGAGTTAGAATAGGGGGGGGGGGCTTAGAGCATGATTTACATATGTGGATTCTAGTAGAATTTAGTGATAAATACACTGCTAGCCCCGGCACCTCGCAGAGAGGCAAATTCTAGGTGATATTGTGTAGTGCGGTCCACATTATTCGTTTATTGAGTTTCTGAAACTGATGTTTTTGTAATTGTCATTCATGAGTGGTGCGACTCCTTGAGGGACGTAGTCAAATGAGTACCGTGCTTGTTACATCATCGTATCAATGCATTCACTGCCTGCTTGAAAATTAAAGCCAGGATTGAATAGAAATTCGTTATAAGTGACTGCTCTTGTGTTAACTGACACCTCTTCTGTGGCGTGATAAGTTCTGAGCGGTGACTGAATTGAACTCAGGGTCTAACCTTCATTTACCTTTGTGAAGAATGGCCGTTACGTCTTTGGACCGCACTGTTGTTGTCCATTATCACGCTCCAAGGAGTATAAGAATGTTAGTCAAGAAACGACAGCATTATAGACATCAAATTCAGCTGTATAGTTCTCGTAGTGGTGTCTTCTATAATATCACTATGGTCTGTGAGAGTATTTCTGTCCATTTTCCCTGATCTCTTATGCACAGTCCAAGAAGCGAGTGTACGTTGCTTTTCGCTATTTAGTAATGACGAGATTGCGACCATGCCACTGTGCATCTTTGTCTCGATTTTCGAGTGTATTATGAGTGGCATTAGCTGCCCACACACTTGATGCGTGGAGATGCTAAATCAGGGATTCTGGGCCATTTTCAGTCTTGACTCAGTGAGGTCTTTGCGGTTTGGTGGCGCCTAGAGGTCGCCATAGGGAAAGCACATTATGAGGGATGAGCTCGTACAGTGTAAGTCACGGTTGTGTGGCACACCTCAGATTCAGGATAATGAGGGCAGCGGTACGAAGGGATCCACTGGTGAGGATGAGGACTGACCTACATCGAAGAACTAATTTTCCTTCCTGTGTTTTATTACAGCGTGATCCAACAAGAGCAAGTTGGAGAGGTTTTTGTAACATGTAGATCAACAAGTAAGCAGGAACTAATGACATTTGTAAGTTTTCATATGTGCGGATGCAGGAGCAGGTGTCATGGACAGGGCGTCTATGCAGGCGAATGGGAGCATGGTTTCAGACCACTTCGGCACTGGGCGACAACGCTGTTCGAAATACCAACAACAGAAGGATTATATGTGGATTAGTCATCATCTAAGAGTAGAGAGGGCTTAAAGATAAATTTCACAGGTGTTGGGTAAAAAGAATAAGTTAATACTAAATGTTCTGTGGAAAGAGTATTTTGGGTGAAGAGTGGATGCATGGATGTATGGTAGAATATAGATGCTTGGTGGTGGCGTAGTTTGGTGCCATAACCTGGATTCATGTGTATGAAGTGATTAGTGTTCTGGTTAGTGTCGTGTGTCGATCCCCCGCAGATCACTTTGTCCACCATAGATCCCATGTTAGTAAGGCGTTTGTTAAATAAAAATGTTTGTGTGATGTTTGTTTAATAATTTTGTTGTCTTTTCATGCTTAAACTGAATAAATCGGGTGTCAATTAGACTACAACTTCTCCCTGAGTTCTAATTAACAGTTCCTTCCCATTTTATTATTGCAGTCTAGATATGTAACATAAGGAGTAGCTTTTCATTTGGTGTCCACTGCGTGGATCTTTTACTTCACTAATGTTAATCTTCTATCAAGGTTATGCTGACGTTCTTCTTATGCCAAGATGGCCTCCTTCTGATTCACTTACTGCAGCACAGGACAACAGCGAATACCAGCATGAAACGAAAACCTTGACCACCCTTTATCAAGCGATCAAATCAAAACAACCAGGCAATCTCATTTGTGGGGTCATTTTCTCCACGACAATGCAAAGCCTCATATGACCAATGCTGTCGCAGCACTGCTGCAGAAATTCAAATGGAAAGTTCTCGGCCACACTTGATACAGTCTGGACCTCTCTCCCTGTGATTACGCCATTTTCGGTCCCCTTAAAAATGTTCTGAATGGCAAACGATTCACCTCGGGGAAACGTAGCAGAAGTCTAAAAAGAAACTGACGCTCGGCTGCTGCGGTCATAGCTCAAAACAAGGCCACAGGAACTATCGGAACGAGCAATATCAACAGATTGGAATATGAAAATACAAGATTAGCTATTTACGCTAGTTCTGTTAGGTTAGAAACGATTTGTACAAAATGATTCAAATGGTTCTGAGCACTATGGGACTTAACATCTGTGGTCATCAGTCCCCTAGAACTTAGAACTACTTAAACCTAACTAACCTAAGGACATCACACACAACCATGCCCGAGGCAGGATTCGAACCTGCGACCGTAGCGGTCACGCGGAAGCGCCTAGAACCGCACGGCCACAACGGCCCGCCGATTTGTACATTTATCTTCAATGGAGATGAGAGGTGGCATGAGCCCCCTCTCATATTTCTATCTTACGATTCTCCTCTCTAGTTGCATGCGGTGGAGGGTTGCTA
The DNA here is from genome assembly GCF_023898315.1 of Schistocerca nitens. NCBI lineage: Eukaryota > Metazoa > Arthropoda > Insecta > Orthoptera > Acrididae > Schistocerca > Schistocerca nitens. Next base: position 57,828,676 of record NC_064617.1, read on the forward strand.
TTCCTTCACACGTGGACTTCCCATGCAGCGTCTCTCGCCACCCGGGTGGTCCAGTGACAGGCTGGCTCTTCTGACTTTGAAAGGGTAGGCCGACAGGTGTGGGGGGTCGAGTGAATGCTTTCCGGACGCCGACATTGTCAGGAGACGCGCCCGCGGGAGCCGGAAGTGGCGGCTGGGCTGGAGGTTCCGTTGCTTCGCAGAAGCTTAGCGAAAACACTTTCTGGCGGGCTACCAGCGAGGTGTGGGAATGACTTATGTACCCAGGCAGCTGTGGCGGGAAAATTCCCGCGCTTTCTGTAAAATAGTAACTGTGATTGGCTTGCTCAGGGCATAGCTCCGTGACGTAGCAAAATCAGCACAGAAATTGGCGCCAAGAATCTCCATTGGTGGAATGGTAGTGCTCCGGCAATGGAGTGGAATTTCCGCCGGTTTTCGAGTTGCTGATTGGAACGTAACCACGGCCACTGTCGTGGGGGCGGGAATGTTGTGTGTTCGGCCTGTACGGGTGCTCTGGGTAGTCAGCAGTCGCCTTTCGGTCGAGGACGTTGAAGCAACCAGCCAACGGCTCCGGTACGCCAGATCGTGTCCTGGCAGTCAAGAAGACAGTTTGGTAATGTATGTCTGCAGCACCGGCAGACAGGGATTTTCCTAGGTGATAATCAGAGCTCAGCAGAGCGCGCCTGTTCGTCTTTTTCTAACTTTGTTCTGTCTTGAGTAGCACCAATTACTGTTGGGTTAGCTGTGTGTCTCTCTTGAGATTTGAGTGGCAAGGAATTGGCTCCACATACCACTTCGTCTTAAACCTCACGATCTAGTTTAGGGACAACTTCACCTTTACAGTGTTTGTATGAATCTCCAATGTGAGCCAATTTGATGTATTATAAATATTTCCTGTGTTTCTTTTACTATTCTGTGTTTAGTCTTAATAAATCATATTGTTATTTTGGACAGAACTTTCATTCTGTTAATCGATAGAGCAACCCTATCATTCCTCACTATGCTAATGAAACCTTTGTTTATTTAACTTATTTATCAAATTAAATTATTGCAGGTGCCAAACTCTCTTCTACTCCACTGGCAGGGTTGATTAGAGTCAGTTCGCGTATTTTTTTTATCCTTGTGCAACAGCAAAAGTCGGAGTTAGAATAGGGGGGGGGGGGGCTTAGAGCATGATTTACATATGTGGATTCTAGTAGAATTTAGTGATAAATACACTGCTAGCCCCGGCACCTCGCAGAGAGGCAAATTCTAGGTGATATTGTGTAGTGCGGTCCACATTATTCGTTACCGTGCTTGTTACATCATCGTATCAATGCATTCACTGCCTGCTTGAAAATTAAAGCCAGGATTGAATAGAAATTCGTTATAAGTGACTGCTCTTGTGTTAACTGACACCTCTTCTGTGGCGTGATAAGTTCTGAGCGGTGACTGAATTGAACTCAGGGTCTAACCTTCATTTACCTTTGTGAAGAATGGCCGTTACGTCTTTGGACCGCACTGTTGTTGTCCATTATCACGCTCCAAGGAGTATAAGAATGTTAGTCAAGAAACGACAGCATTATAGACATCAAATTCAGCTGTATAGTTCTCGTAGTGGTGTCTTCTATAATATCACTATGGTCTGTGAGAGTATTTCTGTCCATTTTCCCTGATCTCTTATGCACAGTCCAAGAAGCGAGTGTACGTTGCTTTTCGCTATTTAGTAATGACGAGATTGCGACCATGCCACTGTGCATCTTTGTCTCGATTTTCGAGTGTATTATGAGTGGCATTAGCTGCCCACACACTTGATGCGTGGAGATGCTAAATCAGGGATTCTGGGCCATTTTCAGTCTTGACTCAGTGAGGTCTTTGCGGTTTGGTGGCGCCTAGAGGTCGCCATAGGGAAAGCACATTATGAGGGATGAGCTCGTACAGTGTAAGTCACGGTTGTGTGGCACACCTCAGATTCAGGATAATGAGGGCAGCGGTACGAAGGGATCCACTGGTGAGGATGAGGACTGACCTACATCGAAGAACTAATTTTCCTTCCTGTGTTTTATTACAGCGTGATCCAACAAGAGCAAGTTGGAGAGGTTTTTGTAACATGTAGATCAACAAGTAAGCAGGAACTAATGACATTTGTAAGTTTTCATATGTGCGGATGCAGGAGCAGGTGTCATGGACAGGGCGTCTATGCAGGCGAATGGGAGCATGGTTTCAGACCACTTCGGCACTGGGCGACAACGCTGTTCGAAATACCAACAGAAGGATTATATGTGGATTAGTCATCATCTAAGAGTAGAGAGGGCTTAAAGATAAATTTCACAGGTGTTGGGTAAAAAGAATAAGTTAATACTAAATGTTCTGTGGAAAGAGTATTTTGGGTGAAGAGTGGATGCATGGATGTATGGTAGAATATAGATGCTTGGTGGTGGCGTAGTTTGGTGCCATAACCTGGATTCATGTGTATGAAGTGATTAGTGTTCTGGTTAGTGTCGTGTGTCGATCCCCCGCAGATCACTTTGTCCACCATAGATCCCATGTTAGTAAGGCGTTTGTTAAATAAAAATGTTTGTGTGATGTTTGTTTAATAATTTTGTTGTCTTTTCATGCTTAAACTGAATAAATCGGGTGTCAATTAGACTACAACTTCTCCCTGAGTTCTAATTAACAGTTCCTTCCCATTTTATTATTGCAGTCTAGATATGTAACATAAGGAGTAGCTTTTCATTTGGTGTCCACTGCGTGGATCTTTTACTTCACTAATGTTAATCTTCTATCAAGGTTATGCTGACGTTCTTCTTATGCCAAGATGGCCTCCTTCTGATTCACTTACTGCAGCACAGGACAACAGCGAATGCCATCATGAAACGAAAACCTTGACCACCCTTTATCAAGCGATCAAATCAAAACAACCAGGCAATCTCATTTGTGGGGTCATTTTCTCCACGACAATGCAAAGCCTCATATGACCAATGCTGTCGCAGCACTCCTGCAGAAATTCAAATGGAAAGTTCTCGGCCACACTTGATACAGTCTGGACCTCTCTCCCTGTGATTACGCCATTTTCGGTCCCCTTAAAAATGTTCTGAATGGCAAACGATTCACCTCGGGCGACGACGTCCAGCTGTACGTGTGGAACTGGTTAATATCGCAGCCCCAGGAATTTTATGAGACAACCATTCACCACCTTGTGTCACAGCGGGACAAGTGTCTCAACAGCCAGGGTCAATAAATCTAACATATAGGTACTGGTTTGCATAATTATTCCTCTGGCTCATTTCTTTTTGAACACCCCTTATATGTCAAGGATGACTAAAATATTGTGTATGACTGAGACGGATAAATCACTGAGGCACAGAACGGTGCAAAATCTATGTAATTGTAATATGATTAGCTACATTAGTTGTCTCTGACCTCAGAAATTGTATAAGTAAAAAATACCATTCCAAAGTCTTTTAACCTCTTATTAATTGTCTACATGAAGGCTGTGGTGTAGCAACAACCCTTGGGTTCGTATGAATCATACTACACTCAGCAATGTTCACCTATACGTCTTGCAGGCACGCAGCATTGTGTGAGTGAGTGACCCCTAAGATGAGTGGTGTCAAATTACGATGTTTTTAAGTGTGGTCTTGGTTGGCAAAGTAGCCCCCAATACTCAAGTCATCATTGTGAGATCTAAGTACTATATGTTGATTTCCTCTGTTCCATTGCACACTATGACATCTTGAAGTTAAACACTACACATGTGGAAATCAACTATGGTGGGGGGCAGTGAAAGAGGACAAGTGATTCTCTCACTATTCTCCATACTCAATGGTACAATTTAACGTTGATCTTACACCCAAGACATCGGTTTTGTGAGACGACAGGAAGTAATCTGCATGAGCAGGCACTGGTGAAAGCGTGTACATTGTTGAAGAATGTGGAATCTTTATGGTGGCTCTCCTCTGGATAGTAATTTTCTAAAGTTGAAAACGAGCATTTGGTTTGGTCATTTGACAGTAATCCTACAGTGGGCGATTGGGGCTGACTTGAAAGCCACGTGCGGCTATTAGAAAAAGGAACATTTGGAAGCAGTTACTGGGGACAGAATGCTGGGCCCAGGAATTTCTTGCACCAGTGTGCAGATAATGAGGTCGGTCAAAGAGGCGAGAAAACGGCCTACCTGGACTTACCTGTTACGCGACTCTTTCCACAGCAGGGACAGGGGCGTAAGAGAAACTAAATCGCCTGGCCAATGCGTTACGACAGGGTTGTAAATGCCCTTTGTGAACAGAGATGGCGAAAAAAAAAAAATATATCGCGATTTTCTTCCATATTTACCGTAGACAGGGCGTTATCGAGGGAGCAGTCAGGTGGTGTCGTTCCTCAGCCTGCAGAATTTTTTGGGAAACCCCATGCTTACAAAACAATTTTAGAAGGACTGCAGCATTTACAATGGCTCTGAAATGATCTGTGTTGGGACACAAAACCACTTCTCTTAGTTTAGTTAGTGCCCCTGGTCAGACACACGGTAGCATTTGAGCTGTCCAGATAATGATCTGCATGATAAATGTATTCTTCACTTTAGAGCTATATGGGAACTCCAAACATGCTGCCTAAAGTGGCCATGAAAAAAAAAAAAAAAAAAAGTCGGGTGCACAACCTCTCCTCCTCTTTGCGCGGGATTTGCGTGTTAGGGATTGGCTGCTTCTCCTGAAAAGACAAAAATTTTGTTAACTTTGATTAGGACTGGCCAGTGAGTAGAGCAGACGAGTTAGAGGGGAAACGTAGAGCTCGTGGAGTCTTGTGACTGGCACTATGCTCCTGTGGGGGCAGTTGTGGAAGTGCCTTTGGGGAGTTTACTGAGGTATGATGGAAAGTGAGGAGAGGAGGAACTTCCGATACAGACTCTGGTCTGGAGAGGGTCTTCTGATTCAGACTGTGGTCTAGAGAGGATTCTGGTCTTGACTGTTGTTATGAGTGGGTTGCACTTGAAACACTTGTCCTGAACGTGACTTGCACTAGCACCAACCTTGACTGGGACGCCTGTGGTGAGAAGTTAGCTGTACCGACAGTTTAGACCTCAGTCATATAGGAAAACTCTCTGTGCCGTCTTATTCACGACAGGTCTGCTGCCTTGCATTTGATCTCCTTGTGCGCACTGCCGTATAAGTGAGTCACGAGCCATCTGGTGAACGAGCGTGTCACACACTCGAATCTGCCGACATTTCAGGGTTCCATTAGAGAGTAATTGCGATCTAACACGTCGCTGCTCTGCAGACGCTTGAACCATGGCCGGCACCTGAGACACTGCTACACATCGAGAAAGTTAGTCAGCATTTATTCCTGGGAAAAGCTGCATGGTCATCCACAGTATTCTGTTCTTTCGAGAACAGTTACTGTCTTTACATACATAGTTAAAGGCTACCCAGCCATTGACCTTCGTCTGTGCGAATGCGCACAGGTTGCCCAAACTCTTACGGGAATCGCCAAAGCGTGCGCGAGTAATGAGTGGATGGGCAAATGTCTATAAGGTACATTACATATGTAGAATTGTGGTCAGATGGGAATGTGAGTCTCACGGGAAGCGTGCAAGGGATAAGTCCCTGCAGTCGCGCTATTCATCTGTGTCCTCGGTGGCTCAGATGGATAGATCGTCTGCCATGTAAGCAGGAGATCCCGGGTTCGAGTCCCGGTCGGGGCACACATTTTCAACTGTCCACATCGAGGTATATCAACAACACCTGTCGGCAGCTGAGGGTTTCAGTTAGTCAGCATTTATTCCAGGGAAAAGCTGCACGGTCATCAACAGTATTCTGTTCTTTCGAGAACAGTTACTGTCTTTACATACATAAATCCAATATTGTTGAGTCGCTAAATGCAACCATTCTCCTCTGGAACCTTATGAATAGTGCAAATCTTAGTACTGCTGGTGTGGAATTCTGGAAGAATGGCACAAGAAATATACTACCGGGCCACATACGCAACAATGTTTCAGCCTCTCATCATTATTAGCTGAGTGTGAGTGCATTGGCTCTTTCATTCACTTACTGTCCCAAAGCAAGCATCAACGGAGTAGTCAACAGTCCTCTGATTGATGACATAGAATTTCTGTAAGGCAAGAAGCTAAACCTATTCACGAATATTTGCACTGTTTACTGACCATTGGCTACGTATTTCAAACATGAACAAACCTGAGGTAAAAAAGGTCTTCATATAAATTAGGAATTAACTAGGAGCAGATGATTTGCTTGAAACACTAAGTACTACAATTTTCCGTGTCTCAACAATCTCATAAGCACTTTTGATGGACAATAAATGTAAAAGATGAATACTGCTATAAATAGCTGTACTAAAATGACGCAGGTACTACCTGAAAATCCGTTTGATACTCTATTACATCAACATCTGACATAGTATACGGCTGACGTTAAATAGTATGTTGTGAATAGAACGAATAATAGTCAACCATTACCACATAACCGAGAAAGTCCAAAATGAGAGCAATGGTGACAAAATATAAATAGCTATTCGGACTCACTATCAGAAACTAAAATTATGAGCATATTGTGAAAGAAAGGCGTGAACCACAAACTGAAATAATGAACGTACTGTCAATGAAATAATTATATTTTGATGAGTCCTGGCCATCCGCACTGTGGCAATAATAGAGTCCAGTACTCTCCCAGGTGACGTTTTTGATAACCAAAGAATGGTCATTAGTAATTATTATTCTGTTCAATGATTCGTTATTCTTTGTATCAGGAATAACTTCTGAAACATTTTCCGTCATGGATATATTCTGGTAGTACCATACCTTAGGTAAATCGTCATCATCCACATTGCTGCAGAACGAAAGTAACCCTTGAGTACCTACATGAAGCAAAGTTTATGCAATAATTTTAACTCGATATTCTAAATGTCTGATAAAATATGACTTACCAATAGTGGCATTCCAAGATCAGGTCGGTGCCGAGATTTGCAGAGATTAACTTAAAACTTCTGTCGTCGTTTCCAGTAAGCAGACTGTACCGTTCCACGCAGTGACTGAAATTTTCGGCACGTATGTAACTCAAGAAAATGATGAAACAGCAGATTATCTGAACAGTAACGCTGCAAGAAGCTGCATAATCCATACCCAGCGTTATCTACTAATCAATTACGTCACGAGATGTAGATACTAAGATGTTTAGGCAATGAGTTAACAAAAGTCTTCAAATCACCCAATAATCTGAGACACGACACGGTGAAATAAGGTAATTCTGATATTCGTGCCACTTAGGAAAAAGTACAATGTTTGCATTAAGGAAAGCTCATTTAGCTCCCGTTTGAATTTGACGCTACATTTACGAACGGAATGATGTGAATGTTCACTGCTCAAAAGAGAATCAAGTTAGAGTTGGCGCCTTCAATTTTCATTTGTTGGTACCGGAATGCGTCTCGCGAAAGTCATACAGGGGAAGATAACTTGTAAGTCGTTGCAGCTGATGAGCGGGGACGTAGCAGAAAGTTTCGTAAACAAATGAAACTATTTTTATGTTTTACTTATGCTGTTTCTTTATAACCAACTACATTATGGCGCAGAAATTACATCTTGCGTGAGAGGAAGCGTCAATGTTTAGAATTGTTAATTGAGTGTTAACATTCGGGCGATTGGCAGTACCGCAGACGAAATTCCAAATACTACGTCAATATGGCGGACCAACTTGAAAGTAAGTTTAATTTGAAGGAAATTGGTATTGTGCATCTTTAATGACGGGCGTGTTACTGTTTTTCCTTTTGATTGGAAATTATTGCTGTGTTTCTTGTGCTTTTAGTGGTATACGATAACCCCATAATACACTCGTGAAGTTTAGATTTGAATTTGTGGAACAAGCTTTGCGCAGCAGATTATGAAATTTTGAAAATTTGAAAGTTAAGATGTAATATAAAACTATTACATATCAGGTTCAATGGTTTAATTATGCCATTATTGTCCGAATGCATGTATTAAGTATCTTAGCAGGCGTAAATATTACATTTTCTTCTTAGTTTCGAAATTTTCAGTGTTTATAACACGCCTGCTGGATTTTTTTAAAAGGTCGTGTTATTGTGAAGTAATTTAGAGCAAATCTTATTTGCAAACCGAGGAGTTGTGACAGTTTTGCAGTAGTTACTACAGAGATTTGTATGAAAACTGAATAACTACGTTGCTGCTGTAAAAAGGGTATGTATTCCTTTCAATATTAAAAAGATGTTCAGAAGATACTTATTGAAACTGTGCTTCGACAGTTTATAATACATACGTCACACCTTTCCACAATACCTCTATAAAAGTCTGTAAAATTGTTTCGTCCCACGCGTCGAATGATATTTATGTGTAATTTTGAGAGTTGTAAATTCGTATCGTACGTGTTTGTTGATATCGTGTATCATAGAACAGCACAGATGTTAAAGATTAGAATTTATCTTCTTCTATCATCATCTGCCCTTGGTGAAAGTATGTTTGAGGAACAGATTAACTAGGAAATGCATTTACAGGCAACAAAAACAAATATGCACTTAATAATGTGATCGAGTGACAATTTAATTGTTATGAGTTGAACCACTAAGAAACTGCCTCATAAGCTGTGTAGGTGTAGTATTAGTGTTATGTCAATATATTAGGTAAATAATAGGAAATCTTATTTTCAGTTATATCTTCACGAAATCTCAACCTAATTATCATTTTGCAACCTAACCTAGATTCTGTCATCACAACCAACACTTCAGGAGAGTCCAGTGTCACGCTGTAGTATATATATAATGCGTAATTGTATAGCATAGTGTTAGGGAAACTACAGGACTTAAATACATTGCATAATATAAATAAGATTGAGGCTCACTTTTTATCTAAATTTTGTTTTATTTATGTCTTTATAGTTTCAGTATTATGAGAGGTAGTAGGCCTAATTGCTAATTGACAACTCTTTCACATTTCGTTAGTCTCTTTCGAAGCCAAAAGAAATACCTCTGGTGCATATTTAACTGCTGTGAATGACTTTAAAATATCAGTGACCATTACGTGTGTTAGATTACAACATAAATAGCAAAATTCATTTAATCAATCACCCTGGAAGCGAAGTTACTGTTCTGTGCTGGTGGAATGATATTAATGCTGTTGGAGGCTTTTAGAGGCATTTGCAAACATCAAAAGTCATTTTTCTAACTATTTGCCTTAATAAAAGGAAGCTGAAATTCTTAACTTAGTGTTTTCTTGCAAATGCGTGCCTTGTGTTGTAATAAAAATGTTCACTAAAGATGTCTTATTTCCTACAACAGATGAGTCAGCTGCTGCCCTGCTTTCTTTCAAAAATGGTGGTTTGGGTTATGAAGGCATCAAACAGGAACCAGAGGATGAGATGTTTGAAGCAGAAGATACACCAATTCTGGGCCCCGCAGCTCTGGGTCTGCAGCCAGTTGGTGAAGAACAAACTCCTCGTACACCTACATCCCAGCCAGGCCTTGTTCTTAATCGACGTGGCATGGTTAGACTTATTTTTAAATACATTAAGACATTTAAGCTAAATAATATTTATCTTGAAGTATTCATCCACTGAAGAGAAAAATAGAGAACTTATTGAATAGTGTTTTCTATTCAATGACCTGATGTAACTATCATCCACAAATATTGCAGTAGTAGTATGTTAAGGAAGATCTGAATTATACTCCCTTCAAAATTACTTTAGAATTGACACTCTTTCAGTTACATGTGGAGGTACACAGCAGAGTTGCCATTTCCCTCATAGAACACACGTCTAATCAGAACTCGCAACTATCAATCTACAAAGATGGAGCTGGCATCAGTGTATCTTGTAAGAGACCTGCTGTATTTTCATTTTAGTTGTAGTTAGGATAACAAGTTTTTAAGACAATAAACAAAGTTTATGTAAATACATTTCCTGATGATGAATTTTCCACATGTGAGAATCTTACTGAATATAGGTTAACACATTATGGGAACAAAGTTTTAAAAATACTTATTTTCAGTCACTTCAAATAATGACTGTCATGTAAGTAGCACATGAAAATTTGAGTTAAATGTGGTGGAATGTGGTCTGGTTTCACATCAAATACTGTTTGGTTCAATTTTGTTATGAGAAACAGATTGCTAGGTTTAAATTAACTTACAACATTTTCTGATCCCTTTAACTTATTTCAAACACAACAAAAAATAATGCATATTCATCTAGGTAAGGAAACTGAAGTTGCAAAGAAAAAGTAATAGTGATATAAAATACGCTTACATTCATATTGTAACAATTATATATGAACAATGGAAGAAATTTCTTTCATGTGATAAAGGGTGGATCTGGAGGTGTGCTTCATTCATACTCAGTTGCCAATAATAGTGTCCATATTAATAATCAAACCCTAGGAACTTACAATTTTGCTGTGCAAATAATTAGGCTGACTGTGCACTGCAAACATTCAATTGAATCTTCATTTTCCTTTATGACAGCAGAAAAATTCTACTGACATGTCTCTCATCATCTTCACAAATGCTTGAAGTAATTGTTTGCCATTAAATAATGTTATGATCCTTTCCTCTAATGAATTTTCTAACTAACAGCACAAAAATATTAGCAAAATAAAATGCAGCGAAGTTAGGAGTCCTCAGTTGCAATACTCCATTTGGTTTCCAGCTGGGAATGTTCTTGTTGCTAATGGCTTCAAAAATATTAAAAACTTCGGAAGTATCACACTACAATAGGAAAGCAGGAATTTGGGGTAGGGGCATAATTTTAATTATGGAATGAGCAAAGCAAATTATGATACTTCAGTTGTCTTTGCAATCAAACTGTCGTCTTCCAACCAATCGAGATCTCTAGTTAATCTGTGCTCACCACACAGAGGAGTCATTGCGTTGCAACAGGCACAATGGAAAAGAATGCCTAGAAATATTCATCTTTTGGATCACTTTGTGTCCTTCAGCAGAAGTAGAAAACTCACACTCAAGAACAACTCTCACACAGGTGACCATTGTTGTCCCTGGGCACTAAGGCCAGACAGCAGCTGTGTCTGAGGTGTTAAGCATTTTAGCATGGGTAGGTGATGGGGACTGGGAGGGAGGGGTAGCTGGATATGCTTGGGGTAAGATGCCGGCACTGCATCTGGGGGTGTGGACAGACATGGCGACAGGATAGGAATGAGGAATGCTATGTTCTTCATCATGATGATGCTGTGGTACGGGGGGGGGGGGGGGTGCATTAGAGGAGAGAAGTCAGCATGCAGGAGGAAGACAGACTAGCAAAGATTGACGTGAATGATGGGAACTAATTATATGTTACAGACTACCTGTCTGTCCACATGGTTGCCCACTACCAAACTGTGGTTAAGAGACAGCGGGATCATCCAGTTGCTTGGCACAGTACCCAACACGATATGCTTCTCGTTATCAACTGCTTCATAGTCTGTGCCATTTGGATTCTTCCCACCAACATCTGCTTTTGTGAATTGTGCAGGTGTGAACACTCCCTGCAACCTCAGCCTTCACTAGTCCCTGTCCCCACGTGCTGATCCTTTTCCCTGGTCCCTCTCGAGTACTACACACCCCTTCTGTCCCACCAATGCATATATACACCATCTTTTCCCATATCTGTGCCACTCACCCCAGCTAGACGGCTGCTTACCTCATACACAGTTGCAGTCAGGCCTTAGCATCTGGAGACAGCAGTGGCTCTCTCTCTCTCTCTCTCTCTCTCTCTCTCTCTCTCTCTCTCTCTGTGTGTGTGTGTGTGTGTGTGTGTGTGTGTGTGTGGTTTTTTTTTTTCCCCCTCCTTCAGGTGATCTGAAAGCTGAACATTTCTAGCATTCTATTTCATTGTGCCTGTCTGTGACTCAGTGCCTTTTTTTTTGGTGAGGTGAGTGGAACATACAGCCAATATCTATAATTTAAAAAATAAAAATAAATGACCTCACAGACCCCTTTATATTAAGATGATTGCCGAGTTAGAATGTACCAAGCCTCGCGTAGTTCACTAGATCCAGAAAAATCCTGATTTTATAGTAATACATATTCTTGAAATGACATATTTTACTACATAAAATATTCTGGTATACATCATTGTGCTTTGTTACTCACAAAATATATACTGTTATAGATACAGAAGTAACATTCAGTAAGAATTACTGACTGAAGCAGAGATCTAGATTGTATTTTATGTATAAACTTGCACGACACAGTAGTATATTGTTTGCTAGACAAGTGGTATGTTACTGTTATCTGTATATATCAAGATATTTCATTATCTCGTGGGAAATATATACTTCACATAATTTTACATCCATTGACTTCTGAGATTGTGCTTCATGAATTTATAAAATTGTACCACCTGATTTCAAGTAAATGCACAGGGCTTAAAAATTACTAAGAATGTCAATGAAATTATTTTGTCTTTGAGAAAAGTAACAACCAGAAGCATAAGCTACCTGCCGCTGACATTTCCTGACTGCTGCAGCACAACATATTAAAATCACTATATTTCCTTGTGATAGATGGAGTTCACATTTAGACTATTTTTCAAGAATGGCACACTAGGGGATGCTTCAGGTTCTGAAAAGAATGAAAGTTTTACAATAAGAGTCCAGTGTATATTTGTCACCCCTGTAACATATCCCAATTCAGTTTCACAGAGAATGCTAGGGCATTGACAACTTACTTAGCTTGCATTTATCGTGAATCTCTAATCCAGCACAAAGTCCCAACTGACTGGGGGGGGGGGGGGGGGCGGTGTGACTCGTGTATATAAGAAAGCTAAAAGAATGGACCTGCAGAATTGCAGGCCAATACCCTTAACATGGGTTTTCTGCAGAATTATTGAACATACCAGGTGGTTATAATCAAACTGACAGTTTTCTGGTTGTTCCAGGGTGGACTGTACACATCACATGACACTGAAACGTTGTATACACTTTCATTAATCGGTACGCTCATGGAGCAGGCTGAACAAAATAACAGTTCCACTCTGTTCCACGAGGTGAAAATATGGCGCTGTTTGCAGTCAGTGTAAAATTTTATGTGTTTTGATGTCAGTATGCTGTTTGTCGCTTGACGATGTATGTTGATTTCTTTCGTGAGGTGACTGTTGGAGTAAAGGGTTATGAAGGTTGAGTTTTCTGTCTGAAATGCAATGGTTATTGAGAAGAAAGACTGTGCACTGCTGATAGTTGTTTAGTCAGAACAGCAGCACTGTCTTGTGTGAATGTCATTGATAGAAACAGCTGCGAAGAAGCTCCATATCAATAAATGGGCTAAAGAATATGACCAAGAAATTTGAGGAAAAAGGTGAATTAGGTGTTTGCAGCAAGGAGAGGGAGGGGCCCCTTCCCGTGACATCTCGTCAATACACACATCCAGAAATTTTGAGTATTCTGCCTTAAAAACAGACTTCTGTTCATAGTCTATATTTATCAATGGTGTTATGCCATTTACTATACAGAATTGCATAAACTGTGTTTTCTCAAAATTTAGAGAAACCATTTGCAGAGAACCACTTAATAATTTTCTGAGAGACATAATTTGCAATTTCCTCAGCTGACTCTTGCTTGTTAGGTGTGATTACTATACTTGTATCATCAGCAAGAAGAACTAGCTTTGCATCTTCATGAATATAGAATGTCAAGTCGTTAATATATATTAAGAACAATAAGGGACCCAAGACTGAACCCTGTGGGACACCATTCTTGATACCTCCCCAGGTAGAGGACTCTGCTGGTTTTTGCAGACTATCTGTACTGTTAATTTCAGCCTTCTGCATTCTTCCAGTTAATGCATATGAATAGGAAAAACAATCCTGGAATGATCGAATACAGCAGTAATAGTGTACTGCTTAATACAGTCACGTTGAATGAATATCTAGGTGTTTCTTTGTAAAGAGATATGAAATTGAACGGGCACATACGGACAGTGGTTGGGAAGGCGACTGGTCAACTTCAGCTCATTGGGAGAATATAAGAAAGGTTTAGTTCATCTGTAAAGGAGATCGCATGGTGTGAGCCGTTCTTTAGTACTGCTTGAGTGTTTAAGATCTCCACAAGGCCAGATTGTGAACGCAAGTGAGAATCCCTGAAGGAGAGGAGATGATTTATTTATTTATTATTTCCCCTGAACATTACTGAGAAAATTTAGAGGACTGGCATTTGAAGCTGACTTTAGAGTGATTCTATTACCACCAGTATACTTTTCATGTACAGCTGTGAATGTGCTTTCCACATAAGAACCATAAAGATAAGAAAATTAAGGCTCATATGGAGGCATATAGACTTGTTTTTCCCTTACTCCTATTTGCAAGTGGAACAGGAAAGAAAAATTCTGGTAATGTACAAGGTACCATTTGCCACACACCATACAGTGACTTGCGGAGTATTTATTTAGGTGCATTTGCATCCGTACCAGCAGGATAATAATTTAATGTATGGAACTAAAAGATTCCTAAATATTTAATGTTTGAACAGATTGAAATCATTATTAACATGCTGTGACTAAGGCTTATTTGTTTTTATTAAAGCTCAAACCATGTTCATTATATCACTATTGACATCCCGACGAGATCGTGAACTTGATTGCTGTAGGTGAAATAGAATCCTTTTCCAGATTGTGGGCCACATTGCATTAAAACATTTTTTCCCCATTTCAAGGTTATCCATTGATAATTTTCATATTTCTCCGCTTATGTTATTTTGCACAGGTGTTTTGTTATTAACATTTATTTGCTGTTATCATAGAAATCCTTCCATAAATAATTGGAAGGCAGTGGGCATTGTATTGTTGTTGTTGTGTCTGGTATGTTGTTTGTTAATGTAACATTTGTTTTTTGTTTCATTGATTCTGTTTTAACCCACGCAAATGGATGAGTGTGTAGCAAAACAATTTTAGTCCTCTTTTCAAATTTATTTTATTTCCCCGTTTACTGAGTTGCCTGTCCAGCTTTTCTAAATGTAATTTTTTTTAGCGCAAGTTTCATTAAGTTAAGTTATAGGTGCAGTATTTGATTCATAATTATTTCATCACATAAAAATTGGTTTGTTTGGGAAAGGTAATGTACGAGTAGAATTTGCATACACAGTTTATCACCTGATAAGGGCAGAAGTAAGCTAGCAGATACATTTTTTGTCCTTAATAATGTGTTCTATATTTTGCCATATCCTGTTCATACTTTGTCTTTGTGTTGCAACATGAACAGTTGTGAATATTTGAAATAAAATTTCTTATTGCCGCTCAAAATACCATCAAATGTCGATATGTTATTCTATCATAGTGCAAAACTTTCAGACACACTTTGTGTTAGAGATGCATTCTCTTTACTTTTCGTAGACTTAGAATATATTGCAGCTGCATGCTGAAATGTGAGTTGAACCCAGACATCTGCCTGCATATGCAGTATACTTCAGGAAGATTTAAACTGCCACAAATTGACCTCCATTTTATCCAGATTTTACAGAGGCCCTTCTGTGAGGCATTGGAACTAAGGTGTCCAGGAGAAAAAATACTGTGTAGAGTGTGGCCATCATCATAGCCTCTTAATTATTCAGTTTTCCACATATTTTCTTCTCGTGATTGACAGACCTCTGAAGTATGTTGCTCACACACTTGATGTGGATATTATGCATGTTTCCCTTGTATGACACTTTGTCCTGTATGACACTTCGTCTAACTTGCCAGAAGTTGCTTGTATGCATACATTGTTGTGTTCTCATTTCCAGGTCTTTGCTTCCAAATTCAAAACTTACTCATTATTTAAAGAATGTGACAGCACTCCTGATATTAAGTAGAAGTTTGTTCCAAATACTGAACAAATTTTCTCAGACTTTTTATGATTATGACAAAGCAGATAAGAGTGAGCGCTGTAATGTTTTCTACTAGACAGACATTCAGCATTTCAGGGACAGAGAGATCCCCTCCTCTCTGATGGCTCTATCCACACCTCTGAACCCACAAACAGTACCTGCATATTGACAGCTGTCACCCTCACACACCAAAAAATCTCTCCCACACAACCTGGCCATCAGGCTACAGCATATCTGTAGTGACAAGAACTCCCTTGCCTACTGTGCTGGATGTTTCACCAAGGCCTTTATAGACGGGCACTATCCCCTAGAGTAAACATAGTGCACAAACAGATCTCCCCAGGGATCATATCCCTGTGGAAGTACCAGATGTAAGACCTTCCCAATCCACCCACCCAGCACTTTGTATTTCAGTCCTCTCATGGCCTTATCCTATCCCACGAGAGGCTGGGCCGTCTGTAAAAGCAGTCATGTCATATACCAGCTCAGCTGTAATCATTGTACAGCTTTTTTTTGTTGGTATGATTATCAACCACCTGTACACCAGGATGAATACCCACTGCCAAACTGTGGCCAAGAGCATTGTTGACCACCATGGGTGTAACATGCAGCTTGATTTCAATGGCTGCTTCATACAACCTGTGCTTTCTGGATCCCCCCGCCAACCTGCTTTTCTGAACTGTGTGGATAGGAGTTATCCTTACAATAGATTCACTACTCTGGACATTATTCCAGTCTCAAACTGCGGTAAACTACTCTCCCCACACCCTCGACTCCACCCATCAGCTCCTGCCCTCTCGGTTCTATTTCATCCTCCCTATTCACGTTCCCTCACACTCATTATGAACCACCCTCTACCGACATGCCAACACACCAACCCACCTTTCACCTTCCTTGCTCCTCCCCCCACCTCCTCCCTCGCCACAACCTGCTTGCCAACCTCCTAAAACTGCACCTGGCAGTTTTGTCATGCCTCCATCTAGTCCCTACACACACCATCAGACAACACTCTTCTCTCCCCCACCCATACCCTGTTATCCCTTTATCTTCCCCACCCCACTCCAGGTCGCTGTTTTTGTTTGACATCAGTTGCATTCATGTCCTAGCTGTCGGAGATGTTCATGTTCGTGAGATGTGCTTGCTTGTGTTCTTTCCTTTCTACTTGATTATAGCCAAGACATAAATGCTTAACAGTCTTTTTCATTGCACTTGTCTGCAACTCAGTGTCATCTTTACAATGAGTGGCATTCTATTCTTTTCCTAATATTGTTGACTTTTTAACCTAATCTAGATGTAGGGCTATACTGTAAATCAATCTTTTACCACAGCCTACATTCCTCAAAATAATATAGAAGCAGGATAAATATTCAGGTGAGAAAGAGGCTTTTCCTCCAGTTCTTTCTGCGAAGTGCGTGATTAGAACTTGTAAGCAATATTTTGTGGGCATATTTTTATTTCGTTGAGAAATGCACACAATTTTTCATAGAATAAAATAAACATAAATATGTTTTACTAAGTGCAAGAAATTTTTTTAGACTAACAGCTAGTAACAAAAAATAATATTTTATGTGAATTGGACATCTGCTTTCCATAAACTACACATCAATGGAATTGTATGTAGTGGTCATACCCCGTGATTGATCATTTAAACTTAAAAAGTTGTCATTCCACTACCATTAGTCTAGTGCATGCTTCTATATTTCCAAATTAAACACATCTTTTTGCACTTTGTATTTAAATCTTTAATTTTAGGCAGCAAAAAATAATGTGCAGTATTGTTGTTATATATGTGAGACAATAATTACTTGCAGTTGAGGAAACTTTTATGTTGTTTTTAATTTTGTATAAATTGAGTAATTTGACTAAAATAAAATCACCAGTGACAGAAACAGTTAAAATACGGTAGTTAGAAAGAGCATATAGCACAGCAAGAGAAGAGATATTGCAGCAGAAGAAGACACATACTCATCACCTAGGGAGCTGAAAATGTATGTGAGAACAACAAAATGCTTTTGTAAATGTTTGCCAGTTTGTTAGGTTATCACCAGGAGTCGCAGATGACACAATAAAAAGACTGTCACATCCTTTTCACAATATTGTTACATTCCATCCTGGATTTTCCATTGTCTTAAAACAGTAAATATTTATTCTGTCAAAATGTAATTTGTTCTTTCCTTCATGTTTATATTTACCAATGATATTTAAAAATACATGTTGTTACCCAATGTTCTTATGTACAAGTGTTCTTCTAAAATATTTGTCCATATTGCCAAAGCACAAAAATAGTAATGTGATGCAAATTTCTACGTAGCCTGCACGCATCCGAAAAAAGAACAGACTGTTCTTTGATGATGACGTAGTGAATGCAATGCCCCCTCGCTCCAGTGCCAAAAGGGGTCCACGTGCATCTCCTACAAAGAAGGCAGCAGTGGGCATGAACAGTAAATTACTGGCTACACAGATAAAGAAGCATCAGCTTCAACAACAACTACAAGAACTGGAACAGCGTCCCCCTAGCAACACTCATCAGGAGCCTCCAACAGCCTCCACATCTAGCACATATGCAAATGCAAATTGGTCCGCTGATCGCCGTGCTGGGCAACGCCTCGGTATGAGACTACGTAATCTGCTTAAATTGCCAAAAGCACACAAGTGGGTGTGTTACGAGTGGTTTTACAGTAACATAGACAAGTAAGTAAAAGTTTTGTTTTCAAGTTACCATTACAGAAGATAATGACACAGCAAAATTATGTGAGGAAAATTGGGTAAATGTTTTTATTATAGTACATTGCAGAGATAGCAGTTTAATGCCCAGCACTCAATAGATTTATCACTAATCGTGTAGCATAGTGAGGAAAAGTAGGTAGGCCTGAGTGTTGTGTGAAAGCTAAATAAGTTATAGTTCACAGGTGGTGACATCAGTTAGGAAAAGCGTAATTCTAATTTCCCATAGTGATTTACCAATTATTATTACAATGTTCATACATTACTAAATATTCTCAACATGCTGCTTAAATTTACTAGTTATTACTGACACAGTCAGATACATTGTTTCTTCAAAATGTCGGTGCTGTAAAGATCCAAAGTGACCTTTGAACATACAAACTCAACTATGCAGAGTTGAAAGCAAGGCTGATGGCAGTAAATGCCCTAATTAATACAGTTAACCTTCTTGTCCTTTTGATCCACCGTGTTATTAAGGAAGAAATGTAATGAGAAGCTGTAAAAATCTGTGCAACATGAGGCACTGAAATTGCCAGCTGGGAGGTATCACCTTCAGCATTGACATATTTTTCTTACTCACTTCCTCACAATAACCCTCAGTCACAAGAAATTGGAAACCTTTGGGCTTCCACAAATGTAGCTTAATGTATTACAAACTGTGCTGACAGGCATTTAGTTGCTGCTGAGTTGTGCCAATGAAGCAACACTATTGCATTGTGAACGAGGTGATGATAACTGTATAACTGACCCTCAAAAATAAAAATTAACAATTGTCATCAATCATTACTGTAGTAAAATAATAGATGCAACTTCATTGTTGAGCCTTCCTTTTAATTTTGTTGTTGTTGTTGGTGGTGGTGGTGGTGGTGGTGGTGGTGGTGGTTGTTGTCCATCTGAAGTATCTTCAAAGCCTAAAGCATGAGTTCTGTGCTCCCAGCAAATAAAATTAACAAAGATGTTAGCACTGGAATTTTACACCCAGCAGTTCTTCTACTTTGAGCTGGTAAGTTGTGTGGAGGAGAAAGGAAAGGGAGAAGTAAGAGAATGGGTGTAGTGGTAGGAGGGTGAGTTCGAGTAGATATTTCTGCACAAGCAACACAGCATTGGGTGCATGACTCCCCCTCCGCCCTCGCACTCCCGCCCTCACTTCAATTCTCACTGATGCATTAATTACCTTTCCTGATGCTTATGGCAAGATATTCAAAAACAAATCTAAATCTAGTAATTGTGGGAATAGGTCTTTTTTTCCTTTTAAATTAACCAGTACAAGGACATTTCTCTGTACCAGAAACAAATTTCTGTATATTATTCTATTGCTAAATATTAAAAGAACAGACAATTTCCTTTTAAGGTTGTTCATGAGATCTTCAAAAGCTTTTAGTGAAAGCAGAAAGAACTGACTTACTATATTCTTCTATCTTCAACAAGAATGTGCTATCAACTGTCAAACATCTGTTATGTTTTTAGTTTGCTAGAGAAACTTTATAAATGTATAAGTTACAAATTAATTAACTTTCCATTGGAAAAATTGGGACAGTAATACAAGAAATATCATCAAATGTTGTACTGAAACTGTAAACGTAAGGCATTGTTTAGTTACATGAGATGATGTATGTTAGATGTGAAGAAAATTCAATAGTAATTACTTAATTTACAGAAAATTTGCTATGAAATTAGTTTAAAATTGATAAAGATTGTCAAAGTTTTTATGTTTGCAACTGAAAAGGAAAACGTATATTTGTGAGTGATACAAAACAGAAAATTTATATCAAAAAAGTCAAATGAGGACTACATATATGCAACACAAATTGTAATTTGTAATGAGCTGAAGTAGTATTTGTCAAATGTATCTGAAAATTCAAAATCAGAGCTGTTGTTTGCTCAATAATACTAATTTCTATTAATTCTTTCTCTTATTTTATTCTATAAAATCATCATTTTACACATTTTTAGGATGGCATAGTACTGAAATCAGTTTTTCATAATGAAAAATCAATGGCTTCCTCATAAATGTCATTGCCATTACAGTCAGTGGTGATAATTTCTTCTGGAATCTTAAGGACCATTAAGAAATTCTCACATCTTGAAATGGTTCCCATCATTTGACCAATGCCGCCCCCTCCTCCGCCCCCCAAGACACTAACATCTCATTTGTAAGTATATGAATGGCCACCACAGTTCCTCTGCCCTTGCAGCACTATTCCCCTTTCCGTGTTGCAAGTCTGTCTTTCTAGTATTCTTTTTTTCCTTGCTACCTTTCCATTGGATGGTCTTGGCTGTGATTGTGCTTGGATCTGGTTTGTATTTTGGACACTTGTTTTCCTTACTTTCCACTCTTCTACGCCGGTTCATTATTAATTATATGATGCCATTGTTAGATTAGAGTTGATACTTCTTTTCTAAGTTTTACAATGCCGTGTATTCCACCTTTGTCCATTTCTGTTTTTGCACCCTTCTTTCTTGCAATGGTACTACACCCAAAGCCCAACTTGGTAGCCATAGCATTGAGGGGGGTGGAGGGGCTATACTCAGTTAACTGCATGGTGGTAGCCCACTGACCACGCAGGGATTGCACTGTTGGTGTCTTAGCTGGAAACTCCCCATGCTGTGGCAGTTTGGAAACAATGGGGAGAGCCCCCATTTGGAATGGGTGGTACCATGGTGGAAGATCCGCACATGAAGCTGGTGACAACACAGCCCCAACCGTCTCTTCTGAAACTAAGACATATTACAATACGGAGTGGTATGACCCTCCCTAAACTGTTCACTTCCCTGGCTACACCATGGGAGGAACATAGAGCTTGAGACAAGATGAGTAATAACCTCCCCCAACACTTAGTTTGTTTTAGGACGGGCGGGGATTCCTTTATGACTACAAGGCCTTTGTTCTTCATTGAACATCTCGGGACAGATTAGGGGAAATGGCAGCAATTTGAAAAATGAAAAGTGGCTCTGTTCTACTTAACATAGCCTCCACCACTCAGTTATAGGGGCTGCTTTCATGTGGTAGGGTGAGTGATATTCCTGTCACTATAACCCACAAAAATGTCTGAATATGGTACAGGCTATCATTTTCCACCAAGATCTCCTTTTACAGACTAATCATAAACGGCGTGCTGGTTTGGATAGTGAGGTGTGCATTTTCTCCATCATATCCAGCTGGGATCCAAAAACAACAGAGTGGATATTGGAACTTTCATCTTGGCCTCTGAAGGTGATGCATTGCCTGATAAAGTTGAGGTGATGGTATATTCCTGTGACGTAGGGGCATATGTTTTTATACTCCCAAACGGAGCTACAAAAGGGTGCGATTTGGACACATGTATTTGCATTGCAATGCCAGGCCAGTCTATAGGGATTGTGGCCATTAGTTGCACACAGGCGCTCCATGTGCCCTCCTGTCTTGTATTGACTGTGTGAGCAATATTCCCTGTTCATCGGACTGCACTGTTTTCAAAGATAAAAAAAAATCGAATACAAGACCCTCAAAAGCCTTACATGTCAAAGGGCAAGAAGAAATAGACTCGACTACTTCCTACACATATGACAATGGCGTATGCCACTGCTATGACTATGATGTCTGGTTCATTGACTGTGCCCTTCGGGGCTGCGCAGCTACGCTCACCCCTAGTGATTAGGTGTCATCGTCCTAATGTTTCCCCAACATCTCTTTGGCAGTGTTGACTCCCTATCTTCCGGGAACATCAGTCCCCAACCCCCAGCCGGAGAAGTAATACCCTGCTCCAGCACCCCTTATTGGAAAAGGGTCCTTTAAGCGCTTCCTTCACAGGACTCTTCTGATTTGCAAGACACTGGCTGAAGGAGCCACAGGTTCCAGGTTGTAGGACATAGCGTTCCTCTTCTGTCCCAGAATATGGGGCAGCAAGGCATCGCTGAACGCAGAAGTCTTAAATTTTCTAAGGACAACTCCTTCAAAAAGGAGGAGATTTTGATGGCCCTGTGCTGCCAGACATGCTTGTTACACCTCTGTACCTAAGGCAGCATTCCTGGTGGTCCATATGCCCCCCCCCCGCCTCCC